>NC_136071.1:556884754-558084754 GCF_964261635.1 Lissotriton helveticus | reverse complement strand
TTGATTCTAAGACTGGACCATGCATTATTCTACATGTAGTGCGTGATGAAGAATATGAAATGACCATTGAATGCAGTATTTCTCTAACGTGGAGACGTGAAGGCTAGACAATGACGGAAACTATTGATGCAGTTCAGTAGCTTAGGAATGCAGAGAAGGAGGGCTGAACTGATAACTGGAATCATAACATATTCTTGGCAGACTCAGAGGCTGAGCCAGGCTGGGCCGGGCACTGCGAGGCAGGAAGTAAGTGAAGGGTCGAGGATACAGGTGGGGGCTGTATCCCTCCTCAGCGAGGTTTCAGGAGACAGGAGCTGAATCTGATGTCCAGGCCCTTTTGAGGCCTAGAAACGGGGACTTTATAATAGAATAACGTGCACACTGAGAAACGTGGCAACGTAGCTTTACATAGGCCTGATATTCGTAGTATTCACGAGGACTGGAAACTGGCATACTAGAGGTGGACACAACTGTAATTGCGTCATTAATCGAACATGGGGAATGCATATGCATATTTAATCATGCACACATAACATATGACGGATGACACGTAGGGACACAGAACATGGCAAAATTTACTTTTCCACATTCCCTCCTTGTCACTACGTTTCCATCAGGAAACATCAATATTCATGATACCATCTATCATTTCATACAGTATCATTTGCTCGTCTCGAATTTTCTTAGAACGGGATTTGGGACTAGGAGTTATACTAGGAATACAGGATGTAGCACACATGCCGCAAATCGCAGGGCCACATTGTATACAGAGGCAGCAGCTGAATATGATCGCTACTGCTATACCTAGAAAGGACAAGACTTTCCATCCCCATGCGGAAATTATATTCCAGAACCAACCGGACCATGTCCAGGTGCCTGGATCTTGGTGTATCAGATGGGCAATTTTATGGAGTCTGGTTATAGCTGAATAAACAGACGGCGCGTTATTGGGAATGAAAATGCAGCAACTAGATCCGATGACTCTACAGGCCCCGCCCCTATCGGCCAGTATGACGTCAAGGACGAGACGATTTTGCAAAACGACAAATCTCATAGCAGATTGCTCTTCGGTTAAGTTACCTAGAGCAGAGGCAGTCTCATTTACTACAGCTTCAAGGGTTCTGGTTAATCTACGGATTAACTTACTATTCTGGACAGGGCCTATAAAGAAGAAGAAACCTTTATTGAAATCGGTATATTGTTCTAGAGTAGTTTCAGTATAATCGACAATTGGGGACTCGATCTCCCTTCTATGTCTAATGTGTACTAGATGTGTATTTCTATGATAATCAGATGGGGCTAGAAAAACTGGTGGCAGTAGGAAGGCAATGTAACAGGTTCCCTCCCAATCGAGGGGCAGACGAATATATGCGGTTTGACCACAAATAAAATATGAATGACGTGAAGCTTTGAAAATAGATTTCCCACTGTCACTATACTTGACAACAGTAGTACAATCACTATGTCCTACATGTACGGAACCATTATTTCGGACACATAATTCGCCTTTGACTGGTAGTACTGAAATAGCAGGTAAGTCTGGAGTAGTATCAGACTGAACATTCAGGACCATGAAATTCGACGAATAATTACCTAAATTATACACTTCATTTTCTAGATCTAACCCGGTTCTGTGGGGGAGACCTTGCTTGTCTGGGAAACATGTACTGTTAAGAAAAGACATATCTGTTGAGGATGACGTTAACGTGGACCATGCTCCACACGAACCATTATGTGAAAATGGATAAGGAAAAAGTGGCAGAACTCCCTTCGGCATCTGAAAAGGGGGGAGTCGACCACACACCCAACAATTAGTGGTATTGCTGGTCTGGTGTGAGTAATGTAACATGCGGACAAAGGAATTATTTCGCATAGCGAGGCGGTAGGACAGTTCATGAGGGGGCAGATCACTAAACGTGTGCTCTACTGTAGCATTAGCAGACTTATTTACATGTGAAACTGGGAAACATAGGTAAAATGCATAACTGGTGCAGGAAATCATAAGGCTGGAAAACAATATGAAACATAGAAAAACGATACATCGGATTGAGTTTTGACTAACTCTCTCACTATGGGGGTCTATTTTATACATGTCAGAAACAGTCTAACCGTTTCACCTAGGGGAGGACTTAGACAATCAAACTGGCTGACTTATTTTACTAGACCGTAGTTTCTGTTTATACTCCTGCTGCGGAGTTTTCTCTAACAGGGGGGGTTTTGAATCAATGTCATTTGCGGGACAGTCCTTGAGAACAATATTTTGGCAATCCTTCAAATCCTGGGAAATGTTTTTCAATACGGGTTTCAGTCCATTAAAAAGTTTAATATGAGAAAGGTGCACCCAGCCTTTGCGTCCTTCCAACTTCACGGCTGTACGGGTGGTGAGGAGGACCTGTCGGGGCTCTTTCCAACGAGGCTCCAGCGGACTTGATCTGTCAAAGTTGCGGACCATCACCATGGATCCTGGGACGATTTCATGCGGTGCCACCTCGGTATTGTCTGGAAATGCGGCGGCAACCTGTGAACGACATGAGTTGAGGGCAGACATCAAGGAAGCTAGGTAATCTGTCAGCATATTACTTGAAACATCGGTAATACTTCGGGGTCTAGGAGTACCCCACATATTAGGGGGGCGGCCGAAAACGACCTCATACGGGGACAGACCTGATCTGGAATGTGCGACCATGCGCATGTAAAATAGAGCAACTGGCAGAGCTACTAGCCAGTCCACACCTTTTTCTTGACAGACTTTGGCGATGCGAATTTTCAGGGTTTGATTATGTCTCTCAACGAGACCGGCTGCTTCAGGATGGCGTACACAATGGAACTTCCACTGGCACCCTAACAAAAGGGAAACGTGCTTCATTAACTCTGAGGAGAATGGCTGGCCGTTATCAGAATATACGACTCTAGGGAGTCCATAACGAGGGAAGAATTCACGAACCAACTGCTTGGCAGTGGTCGCGGCTGTGTAATCTGGGACTGGATATGCTTCTGTCCACCTGGACAAAGCGCATACAACTACAAGGACATACTTGAAACCTCGACATCGCTCCATCTGAATATAATCCATCTGGAGGACTTCAAAAGGGTGGTCAGGAGGCTGGAAACCACCTTGTTCCACCGGGACACTTTTACCTGGATTAAACTGACAACATATCATACAGGTACGGACTTTCTGCTTGGCTGCAGCTCGTAAATGCTTGTTGAACCAAATGTTCTGGATACTGTCTAACATAGCTTTTTCTCCTAAATGTGCTGGACTATGTGCGGTATTAATAATGACTTGAACCATAGAGTCGGGGAGAAACCATGTGGCTCTACCCTTTGTTAACCATCCTTGATCTGTCTGGACCCCTCCTTGTTCGGACCATTTCTTGATTTCTTCGGGAGTAGCATGTAACTGGATATCTATGACATCTTGTGTAGGGTCCTTAACTGTCATACATGTAATCGGATCTGGAGTATGTGTCATGTTAACTGGAATGTCTGGAGTCTGTGCTGTAAGCTTGGCTGTGCGATCTGCTAGATCGTTACCCTGGGAAATAATGTCAGTGACCTTCGTATGTGCTTTGCACTTCATGATGGCAATGGATGTCGGTAAGTGTATGGCATCTAACAGAGCTTGGATAAGGAGACCATGCTGAATCTTGGTTCCATGAGAAGTCATGAAACCTCTCTCCTGCCAGAGCACTCCGAAGTCGTGTACAACTCCAAATGCGTAACGTGAATCTGTGTAAACATTGACTTTCAGGTTCTTGGCGTGTATACAGGCTTGTGTCAGAGCAACTAGCTCTGCTGCTTGAGCGGACAGGGTATCAATACGGTGTGTTTCAATAACTTCGGTGTCAGTAGTCACTGCATACGCGGCGACTAGTTCTCCTGTACTAGTTCTCATACATGAACCGTCCACATAAAGTGTCAGGTCGGGATCTGGTAACGGAATATCTGTCAGATCTTGTCTTGGCTTTGTCGTAATGTTAACTACTTCCACACAGTCATGTGGGTCAGGATTCGAAGTAACTGATGGTAACAATGTAGCAGGATTCAGGGTGTTGCAGCGTCTGATTTCTATGTGTGGCTGGAACAGTGTCAATTCATAACCTGTTAAACGTGCAATTGTCAAGTGCTGAGTTTGTGTTCGGTTTAAAAGAACTTCCACGGAATGTGGAACTTGTACTGTCAAGGTATGTCCTAATACTATGGAATCACTTTGTCTGATAGCTAGGGCTGTGGCTGCAACTGACTTAAGGCACGCAGGCAGAGCCTGGGCGACTGGATCTAATGTGCTAGAAAAATAAGCACAGGGCTTGTATTGTCCTGCTTGATCTTGTGTGAGAACAGATAATGCTGTACCTTCACGTTCAGTAACGAAAAGTGTAAAAGGCTTACTGTAGTTCGGTGTCGCTAGAACTGGAGCTTGGCATAGGGCTTTCTTTAACTCATTGAAACTGAGTGTATGTTCAGATGTCCAAGGGAGGACAGTCGATACGGCTGCCTCCTGAGTCGTTAACTGTATCAGTGGCTTGGCTAGAAATGCATACTGAGGAATCCATTGTCTGCAGTAAGAAGTGAGGCCAATAAAAGCTCGTACCTCCTTCTGGGTCTTGGGCTGAGGAAGACTCGCTATTAACTGGATACGGTCTGGTGTCAACTGCCTACCCCTCTTGGACAGTAAGTGTCCTAAGTAGACCACTTGCTGGACACAGAATTGAAGCTTAGAAGGGGACACCTTGTGCCCCATCTCGGCTAGGAAATACAAGACTGTAAGGGATGCCCGCTCGCAAGCACGTTCGGAACGGGCTGTGACCAGTAGATCATCGACATACTGGAGCAGGGCAGTGTCAGTTGGCATGTGAATGTTGTCTAATTGTCTCTTAAGTGCTTGACTGTAAATACTAGGACTTTCTGTGAAACCTTGAGGAGCGCGTGTGAACATATAGCTCCTTCCATTTAAACAGAATCCGAAAAGAAACTGGCTGTCTGGATGAATTGGAACACTGAAAAATGCGTTCTTGAGGTCTATGACAGTGAAGAACGTGGCTTCGGAATCAATGGCTGTCAATAGGGAAGAGATGTCTGGGACAACTGGGTACTGAGGAATAATACATTTATTAAGCTCTCGTAGGTCGATCACTAATCGATATACTGGGGGTGCATTTGGATCAGTACGTTTCATGACTGGAATGATCGGAGAATTACATACATTGGAGTCAGTTTCTACAACTACTCCTTGAGCGATGAGCTCGTCAATAATTTTGGATAAGGCTGCTACAGCCTCGGGTGGCAATCTGTACTGTCTGATTCGTGGTAACACTACACCTGGCTTGAGAGTCACACGATAGGGTGTGATTTGCATGTAACCTACATCAGTTGGACCTTGCGCCCATAGACGCTGTGGAACATTAGACAGTCTCGAATCAAAATCTCGTAATACATAGTGACCCTTAAAGTCACGTAGGAACAACCGTATTCCCTCTGGGGAACAGCATATAACTGCACCTAACTCTTTCAGTGTTTTAATGCCTAATAGATTTTCTGGACATGACTTAGTAAGTAACAGATCAGTAGTGCGGGACAATGGACCTACTTCTAGAGTAACTGGCTTTGAAATCTCATTTACGATAGGTTTTCCTGAAAATCCAAGGGAAACATTTCTTGAGCCTGAGAGCGGAGCCCCTGGAACTTCGGCGTGACTAATTGTGGTCCTACTTGCCCCTGTATCAATCAAAAACTTTCTGTCTTTCCCTAATACTTGACTGTGAACATAGGGACCTTCTTGATCTACAGGTATCTCGATGAGAGGCAAGCCTACCTCCCTCTCTAGGCTATTTCATGAATACTGCTGGTACTCTGGATACTCAGACTGTGCATACTGGTACATCTGCGATGTAACATGCTGTGTTGCAGCAATAGGCTGCGGTACGGTAGCTGTCTGTTGTGCATTCTGTGGCTGAGGAGTCTGTGAAACTTGCTCTTGTCTAGACGGACGTGGTCTTTCTTTTGTCTTACCAGTAGCTATGTTGTGTTTCAGAACTGCACACTCATTTATAAAATGACCTGGCTGTTTACAATAATTGCAGTTCCCTTTAACGGGAGCTGCAGGATGACTGGCTTGATTCGGACCCCTCTTCTGACTGTCTTGAGGAACGGATTGTGCAACTAGTACTTTCATTTTCGTGTCTTTCATACGTTTTCTCTCGTGTTCTTGCTCTTCCCTGATTCTATTCTGGTGGTACTGGAGCATCTGGAGCATCTGGGACGGAGTATTAGCTTGCCAGGTACTTTCGACTTTCAAAACTCGATTTTTAATTTGTGGACTTGAATTCTCGACTAATTTAGTAACAAAAAGGTGAGGGTATGACTCGCTACTTGTCTTGAGGCCACTGTTGATACTAAAACATTTTTCAAATCTAGAATAAAAATCACTAATATCCTCATCTTGCTTCTGTTTACAGGCTGAGATTGCATCCCAGTCTTCTTTTCTAGTTGTCAATAATCTAGGTAAAACTTGAATCAATAATTCTGGTAATTCTTTACATTTCTCTCCTAGACCGGTACCTGGTACTCGTGCCTTGTCTTCAGCTTCTAGAACTGCCCAATCGATCTTTTTCTCTCCCACCTCCCATTCTTTTTCCTTGAGCTTTTCATACACCCCTGCGGGCAGCAGAACCTTTAACATTTTAATGATATCTGGGTAAGTGTATTCTCCCATACGGAGCATGTCTTTTAATTCTCTATGGAACCCTGCTGGATCTTTGTCATGACAGGGGATTAATTTCTTCATCTCGAGGAGTTCCATCTTTGTTATTGGGGTGTATACAAACACTCGTTGCATTTCCCCGTCCTCTGTCTTAACTGGATGCACTTCTCGTAACGGATTCTGTCTCTCCATGTAAAATGGTTTATTTTCTGGGGGTGAGACATGAACAAAATGCGGTTTCAGAAACGTTCTATATTTGTGGCGCTGTTCTAGAATGACACTAATTAAGTCGGTACCTAGACCTCTCCATCTATACTGGAGTAACTCGTTCAGGACATCGTGTAACGGACCTGGATCAGAGTGCTGACCCTCATACAGAGTTATGAGGTGCTGGATCATATACATACCCACCAGTCGCTGCTCGGCTGGGGGCAGTTTCAGAAACATTTGTGCCACTATTTCGTCTGGAAAAGTGGTAGAATCAGTAATCCATCGGACTGCTGATCGGGCTAGTTCTTGTTCATGCATGGTACTTAACTCACTGTAACCGATTCGTGATTTCAGAATGTAATCGGTAGCTTGGAACACTCGTTCTAGGGAACCTTGTTCTGGTGCTAAATGATGGAAAGTAGACTTGTGTTCTAGGCGTAAATGGCGATCTGGAAATCTAGATTATCCTACATACGCTATTCTGGCGGTATTCTCGTCGTCTTCCTCTTCAGGATCAGAGTTACTTTCTTTCTCGCTTACTTGTGCTGCTTTACGTTGTTCGTGTATCTTTATTATCTCTCTACGGATTTTCTTGTACATACTCTCCATGGCACTAATGGTATTGTGCTTACCCTCGGCTATATTATCACTCCACTTTGTCAGGGTTTTCATTTCGGCCGGATCTTTAGACGGGTAATCTTGTTCTCTTATTAGACAGTTAATTAAAAACTTCAATATCATACGCTGGATCTCAGCTTTCCTTTGAGACATGGCATCACTAATACTTTCTGGATCATCCCCTGTACGGATGAAACGATATATTCTGTCTAGATCTTCTTTCATATTGGGTAGGGTGACTAGATACTCGGTCACCCTCCTTACGCGTACTGAATATAAAACCATATTATTCTCGCCTGGGACTGGGTCATAGGCACATTCGCCAAGGGCTTGCCTGATTTCTGCAACAGACTTATTACTCTTGGGAGTACGCTGTGATGCTTGAGCATGTAATTCGAGTGCTGATAAACGCTTGCGTGGCGGCGGGGTTTGAGGAGGACCTCCTCCTGCGGCCCCTAGACTAGAATCATCGACTGATATTCTTCGTGGCGGAGCGGGAAATTGAAATGCTGGCTGGACCGGGGGTACCGTAGCAGGTACTGCATGGGGTGCCCCGGTGTCTGGAGAAGCAGGATGTGCCTGATTTACTGGGACTGGCGGAGCGCGAACAGGATTTGCATATTCAGGGACTGTGTCGTCCAGATAGGACGAAATAAAAATATCAGCTGCGGTCGGTTTGTGACGTAGCTTGATCGGAACTAATGGTGGCGGGAAATTACTGGATGCCTCCGGGGTCGCTTTTGGCAAGCCCTCGGCAAGAAGAGGATACATACCCTTAATAAGGGCATGCCTCTGTCTGTCTGACTGTTCGGCTTTGACTTGTTCACCTATCTCGATTAATTCTTTTTCTTGGGCTCGCTCTAAGGATTCTCTACTTAATTCTGACTTTCTGATTTCTTTTTCAGTTCTTTTATGAGCTTCTTTACGCCATAACTCGATGGCATCTTTCTGTGACAGTCTGGCTTTCTTTTTCCATAATGCCTCTTCTACTCGCATGATGCATTCGGCATCCCATGTACCCGATACGGGCCATCTATACTTTTCTTCTAACTGTTTGGTATACTCTACCCATAAATCTAGATACAATATGGCGCTTATGCCATGTTTCTGATACATAAAGTGACCTGGACTGTCCCTCGGCGGGACGGGAACTGCTGCTTCCAGCAGACCCTTTCTAGTTTTTAACTGACGTAACTTGGAAAATATGGGCATGACTGAACTGTAATCTAGACACAATACAATACACAATGAACACGATACTTATTCCCCATTCATACCACGACATTGAAATACATGAAAAAACATTTAAAATAACAGTTCGAACAGAATACTCCCTGGAAATACTGAGAACAGACACATAAATTTTCTCGAGAACAGAACTGACTAGAACAGAAACTAGATGCACTGCTGAAACAGTACGAAACTTACCGGTCTCGTAAAGAGACACGTCAGGACCCGCATCCACCGAAGTGGACACTTCGTTTGTGGGACTGTGTACCACCAACCCACAGACCAGAGTCAATTAAATTGACCCTGTCTAGATACCACCCCAGTAACGGTACTCACCGGGCAGCAAGAACGGAAGGCCTCAGACTGGACTGTACTGCTACGACGACGGACGACGAACTTCGGACTTCGGACTTCAGTTACGGGTGGACCTCCGGATACCTCGGACCTTGGACTCTTGACTTGGGCTCTGGTCGGGACTCGCCGCGTTCCTCCACCGTCTCGTCTGGATGCTGGACCGCCTCCTCCGTCTCCTCCGTGGGCCTGAGGGATACTTGAGCAGAAATATCTGCCACTGCGCAGAAGAGTTCCGTCACGACTGCAGAGGGTCAGGGGGTCGGCGTGGCTTCACCGACGCGTGGGGAAAGGGCAAGTCCCTATTCGGGCGCCATTATGTGGTAAATAAATAAATAATACCCTATTTTTGACTAGACATATATCATAACAGATAGCTCAAATAATAAGAGTCAAGATTCGAGGTAGTAGGAGTTTTGCAGGTTTAATACAGCATAAGGACAGGAACAGGACAACCTGCATAGGAATAGGATGACAGGGCCCAGCAGCTGCTGGGGCTGGATCTGGGATGAGCGCGCTGACTTTTAATAACAATACATGAGCATATATACATAACGCAAACACATAGCATTACATTGCAGTAGGCGTAGCAGTGGGTGGAGCAATAGGTGTGACGCGTAGCAGTCGCGAAAGATAAGGACAAAAGTAGGTGTAACTGGGCGTATACATAGACATGTGATGCAAACGTAACAGGATATGTCATGAATGGGGCGGAAACCATGGAGGGGGCTACCTGGGGAGCCGGGACCTCTAACCTAGTGGTGCGCGCAAACTGGCAATGACGTATCACTAGGAGAAACTGGGGGCTATGAACTCTGTGCTAGGAGCAGAGACTGAAGTCTGGAGGGTCGGAGCGACATGTACCTAAACAGTATCTAGTATCTGATGTTTAGAGAACATGTTGATATAAACTATAAGTCAAGAGAGGAAAGGCTAACTTGATTCTAAGACTGGACCATGCATTATTCTACATGTAGTGCGTGATGAAGAATATGAAATGACCATTGAATGCAGTATTTCTCTAACGTGGAGACGTGAAGGCTAGACAATGACGGAAACTATTGATGCAGTTCAGTAGCTTAGGAATGCAGAGAAGGAGGGCTGAACTGATAACTGGAATCATAACATATTCTTGGCAGACTCAGAGGCTGAGCCAGGCTGGGCCGGGCACTGCGAGGCAGGAAGTAAGTGAAGGGTCGAGGATACAGGTGGGGGCTGTATCCCTCCTCAGCGAGGTTTCAGGAGACAGGAGCTGAATCTGATGTCCAGGCCCTTTTGAGGCCTAGAAACGGGGACTTTATAATAGAATAACGTGCACACTGAGAAACGTGGCAACGTAGCTTTACATAGGCCTGATATTCGTAGTATTCACGAGGACTGGAAACTGGCATACTAGAGGTGGACACAACTGTAATTGCGTCATTAATCGAACATGGGGAATGCATATGCATATTTAATCATGCACACATAACATATGACGGATGACACGTAGGGACACAGAACATGGCAAAATTTACTTTTCCACACTTCACGTAGCCAACACCTGCACAGAGGTGCAAGCTTTATTAAATACTGACCTACCATTGCATTTCAGTGAACTGATTCATATAATCTTTAACGCGTCCTCCACATCGGGCCTCGCACATTTTTTTAAAATAGTTAGCAGCGGTCTTGTGACTTCATTTGAAAAGATATTTGGAGTCATTCCTGCTTTCTTCCATTCAATCTTTTCCAGCCTATTTGGTGGATTCTCCGTTATTCGGGCACTGGCTGCAGGCGTTCTGGTGCTATTTTGTTTTATTAAAAATAGATGCCCGTCCTGTGTTTCATGACGAGCAGTCGCGACTGGCACTGTTTCGCAACAGGATGCTTGAATACTATGGCACACTGCCGCTCGCAACATTAAGTGCAGCGTATGGATTATCGCTTCGATTTTCCTATTTTACATGTATTTGAATTTGAATTTAAAAACATTTGTACAGCGCTCGTTTACCAGGCGGTTTCATGGCGCTAGTGGCGGACGATGGGCGGCGGTGACAGGAGGAGTCTATGTCAGGAAGGCTTGCGTGAAGAGGAAGGTTTTAAGGCTCTTCCGGAACAGGAGGTAGGAAGGAGAAGTGCGCAAGGCAGTAGGGAGGGAGTTCCAGAAGGTGGGAGCCAAGACAGCAAAACTAGATCCACCCGCTTTCTGTTTTTTAAAGCGGGGAATAGCAAGAAGGGCCGAATAGGTGGAACGGAGTTCTCTGCCGGGAAGATAGGGCTTAATGGCCGAACAGATGAATTCAGGGGCAGTGCCTGATCTGGCCTGGTAGGTGAGGCAGCCAAGCTTGAAGAGGGCGCGCTCTTTTATTGGAAGCCAGTGCAGGGTTTTAAGCAGTGGGGTAGCCCGATGGTATTTGGGCTGGCCATAGATCAGGCGAGCCGCCTGGTTCTGCACCAGTTGCAGGCGGTGGATTGCGTAGGCCGGGGCCCCATTGTAAACTATGTTACCATAGTCTATACGGGACAAAACCATGGCCAGCACGATGATTTTTAAAGCAGGGGTAGAAAAGAAACGGGAGACTTTCCTAATTATTCTAAGGGAAAAGAAACAAGAAGAAACTACGGAACTAACCTGTGAATGTACAGTGAGTTGAGAGTTGAGGTAGATCCCCAGGGTTTTCACTTTGGGCACGGGGAGTGGGGGGACACCAAGTGAAGGGGGCCAAAAGGAGGGGGACCATGGACTGCAACCACCTCCAGTCAAAACCAGCTCGGTCTTGTCTGGGTTAAGCTTGAGGTGGTTGCAGTTCATCCAATCGTGAATGAACGTCATTACTGTCTGGACGTTCAAAGCAGATGAAGATGAGTGGGATAGATTGAAGATTAGCTGGAGGTCATCCGCGTAATTAAACACGGTGACCTCCAGCTGCTGTAACATAAAAATGAGGGGAAAGATATAAAGGTTAAACAAAAGGGGGGAAAGTGATGAGCCCTGGGGAACCCCGCACTCTACCTTGCGTGAGGCTGCAGCGTAGCCAGCCAGACGTACCGCTTGGCTTCTCCCCGCAAGAAAGGACTCAAGCCATGAAAAGGCCAAGCCTTCTATGCCCGCCGCCCTGACACGATGGAGAAGGATGGAGTGGTCCACCGTGTCAAAAGCGGCGGACAGGTCTAGGAGTATCAAGGCTTGCGGAAGGTTGGTGTCAATACCTTCACGCAGTTTGTCCATTACTGAGACGACCACCTTCTCAGTAGAGTGCATGGGGCGAAAACCAGCTTGACAGGGGGAGAGACAATGATTTGTCTCAATATGTGCGGTTAAGGTAGTAGTGATGTGGGTTTCAAGGACTTTTGCGAGGTAGGGCAGGAGTGAGATGGGACGATAGCTGGCAGGAGCCAATGAATCGGCATCCGTTTTTTTTAGAAGTGGTATGACAATCGCCGATTTGTGTGAGCTGGGAACAGAGCCGTGTGTGAGTGAGTCATTAAGGAAAGTGAGAGGAGGTGTAGGACAAGCTGAAAAAAGTTCTTTAAGAATGCGAGCAGGAGCAAAGTCCAGGGGAGAGCCAGATTTGACCCGGTGAAGAAGAGGAAGGAAAGTGTTATTAGTCAACAGTGGAAAGGTAGTTAACTTAACAGAGGTGATGGGTGGGGACGGGATAACAAAAGTGGGGGAGGGCAAGGGAATATTGAGTTTGATTTTGATCACTTTGTCTATGAAGAACTCATTGAGCGAGTCGCAGAGGGACTGGGAGGGGGGAGTGGTGGCCATGGTTCTGCTGGATGATGCGAGTTCGTGAACGGTGGAGAAAATTTCCTTTGTTTGAGATTCTGCTGTCATTATCCTGTTGGTGTAGTATGCGGTTTTTGCTTCCAGAATGCCCTTTTTGTAGATTTGTAGGGTGGACAGATAGGTTGCCTTTTGCACGGGATTGTAGGTGTTTCTCCAAGCCCGCTCGGCCCTTCTTGCGGCTAGTTTCATGTGTCCAGCCTGTCTTTCATTGCCTGAGCTGCGATTTCGACTGGGCCCTGGATTTGTGTCTCTGCAAGATGGTTTCTCCTGACGTGGATTTTAATCATCTCATGAGTCCCTTAGTTGCTCATGAGTTGCTTTGTTCCGACGACGGGATTATGGCCTTGGCAGCGATGCATGGAGTACTGGGTCGTTGGAATATATTTGCAGCGGCGCAAGATTTCTTGGCACATAGCTTCATTGAGAACCCACCTAGTTGTCCTCTGATGGTGCTAGAGGCTCCGGTAATTGAAGAGCATGAATGTTCTTTCCCACTATTGAATTATAATAATAATAATAATCCACATTTGTAAAGCGCACAATCACCCGTAAGGGTCTCTAGGCGCTGGGGGCCGTCGGGGAGATTAAGCGAGCTATTGCCCAGAGTCACATGGTGCTGGGCTAACCTGCCGCCGGAGCCGGGGATCGAACTCTGATCCCCAGATTGCAGCGTCAGTCACCCTGGCCGCGGCGCCACACCTCTCCCTCCTCTTGGATGGCTGAATTATTCTCGGATGATAACAGTGACTTCCTTTTGGTAGCTGTTGCTGCTTATTTTGCATATTCGGTCCTGGGCTAAGACCTCTCGAGGCCTTTGTTGACATTGAACTTTTTCGATATATTTTTTTTTTAAATTATGAATAATTTTTCATGTTCCAGACCTATTGACTTTGCTCAAATTGAATGCTGAAACTTGTCAGAATGATGAGATTTTGTTTTTTTGGGTGACGAAAATATTTTTTCTCACTTCCTCAAATTTGAACTGGCTTTCGTTCTTGAACTCTGCATTTCAAAATAAGCCCCTTATCTTATTATGTCTTATCCGTGCTCGGATCATGGGGGGATATCATATAGATACGCTTTGCCTATATGCTGTGTTAAGTTAGCATGAGCTTATTAGAAGTTTAAACGCCATTTTACCTTTCTGCTGCTTCTGCACACGACACATAACTGTTGTTTTAGCTTTGAGCCTAGTAGAGCGTTTTGATTCACACCAGAATAATATGTTATTACTATGATATCAGCTTTGCTTAGTGAGCTGTGTCTGTACAGTGAGTGCTGAAGCCTTCAAGGATAACTCGACACAGTGGTTGTTGTGAGGTCTGATCTTCGCACCTTCCTAGACATAACATACATGCAGCGGCAGCCAAATTCTAGCTTTAGGCACGTTTTATATTGTTTCACACAGAGCACACGAACATACTTGATGGTGCTTCGCATGCAGAGAGCTGGTGGAAGATGATGTGATCCCATACCACTAGGATCTTGAGGTATGGGGCCGCCCTGCTAAAACCCAATGAGACCTTCTTAGATATAATATATTATACTAGATAGGGAGGGTGAGAATTAGGTGTTGCTTAACCCTATTCATTTCAGCCTTTTAGCATGTTGTCACCTTTTGCATTCTTTGGACTAGTAACTATGCTGATTACTTTGCTTCTTATAATATGTTTGCTTGTATTATCTAAGATACTGCGCTTGAGAACCCTGCATTAGTAAATAAACATTTCAAATATGCATGCGTCCTCATTTACTCCTTGTTCTGAATTGAAATGATTATATAACAAAAGAGTGTTCATGTGTTCCACGTTACCTGAGGTGTACTAAGTCCATGTTCTGGTTTGTCTAAGCATTGGGAGTTTGTAATGACAAAAGGTTCTTTGGTTTGAATCACACCGCCATTACCACCGTTTTATTTATTTATTATTTTTGGAACTACAGGATGCTGTGGGTTTCCTATTTCTAACAAAGACTAATGAGTGTTGTAAACAATCGATATCCTGCCTTTGTTATCCTCTTACTACACTACATAAATACTTTGTTGTGATATGTGTGGTGTAGTAGTCCCACTCAGATTACTTCCAATCTATCGCTGACATTACTGTCCGTTTGTACACCGGAACGGATATCAGCGCGGTATGACTAAGTAAAATAATGATTTCAGGCTGGGTGGTGAAGAGGTGTATTTACTTTATACAGGGGAATATTTGCAGTCATCACCCTGATACATTGTTGCTAGATAGTTCTATAAGGATGACAGCACAATTAGTAAGGAGTTTGAGGAACTACATCTCCCTTGTTTTCTATCGACTTGTTCTTTTAAAACTACACTACCCATGACCCTCAAAACGTTTTTTTTTGACGATGCCATCACGTTGATGAGCGTCACGTCGACTGTGCCGAGGATGGTGTATTGTGAATAAATGGAGACTGCCTTCACCTGGTCGGTACCTCCCCGACGGCTTGGCTGACCGTCAAGAGGTACAGACGGAGAGGTAAGTCCCTAGTGTATAAGCGCAATAAATATCGGCTTTTTAGTCTCTAAGAGGGATATTAGATCTGTTGTTTGAGAGTGGCATTATTATTTTTCTGATGCACCGTTTTTTACCGTTACAACCTGAATCAAGTGTTGGGGTTAAGATCAGGATGCCTGTTTGCACTCATGAACTACTAAGGAGTTAAATAAGGATAGATCGATGTGTTTGTATACACGCTCAGAACAAACTAAGTTTAATGCGAGAAGCCCCCTTGCTTTAATGTTTCATCTCGGGTACTGTAGGATATTATCAAGAATAACGCGCGATCAAGCACAGTGAATATCCTGTCTTTCAATACGTGTGGAACCGGTGGTTGTGAGCAGCATTATAGCTGCTCTGATGTGCTGTTTGTTAACTATTTCATCTTGATAGGAGCACATGTGCTATGAAGAGAACAGCGGTTTTCACGCATAAGCTAGTAAGAAACAATGCCATGATAGACCGTTATATATCTATACACGCCCAGAGCGAACCTTAAAGTGCAAGAAGCTCTTTGGTTTTAAGGTATATCTGACATACGGGGTTTTGGTGATTAAAGGAGACAGCTAAGAACAACATGCAATCTCTTACTAATCAAAGCATGTGATCCACGATTAATTTCTAAGCACTACCAGGTTGCTTTAGCAGAGGCTGTATGCATGATAGGTATTTCGGCTATTATGGGTGATAAATAAGCGGCAAAAGCGTTATTCTTGTAGTTAGCTATATGTGACACTTACTAAGAAAATATCTTGAGCAATAACTGTGGGTTTTTGGAACACACAATGTTTATAAGACCTTCTTAGACAAGTTGTTGAGATAAGTTTCATAAGCCTCAACTATTTGGTTTTATAATTCTGTGTGACCTGGTGTAGATGAATGTTGTTAGGAGCATAATGATATGAATTGGGATGTTAGGAAAGGTAGAAGGTCAAAACAATTGAGGTTTTGTTCTATTCTTTCCTTTTTAGAGCGGTGCCTTCACCCCCTTTATTTTCCTGAGCTGTTGCCAGGTGAGGTGAAGTAGCCTCCTTGCAAAATCTAGGTAAGAAGAAAAAGCTTAGATCCATTGTTGGAGTTTGATAGCTGGCAATGTTTATATCACTATTCAATGAGTTCTGACGCATATTGTTCCTTTCTAATTCTCGCAGATACCCTCAAGTATATGGTTTTTTGCAGGGGAAGGATTGTACACCCTACACAACTGGTGACTTGGTTGTATCGTTTCCAACCATTTTCAGTGTACCAATATTTAATGTTTTTATGTTGCTTTTTTTCACATTGTTGCAGTAGCAAGTATTTGGTGGGTCCTGACGAAAGCAGTAGATAGAATGATGTCTGAGAGTGCCGAAACATGTTGACCACTTTTGTAATCTCAGACAGCTATTTGGTTAAACTGTCTTTTGCACTGTTTTTAATTTGAATTGCAGGAGACAGTAATAAATATTGGGTCTGTCGCAACTCAATTTTAATTTCACTTATCACTAATGCACTGCACTTAATTCCCTCACGATTAACTACTCTCATCTGGTAGTCTAGCGTGTGAACCAACTATATGAAAACATCTTCGGGCTCCCCAATCACTTTGATGGGGTTGTAGCCTTTAGGGTCACTAGAGTGACTTAAAGAGGAGACCCAGATGATGAAGCATGTCACCAAGTTGGTGAGTGATAAGAATCAGGAAATGTATTGAATATTTTTTTCATATATATCTTTTCCATTTTTTGCAGCGTTCTCTCATTGTTGTGTTCGTTCTCTAGAATTTATAGTGCTCAGGACATTGTTATAGACCCCTGGATACTTTTCGTATGTGCTCAGCTTTATTATATATACCTGCCCATAACCTTATATGGACACTCACAGCCTCCTCCCTTCAGCAAGCCGATAGAATTCAAAATTGTCATCTACAATGAAGTAATACATTTGAAATCCTGGCACAATTTGGGCACGATGTCCTATCCAACTTTGGGCTGTCCATTGCCAACACTACGCCAATGATGATTTCTCCACTAAGGTGAAAGACAGTGGCAGCTGAAGCTTAACAGGGGTGGCAGGCGGGGGGCACGGAGGTGTGTGAAAAACAATTGACTTACCTTCAGGCCAGCCGTCAACTCTCGGTCCTCGACGCAGGAGGCAGGAAGTTCCGAGGCTCCCCTAGCCAATCACGACACTGCTATCACCATGACAGCAGCTTCGGGATTGGTCTGAGCACCGTGAATCAGCTCTCAGACAGGGACTCAGAGCCTCTGCATGTTCTCCATCCAGGCTGTGCAGTACAGCCTGGGGGAGAACTTGCTAAGTGCTCATGACTGTTTGGCCAGCCCAAGATGTTGGCCAAACCATTGTGCGCATTTAAGAGAGTGCCCACCACTCTTTCTGTGACAGTTCAGCCCACCGTAGCTGAGCCAGGTCACAAATATAACATGATAATAACTGTGCTATTATTTTATTTTTCCTTTTCGAACTGATCACAGAGCAGCGGGGTGACGCTACTCCGCCTTAGCGGAGGAGCCGCCCCTGGTGAAAGAATTTATTTCTCAAAATCATTGAAATATCTGCAAATAAATATAAGGACATGGGCACAATCACTTTTAGCAGAGACACCTTCAATAATCAAGAGTAAAAACGTAATCCATTTCTCACTTAGAACTTCAAAATTCTTAATGGCAGGCTAATATAATAGATGAGCACGATGGTGTCACTACTACTATTAATCTCTGCATATCTAATAACATCGTTTTCACTTAGAACACACGATTATCTCTTGTTTTATTGGGTGCTAATCAAACCAGCTCTGCTACAATTGCTGCAGTTGATAAGCAACGTCAAGAATTCACCAAAAGACCACCACTTCCTCCACTCTTCGTTGAAGACTGTTTGTGCTCCACATTATTACTCAAGACACCAAGATTTGTGCCAATGCCACTGATACAAGGCCTACAGCTCTGAAAACAGGCTCCAAAGGTCTGCAATATTCAACTTTAACAGTGTTACTCATTTTGTTTCAGCCTCTATATTATCCTCTTTGTTGAGTGCACTCTGTTCCATCGACTTTGAAAAGTAAGCTTGGTCTTCTGTTTATCAGTTTTTGCTATGATGAATGCAGTCATTCAGCACTGTACTTCTTGACATGACGAACTGACAGATGGTATGAAAACTCTCATAGGAAAATGTCAACAGAGTGTAGCAAAATACAATATCTTTATTGTTTGTTAAGACAGTTTCACTTTGCATTGGTGCTAAAAACAAGCAAACATAAGGAGTCAGCTTTCATCGACTGGTACAGTACGAAGACATTTAAACTTTGCTCAGCACGGCAAGTGGTGAGACGGACACCCACTTGCCTCCCTGTTGGTGATCATAGAGACCTACACATATATATATATATATATATATAAGTTGGCATATTTTACAGACAGATCACCTACTCAAGGATGATTTACCAGCTAATCCCCAGATCACGTACCGGAAGGCACGTTCTATCAAGAACGATCTGGTGCAGAGCCATCTAACAGAGTCCCCTAAAACTAACGCCTTTGGTGAAATCTGTGGTTTTTCCCCTTGTGGTAAAAGCAAGGCGTGCAAGTTTAGTAAGAGAGTACGATCTTACACTATCCCAAATACTGGGATACAATGCAGGATCAACAAATGTATAACTTGTTCTACTCCTTACTGCGTCTACTGCCTTACATGCCCTTGCGGGCTTCGGTATATCGGCAGCACGGTGAATCCACTGAAGATGTGAGTATTAAAGCACATGCGTGCGATTGCCAACTTCGATGAGGCGTACCCGGTGGCGTGCCATTTCGATCGAGCTCATAAGCGTAACAGGGATCTGTTAAGTTTCTTTGGTCTGGATTATGTACCATTGAACCCGATTTCGTCTGGAAAAGTGGTAGAATCAGTAATCCATCGGACTGCTGATCGGACTAGTTCTTGTTCATGCATAGTACTTAATTCACTATAACCGATTCGTGATTTCAAAATGTGATCGGTAGCTTGAAATACTTGTTCTAGAGAACCTTGTTCTGGTGCTGGATGATGAAAGATTTTCTTGTGTTCTAGGCGTAAATGGCGGTCTGGAAATCTAGATTTTCCTACATACGCTATTCTGGCGGTATTCTCGTCCTCTACCTCTTCTGTAGGAGAGTCATTCTCTTTCTCGCTTACTTGTGCTGTTTTACGTTGCTCGTGTAACCTTATTATTTCCTTACGAATTTTCTTGTACATACTCTCTATACTACTGATGGTTCTGTGCTTACCCTCGGCTATATTATCACTCCACCTTGTTAGTGTTCTCATTTCGGCCGGATCTTTGGTCGGATAATCTTGTTCCCTTATTAAACAATTAATCAGAAACTTTAATATCATGAGCTGGATCTCAGCTTTCCTTTGAGACATGGCTTCACCAATACTTTCTGGATCATCCCCTGTACGGATGAAACGATATATTCTGTCTAGATCTTCTTTCATATCTGGTAGGGTATCCAAATACCCGGTCACCCGTCTTACACGTATGGAATATATAACCGTACTATCATCGCCTGTGACTGGATCATAGCGGCATTCAGTAAGAGCCCGTCGGATGTCTGCAACGGACTTATATTTGGGCGTACGCTGTAACGCACGTTCATGTAACTCGACTAACGTTACACGTTGGTGTGGTGGCGGGGTACCAGGAGGACCTCCTCCTGCGGCCCCTAGACTAGAATCGTCGACTGATACTCTTCGTGCTGGCAGAGTGGCTGATGTGGCGGGAAGTTGTACTATGGGCTGGACCGGGGGTACCGTAGCAGGTACTGCAAAAGGTGCCCCGGTGTCTGGAGGAGGATTTACATGATTTACAGGAACTGGCGGAACAGGATTTGCATATTCTGGGACTGTGTCGTCCAAATAGGACGAGATAAAAATATCAGCTGCGGTCGGTTTGTGACGTAGCTTGGTCGGAACTAATGGTGGCGGAAAATTACTGGATGTCTCCGGGGTCGCTTTTGGCAAGCCCTCGGCAAGAAGAGGATACATACCCTTAATAAGGGCATTCCTCTGTCTGTCTGACTGTTCGGTTTTAACTCGTTCACCTATCTCGATTAGTTCCCTTTCTTGCGCTCTTTCTAAGGATTCTCTACTTAATTCTGACTTTCTGATTTCTTTTTCGGTTCTTCTATGAGATTCTTTGCGCCATAACTCGATGGCATCTTTCTGTGACTGTCTGGCTTTCTTTTTCCATAATGCTTCTTCTACTCGCATGATGCACTCGGCATCCCACGTACCTGATACGGGCCATCTATACTTTTCTTCTAACTCTTTGGTGTACTCTACCCATAAATCTAGATACAATATGGCACTTATGCCATGCTTCTGATACATAAAGTGACCTGGACTGTCCCTAGGCGGGACAGGAACCGCTGCTTCTAACAGACCTTTTCTTGTTTTTAACTGACGTAGTTTGGAAAACAAAGGCATGACTGAACTGTAATCTAGACACAATACAATACACAATGAACACGATAATTACACCACTTTCATACCACGACATTAAAATACATGAATGACATTTAAAATAACAGTTCTGACAAAATACTACCTGGAATACTGGAAACAGAATACATGAATTTTCTCGAGAACAGAACTGACTAGAACAGAGACTAGATGCACTGCTGAAACAGTACGAAACTTACCGGTCTCATAAAGAGACACGTCAGGACCCGCATCCACCGGAGTGGACGCTTCGTGTTGGGTCTGTGTACCACCAAACCCACGGACCAGAGTCAATTAGATTGACCCTGTCTAGATACTACCCCAGCAACGGTACTCACCGGGCAGCAAGAACGGAAGGCCTCGGACTGGACTGGACTGCTTCGACGCCGGACGGACACACTTCGGACTTCTGTTACGGGTGGGCCTCCGGATACCTCGGACCTTGGACTCTCGGCTTGGGCTCTGGTCGGGACTCGCCGCGTTCCTCCACCGCCTCGTCTGGATGCTGGACCGCAACCTCCGTCTCCTCCGTGGGCCTGAGGGATACTTGAAGCAGAAATATCTGCACGTGCACGGTATGGTTCCGTCACGGCTGCAGAGGATCAGGGGGCTTGCGTGGCTTCACCGGCGCGTGGGGAAAGGGCAGGTCCCTATTCGGGCGCCATTATGTGGTAAATAAATAAATAATACCTCTATTTTTGACTGGATATAATAATAACAAATAGCTCAATAAATAAGAGTCAAGATTCGAGGTAGTAGGAGTTTGCAGGTTTAATACAGCATAAAGGACAGGAACAGGACAACCTGCACAGGAATAGGATGGCAGCGCTGCCGGGGGCAGGATCGGCGTTGGCGTATAGGCGTAACATTTAATAACAGTGCACAAGTATATATACTAAAACAATTGCATTACAATACATACAATAGGCGGAGCAGTGGGTGGGGTCAGTAACAGTCGCGAAAGATAAGGGTGAAAGTGGGTGTAACAGGAGGTGTGGACATAGACATGTGATGTAAACGTAACAGAATATGTCATAAATGGGGCGGAAACATGGAGGGGGCTACCTAAGGAGCCGGGACCTCTAACCTAGTGGTGCGCGCAAACTGACAAATGACGTGTTACTAGGAGAAGCTGGGGGCTATGACTTCTGCACTAGGAGCAGAGACTGAAGTCTGGAGAGTCAGGGCGACATGTACCTAAACACTATCTAGTATCTGATGTTTAGAGAACATGTTGATATAAACTAAAAGTTATCGGGGTAAAGGCTAACAGACTCTAAGACTGGTGCATGCATTATTCTACATGTAGTGAGTGTTGAAGAATATTAAATGACCATTAATACAGTATTTCTCTTACATGGAGACGTAAAGGCTAGACGATGACTGAAACTATTGATGCGATTCAGTAGCTTAGGAATGCAGAGAAGGAGGGCTGGACTGATAACTAGAATCATAACATACTCTTGGCAGACTAGCAGGCAGAGCCAGGCTGGGCCGGGCACTGTGAGACAGGAAGTAAGTGAAGGGTCAGGGATACAGGTGGGGGCTGTATCGCTCCTCAGCGAGGGCTCAGGAGACAGGAGCTGAATCTGGTGTCCGGGCCCTTTTGAGGCCTAGAAACGGGGACTTTTCAATGAAATAACGTGCACACTGGGAAACGTGGCAACGTAACTTTACATAGGAATAATACTCGTAGCTTTCACGAGAACTGGAAACTGGCATACTAGAGATGGACACAACTGTAAGTGCGTCTTTAATCAAACATGGGGAATACATATGCATATTAATCATGCATACATAACATAAGATGGGGGACACGTAGGGACACAGAACATGGCAAAATTTACTTTTCCACAGCGGGGGTAAAGCATAAGTATGCCTCGCCCAGCGTGCAGTTAATAACTGCAACACCGCTCCAATTCATCCCGGTGTGTGGAGGTGGGCCAAGGTCCATCCAGTAGCCTGGAAACAAAAACAAAGTCCACCGCAGCAGAGGAGTCCACCGCAGCAGAGACCAATAGGATCGAGGCCAACTTGTAGTGTGGGGGCCTCACGAGCGCGATACTGGTCACTCGCGCTGAAATATAGGAAACCACTCCTCCGAAGAAAGAGATGAGGCCCGTCTGGGGAAGCAAATGAGGACTTTATTCACAGCATCAGCATGGAAAAACAGCACAGCAATATGTACGGCGTATGCATTTCGGCTCCTGCCTCTTCAGCGCCTGTTGTGCAATTGGGATGAGGGCGCTCACTATCGGATATAAATATCCCGCCCCATCTCTCTACTGACGTGCCGCTCCGCCCACAGGTGAGTGTAATCAACACCTTCAATTAATGTAGCGCGCCTGGGATGGTTGCGCCTGCAAGTCCCAAGATGCAATGTTGTTGCAGCAATCTTGTAGTGGGGCAAAACGAGCATGCACCTGAATGGCTGGGCCACAAAGCAAAGTCCCCCGAGTCCCCATAACCACACCAACCCCCAAAGTCACAGGGATCCATCTCCGCGGGGGTAAAGTATAAGTATGCCTCGCCGAGCGTGCAGTTAATAACTGCAACACCGCTCCAATTCATCCCGGTGTGTGGAGGTGGGCCAAGGTCCATCCAGTAGCCTGGAAACAAAAACAAAGTCCACCGCAGCAGAGGAGTCCACCGCACCAGAGACCAATAGGATCGAGGCCAACTTGTAGTGTGGGGGCCTCACGAGCGCGATACTGGTCACTCGCGCTGAAATATAGGAAACCACTCCGAAGAAGAAAGAGATGAGGCCCGTCTGGGGAAGCAAATGAGGACTTTATTCACAGCATCAGCATGGAAAAACAGCACAGCAATATGTACGGCATATGCATTTCGGCTCCTGCCTCTTCAGCGCCTGTTGTGCAATTGGGATGAGGGCGCTCACTCTCGGATATAAATATCCCGCCCCATCTCTCTACTGACGTGCCGCTCCGCCCACAGGTGAGTGTAATCAACACCTTCAATTAATGTAGCGCGCCTGGGATGGTTGCGCCTACAAGTCCCAAGATGCAATGTTGTTGCAGCAATCTTGTAGTGGGGCAAAACGAGCGTGCACCTGAATGGCTGGGCCACAAAGCAAAGTCCCCCGAGTCCCCATAACCACACCAACCCCCAAAGTCACAGGGATCCATCTCCACGGGGGTAAAGCATAAGTATGCCTCGCCCAGCGTGCAGTTAATAACTGCAAAACCGCTCCAATTCATCCCGGTGTGTGGAGGTGGGCCAAGGTCCATCCAGTAGCCTGGAAACAAAAACAAAGTCCACCGCAGCAGAGGAGTCCACCGCAGCAGAGACCAATTGGATCGAGGCCAACTTGTAGTGTGGGGGCCTCACGAGCGCGATACTGGTCACTCGAGCTGAAATATAGGAAACCACTCCTCCGAAGAAAGAGATGAGGCCCGTCTGGGGAAGCAAATGAGGACTTTATTCACAGCATCAGCATGGAAAAACAGCACAGCAATATGTACGGCGTATGCATTTCGGCTCCTGCCTCTTCAGCGCCTGTTGTGCAATTGGGATGAGGGCGCTCACTCTCGGATATAAATATCCCGCCCCATCTCTCTACTGACGTGCCGCTCCGCCCACAGGTGAGTGTAATCAACACCTTCAATTAATGTAGCGCGCCTGGGATGGTTGCGCCTACAAGTCCCAAGATGCAATGTTGTTGCAGCAATCTTGTAGTGGGGCAAAACGAGCGTGCACCTGAATGGCTGGGCCACAAAGCAAAGTCCCCCGAGTCCCTATAACCACACCAACCCCCAAAGTCACAGGGATCCATCTCCGCGGGGGTAAAGCATAAGTATGCCTCGCCCAGCGTGCAGTTAATAACTGCAACACCGCTCCAATTCATCCCGGTGTGTGGAGGTGGGCCAAGGTCCATCCAGTAGCCTGGAAACAAAAACAAAGTCCACCGCAGCAGAGGAGTCCACCGCAGCAGAGACCAATAGGATCGAGGCCAACTTGTAGTGTGGGGGCCTCACGAGCGCGATACTGGCCACTCGCGCTGAAATATAGGAAACCACTCCTCCGAAGAAAGAGATGAGGCCCGTCTGGGGAAGCAAATGAGGACTTTATTCACAGCATCAGCATGGAAAAACAGCACAGCAATATGTACGGCGTATGCATTTCGGCTCCTGCCTCTTCAGCGCCTGTTGTGCAATTGGGATGAGGGCGCTCACTCTCGGATATAAATATCCCGCCCCATCTCTCTACTGACGTGCCGCTCCGCCCACAGGTGAGTGTAATCAACACCTTCAATTAATGTAGCGCGCCTGGGATGGTTGCGCCTACAAGTCCCAAGATGCAATGTTGTTGCAGCAATCTTGTAGTGGGGCAAAACGAGCGTGCACCTGAATGGCTGGGCCACAAAGCAAAGTCCCCCGAGTCCCCATAACCACACCAACCCCCAAAGTCACAGGGATCCATCTCCGCGGGGGTAAAGCATAAGTATGCCTCGCCCAGCGTGCAGTTAATAACTGCAACACCGCTCCAATTCATCCCGGTGTGTGGAGGTGGGCCAAGGTCCATCCAGTAGCCTGGAAACAAAAACAAAGTCCACCGCAGCAGAGGAGTCCACCGCAGCAGAGACCAATAGGATCGAGGCCAACTTGTAGTGTGGGGGCCTCACGAGCGCGATACTGGTCACTCGCGCTGAAATATAGGAAACCACTCCTCCGAAGAAAGAGATGAGGCCCGTCTGGGGAAGCAAATGAGGACTTTATTCACAGCATCAGCATGGAAAAACAGCACAGCAATATGTACGGCGTATGCATTTCGGCTCCTGCCTCTTCAGCGCCTGTTGTGCAATTGGGATGAGGGCGCTCACTCTCGGATATAAATATCCCGCCCCATCTCTCTACTGACGTGCCGCTCCGCCCACAGGTGAGTGTAATCAACACCTTCAATTAATGTAGCGCGCCTGGGATGGTTGCGCCTGCAAGTCCCAAGATGCAATGTTGTTGCAGCAATCTTGTAGTGGGGCAAAACGAGCGTGCACCTGAATGGCTGGGCCACAAAGCAAAGTCCCCCGAGTCCCCATAACCACACCAACCCCCAAAGTCACAGGGATCCATCTCCGCGGGGGTAAAGCATAAGTATGCCTCGCCGAGCGTCCAGTTAATAACTGCAACACCGCTCCAATTCATCCCGGTGTGTGGAGGTGGGCCAAGGTCCATCCAGTAGCCTGGAAACAAAAACAAAGTCCACCGCAGCAGAGGAGTCCACCGCACCAGAGACCAATAGGATTGAGGCCAACTTGTAGTGTGGGGGCCTCACGAGCGCGATACTGGTCACTCGCGCTGAAATATAGGAAACCACTCCTCCGAAGAAAGAGATGAGGCCCGTCTGGGGAAGCAAATGAGGACTTTATTCACAGCATCAGCATGGAAAAACAGCACAGCAATATGTACGGCATATGCATTTCGGCTCCTGCCTCTTCAGCGCCTGTTGTGCAATTGGGATGAGGGCGCTCACTCTCGGATATAAATATCCCGCCCCATCTCTCTACTGACGTGCCGCTCCGCCCACAGGTGAGTGTAATCAACACCTTCAATTAATGTAGCGCGCCTGGGATGGTTGCGCCTACAAGTCCCAAGATGCAATGTTGTTGCAGCAATCTTGTAGTGGGGCAAAACGAGCGTGCACCTGAATGGCTGGGCCACAAAGCAAAGTCCCCCGAGTCCCCATAACCACACCAACCCCCAAAGTCACAGGGATCCATCTCCACGGGGGTAAAGCATAAGTATGCCTCGCCCAGCGTGCAGTTAATAACTGCAACACCGCTCCAATTCATCCCGGTGTGTGGAGGTGGGCCAAGGTCCATCCAGTAGCCTGGAAACAAAAACAAAGTCCACCGCAGCAGAGGAGTCCACCGCAGCAGAGACCAATTGGATCGAGGCCAACTTGTAGTGTGGGGGCCTCACGAGCGCGATACTGGTCACTCGAGCTGAAATATAGGAAACCACTCCTCCGAAGAAAGAGATGAGGCCCGTCTGGGGAAGCAAATGAGGACTTTATTCACAGCATCAGCATGGAAAAACAGCACAGCAATATGTACGGCGTATGCATTTCGGCTCCTGCCTCTTCAGCGCCTGTTGTGCAATTGGGATGAGGGCGCTCACTCTCGGATATAAATATCCCGCCCCATCTCTCTACTGACGTGCCGCTCCGCCCACAGGTGAGTGTAATCAACACCTTCAATTAATGTAGCGCGCCTGGGATGGTTGCGCCTACAAGTCCCAAGATGCAATGTTGTTGCAGCAATCTTGTAGTGGGGCAAAACGAGCGTGCACCTGAATGGCTGGGCCACAAAGCAAAGTCCCCCGAGTCCCTATAACCACACCAACCCCCAAAGTCACAGGGATCCATCTCCGCGGGGGTAAAGCATAAGTATGCCTCGCCCAGCGTGCAGTTAATAACTGCAACACCGCTCCAATTCATCCCGGTGTGTGGAGGTGGGCCAAGGTCCATCCAGTAGCCTGGAAACAAAAACAAAGTCCACCGCAGCAGAGGAGTCCACCGCAGCAGAGACCAATAGGATCGAGGCCAACTTGTAGTGTGGGGGCCTCACGAGCGCGATACTGGTCACTCGCGCTGAAATATAGGAAACCACTCCTCCGAAGAAAGAAATGAGGCCCGTCTGGGGAAGCAAATGAGGACTTTATTCACAGCATCAGCATGGAAAAACAGCACAGCAATATGTACGGCGTATGCATTTCGGCTCCTGCCTCTTCAGCGCCTGTTGTGCAATTGGGATGAGGGCGCTCACTCTCGGATATAAATATCCCGCCCCATCTCTCTACTGACGTGCCGCTCCGCCCACAGGTGAGTGTAATCAACACCTTCAATTAATGTAGCGCGCCTGGGATGGTTGCGCCTACAAGTCCCAAGATGCAATGTTGTTGCAGCAATCTTGTAGTGGGGCAAAACGAGCGTGCACCTGAATGGCTGGGCCACAAAGCAAAGTCCCCCGAGTCCCCATAACCACACCAACCCCCAAAGTCCCAGGGATCCATCTCCGCGGGGGTAAAGCATAAGTATGCCTCGCCCAGCGTGCAGTTAATAACTGCAACACCGCTCCAATTCATCCCGGTGTGTGGAGGTGGGCCAAGGTCCATCCAGTAGCCTGGAAACAAAAACAAAGTCCACCGCAGCAGAGGAGTCCACCGCAGCAGAGACCAATAGGATCGAGGCCAACTTGTAGTGTGGGGGCCTCACGAGCGCGATACTGGTCACTCGCGCTGAAATATAGGAAACCACTCCTCCGAAGAAAGAGATGAGGCCCGTCTGGGGAAGCAAATGAGGACTTTATTCACAGCATCAGCATGGAAAAACAGCACAGCAATATGTACGGCGTATGCATTTCGGCTCCTGCCTCTTCAGCGCCTGTTGTGCAATTGGGATGAGGGCGCTCACTCTCGGATATAAATATCCCGCCCCATCTCTCTACTGACGTGCCGCTCCGCCCACAGGTGAGTGTAATCAACACCTTCAATTAATGTAGCGCGCCTGGGATGGTTGCGCCTACAAGTCCCAAGATGCAATGTTGTTGCAGCAATCTTGTAGTGGGGCAAAACGAGCGTGCACCTGAATGGCTGGGCCACAAAGCAAAGTCCCCCGAGTCCCCATAACCACACCAACCCCCAAAGTCACAGGGATCCATCTCCGCGGGGGTAAAGCATAAGTATGCCTCGCCCAGCGTGCAGTTAATAACTGCAACACCGCTCCAAATATATATATATATATAGATATTCACTGACAAAAACAAAGGTTAAAGTAACATTATAGGTAGGTAAGAATTTCAGTGATGACGTAACGTTTTCAACGCACAAAACCACTGAAATTCACCAGTTATAGTTAGTTCTGGAAACAATAACTTATGCCCTAAGGTAACAATATGCGTCCCCCTCCCCTTTTAAATAAGGAACGGTCCCGGAGGATGGGGTCCCCAGCCATATTTAGACTCATGGAGGGGGGGGGGTTTGCGCGCCCTCCCTATATCAATTACTCTGTAGCAGTGGATGGAGTCACCGGGGTCGAATAAGGGTCAGGGAGGGGGAGTCGCATGTCCCTTTCACTTTTTTGATTAAATTTGGCACTGGTGGGTTTTCTCCCTGGGCTCAAAAAAGCTTGGGGGGGAGCCTCATGCCCCCTTCCCTTTTCAATTGACTTTGGCATCAGGGGGAGGGGGTCCCTGGGGCCTGAAAAGGCTCAGGGAGGGGGGCATTGCAGCGCCTCCTCTTTTAAGCAAAACAGTACCTAGGGGTGGGGTACCTGGGCTCTATGAAGGATTGGGGGGAGCCACACAACCCCCTTCCCCTTTTTTTATTGGCTTGGCCTGGTTTGGCCCGAGGGCATGGGATCCCAGGACCCTAATAAGGCTCGGGGAAGGGGGCTACACACCCTCTGCCCATAGAATATTGCCCCAGGTATAGGGTCCCGGGGCCCAAGAAGGCTTGGAGAGTCAGGCTGCACACCCTGCTCCCCTATTTAATTAAACTTGGCACAGGTGATAGGGTCAACAGGCCCTTTTAAGACTTTTTAAGGGAGGCTACTTGCAGCTCCCCTCCGCTTTTTATTGTAACTGGCCGAAGCGGATGGGGATCCTGGGGCCATTAAAGGAGTCGGAGTGGGCTGCACGCTATCCTCCCCTAATATACTTGCTTTCACCCAAGGGGATGGGGTCCCTGGGACCCGAAGGCCAACCATATGCTGTCCATTCCAAAGGCTGTTTGCGGTGTGGGGTTGGAGGCCTGTTGAGGGTTTGGCCACAGGGCATAGTGGCAGGCCTAGCCTTGTGGCCAAGCCCCCACTGTACGCGGGCGAAGACTGTGTCCAATATGGAGTTTGCTGCCCCCAGGTAGTTGGAAGTAGGGACTGGCTGCAAGACAGGTCCTGCGGCTAACCCCATGCCACTAACGAACAAAGGCTGTGCCTGGTGTGGGGTTGACTGCCTCCAGGTGGCTGTCTGGGGGAAGTTGGATGGGCCAAACTCACCCTGTGCACAACAAAAGACCACCTCCAGGTGGCTGTCGGTGGAAAGTTGGATGGGCCAACCTCCCACCATGAGCAACAGAAGGCCGTGTGCAGGGTGGGCTTAGCTGCTTGAAGGGTGGTTGGCTGCCGCCCCCAGGTGGGTTGGCTGGACAGGCCCTGTTGCCATCCCCCTGGTGTGCATGGCCAAATGTTGTGCGCAGCATGGGGTTGCCGGTCTATGGGGGTTTGTGGCCAGATAAGTAAGTCCCACACAGCGCGATTGCTTGGAGGTCTTCAGAGGCCATGCCACCTTTCCCCATGTAATGGTGTGGCTGAGCTGGACGACTCTACCGACGGACGCGCGCAGACTGCCAGAAATAGTTGAGCTTGAAATGAATGCCTGAAACCTGCTTTAACTTGTGTCTGCGGCTCTTTTAAACTCCACTTGCATTATTCACTCGTACTCACCTTCTGCTCCCTGACCTGCACTGCTCCTCGGTCCACCATGGTTTTTACCCGCTTGTTGTGGAGGGAGTATTCAGCAACTTTCTCTCCCCCCCCTCATTTCCTGGCAGGTGACCGGAAGGGGCAGAGCCTATTTGGATATTTAGGCCGATGACAGATCCTTTGTGCACCCGGACGGGTCCAAGGGCCACAACCCCTGCATGTTTTTCCGGGGCTTTTAGATCCTATAGTTCCAAAGCACTATACATGCTGAGAAGAGACCATAACAAGAATTGCTCGCAGTCTCTGAATGCAGCAAATAGGCACTCATAGGCAGAAACAAACTGTAACTTCGCCTCCCCTAAGGTTGTTCCTTCTGAACTGTAGATTGTTTTCCAGAGACTCTACTGAACTTGCCATACTGTTGGAAGAATTAAAACCTGAAGCTCTTTTTCTAACAGAGACTTCGCTCTACACTGAGACTGACCCTGTCCTCATTCAAACCCTCCCTCCCGGGTATCTAACACTAAGGGCCGATCATAAGATCGGTAGAGGTGGTGGTATAACTGTTGTTTTTAAGGACACTTTTAACTGTTGCATCACTACAGACCCTTTATTGGACTGTGAAAGTTTGGCTCTATACATTTCTCTCCTACCAATACCTTCTCTGGTCTGCTAATTTACCGCCCCCCAGGACCACTCGGCCAATTTCTCCCTGCCCTCCGAGCCACGATTTCTAACCTAGCCTGCACACCATCCAATTTCACGGTGTTGGGGGACCTTAATCTTCATTTCGATGACCCCTCTGACCACTCGGCTAATGAGTTGACATCTAATCTTTCAGCACTCCAGCTCACTCAGAGAGTACTTGAACCCACACACAGCAAAGGTCATCTACTGGATCCTGTCTTTAGCAATCTGCGAGAACTCACTGTAGGCACCCCCACCCCACTTCCATGGTCGGACCATTCCCATAACCTAGGAGATTCATGGACCTACGTTTTCCCTTATTACAACCCCGGCCCTGGAACGGAATTGGTCCAAGCTTCCGACCGAGCATTGGATTTCAGTTCTTGAAGCTACTAGACCACCTAGCAACGTAAACCCCATTGTAGCCAACAAAAAGTTTAATCACTAGACCCAAAGCTCCTTTGATCTAAATCTCCCTAAGAGACCGAGGGCCAGATGTAGGAAGCGTAATACCGGTCGGTAACGGCCGAAATTACGGAATTTCGGCCATTACCGACTGGTATTAGGCTTTTTGGATGTAGGAGGCCACATTTCAGGATTCTGTAATTTACCGAATCAGTAATTTAAGAAATCGGTAAATTACCAAATTCTTAAAATACCGATTCGGTAAATTACCAAGTCTGTAATGTAGGGAGCACTCAAGTGAGTGCTTCTTACATTTAAGGATTCGTTATTTACCACCAACTATTAGATTCTTAATTACCGAATCTTACCGATTCGGTAATTTTTACCGAAAAATTATCTACATCCCATTTATCTATTCTTAAATACCGATTTGGTAAAACTTGGTATTTAAGAATAGGTACATTGAGATTACCTACATCTAGCCCCAGGTCACAAAAAAAGCAGGCAGAAGACTGCTCCCTGGTTCTCTCCAAGGTTAAGAGAACTAAAGCAATCGTGTAGAAGACTTGAACGATCTTGGAGACGAAATTATTCAGAACCCCTCTACAATTTGCCGTAGAAACAACCTACATTAGAGGGGGCAATAACTTGGCGGAGTTTTTCCAATAAAAAATCCATAGCAAATATTTGTCCCTTCCGGCCTTCCAGAATCAACATTCTGTGACTCGAATCCCAGATTTCACACAAGTAAGGGAAGAGGGTCAATAATAAATCTCCCACCCCAAACCCCCTAGACAACAATTGTACACACATAAAGGGGTGGAGAGAGGTGCACATAAACAACCTCAACACGTTCCACAAAACAAAAAATTAATTGTTTTGAGAAAACTGCCCTCACTCACACACCGAAGTGTGTGACATGCTTCATCATCGGGTCTGCTTACAATACGTCCAGGTGTAGCCACACTCTGGACGGAGCATAGGGGGGGGGATGTTTTAAACAAAGCAAGACCACAGAATACCAATACGTGACCAAACAACATACATATAACAGAAACACAGAAAACACAATTAATGATCAGTGAATATCACCAAGTGGCTAGAATAGGTGCGTAACACGTGCAGTTAAGGGAAATAGTGTTTAAAACTGGTTTGGGGATACCAAACAACAACTTTATTAGTAGGTTCCACAACCAGGATTAAAAAGAAAAAAGGATGGGTGCTGTTTCCAAGAGACAGATTAAAGTCCTCTAAACAGCCCTCCTAATACCGCCTTTTCCAACATGTTTCGACCAACTTACTGTGCCAAGAAGGTCACCCCGGTCTTCTTCAGGGCATGTATCGCCACCAGTGCCACTATCGGTCACACCGTATTTCGGTTCGAGATCTGATATGTTAATTACGTATGATTCCAATTGAACCAATATGTGTAGAGGGGCTCCCAACAATCCGGGAAACATATACTAAAATAAAAATAATAAGAAGGGACCCCTGTCAGTATGTTGTAAAGAACCATAGGGTTGGATAACATAAATTGGACAGTCCTATCCCCTTCCGGTTCATGAAAGATATTATGTAATTATCCATGGTCTTATGAGAATATCAAATTATATTCCCCATCAGTGTTTGATTTAAAAACAATTAAAAACAATGCTGTATGCTCTCTTCAGACTACATTTCTTAAAGTATCTTACCCTATGTCTCTGATAGTGCTATCTTTGACAACCATGTGCGCCCCCTGTATTATCTAAGGCGGTGAAATGGTGAATGTACAAGATGCAAGACTCACCGAGTTTATTGCATTTGTAAACTCGACATGGCGTCTCGCAGGCCGGTGTCCCAAGAACACAACCTGTGTTTATAAAAATAAAAACAGACATATCCTGGAGCTATATCATATCACACGGATGATTGCATCGGGATCATTCACATCCGTCTCCTGACCAACATATTACAATCCTGGCGTTACCGGCATTCAAGTATTCACCCAAATTAGCCCAGACCAGAGCCTCTACTCTTCGATCTGTAAAGGGCGCATCTTTACCACCCCCCTCATTTTATGCCTCCTTACTGTTCCGAGGAAACCTCCTCGTGGGTTAGCCTGCTGATTAGATTGCCGCGCGGGTAAGGGCGAGCCGTTCAGGAGTACGAAAATAGCGGAGACGGTCCGCCTACAGCTGTTGCGCTACTCCGACCGCACGGCTGAACATGTACCGTCATCCCGTCGCATATGCACACCCTGGGAATCAGAGTTCCAATATGTTTATTTACCTGCGCCTCCACCTTAATACCCAAAATGCGTGCAGCCCTGTAAAAAACCTTGAATGTCGAGCGCTAGGGTATATTTAATCCTGGATGCGCATAAGGCGGAGGGATAGGAGTATCCTACCTGCGCATATCTTCACGATCTCCCCAGGATTATCTGCAGTCCGAATCAGATCGGACAGTGTTATAGTAGTCCCAATCACTGCCCTTACCCTATGCTGTCTTTACCGCTGCACCCTCTAAGTATGATAATATCTACCGGGGTCTCCCATAAAGTGGAGTAAGCATATTAGGTAATCGTAATTGAATAAGGATTTCAGAACTTTTTTCTATGGTCATGTTGTGTATGTTCATATATTATGATACAGTGAATCACCCACTCACAATATTAAACTCTCAATGACCAAGAGTAAGGGCTATTGTCTCCCCAGTGTTTGCCACGGTATTTCATCATTCAGGCCAATGATGTGACTTCTCAGGCGGTAGACCCATTTTTGCTCCCGAAGTAGCAGGGTTCGATGTTCATCTGTCATATGTCTCCCAAGGTTTGGTTTTTCAATTACAGTCCACATTAGCTCGTCAGCGGAATGTCCCATTTCCAGGAAGTGTGCTGTCATTCTTGTATTGGATCTGCCACAGCGTATTGTGCTCCGATGTTCCGTAATCCTCGTGCGTACCTTCCTGCTTGTCATCCCCACATAAAATGTCTTGCAGGGGCACGTGATTAGATAAATCACTCCCTGAGAATTACAATTGGTATGGGATCTCTGTTCCCAGGGAGTGCGGAGACCCAAGTCCAGCTGTTTCGTGTTAGATGTCAACGCACACACACTGCAAGAGCCACATTTCGTGTGACCCATCAGTCTGGGGAGACCAGTCACTTGTCTAGAATCCGTGGGCATGTTTTTAATCCTTGGTCTCGTATGGACCAACAGATCCTTAAGATTCTGACTGCGCTTGAAGGAGAAAAGAGGTTTCTCAAGATGGAGTCCCCCTGTGTTCAAGATGTTCCAATGTTGCAGAACCAAACGTCTGATCTGCTGGGATGCTGTATTAAATGTAGAGACAAAGACAGGTTTGTTAGTCTCTGGTCTTGTAGTAGTAGTGAGGAGGGTGTCACGGTTAGCATTCAGTGCCCGTTTCTTGGCTCTTTTGATAGTCTGGACTGGATATCCTCTTTGTCGTAATTTTGTGGTGAGGGCATTCGCCTCAGTCACAAATTCTGCCCGGTCCGAACAATTGCGGCGGATCCGGAAGAATTGCCCAACGGGCAAATTCTCCCGTAGGGATTTCGGATGGCAGCTCTGATAAGCCAATAATGCGTTTTTGTCAGTGGGTTTATGGAAAACCCGAGTTTTCAGGATGCCTTCACTGGGTTCCAATAGTAGGTCCAAGAAGGGGAGGCTTGTCTTGGTCACCGTCGCAGTGAAATGGAGAAAAGGATTTCTTTCATTCAACCACACAAGAAAGTTGTTCACAGAGGTCTCATCCCCTCTCCAGATGACCAAGACGTCATCAATATAGCGACGCCATAACCTCAGGTATGAGAACCACGGTCCGGTGATATCCAGGACAGTAAGTTGTTCAAATGCCCCCACGTATAGTCCAGCCAGACTGGGGGCAAAAACACTGCCCATGGAAGTACCATGGGTTTGTAAATATACTCTGCCCTCAAACTCAAAGAAGTTCTTGGTCAGAGCTATTTCTGCCAGATGTAAAATAAAGGCTCTGGGTGTGTGATTTGGCCACTCCTCTTCGAACAAGATGGTTTCCAGCATACGGAGGGTTTCTCTTTGTGGAATGTTCGTGTATAATGCCTCTATATCAAGGCCTATGAGAAATTCCGTAGTGTGGTCAAAGGAGATGTCTTTCAAAAGATTAAAAATATCCAGGGTATCCCGTAGATATGCCGGTAGTTTCTGCACAAGGGGTTTAAAATAGAAACCACAAAACTGTGATAAAGGTTCTAGTAAAGACCCCATCCCGGAGACAATAGGTCTCCCGGGAGGGGTTCTCACCCCCTTGTGAATTTTTGGCAGGACGTAAAAATAGGGAGTTCTGGGGTGTTTTTTCATAAGGAAATCAGCCAAGTGGTCTGTGATCCAGTCATTGATTCGAGCTTCCTCAACTGTCATGGTAATTTCCCTAGTGATGGTATCAGTTGGATCCTCCTCCAAACTTAAATAAGTCCTAGAGTCGGAAAGTAGATGGAGGCACTCGTTGCGATAAGTCTCTTGATCCAGAATCACAGTTACCCCACCTTTGTCCGCCGGTTTCAGGATAATTTCCCTGTTGTCAGATAGTTCCCTTAGAGCCTGTCTTTCTAAGTTGGACAAATTGGAAAAACCATGGTGATGTTGTTCCAAGCCCGAGGTCTCCAAGTCATGAATCACAGCCTGTTCAAATGCCGCCATTTGGGGTGGCAATATAGAGACTACTGGGGAGTAAACTGAGATTTAGGTCGAAAAGTGGTGTCCCCTCTTTCCTGTTCCATAGGTTACTGATCCTGGAAAAAGACCTTGAGCCTCAGGTTACGAAAAAAGGCTCCCAACTCTTGGCGTAGTCTGAAGAGATCCGGGGGATTAGTCTGCACAAAACCCATCCCTTTGTTCAGTACCTGCTCCTGTAGTTCTGATAAAGGGTAGGAGGATAAATTAACCACTAAGGAGGAGCTCCGCTGGTACTCGGCAGGTTGGTCTGTGCCATGCTCCGGGTGATTCGTTGCGTGATTTCCTGGTTCGGGTCCTCCCAGGTCACTTGTTGTTGACCCTTCTGCTTGCCCCGTCCCTTTCCCCGGCCTCTCGATAAAAAAGGCCCTTGATAGTTTTGGCACTGTTGATTTTGGTATTGGGGATTTTGAAAACAGGGATTCTCGAATTGAGGATTTTGAAAATGGGGATAAGGAAATGATCCAGGGGGAGCATAGCCCACTCCAGGCCAATTGAATGTTTGATTAGGATATTGTTGGAATGATTAGTGGTACATGGGAAGTCTTGGTCCTCGCCAATACCCCCGACCCCTTCCCCTCCTTCTCTGTGGGGCATCCCCCTCACTCCCCTCGCTAGAACTGCTGGTGGTATACTGGCGAGGTCGGCCCTGCTGGTTGTGTTTATTATTTTCAGTCAGTTTTTGCTTGGCATATTCATCGTTGGTATAGGGATATACTTTTTCCCTAGAAAAGTTTTTCAAATCCTTCTGTAATTTGGAGACCTTAGAGTGTATAAGATGGTCCCTATATTCTGTCAACTCTGTGTTAATCAAATCCAATTTGTGGTCAAAATTGGCCATTACGATCTTGGTTTGTAGTCCTGTCTCAGTAGTTTGAATCTGGATCAGAAGGGCATCTGCCAGACGTTTGGCCGTGCTTATTATTAAGACTAACCAGTTCCGGGTACATTTCCATGCCACCAGGGCCCAGTCACGTCCAAAGGCCTCATCCTCTAGAAATATTAGAGGCTCGTTAGTCAAATCCCAGAGCCACCTGCAGGAGCACAAATCTCATTAGGGCAATTCCCCCCTCCCTGTGGATCCTGTCTCTCTAGGCTTAATCATGGCAAAAATGAAATCGGGCTCCCCGAATGACCCCGCCCCGCCTCAGCCCCTTACCCTAGTTACCGGCACCATTCTCCCTGTAATCCTTGATCTTATCAACTCCTCCATTTCACCTGGAACGGTTCCTTTGGCATGGAAATGTGCAATGGTAAAGGCTCTTTTAAAGAAACCTAACCTCGACCAGTCCAATTTAGCCAATTATCGTCCTATCTTGCTCCTCCCTTGGATAAGCAAGATTCTAGATAAATATATAAATACTACTCTAGTAGATTTTCTGGAATCTAAAGACCTTCTCCACCATTCCCAAACCTCAAGTAGGGACTGAGACTGCCCTTCTTGCTGTAACTGAGGATGCAAGGAGGATACTGGATCAAGGAGGCACGGCAGTGATCATTCTCCTTGATCTTAGTGCCGCTTTCAACACTGTCAACCATAACACATTGATCCCCTGGTTAGAGAAGGTGGGAATGACCGGCACTGCTATAACTTGGCTACAGTCCTTTCTCAGCGACTGGTCCTTTCAGGTATTTGAAGGAGATGTTGTATCCGACCGGTTGCCTCTCAGCTGTGGGGTGCCTCAGGGCTCCACCCTGAGCCCCACACTGTTTTACATCTATATGAGACCCTTGGCGGAGATTGTCCAACCATTTGGTATTAAAATCATCTCCTATGTAGATGACACGCAGCTCGTGGTGGCATAGAACCACCCCGAGAGGTCACCTAGCACCCTAGGCCCCTGCCTAGAGGAAGTTGCCAGATGGATGGAACTCTTGCCTTAAACTCAACTGGGATAAGACCTAGCTTATGCTCCTTGGCGACTCCCCCTCCTTCAATCCTGGTCTGCGCTGGCCTAACTGCCTTGGTCCGGCACCAGACCCGAAGATCCAGATAAAGAACCTTGGCATGTGGCTCGATCGCGCACTTAGCTGCAATCACCGGGCTGCTATGATCTCTGCCACTTGCCTTCTGAGGATGCTTTGCAAGATCCTCCCCCTCCTCCCTTTCCAAGCGAGAAGGATCATGGTCCAAGCTCTCATCCTTTCTTGGTTGGATTATGGGAATTCCCTCTATCTGGGAGCCCACCATTCATAAGCTCGAGATTATCCAGAACTGTGCTACTGAAGAACCGGGTTATTTAAGACCCGGTGGCGCCAGGGGAAGGCCGAAAGTCTTCGGGTATCACCTGTCTTAGAACACAGAGACACAGAAACTTCTTGGTGGCGTCAAAGATGGAATTTATTGGCTGCAGCCAGTAACAGAAGTCCTAGAAGTCAACACGGTATGAGTTCTCAGGAGACTGCTCAATTTTACAAAGCAAGTCATCCCTTTTTATGCCAAAAATCACATTCCAGAAAAATACCTTGCATTTACAAACTGTCCAATCACATGTATACACACCAGAGGTATCGCATGACGGTAAAACCCACTTTTCAGTTGCCCAGCCCATGATCAATCATTGGTCAAACCCAACATTCTTTTTCGGACAGGTCGAACGAACCCATAATAAAAAAAGGCACATCCCCATCGTAAATAGACCATAAAGAAAGGAACAGAAACAGGTGAGAGTAGGATAAGGCATATTTGTGTGCAATAAAGTTTTACGAGGTCCTGTGCTTTGATCCTCAATCTTTATCAGCTACTGGGAAAGGAACTGGCCTAACAAGGTTGGCTTCAGGCAAGAGGGTCAGTTCGCTCAGGTCATTCAGAAGTCAGCTAAAGTGTACGTGTGCTAAAGACTCGTTCGGCCGTAGTCATCGGACTATGTGAGGGCAACCACAAAATGCTGCCATACACAAAATGGAACCCAAGGGTTCAGAACGAAATCCCTAAATACGTCGTGAATCCATCGGTCTAACAAGATGAAAACACTCATACTTGTCGTACTAACTAGTTATGGTATGCTAATATCAAATTGGCGGAGATTGTCCAACCATTTGGTATTAAAATCATCTCCTATGCAGATGACACGCAGCTCGTGGTGGCATAGAACCACCCCGAGAGGTCACCTAGCACCCTAGGCCCCTGCCTAGAGGAAGTTGCCAGATGGATGGAACTCTTGCCTTATACTCAACGGGTATAAGACCTAGCTTATGCTCCTTGGCGACTCCCCCTCCTTCAATCCTGGTCTGCGCTGGCCTAACTGCCTTGGTCCGGCACCAGACCCGAAGATCCAGATAAAGAACCTTGGCATGTGGCTCGATCGCGCACTTAGCTGCAATCACCGGGCTGCTATGATCTCTGCCACTTGCCTTCTGAGGATGCCTTGCAAGATCCTCCCCCTCCTCCCTTTCCAAGCGAGAAGGATCATGGTCCAAGCTCTCATCCTTTCTTGGTTGGATTATGGGAATTCCCTCTATCTGGGAGCCCACCATTCATAAGCTCCAGATTATCCAGAACTGTGCTACTGAAGAACCGGGTTATTTAAGACCCGGTGGCGCCAGGGGCACGCCCAAAGTCTTCGGGTATCACCTGTCTTAGAACACAGAGACACGGAAACTTCTTGGTGGCGTCAAAGATCGAATTTATTGGCTGCAGCCAGTAACAGAAGTCCTAGAAGTCAACACGGTATGAGTTCTCAGGAGACTGCTCAATTTTACAAAGCAAGTCATCCTTTTTTATGCCAAAAATCATATTCCAGACAAATACCTTGCATTTACAAACTGTCCAATCACATGTATACACACCAGAGGTATCGCATGATGGTAAAACCCACTTTTCAGTTGCCCAGCCCATGATCAATCATTGGTCAAACCCAACATTCTTTTTTGGACAGGTCGAACGAACCCATAATAAAAAAAGGCACATCCCCATCGTAAATAGACAATAAAGAAAGGAGCAGAAACAGGTGAGAGTAGGATAAGGCATATTTGTGTGCAATAAAGTTTTACGAGGTCCTGTGCTTTGATCCTCAATCTTGATCAGCTACTGGGAAAGGAACTGGCCTAGCAAGGTTGGCTTCAGGCAAGAGGGTCAGTTCGCTCAGGTCATTCAGAAGTCAGCTAAAGTGTACGTGGGCTAAAGACTCGTTCGGCCGTAGTCATCGGACTATGTGAGGGCAACCACAAAATGGCTGCCATACACAAAATGGAACCCAAGGGTTCAGAACGAAATCCCTAAATACGTAGTGAATCCATCAGTCTAACGTGATGAAAACACTCATACTTGTCGTACTAACTAGTTACGGTTCGGCTAATATCAAATTCGTAACGAAACCATGACCTTTATGAATCGGGTTCAGAATTCACAGAACCTCAGACCTCCTTTTGCCCTTACATAGGCAATAACCTACACTCACGTCAATCTGAGTCCAGGTCTATATTCATCAGATCATCGAGATGTTGCTGGAGCATAATCCTATTACTTAGTACCTCTCTTGGGACAGGTCTCCTTACACACGTAGTAGCACAGAGGCCACATATAGCAGGAGCGCACTGCACACAAAGACAGAACAGGAAAAGAATCGCTAAAGCCATCCCAATGATCATCAGAATCTTCCATCCCCAGGTTGATAATAGTTCCCAGAACCATCCAATCAACGACCAATCTCCTTTATCCACATGTATAGATTCAGAGATCTTATGCAACTTGGAAATGGCCTGGTATACCGTAAGAGCATTGTCTGGTATGAAAACGCAGCAACTTGATTGGATCACTTTACATACCCCACCTCGATCTGCAAGTATGACATCTAACGCAACTCTGTTCTGGAGAGTCATAAGGCGATCCGACTGGAACTCAGCAGTCAAATTACTAAGGGCACCGGCAGTTTCAACTACGGTGGACTCAACCACTCTCGTCAATTGCCGTATGTTCCTGCTGTTAGCCATAGGTCCCCAAAACGGCAGAAAACCCTTCAAAAAATCTCCTAATTCTTGTCTTGCAGTATCTTCCTTACTGAAGACACCTCTAACAATTCTCGTCTTGTGGGAATCTGCCGCAGCTGTATATGTAGGAGGCAACAAGAACGAAACAAAACATGTGCCAGAGAAATCAGGGGGCAACCATGTGTACGCTCTATCGTAACAGACAGAATAGGTACCCTTGGCTGCTAGAAACGATGGGGAAGTCTGGGACGCAAAAACACGCGTCTCAGTACAGACACTCCTCCCTAACTGAGCTCTCGGATTCTTGCCATTACCTTGCAGACATAGATGGCCCTGATGGGGTACGATCCAAATCGGAGAGGATCTTTTCGCTCGCTGGTTCTCACTCAGACTAACTCCATATCCAGTCACGTTCCATCCAATATACGCTAGTGTCTCATCTCTCAGGATTGTCTCATAGGAACCAACTCCTCTAATCATATCGACTATTCTTTAACTAGAGCACTATTCTTTGGATTGTCTTTCACAGAACGTAGAGGATAAACTTCACGAGCATAGATGAACATCGTTCTGTATGCCCACACAGAACCATTATAGCTGAATGGCAGGACCAGATAAGGAATACCTTTATCAGTAGTATGAGGCATAAGGCCACACACCCAACAGTTAGTCGTGTTTACTACCAACTGGTGTTGGTGCAAAAGCTGAACAAAGGAGTTATTAATGAATTCCAATCTTCTAACGGATTCATGTTCAGGCAGAGGATGAAAAGAATGCGAAGAAACAGTAGAAGAAGGTATGGGTTGTGTAGTGGGTGCAAACGTCACTTGAAAAGAGAATACAATATATCCCATCAAAAACATTATCAAGCTAAGTAACATAAGAAGACATAATATTAGAAAACACTTTCTACTCATAATTCGACACATTTTGCTCTTAAAACTAATTTCTTCAACAGGTCTCTCCATCTTGAAAAACTCCATCCTCTAACCGTGCTGTTCGCGGCGGTTGGGTGTTCCGTGCTTAGGAATGCGTCTGTCAGTCCAGGGAACGCCCTAGGACTAACCAGAACCTTGACCTTGTGTCTTCGGCTTGCACTCCCAAGTCTTTTGCTGAACCCGGATGGCGGTTCGAAAAACAAAAATCGGTCAAAACAGTTTCTCAGATGGGAGAGCTGAATTTTCAAAAGTAGCAAAGAAAAGAATTTTACTTTGGTAGTCCCACGACTCTTGGTCGCAAATTATAACGGCCTTTACCAGCCAATGGCTGAACACGAAACAAGAGTTCAGGCTCAGTAGTGTCTAATCTTTGAGACACAGGCACAGCTTCTTGAAGGACATCGTAATTTTCTTTCTCGGAGCCTCTCCACACCAACTCAGCGTCGCTAAATGGTGCAAACTTCGGCACCCATTGAGTCTCTGAATGTGCAATACCTTTACGGACCCACTGGTCGTACGGCAGAGGCAACGGCGCCCTCTTACAATGTACGCCGTGGATCCAGTTCTTTTTCCCGAAAACTTTCACTGAGGTCCTTGTAGATAGCAGGACTTGGTGTGGACCGGTCCAGCGGGGCTGATCATTCTTGGTTCGCTGAAAGTTCTTTATCATAATCCAGTCACCAGGATTGAGGGTGTGACCTGGATCCACAGAAGCTGGCGGCAATTTATCATGAACCTGTTGATGTAAGACACGCAATTTAGTCGTCAAGTCATACAGGTAGTCCACTAGCATAGGGTATTCAATGTCACTAAACTTTGTTGGCCTCGGCACTCCCCAAATATTTGCCGGACGGCCAAAAACTATCTCATAGGGACTAAGGCCAATCCGGGAATGCACTGTAGTTCTAGTTGACAAAAGTGCCAACGGCAAAGCATCTGGCCATTGGAGACCAGAACTCGCCTGAATCTTAGCCAGTTTTAACTTTAACGTGCCATTATAGCACTCAACTAAACCAGCTGATTGGGGATGATTTACAGCGTTACATTTTTGGTGAATACCCTACCCTTCACACACTCTCTTCATCACCTTCCCCATGAACTCACTTCCATTATCACTCCACACCATCCTTGGCAACCCGAACCTAGGGAAATATTCTTTGACCAGGATTTTAGCAGTGGACGAGGCAGTATTATCTTTTAGGGGGTATGCTTCTACCCATCTAGAAAAGGCGCAAACAACTACAAGGACATACTTTAAATTATTGCACCTTTCCATGTGGATGAAATCCAATTGCAAAACCTCGAACAGATACGTCGGAGGAGCAAAGTGCCCTGCTGGAGTTGGAGTTCCCTTGCCAGGGTTGTACATCAGACACACCATGCAATTCTTGACCACATTCTCCGCACACTTGGGAATTCCTGCATTCTGCCACACTGGAGCCAACAACTTACAAATCCCTTTCACACTGATGTGAGACAAACCATGCGCCATAGTAACCACTGCAAGCACGTACGCATCTGGCAACATCCATCTTGGGTGTTCTGACAATTCAACCCAACAACCAGTCGAATCCAATCTACCTGTAGTTTCTCTCCATACGCTCTTCTCACTTTCAGTAGCTTCAGCCTGTATCGATTTCACACTCTCAATCGTATCTTCGCACATTCCACCAGTCATAACCCATCTCGCTGGTCCTGCAACATACATACGGCTCATCATATCCTTCGCTGTTTCCTTCGCAACTTCATCCGCAAATGCATTACCACGGCCAACATCATCCATAACCTTCCGATGAGCGCTACACTTCACAATCGCAACTTGCTTCGGCAAAGTAAGTGACTCGAGAAGCTCATTCACCAATTGTCCATGCTGAATCTTAGTCCCATGGGATGTGAGGAATCCCCTTTCTTTCCACAAACGTCCGAAACTGTGAGCAACACCAAACGCATACTGACTATCGGTATACACATTCACTCTCTTTCCTTCCGACAACACACACGCTCTAGTCAATGTAATCAACTCTGCTGCTTGCGCAGAATTCTGTGGTAATCGTGCTGTCTCGACAACTGTATTTAAAGTTGTGATAGCATACGCTGCAGTCGTCTCACCATTCGGAAGTTTGAAACACGAACCATCAACCCACAACGTACCATCCACATTCTCAAAACGAGTGTCTTTAAGATCCACTCTAGCTTTTGTTTCTTCCTGTGCGAAGAAAACAATCATGCTGTTCCTGGACATCCGTCTCTGTAGAGATCGGTAATAACGTAGCTGGGTTCAACACGTTACATCTTCTGATATGAACGTGGCTAACCAAACAGTGTCAACTCGTAACCTGAAAGACGTGCACTAATAAGGTGCTGTGTCTTAGTCCTGTTTAATAAGGTATCCACTGCATGTGGAACCATCACAATCAGCGTATTATCCAACACCAAACCAGCAGACTGTCGAATAGAAACGGAAGCTGCGGCTGTAGCTCTCAAACAACTCAGCAATGCTTTAGCAACTGGATCTAAAGTTGATGAGAAATACGCGCACGGACGCTGCTTGTTTCCAAAAGATTGTGTCAACACTGACAACGCACATCCCTCTCTCTCGTGCACATAGAACGTAAAAGGCTTGCTATAGTCTGGAGTACCCAACACAGGAGTCGAACACAATGCATCACGTAATTCCAAAAAACTTTTGTGACAATCTTCTGACCACGGGAGAGGATTTGGTGTATCTTTACAAGTCAATGCCAACAGAGGTTTGGCCAGCAAAGAAATATTTGGTATCCACTGTCTGCAATATGACGTGATACCCAAGAAAGCACGCACCTCTCTCTGCGTATTTGGCACAGTCATTCGCGCAACTGCTTGAATTCGTTCTGGGGTCAACCTTCTTCCCTCCCTTGACAAGAGATGACCTAAGTAGGTCACTTCTTGTCGACAATACTGCAACTTAGAAGGTGACACTTTATGATGCAAGTCCAACAAATGTCGCAACAAAGAAATAGTAGCTTCTTTACAAGTTTTCTCATCATCAGCGGCCACTAACAGATCATCCACATACTGAATAAGAGCAGCACCAGCAGGCAACACAAGAGTATCAAGCTGAGTCTTTAAAGCTTGGCTATAAATAGAAGGACTTTCACAATAGCCTTGGGGAGCTCTCTTAAACCGGAAGCTTCGACTTCCTAAAGAGAAGCCAAAAATATCTCTACTTTCCTCAGCAATTGGAATACTGAAGAAAGCATTTTTCAAGTCGATGACTGAAAACCAAGCAGCTGAAGCAGGAATCAAAGTCAACAAAGCAGTAATATCCGGAACAACTGGAAACTGTGGTACGACGATCTTGTTAACCTCTCTAAGATCGATCACAAACCTGTAAACAGGCGGCTGAGAAGAGTCAGTACGTTTCAAGACAGGCAAAACAGAACTGTTACACACATTACCTCTTGTTTCTTCAATCACATCTTTCTCAATCAAATCATAGATGATCACTAAAAGCGCTCTTTCACCATCGCTAGAAATCCGATATTGGGGAATACGTGGCAATTTGACGTCGCTTTAAGCGTTACAACGTAAGGTGGGATCTCCAAAAGACCCACATCATTAGGACCAGTAGCCCAAAGAGTATCAGGGAGAGAACATAATTCCGGTGGAAGCCGATCTTTAGACAAATACATCGGAGAGATCACTCTCTTACCCAATGTAAGCTGTACTCCCGCAGGAGAACAACGTAATGTTGCATGCAACTTTTTTGCCAAATCCAACCCCAACAAATTCTCGCCACAACCTGTTGTTAAAATGAGGGGTGCTTCTAATTCACAAGGCCATATAGAAAGAGACAAAGGACTAGAAACTGCATTACGAACTGGGGCGCCAGAGAATCCTACCGAAACATTCGTCAAGCCAGACAAAGGTGCGCCAGGGAGTTTAGAGTGCATGATAGAACTCTTCGCTGCACCAGTATCCAAAAGAAAAGGCTCTACCACACCCGATGTGGCTACTGCAACATAAGGCCCACTCTGATCTACTGGATCTACTGATCTACTGGAACCGACACTACTCCCTCTCTTTGTCTTTGGCTGTCCTAGCAATCATTATAATCAGCATTCTTACTCTCAACATAATAGTCATCAGCATAGTACTGAGTCGATCTGAAGTACCGAAATTTGCAAACCCCTAAAGGATTATACTTATAATTACCCAATATCATTCATCAATAATCAGTCGATTGGCAGTGTAGAAAGTTCAAGCATTTATTAAACAAATAATACTCTACCAGAGGAGCTCCCAACGACCTCACACCCCGAGGACCGCAGAGAGACTGCTGGCACATTGTCAGGTCAACAAATATATACTATCACAATTTGCAACTGTTACCCAACATGGAAAAGTACAGGTTGGTACAGGGGGTGGCAAGGGATATGCCCATATATGGCACACAAAGCATCTATCTGAGCTCAGTATAGCAAGGTCACTTCGGTCGACTCCCTTCTGCGAGTTTCGGTGAGAGTCCGCACAGCGCTTGCAAGAATGTGCTTATCTGGCCGGCCCCCTCCTACAACCTTGACGGGGCCCAAAAGCAGAAGCAGCTGCTCGCTACATGTGTCTAGCTATTTCTCATGAGGACGGGGAGATGCGAAAATGCAGAGCCATGGAGGTTTTTACAAACAGTGCTATGAGTTGGCTAAACAAAATGGCGCCGGTCCTGCTGGCCGACGCTAACCTATTTACAAGGAGAGTACAGGAAATGATTATAAGGAATATGACAGAATAATAACGAAAAGGGTGTTTTATGACATAGAGGCGTTCTTGGCATATTAATTAGTTGCATCATGCTGAACACTGACTAAGAAACTACAATCTATTTCCCCGTGTGAGGCCTATTCTAATTCCTGTTCCTCAAACCCTACTTTTCGCGTGATGAAGCTAATAACGGAAGACACTAATCGTCGAAGAGATCTTCGTCTATTCTCATTAGTTCATGGACCTCCTGCTGGAGCATCTGAGTTAGTTTTAGTGGGAGTTGTTGAAGGGGTGACGGCCGCTGTTAATCTAGAGGCACAGTATGAACAGCACGCAGGACCGCACTGTAGGCAGAGACAGCAGACAAAAAGGGCACCTGCTGCTCCACCCAAAATCAGTAATACCTTCCAACCCCAAGTACTCAGAAGGCCCCAGAACCACCCAGACAGGGACCAAGACCCATTATCTACATGCATTTCTGCTGCTATGCGATGGAGCTTCTGAATCGCCAAATGAACAGTAGGGGCGGAGTCTGGAATGTAAACACAGCAAGAGCTGCCAATCACCCTGCATGCTCCACCTCGATCGGCCAAGATGACGTCTAAAACCATACGGTTCTGAAGCGCCACAAGTCTGGTCGCCTGAAGCTCAACTGTTAAATTAGCCATGATATCGGTAGTGATATTAATGACATTTTCCACTATTCTAGATAACCGTCTTATTTCTCTGCTGTTAAAGATTGGTCCCCAGAAGGGGACCAGGCCCTTACTGAAGTCTGTGAACTGTTCCAGGGAGGTGTCGGTCTGATCAACTTCAGTGACTATGAGCTGCCTACGTGGTCTATTGGGTCCTGCTCTCGTTGAGTGTAACTGGTGTGTTCTATGATAGTCAGACGGTGCTATATATACAGGTGGGTACAGGAAGGACAGGTAACAGTGCCCTGCCCACCCACGGGGTAACCAGGTAAAAGCATTTTCCCCACATACAAAATACACATTGGGTGGTGTCAACAATGGTGGGCTGCTAAGTATGTTCATCTGATAGGTATAATTACAAACACTGTCACCAACCGGTACATTCCCCATTCCCTGTACACAGAAATCAGAGGAAGTATTCAGAATAGGAATGGGTACAATGCGTTCGCTGGTAACATTTCGATCCACGAAAAGCTTGAAATATTGGGTGGAATTAAATTGGTTAAAATCATAAAGTTCATCCTGTAACCAAGTACTATTCCGAACCTCCATGTACCTGTTCATACAAGCCTGAGGATCTAGAGATCCCCGTCCCCCATTGCCTTGCGGGTCAAATCCCTGATGTGCCCTAATGTAAGCTAAAATCATATTATAGTCTTTCTCAGTGTAAACGAACTGCTTGTAATTTTCTATATAATGATTGTACATGGCAGAAAACAGTTTGAACCAAGCTTCACAACTCCCTAAATAGGAGAGAGGTAACGAGAGGAACAGATCATGGTTATGTACAACAGAGGGCAGAAGTCCACAAACCCGACAGTCAGTGGTGTTGGTGGTGCTGTGTGTCTGGTGCAGCATTTCGACAAAAACATTTTTTGCATGTCGTTCTTTGTGGGGTGCCAAAGTATACATAACATGCTCAGGGGGAGAAACAGTTGACATCAACATTGATTGCATTGGGTGTTTATATTCTAAGTATATAAAAACCCCCATGAAGATTGCTAGAATCACCGCTATTGTGACTACAAAGGCTATTTTCACATGCATGGTCCAACTGGAAAACATTGGTTCGTAAAAAGGCAAATACCTAGGAGCCAAAGGGAGTTCTTCCTCAAATATAAGACGACCAAAAGGGTACATTCCTAGCTAAAAGTCCAGAATAACTAATGGGGCTAGAACAACCTTCCTGCCAGAGGGTTCTTCTCCCTGTGTCCTTCAAAAGCCTCACAGGCAGGCTTATATACACATCCCACGACGTCCCATGATGCACATTTTTCCAAAGAAACTTTTCTCCAACAACCTGGCCAGTGACAAGAACAGAGTCTTTCTTTCTGAACAGAGCACAGTATCAATGTTCCAGCTCTCAACTAGTTCAGTCCAGTGTCTCGCTCAGTACCACAGATTAGAATCTAGCAAACCCTACTTTTATCCAATTCTTTCCTTATCTCCTAACAGTGTCATCTGAGGTACAGTGATGCTTTCTTGGCCGTAGGTTGTAACGGACATGACCGGGCACTTCCTGATCCGGGAATAACAAAGGGGAAGGTACGGTACCTTCGTCAGAACCGCTGCCAACCAAATCAACATGGACAGGGCCAGGGGCGTTTGCCAATTTTCCAGAGACTGCCCCGTCCGGCCCTATCTCTCCTTGAGCTTCAATTTCACAAGTCTCGGAGAACGGCACAAATGCAACAGCTCTCTCACCCTCCTGAGTCAGAATTCCCTCAGGGTGTCGTCGGTCATAAGGAAGTGGAAGGGGAACTCTTTTTTGGTGCGACACATGGATCCAGTGCCGTTTCCCATCCACTTTTACTGCCGTCCGCGTGGCCAACAATATCTGATGTGGTTCAGACCATCTCGGGGCCAAGCTGGAGTCTCGATCGTATTTCTTTACCAGCACCCACTGGCCGGGTTCCAGGCGATGTCCGGGGCCCTCTGGCAGAGGTTGCAGTACAGATGCTACCTGCTGGTGAATAGAACAAAGATCTTTAGTCCAAGTATATAGGTAATCGATCAACATAGGGTATTCAACATCAGTGAACGATTTTGGCTAGGCACGCCCCACACGCTAGCGGGTCGCCCGAAGACTATCTCATAGGGAGACAAACCAGAGCGTGAATGAGGGGTGACCCGCAGTGACATAAGAGCTAATGGGAGGGTGTCAAGCCATTTTAAACCAGTGCTCTCTTGGATCTTCGCCATTTTCAGTTTTAATATACCATTATACTTTTCAACTAGTCCTGCGGACTGGGGGTGTCTGGCTGCATGAAACTTCTGCTTTATCTGGAGTCCATTACATATACTTTGCACCAGTGCCCCATGGAAATGCCCGCCGTTATCAGACCAGATCAAACGAGGCAATCCGAAGCGTGGGATGAACTCCTTTATAAGGGCTTTGGCCGTGGCTAGGGCAGTATTCTCTTTCGTAGGGTATGCCTCAACCCATTTGCTGAAAGCGCACACCACTACTAGTACATATTTTAGGTTATTGACGCGCTCCATATGGATGTAGTCCATCTGGAGCACCTCAAATGGCAGTGTCGGGGGTGCAAAATTCCCACTCAGAACAGGTTCTCCTTTCCCCGGGTTATGTTGCAGACAAACCATGCAATATTGGACCAGACGTACAGCTGTTCTCTGTATATTAGGGTTATTCCAAACTGGATCCAACAAGGCACAAATGCCTTTAGCCCCAACATGAGCAGGTCCGTGGGCCATAGTGACGACAGCCTGTACCATAGCGTTGGGCAGCAGCCATCTTTGTTTATCGGTCAAATCCACCCAACAGTCATTCTCATCCAATCGTCCTACTTCCTGTTCCCACCTGTCTAACTCCGCTGCGGTTGCTTCTTTCTGAATTTCTTGCACACTTTCAATAGTATTATTAAACAGGTCTGACTCCCCGACCCATCTAGCGGAGGAGCTCACATACATTGAGGACACCATCGACTGGGCTGTTTGTTTAGCTACCTGATCTGCAAACGCATTGCCCTCTCCTACTTCATCCACCACCGTCTTATGCGCACTACACTTTACAATTGCCACTTTCTTGGGAAGAGTCAATGCTTCAAGCAATCATAATGCCAAGGGACCATTCTGTATCTTCTGCCCATGTGAGGTGAGAAAACCCCGCTCCCTCCATAATCTCCCAAAACTATGGGCCACACCGAAGGCGTATTGGCTGTCTGTGAATATGTTGACCTTTAGTCCCTCACTTAACTCACAGGCCCGTAATAAAGCCATCAACTCAGCAGCTTGGGCTGATCGATGGGGTATTCGGAATGTCTCAACTACTGTTTTAGAGTGGTAATTGCATATGCAGCTGTCGTTGTGCCATCTGCTAATTTAAAACAAGAACCGTCCACATACAATTCCCCTTGGGGTTCAGATAAGGGTATGTCTGTGAGATCGATTCTTCCCTTCGTTTCCTCTTCTGTCCTGAAGATACAATCATGGACATCATTCTCCTGTTCCCCCGAAGGGAGAGGTAACAGCGTAGCCGGATTTAATGTGGCACAACGCTTAATAGTCACATGTGGAGCCAAAAAAGTCAATTCATAACCCGTGAGGCGCGCGCTTGTCAGATGCTGTATTTTTGTTTTGTTCAATAATGCATCCACAGCATGCGGCACCATCACGGTCAAATTAGAATTTAGAACAAGCCCTTCTGATTGTCTGATGGCCGCCGCTACAGCCGCTGTGGCCCTCAGGCAACTGGGAAGTGGTCTAGCTACGTTATCCAATGTAGCCGAAAAATAAGCACACGGTCTTTGCTTACCACCAAAGCCTTGTGTCAACACTGAAAGCGAGCAACCGTCGACCTCATGCACATATAGTACAAAAGGTTTACGATAGTCAGGAGTACCAAGGACAGGAGCAGAACACAGAGCAGATTTCAGAGAAGCAAAGGCAGACTGACATTCATCAGTCCAGGGGAGGGGTTCATGCACATCTTTAGTGGTTAAGTGTAGCAGAGGTTTAGCAAGAAGGGAAAAATTAGGAATCCATTGACGACAATAAGAGGTAATGCCAAGAAAAGCACGGACTTCACGCTGAGTACAAGGTACAGGCATGTTAGAAATGGTAGTAATACGTTCAGGTGATAGGCGTCTACCCTCCTTCGATAGTAAGTGGCCTAGGTAGGTCACTTCCTGTCGACAATATTGGAACTTAGACAGGGAAACCTTATTACCCCTGTCTGCCAGATGGTGCAACAATTTAACCGTTGCTTCTTTACAACCCTCTTCCGTGTCAGATGCTATCAATAAATCGTCAACGTATTGCAAGAGTACGCTACCATCTGGCAAAGACAGGTCATCCAGGACCGCCTTAAGGGCCTGGCTATAGATGCTAGGACGTTCGGTATAACCTTGAGGAGCGCGACAAAATCTGAAGCTTCGGCCAGATAATGAGAATCCGAAGACCTGCCTGCTATCAGGATGGATAGGGATACTGAAGAAGGCATTCTTCAGATCAATGACAGAGAAATACTTAGCAGTGGGAGGTATCATAGTAAGGATGGTAGTGATGTCAGACACCACGGGAAATTGGGGCACCACTATCTTGTTAACTTCCCTCAAATCAATCAAAAAACGATATACATCAACATTCTCAGATGTCCCTGTCTCAGGGGCCTTTTTCAAAATAGGCAAAATAGGGCTATTACAAATGTTCGAAGCCGTTTCTTCCACCACCCCTTTGTCAATTAAATCCTGTATGGTGGACAGCAATGCTCGCTCTCCTGCTGGGGAGATCTTATACTGGGGTATGCGAGGTAATCTGGCACCGGGTTTCAACGTAATCCGGACAGGGGGGATATCTAACTTCCCAACATCCGCATCTCCTGTCGCCCATAAACTGGGCGGTATGTCCGCAAATTCAGGTGGCAATGGGTCATTTTTAGCAAAACATTGTCTTGTACTCACATCGGGATTTTGGATAGTCAAATACACACCATCGGGAGAGCAATGTATTTTAGCATTCAATCTTTTCAACATATCCAAACCCAAAAGATTCTCTCCGCAGCTGGAAGTTAAAAGGAAGGGAGAATCCATAGTGAATGGGCCAATTGTGAAAGGGAGAGGCTGAGAGATGGGGCTGATTACAGGAACTCCTGAAAATACCACTGAAACATTGTTTTGCCCGGACAGAGCGGCCCCTGGGACCAACGAGCGAGCAACCGAACTATTCATTGCTCCAGTGTCAATCAAAAATGTATCAGTGGTCCCCATCAATTCCCCTGTCACATAGGGTCCCTGCTGATTGACCGGTATCGATACTTGGCCCCCGCTCTGTCCTTGGCTGTCCTATACATCCCAAATTGATTCCGATCCTCAACACCATAGTCTTCATTGTAGTATTGCCTACCTTGGGGTTTATCGAAATGATTTTGCCCGTGGTCTCCTTGCCCCGCTTCCTCTCTATGCATATCACTACGGTCTGGGCCGCCGCGCCCTCTTCCCCTTCCTCGGACAGCTCCGTTCTGTGCTAACAGCCACGGACACTGATCTTTCCAATGGCCTTCCTCTCTACAATATGCGCACTGATTGGGTCCCCACCAGGAGGGCTGACCTCCTCCTCCCCCTCTGGAGACCGGCCCGCTGGACCCGGGCCCTCTGGCGCCCCTCCCTGTGCCTCGACCCCTCATAACCTGCTGCAACAACACTCGAGTCTTGAGATCCTTAGTCTTCTTTTCATCTTTATCCTTACTCTCATTTTCCCTGTGTTCGTAATACTGAGCCATGCTTAATATGATAGAAGGGGAGGACGTAGTCCAGGTACTTTCAGCAGCTTGCAGTCGGGTTGAAATCTCAGGTATAAGATTGGTCACAAATCTATTCACAAATAATCGTATTCCACCCTCGCTAGCGAGGTCTTGACCACTAAAATCGATAAAAGTTCCCTCGAATTTGGTAAAGAAATCGGAGACACTTTCATCTTTCTTTTGTTTGCAAGCAGTCAGTTTATCCCAATCTACTTTTCGGGGAGGAATTAAGGTATGCATATAGGCTATAATTTTTGCTGGTAGAGCAATTATTTCGGCTCTCGGCTTATTCCCCGGCTTACGGTCTTGATCCCATACTTTTAGCTCATCCCAGGTACCCCCCAACTCTGCCGCGTGGGGAGTATCATGAACTTGCCGCCATATATCTACAGGAACCAACAGCCCGAAAAATAACTCAATGTCGGCTAAAGTCATGACAGCGGAGGACGCTGCCTCTGTTAATTCTTTGTGATAGGCAGTGGGATTTTTACGGGGGTCGGGAAGCTGTGCTTTTAACGCTAACACTTCACTGCGTTTCCATGGGGTGTACACCCATTGTTCTTGAAACCTGGCTTCTACTCGGTCCCATGTTATTACATTCTGGTCATTGCGTAATTCAGGAATTTCGGGGTGATAAATGGGATGCACCTCTCTCATGGGGTGCTGGGCACCTAACTCAGGGAACCGTAAAAAGAGTCTACCTCGATAACCTACCAGTGTGTCAACATTTTTGTAAACTTCATTCGGACCTAATTCGAATCTATGGGTGTGATCCTTAATATCATACAGAATTTGTGGGAATAATCCCCTCTCTCCAAAACTTTGTTCCCAAATTTCAATGAGAAATCAGGACATGTGTTGTAGGGCATTCTGTTGCATCACCGGCTCAAAATCTTTCATGGTACTCCATATGTCTGCTAAAGTGTAGATGTCTTTGTACATCCATCTAACTGCTTGGTCGGCTATTGCTTCTTTTTCTCCGTAGACCACCGAACCTCTCGTAAATAACCGTCTAATATGCGAGCCCTCTGTATCCCCTATCGGAGCCCGACCCCTGCACTCGGGAGTCGTGCTGGCCGACTGGGAAGTCCCTACGGGGCTAGACAAGGGCAATATCATTGGGGAGACACCCGTCGGCCCCAAGAGGTGGCTTGGGTCCGGGAGCAGAGTGGCTAAGTTCCTCGCAGAGGAGGCAACAGCGCCCGGCACATCGGTGGGAGCCCAGGACGGGGCTCCTTCTTGAGCCGAAGCCGCAGGGGCTGTGGGCGCCGTAAGAGGCACCGCGGGATATATGCGCTGTGGGGCATATGGCGGAGGTGGGCGAACATCCAATAGATCCTCTATCTCATCCTTGGCCTCCTTACGAACAACATAACTCTTATCTGTCTCCAATCGAAATTTTCTCTCTAGGTACTCGATATTCTGCTCGGTCTGGTTCTTGTCATGCTCAATCGCTTTCTGAGTAATGGTCTGTCCTTGCTTCATTTTTACTAATTTCTGGGCCCTCACTCTTCTGCGGGTGGCCTCTTTTTGCCATGTTCTTAAGGTATCGAACATGGATTGTCTGCTGCGTTTTGCGAACAGACATTCCTGCAAATAATTGATCTTTTTCTGATCGAAGGACCCTGTTAATGGCCACTGCAGCTCTACATTATCCTTGGTGTACTTGTGCCATAGACGATTAAACACCAAGGGTCCAATCCCGTGCTTACAGTATAGGTCGTGGCTGGGAGTACCTTCCGGAGGGGCTGGCTGGCTTTTATCTAATCTAGTACTGTTTGGGCTGGTACAGCCAAAACATAATTTACTGAAGCACGGCATTGTTTTACTACTTTTTTAATCGTAGCTGTAGAAGGGAAAGGCAAGTTATTATTTACAATACTTTCACACATACATGGCCATGTTCATTCATTCATTTGATCGCTCCTTCACAACTAAAAAGAATCATAAACTCATCCGGTATACAAATAAACGAGAACAGGACACAAATCGAAATACAGACAAGACAAACCAATATGAACCAATGCTAGCCCAAATCAAAAAACGGAGCCCGTCTACTCTCGTTTGTGGAGAACCGGTATATTCCAAAGTTAAAGAGAACCAAAGATCAAAACAGCCTCACCATAGGAGCTGCCTAGAGATAGCCACACAGGTTTTTCACGACCACGGACCGACCTACCGACCATCCAATGGCCTTCTTGGTTCACCTCCCGGACTATGCTGGCTTAGCCCGCTTTTTCAAGCACCGCTCCAGATCTGTCCGAGTGCTACCCAAGCATGACCATCAGCATTTCAGAGGGCGATCCGGCCAGGTATGAACTTTTCACAATTCATACTTAGGCATGTTAGTCTTATCTCTATCAAATACAAAATAGAGGCGTCCGCCCATGCAGTCTCACTACTGCTCCGTCAGACCCCCTTTCAAACTACCGCGATCTCCGTGGTCTACGACCACCAAATTCCAAAACCAAATGCAGAAGGATATCCGACATAAAACAAGACAAACACTCACCTGGTGCACTCAGGTCCGGTTGCAAATTTCTCCACTGCCAATCGATCTGCTCTTCCGGGTTTAACCCGTAGGACTCTGGCGTGGGGCCACTAGCAGCCAAGGCTCTTCCCGATCGGAAAAGCGGAGCAACCCTTTTTCTTTGGTCAGTCCACCCCCCCGACCGAGAATACCCCTCTCAATGTCCCTTTACCTTCCAGATACGGAGGGACGACCCCAACGCGGAGTCCCGGCGGAGTCGCCAACTGAAGTACCGAAATTTGCAAACTCCTAAAGGATTATACTTATAATTACCCAATATCGTTCATCAATAATCAGTCGATTGGCAGTGTAGAAAGTTCAAGCGTTTATTAAACAAATAATACTCTGCCAGACGAGCTCCCAATGACCTCACACCCCGAGGACCGCAGAGAGACTGCTGGCACATTGTCAGGTCAACACATATATACTATCACAATTTGCAACCGTTACCCAACATGGAAAAGTACAGGTTGGTACAGGGGGTGGCAAGGGATATGCCCATATATGGCACACAAAGCATCTATCTGAGCTCAGTATAGCAAGGTCACTTCGGTCGACTCCCTTCTGCGAGTTTCGGTGAGAGTCCGCACAGCGCTTGCAAGAATGTGCTTATCTGGCCGGCCCCCTCCTACAACCTTGACGGGGCCCAAAAGCAGAAGCAGCTGCTCGCTACATGTGTCTAGCTATTTCTCATGAGGACGGGGAGATGCGAAAATGCAGAGCCATGGAGGTTTTTACAAACAGTGCTATGAGTTGGCTAAACAAAATGGCGCCGGTCCTGCTGACCGACGCTAACCTATTTACAAGGAGAGTACAGGAAATGATTATAAGGAATATGACAGAATAATAACGAAAAGGGTGTTTTATGACATAGAGGCGTTCTTAGCATATTAATTAGTTGCATCACGCTGAACACTGACTAAGAAACTACAATCTATTTCCCCGTGTGAGGCCTAATCTAATTCCTGTTCCTTAGATCGACCAGATACAATTTTCTGTTGATCAAAGCAATTCATAGAATTTTGTGGAGGAAAGGAACGTTTGTTCTGAGGAAAAGTACCACGTCCTCTACCCCTAGACGTTTTCTGAAAACCACCACGACCTCTCGGGCCGGCATACCACTCGCACGTTGTTGCAAAACAGGGCACTCATTTTTATAATGACCTTCCTCCTTACAATATGCACACTGATTCAAACCCAAGGGTGGTCTTGGAGGGAAATACCCAACATTCTGTTGCGACCTCTGAAATGGCAGAGGTTGCTGAAATTGTGGGCGTTGCTGTGACTCTTGCTGATTCGAGCGAGGCGGGTACGCCTGCTGCAAAAGAACCTCTGTCTTTAAGTCTTTAGTCTTTTTCTCTACTCTATCTTTCTCATCCTTATCCCTATTCTTATAGTACTGTGCAGTCGCCAATATCTGGGCCGACGAAGAAACAGCCCAAGAACTTTCAGAATCTTTCAACTTATTACACAGTTCAGAAAGTAAGTTAAAGACGAACTTATCTACGAACACTCTTTGCCCACCTTCCGTACTCATATCCTGGCCACTATGATCGATAAACGTCTCTTCAAACCTAGTGAAGAAGTCAGATACACTCTCGTCCTTCTTCTGCTTACATGCTGCTAACTTGTCCCAATTGACTCGCAACGCAGGCATCATCGTCTTCATAAGATTTATAATTTTGCCAGGTAGTTCTGCCACTAGAGCCTCAGGCTTGGCACCACCAACCTGTCTAGCATCTGCAGCAGCGATATTCACCCATGAATCTCCTAACTCAATCGCATGATCCTCATGACGAATTTTCGCCCACAGAGGTTGAGGTACCACGTTACCCAACAACATATCTATATCGGCTAAATTCACAACGCATGCGTCAACTGTCTGAGACAACTCCTTATAATAACCAGCTGGATTTTTACGGGGGTCTGGTAAAGACTGCTTAGGAGCCAAAACCTCTGCTCTCTTCCAAGGCACATGTACTCATACTCTTTGAAAATGAGCCGGTACGGCATCAATGTTATGAGCGGCATCAGCCTGAACTGCTTCCTTCCATATAGGAAGAACTTCTCTCATGGGATACTGTCTCGCTTTTCTTCTAACAGAGGAATCAGATTCGTACAATGTCTGAGACGGAAGGCTAGATCTAAAAGCAAGTATAGTCTCTACGGCATCCGTACTATCAGATTCCACTATCATCCCTTTAGCAAAATCCGACTGAACATCAAGTAGTTCCTGCGGAATCAAACCCAAATCTTTATCCTCCCATTCCTGACGCAGAAACATACATGTAATGTAATGTAATGTATAATGTAATGTATAGGCATTTATATAGCGCACTACTTACCCGTAGGGTCCCAAGGCGCTTCGACCGCTGCGAAACCCTTCCTGGCTTCCCTGAGAGATGGTCCCTTAATGGGTATCTCCAGGGTGAGACCAGGCATCCCCGGCGGTCTGGTGGGGCCGTTAGTGAAGATGAGGCAAGCTAATGCCCAGAGTTGCCGAGTGTGATCGCTGATCAGAGTGGGCACCGAGGCGAGAGAATTATCGAGTCCGCTGACCCTGGTCCAGAAACCTGCCGCGCCGGGAATCGAACCCTGGTCCCGGGCCGTCCTCTGCTCTCGGGTCTGCCGCCTCTAACCAGTGAGCCACACTACTTCTACATACACATCATGTTAAAAACATATCTCTGCTTAGGCGGTTCCCACTGAAAGAAAACATCCATAACCGCTGGCAAACTATACCTTGAGGCATTTATAATCCATTTACGGGCCAACAAATCCAGCACTGTCCGTTCCTCAGAACTAGGAAGCTGACTACGACTCTGCTTACGTTCCGAAACAGGGGTCATATTTAGTGACCCAAACAATGGAGACAGGAGATTAGAAACAGTCTCTGTCATTCGTTTTCGAACAGAAGGAGAAGAAGCAGTCATAAGAACAGGAGAATAAGTGTTTTGAGGCAAAGAAGGTGTAGGAACAAGAACAGTAGGAGTCCCAGATGTAGAAGCGGAAGGCAAAGGAGTTTGAGGCAAAGCTGGTAGTAAAGCTGGCGACCCTAGAGCAGGTTGCGCAGGAGGAGGTAAAACCACCTGTGGAGTACCAGGTGGTTGAGCAACAGCAGGAGGTTGAACAACGAAGGGTGGAACAACCGGTGGTAACGGAGGAGCAGTAGCACCTTGTACATAAGGAGGTGGTAATCTCAGTAAATGAGACATCAAAGGATCTTTCTCAAGATCTTCAATCACTTTCGGAGGAGAAGACGGCAAGACCGGATAACATTTATCTATGGCCATGCAACGTTGCCTATCAGACACCTCAACTGCTTTATCTTCTTCGTTTTCCTTAAACTGCCTAGCAGCTTGCATTATCGATAACCCCTTTTCTCTCCTATCTCTTTTAGCTTGTTTTATTTCTCTCTGTTTGGCCTCTTTACGCCAAAGGTGAAAGGAGTCAAACATTGCCGGCCGGGCTTTCTTCTTAAATAATTTAGTTTCTAGATTATCTAAAATCTGGGTATCAAAACTACCATGTTGGGGCCATCACAAGACACCATCTTTCCTGGTGTAGCGAACCCATACTTCATTAAACGTAATGGGGCCCACGCCGTGTTTAGAATAGAGCTCATAAGTCGGAGTTCCAACCGGAGGTATCAAACACGAATCCTCCAATCGGAAATCCCTGTTGCAACCACAACCAAACCAAGTACCAAATTTGCTACGATTAGGCATCTTCGCTCACTAATCGAGCTTCAAACTTCAAGGGATTATCTCTACCGATACACTCGTAAATATACAAGACCCTCGGCTTTGGAAATTGCAATTTTCAAATCAAAATTAAGGACCAAACAAACTAAGAACCAAAGAACCAAAAACTAAGGACTGGGAGTGACCCACTTATACTTAACTGAGGTATCAGTCACGCCACCAGAAGATCCGTCTATCGTCTCGCCGTACAAAGCATCACAAATGGGTCCAAGACAGGGCAACAGTCAGGGCAGCAGTCCTTCGTAGCCGTCAGGAAAGCGGGAAGCCTCGCAGAAAAGACCTTCAGTCCACATTCGACAGGCCGGGGTCGATGAAGTGGTGGCCGTCCTCCAGAATTTCCTCACGAAGCTCCTCACGATCTTCAGGCTTGGACCGGTACCGCTGAAGTCGCCCCACGTTGCGCGCCAACTGAAGAACCGGGTTATTTAAGACCCGGCGGCGCCAGGGGCACGCCCAAAGTCTTCGGGTATCACCTGTCTTAGAACACAGAGACACGGAAACTTCTTGGTGGCGTCAAAGATGGAATTTATTGGCTGCAGCCAGTAACAGAAGTCCTAGAAGTCAACACGGTATGAGTTCTCAGGAGACTGCTCAATTTTACAAAGCAAGTCATCCCTTTTTATGCCAAAAATCACATTCCAGACAAATACCTTGCATTTACAAACTGTCCAATCACATGTATACACACCAGAGGTATCGCATGACGGTAAAACCCACTTTTCAGTTGCCCAGCCCATGATCAATCATTGGTCAAACCCAACATTCTTTTTCGGACAGGTCGAACGAACCCATAATAAAAAAAGGCACATCCCCATCGTAAATAGACCATAAAGAAAGGAACAGAAACAGGTGAGAGTAGGATAAGGCATATTTGTGTGCAATAAAGTTTTACGAGGTCCTGTGCTTTGATCCTCAATCTTTATCAGCTACTGGGAAAGGAACTGGCCTAACAAGGTTGGCTTCAGGCAAGAGGGTCAGTTCGCTCAGGTCATTCAGAAGTCAGCTAAAGTGTACGTGTGCTAAAGACTCGTTCGGCCGTAGTCATCGGACTATGTGAGGGCAACCACAAAATGCTGCCATACACAAAATGGAACCCAAGGGTTCAGAACGAAATCCCTAAATACGTCGTGAATGCATCGGTCTAACAAGATGAAAACACTCATACTTGTCGTACTAACTAGTTATGGTACGCTAATATCAAATTCGTAACGAAACCATGACCTTTATGAATCGGGTTCAGAATTCACGGAACCTCACTGCTCGCATGCTCCTTCAGATCCCTCATCGGCAATCTGCAAAACCAGCACTAAGGAGCCTTCATTGGCTGCCAATCAAGGCGAGAATTCAGTTTAAGGCCATGTGCCTCACACATAAGGCCTTCTGGAAGAAGGGCCCAGCGATAATTCAATCTATGATCACCCCCTACCAACCTTCCAGAGATCTTTGCTCTATGTCTTCCTTCCTAGTCGCCACACACAGAATAAGGAAAGCTAGATGGGGCGGGCGCTCCTTCTCGCATAACGCTGCCATCTCTTGGAATGCCCTCCCACTGCATATGCGGAAGGAGCCTAACCTGCTGCGATTCCGTAGGCTCCTAAAAAACATTTTTTTCAAGAGCCATACATAACTTTCTCCTTCTCTGTCTCTCTTTATTCGTCCGTAGCGCTGGGAGGTCTCAGGGTAGCCATCGCAATATATAAATTCCACTTCATTCATTCATTCATTCATTCATTCTAGACCCCTTTCTTCCTCAATAACACATGAGGCTAGAATCAAGAACAGGGCTGTTTATTACTGATTCGTGAGTTGTAGTCCCAATACTTCTTGGGGTGGGAGAAAAGAGAAGCTGTTTTCATCAAAGAGAAAAGGAAAGGGGATGAGGATTGTTTTTGATTTTAGTGTCTACTAAAGGCTACCATCAACAATGGAATTAGAGGGCAAAGTCCAATGAAGTGACTGCTGCTGTCGTCCCTGGTCTTCAATGGGAATAGAGGGCAAAGGCTGATGAGGTAACTGCTACTGTCGCCCCTTGCTTCTGGTGTTCATGACGTTGGAGTATTCTCCACAAGGAGGCGAGAACGGACAAAGAAAATAAAAGACAGGGTCCAGATACGGCCATAATTAAACATACAAAAGGGAAGGGTTTGTGCACCCCCTTCAACAGTGCCCTGTCCGGTGTTGTGCCTAAGTGAGGGAGTACATCTGTGATTTTAGAAAGGTGCCGCCCGTAAACCCACCCACCAGCCCTTCAAAGAAAATAGTGGTGTGCGGTGCACCTGCCTGGACCCACGACCCTCCAGGGCCATGGAGAGGAGAGTCACAGCCTCCTTTTCACTTGTGGGAGTACTGGACTCGAGCGCGGTTCTCTCTGAGTGGTTTTCAGCATAGTCCTCCTCCTCCTCACGGGGAATGGCTCCATCGTCCCCTGGTTCGTCTGGTTCTTCCTGTAGTCGGCCGACCTCCTAGTTGCTTCCAGATTCTTTTTTCTCCGTCTCCTCGCCATCTTTGTTCTTTCCTCCTCCTCGCTCTCTGTTGGTGGAGTCCACTTATGAGCAGCAGCTCCACCCTCCTGAATTCTGGTTGCTGCCAATCGACCATCGGAGTAAGTCAGATGCTTTAGAATGCTACCCTCACTTCGGTGTAGGGTAGTGCCGTCGCCATGTTGAAAGTCTTGTTACAGCTCCCCTTGATGGCCTCTGCTTGTTCACACTCCAACACTCTCCAAACATGCCTCCTAGCACACTGATGGTTGGGGGATGAAGTTCTCTTGGCTCCAGAGGGTCCCTGGAGGCCAACAAGCCCTCCTGTTACCTCCAGTAAGCACCACACAGTGGGATTTCTGAGAGGTTTTCTGAGGCCACGCCCCCATTCTCCACCACTCTGCAAACATGCCTCCTGGCGCACTGCTGGCTAGGGGATTGGTAGCAAATCAAATTTCAGTACAGTTTCAGTAGAATTTTGGGCTCCCAGATATGTATAAACTTAAATGTCTCTGAAACTACTGAACGGATTTACCCTAAATCACAAAAAGCACGCTTTCTGGACTAACCTTGCTTTCTGCCAAATTTGGTGTAATTCCGTTCACCAGTTCGGGCTGTACTAGTGATCAAGAAATTAAAACTCCCCATACACATAACATGGGGAAAATGCGTTTTGTGACCCACCTTATTTTCTCGGGCCCCACTCAATGAACCACCCCGAACCTTTCAACACAGCAGCAGAATGAAAAAGGGGCCATTTCTTGCAAATTTCATAAAGATTCGTCAAGCAGCGCAAAAGTTATTGGCAAAAGAATATATTATTTTCCTATGGAAACTTTGGTCCTAACTATAACTACCTACTGGCGACCACTAGTTATATATATAATCTACTGGAGGTCACCAGTAGGTAGTTATAGTTAGGACCATGCTTTCATAGAAAAAGCTTTTTTGACTTGCCTATAACTTTGAAGCAGTTTGATCAATCTCCATGACATTTTTCCCCAAAAGTGTCAAGTTAGGTCTTGTTGTGTATGGAAAGTTTCAAGGTGATACATCAAGCGAGCTGAGAAAAAGGCGGGGGGTTAAAAAAGTGCTTTTGCCCTTGTTGATTTTCATAGGAATTTTAGACATGACTAGAGCCCGAAACACTGGCCGAAATTACACCAAATTTTGTAGAAGGCTAGCTCTTGGTCCAGAAAGAGTGCATTTTGTTATTTACTGTAAATCCATCCATTACTTTTACAGTTATTAAAAGAAATCCAATTTGTATATCTAGGGACGCAAAGGCTCCGTAAACTAGCCCAATCTTGTGCTGAGATCTGATTGGATGCCAACACTTCAACCAGGAAGTGTTAGCAGCAATCTTGAGACTCTGCTTCAGCAGAGTTCCAGGAAAAATTTTAACAAAAAAGAAAAAGGGGCAGGGTAGGAATACCTGGATTCACTAGCTCTGGTCCTTGGGTCTGCTGGGATCCCGCCATGGAACAAAAAGCTCTTGTTTAAAAATGTTTGCAGCAAAATCACGACAGAGCCACGAATCTGGCAAATATGTAAAAAAACACAAGTGCGGTCTCCCACGCTTGTCTACTCTATAGCCCTCGGTTGGCCAGGTCCCGGGGTCATATAGCCATTAAAAAAAAGAGGACGTGTGCATGCCACCCCTCCCCCCGGGCATCTTCTGGCTCCGGGGACCACCACCTCTGCTGGGCTTTATTTAGTGGGGAGGTGGAGCCTGTGGTTCGGAGCGGAGTCCTTTCAACCTTGTCCTCGCTCTGCAGCACACCCAAACTGAAGTACCATGGTCTTGTTGAGCATTAGCTGGCTTCTGGGGACCCGGGTGAGAGTGGGGACTGGGAGCGTGGGACTGGGAGGAGCCGTAGAAGAAGAGGGAGAGTTGGTGGGAAGGGGGTATGGATGAGATAGCAAGGCCAGATGGAGTAGTAAAGACAGCCCTAAGTGAGGAGAGTAATGGAGTTGTATGCAGATGTCCGTATCCGAATAATAAAGAACAGCCACTCGCAAGATGAAACCAGAGAGGATAAAAAGACCAAATTTCCTTTTTCATGAGATCACTCTCCTACTTTGGTGACTCGCGTTCTCCTCTCCATTGCTAGCCAATATTCTGTGCAGTGCCACCATCTCCTTTGCAGCGCCAGACAGTACCAGGATCGGCCCTCCCTGAAAAAGTTGAATTTTTCTTACAAAAGCTCATGAACACAGTATATGGTGTACTACACAATGTTGTATTTGGATAAAGCCGCATGCGGACTACATAATAATAAAACAAAGTCTTTACATGAGCTATCGCCGCACAGTACAAAGCCCCCTCGAAGTTGAATGCCCCAGAGTTAAGTTAATGTCGCTCGGTGGAGGGCCCTTTGCGTGGAACAGGAGCTGATCTTTTCAGATTGAGGATGCTACTTTCAGGAGGATTGGCGTCGGACTCAGAGCTAGCAATCCCTTGCTGAGTCTTACAGTGTTCCATAGTATCTTTGCAGATCTTCCCACTGCACAAAGTAATGTCTAAAGACTGGCACCCGATAAGTAAAGTTTATACCTATAAACCACAAATACAATGGCTATTTTCACAGTAGGAAGTGTAATAAAGTTCTTTGCATTTGTATAGAGTCCATATGATACTAGTGTGCCTATTTAGCACTGTTACCTACCTGCAATGTCAAGCCACAGTGTAAATATTATACAACCCAATTGTTTTATTTGCAGCCGGGCCTTTTATTTGAGGCTACTACACCTTAGCGGTGTGGCGGTGGAGGATTTTGACAAAAAGGTAAAAATATTTTTTTATCTAATTTTCCCTCATTGTCGTCTGTCGAATCCGCGGCTGCATGTGACCAGTTTGATACTGGTTGGAAATGTAGGAGAATCAATGAAGGCCACTGCTGGTAAGTCCCATTTGATACCCCAGGATAAGCATGAAGGTGGTATGGTTGATTGTGTCAAAGGCTGCCAAGGGACCCAACAATATCAGGTGGCAGGGGTCATCTTTATTTGTGGTGAAGAAGACATTTTCTATGATCTGTAAAGGTATATTATTCATCCTGCAGCGTGACCTAAAGCGAGAATGGTAGTCTTGCAGGAGAGAGTTATCATTGTAGTTTTTAAAGTTCTATTCTCTAAAAAATTCAAGTAAAGGTATAATTGAGACTACAATAACAATGCATTTTTTTTCTCCGCTTGCATCTTGTGAATACTTCATTTGTGAAAATAGATAACAAGTGGGAAAAAAGGAAATAGCACCACTTTATTATCTTATAGCTGCGCCTCGTTGGATTCCAAATAAGCATAGGCATGGCTGCTTCCAGACAGAACACACTGTAGACCATTCATAGAAATCAAACGAAGTTGCGAGTGTCCATGTGGGTGGGAAGCTTCAACATATGGAATACAAGCAAAAGGCTACAAGTGGTTGGTTTCTGGATGAATATTGGTTCATCATTAAAAGTTAAACATATGCTGGTGCTATTTTTGGGTCTTAAGCTTATTGTTGCAGGGCAAGGATGACACAGGAGTCCAGAGTGTTGCTTAAGGGGTGGTTTATTACACAAAGTCAAGTTTCTAAGACAACAGAAGGTAGGGAAATTAGCTTCAATGGTCCTTTCTGGGATGTGGCTCTTCCCGTGCGATCCTTGCTTCAGGCGGTGCTCCGGCGAAGTCTGGGGAATCGGAAGAGTCGCCAATGCTCCCAGGTGTTCCAACCGAGGGAAAAAAGGAAAAGAAAGAAAAAGAACGGCCTTTAGCCTTCAGGCGTATTTTAAGTGCAGGACGGGATGTGGGGGACTCAGGAGGTGCAGGGAGGGTGAGGACGCCAACACCGGGGATAGGCAAGGAACACTCTCAACCCGAGCCATCCCCGCCGCCTCATCCCGCACCACACAACACCTCCCTTTTCCTGGGCCCCAGAAGTCTCGCACACACCTGCTGTAGGCAGCCAAGTTCCTCCGTGAACGTGGGTGGGCGGCGAGCGTGGTTGGCATCCTGGTTCTTGATCCGGGGGTCCTCCTACAGCGCGATGGGACTCCGATGTTGCATACCACGGCTCTGTCCCGGCAGCTTGGCTTCCTGGTTCTGCATCCACCGGTTTCTCCCGCCTCTCGAAGACCACAACCTCAATGGTTGCTGGTTCTTTGAGCTCCGGCGTCAGTCGAGGCCCCGCCCCAGGGGTTGGGTTGAAACTCGGGTCTTGCTCACAATTAAAGGGTCAGTAGCTCAGGGTCTGAGGCCACTTGAGTTCACTTCCAGGGATGTCGATATCAGGTGACTGGGGGCTGGGGAGACAAAAAAAGGGGTTTTCATGGGGGAAGACACCTGATTTGGCAAAAGATCGTCAGAGGAGTCAGAGGAGGGAATTATCTGATCGGATTTTATAAGGCTCCCTTGTATGACAGACTGTTTACACCCAGAGTCGAAGAGAGCTGTAATCCAAGACCCATTAACTAAGGCACTTACATAGTAGCTGGCTCCCATCTCGGTGGTGTATAGAAGGTCTCGGGGTGCATAACTCACGTCCATGGGTTCGTCGGGTTTCTTCCGGGGACAGGCCCGGGCAATGTGGCCCCAAAGGCCACAATCAAAACACTTTGGCCCTCGAAGAGAAAGATTTTCTGGTTTCGGAGGACGGATTCTGTCGAGATCCTTGATGGGTCTCAAAGGCTTGCGGGGAGTAGGTGTTCCTCGATTTCCTCTTTCCTGGTTCCAGGGGTTTATACGTGGTTGAACTTTGGAAAAGGAGGTAGCCATCTCCACGGCTTGTTCTGCTGTAATGTTCGAATGTTGCCGCAGCCATCTCTGGGTGGGAAAGGGGAGTGCCTCTAGGAACTGTTCCAGATATATAGCACTCATGATCTCTTCTTTAGACTTCTCACTAGGCTTCAACCATTTTTCCACTGCTAATTTCAGCTTGAAGAAGAGAGTTTTGGGTGTGTCCCCGGGGAGACCCTTTTCTTTGCGGAACCTCACCCTGTAGGCCTCGCTATCCAGGCCTAGGTGGTCCAAGATAGTATTCTTGATTTCCTCTTATGGTGTTATGCCCCCAAAGTTGGCCACCTGGTAGGCGGCCTGAGATTCGCCAGTTAAGAGGGGGGGGCAAAAAAATGGCCACTTAGAAACCGGCCATCCAGAAGCTTGAGCAGTCCGCTCAAAGTTTCAAAGGAAGGCAATAGGGTCCTCACCCGTGACGTACTTTTGAAGAGAGACAGTAGGGGCGGACATCAGGTTTATCGCTGTCTTTTGTCCGAGGCCTGCCTGTGGGGATTTCTCAGCTACCCGAAGGAGGGTGTCCAGTTGGACCTTCATCATCTCTTTGAATTTATCTCTTTCCGCCTGTGCGGATGACATCTGCCGTTCCATGGCCCATTCGAGTTTTCTTTGGCCCACCACCATGTGTTGGATGAGTGCCTCCATTTTCGTTATGCAATGGAGTTTACTTCTTTGTCCTCATTCTCCACCATGCGTTGCGGGGCAAGGATGACACAGGAGTCTAGAGTGATGCTCAAGGGGTGGTTTATTACACAAAGTCAAGTTTGTGAGACAACAGAAGGTAGGGAAATTAGCTTCAATGGTCCTTTCTGGGATGTGGCTCTTCCCGTGCGAGCCTTGCTTCAGGCGGTGCTCCGGCGAAGTCTGGGGAATCGGAGGAGTCGCCAATGCTCCCAGGTGTTCCAACCAAGGGAAAAAAGGAAAAGAAAGATAAAGAACGGCCTTTAGCCTTCAGGCGTATTTTAAGTGCAGGATAGGATGTGGGGGACCACCGGTCACTCTCAGGAGGTGCAGAGAGGGTGAGGACGCCAACACCAGGGATATGCAAGGAACACTCTCAACCCGAGCCATCCCCGCCGCCTCCTCCCGCACCACACAACACCTCTCTTTTCCCGGGCCCCAGAAGTCTCGCACGCACCTGCTGTAGCCAAGTTTGTCCGTGAACGTGGGTGGGCGGTGAGCGGGGTTGGCCTCCTGGCTCTTGATCCGGGGGTCCTCCTACAGCACGATGGGACTCCGATGTTGCATACCACGGCTCTGTCCCGGCAGCTTGGCTTCCTGGTTCTGCATCCACCGGTTTCTCCCGCCTCTCGAAGACCACAACCTCAATGGTTGCTGGTTCTTTGAGCTCCGGCGTCAGTAGAGGCCCCGCCCCAGGGGCTGGGTTGAAACTCGGGTCTTGCTCCCAATTAAAGGGCCAGTAGCTCAGGGTCTGAGGCCACTTGAGTTCACTTCCAGGGATGTCGATATCAGGGGACTGGGGGCTGGGGAGACAAAAAAAGGGGTTTTCATGGGGGAAGACACCTGATTTGGCAAAAGATCGTCAGAGGAGTCAGAGGAGGGGATTATCTGATCGGATTTTATAAGGCTCCCTTGTATGACAGACTGTTTACACCCAGAGTCGAAGAGAGCTGTAATCCAAGACCCATTAACTAAGACAATTACATAGTAGCTAACTCCCATCTCGGTGGTATATAGAAGGTCTCGGGGTGCATAACTCACGTCCATGGGTTCGTCGGGTTTCTTCCGGGGGCAGGCCCGGGCAATGTGGCCCCACAGGCCACAATCAAAACACTGGGGCCCTCGAAGGGGAAGATTTTCTGGTTTCGGGGGACGGATTCTGTCGAGATCCTTGATGGGTGTCAAAGGCTTGCGGGGAGTAGGTGTTCCTCGATTTCCTCTTTCCTGGTCCCAGGGGTTTATACGTGGATGAGCTTTGGAAAAGGAGGTAGCCATCTCCACGGCTTGTTCTGCTGTAATGTTTGAATGTTGCTGCAGCCATCTCTGGGTGGGAAAGGGGAGTGCCTCTAGGAACTGTTCCAGATATATAGCACTCATGATCTCGTCTTTGGACTTCTCACTAGGCTTCAACCATTTTTCCGCTGCTAATTTCAGCTTGAAGAAGAGAGTTTTGGGTATGTTCCCGAGAAGCCCCTTTTCTTTGCGGAACCTCACCCTGTAGGCCTCGCTATCCAGGCCTAGGTGGTCCAAGATAGTATTCTTGATTTCCTCTTATGGTGTCACGCCCCCAGAGTTGGCCACCTGGTAGGCAGCCTGAGATTCGCCAGTTAAGAGGGGGGGCAAAAAAAATGGCCACTTAGAAACTGGCCATCCAGAAGCTCGAGCAGTCCGCTCAAAGTTTAAAAGGAAGGCAATAGGGTCCTCACCCGTGACTTACTTTTGAAGAGAGACAGTAGGGGCGGACATCAGGGTTATCGCTGTCTTTTGTCCGAGGCCTGCCTGTGGGGATTTCTCAGCTACCCGAAGGAGGGTGTCCAGTTGGGCCTTCATCATCTCTTTGATTGTATTTATTTCCGCCTGCGCGGACGACATCTGCCGTTCCATGTCCCATTTGAGTTTTCTTTGGTTCTCCACCATGTGTAGGATGAGTGCCTCCATTTTCGTTATGCAATGGAGTTTACCTTGCCCTCATTATCCACCATGTGTTGCGGGGCAAGGATGACACAGGAGTCTAGAGTGATGCTCAAGGGGTGGTTTATTACACAAAGTCAAGTTTGTGAGACAACAGAAGGTAGGGAAATTAGTTTCAATGTTCCTTTCTGGGATGTGGCTCTTCCAGTGCGAGTCTTGCTTCAGGCGGTGCTCCGGCGAAGTCTGGGGAATTGGAAGAGTCGCCAATGCTCCCAGGTGTTCCAACCAAGGGAAAACAGGAAAAGAAAGAAAAAGAACGGCCTTTAGCCTTCAGGCGTATTTTAAGTGCAGGATGGGATGTGGGGGACCACCGGTCACTCTCAGGAGGTGCAGGGAGGGTGAGGACGCCAACACTGGGAATAGGCAAGGAACACTCTCAACCCGAGCCGTCCCCGCCGCCTCCTCCCGCACCACTCATGTCCTCCCTCTTCCCGGGCCCCAGGAGTCTCTCACGCACCTGCTGTAGCCACGTTCTTCCGTGAACGCGGTGAGCGGGGCTGGCCTCCTGGCTCTTGATCCGGGGGTCCTCCTACGGCGCAATGGGACTCCAAAGTTACACACCACGGCTCTGTCCCGGCAGCTCGGCTTCCTGGTTCTGCGTCCACCGGTTTCTCCCGCCTCTCGAAGACCACGACCTCATTGGTTGCTGGTTCTTTTTGAGCTCCGGCGTCAGGGGCTGGTTTGAAACTCGGGTCTTGCTCCCAATTAAAGGGCCAGTAGCTCGGGGCCACTCGAGTTCACTTCCAGGGATGTTATCTGGGGGCTGAGGAGACAAAAAAGGGGTTTTCATGGGGGAAGACACGTGGTTTGGCAAACGTTCATCAGAGGAGTCTGAACTCTGACACTGATATCATACATAGTGCTTCAGATCAGTTATAATGTGCAGTCATTTCGAACACCTTAACAGGTGTGTATTGTTTTCAATATATTAGTAGCAAAACAGATTTTAAATGTAAAACAACTTTGAACCAGCCAATTGCTTAACCATTGAGGGATTCTTAGCACAAAGATTTGACTTGGCTGGTGTTCTTGCAGGCACATATAACACTAGTGTGGCTATTTAGCACTGTAACCTACCTGCAATGTCAAACCACAGTGTAAATATTATATAACCCAATTCTTTTATTTGCAGTTGGGCCTTATAATTGAGGCTACTATACCTTTCAACTCACCTTCATATAAATATAAAAAATGAATTTGAAGTATCACTAAAGCACAGTAGTTACATATTATTCCTAATATAATCCAGAATTGGATAAAGTTATACTACTTGCCATTGTTTACACTTGTTGTCATCTTTGCAATCACATTAAGGTTTTATCAATATCCACTTTCGTTAAGTCATCCTGGAATATATATACAAACCCACACAACTTGTATTCTGGACTAATCAATGGCAAACATTGTTGTATGCCTTATTAATTAAAAGAGAACGTTAGTAAAATGGTGTATGTATTAAAGGCCTAAATGAAAAAAGCTGAAAGAGGCAAAATGACGAGCAGAAAGAGTAGAGAAGATGCACAAAAATGAGCAAAAGGAGGCAATATCAGGATCAGAAATGAACAAAAAGAGGCAAAGTGAAGGTCAGGAATGAGCAGATAGATGCAAGAAGAGCAGAGAAGAGGCTGAAAAATGAGCAGATGGGGGCAAGATCAGGAACAGAAATTAGCAAAAAGAGGCAAAATTAAGTTCAGAAACGAGCAGAAAGATGCAAGATAAGTCCAGAAGCAAGCAGAAAGAAGCAAAATAATGGGCAGAATGAGCAGAAAGAGGCAGATGAGAAGGCAGGAGCAAGCAGATTGGAGGCAGACAATCAGGCAGAAAACAAGCAGAGGAGGCACCCAGTATGCCCCCTCCTTTGTTTAATGCACAGACACTCACAGGCCCACTCACACACTCATGCACCCACTCTCAGACCCACTCATACACTCACAGACCCATGTGCAAACCCACTCAGTCACTCACCCACTGGCAGACCCACTCAGACACTTGTGCACCCATTCACAGATACATTCAAGCACTCATGCCCCCACTCACACATACACTGAGAGACTCCCACACACTCACAGGCCCAGTCACAGACACACACCCACTCAAAGACTCACTCAGACACTCAAGCAGCCACTCACAGACCCCCTCAGAGACACACACACACACACTCACAGACCTGCTCAGAGATTCTTGCACCTTCTCGTAGATCCACTCAGACACTCACACACCCACTTACAGATCCACTCAGACACTCATACACCCACTCAGAGACTCATGCATGGTCTCACAGACCTACTGAGAGACTTATGCACCCACCCACAAATTCACACAGGCACTCACACACCAACTCACACAGCCATGTACATACCCATACAGTCACTCACACACCCACTCAAACCCATACAACCACTCTCACACCCACCAAAACACGCACACCCCCACTCAGAGCCCCACACAGCCATTCACACACCTACTCACCTAGTTATACAGCCACTCACACACCCACTCTCAAAGCTTACCGGTTACAGTTAGGAAATAAATTTTTTACACATAGACACTCACTGAAAAAAGTTTACAGGAAGACTCATAGTTAGGAAATAGATTTGGCAAAAACACAGAAATTCACTTTAAAAAACAAACGTCACAGAGACGTTATGTTAGGAAATACAATTTAAAAAAACATTAGAAATTCACTAAAAGAAAAAGGTAACAGGGATGTTATAGTTAAGCTCAGGGTGCGGTGTGAGTGGGTTTGTGAGTGCTTCTGTGGATGATGTCATCAGTGATATAATTTGAGATGCCATCAGTGGTGTCATCAATGATGTCACTGACTATGTCATGAGTTATGTAATATGTGAGATCATAAGCAGTACATTATAGGGGTGTAAGTTATAGTTAGCTCAGGTAACTATAACTGCTGAATTTCACTGGTTTTGTTTGAGTGAAATCTGAAGTCCCTGAGCTTGAGGATATCATTTTAGTCATAATGTATCCAACCTGAGGCGTCTGTACCTCTTTTTACCAGATCTACGAAATGACCATACACACTAACACACACTATAATGTTTTACAAATTAATGGCTAAAACGTCAGTATAGTTACTCTGAAACAGTGTCCTAGAAGCAAACCACATAAAAAAACTCCGTTGGGTACCAGAAAATTAAAATCATCAATTTATTTCTTAAAAAGATATATGCATAATACAGTCTACACAATACATGAAATTAGTACAAAATACAGTTAAAAACCAAAAAGTCGACGCGGCGTTTCGGTGTCTTGAGTGGATATGTACACCTTCTTCAGGACGGTTTTTATTAAAATAAAATTCACTCGTGATTTGAGGAATTTTAGGTAGCAAATTTTCCCTTGAGGATATGGCTTCTTATTCCTTTAGCAGCATGTCTTGCATAGTTTGGCAAAGAATTTTTTACAATTTTTTCTTCACCTGAGTTCAAATATTGCAACACTCGTAAATAAACGTTGTATCAGGGGTGACCACCGTATGGGATATATATTTTTTTAAAAACAGGTACAAGTTTCCTTATTAATAAAGTGCTTACTGCAGTCCCGTCTTATATATGGGAAGGATGGCTGTTGATGTACCAAAGGAAGGGTCATGAGATATGCTTCCTTCTGCCGTTTGGCGGATATGTCCGTCGTCACTATTGTGATCTGATTTAAAAGCAGCGGCCTCCCTGTCACCGGTTCCTGATACAGCTTCTCGACGAGAAGCTGTATCAGGAACCGGTGACAGGGAGGCCGCTGCTTTTAAATCAGATCACAATAGTGACGACGGACATATCCGCCAAACGGCAGAAGGAAGCATATCTCATGGCCCTTCCTTTGGTACATCAACAGCCATCCTTCCCATATATAAGACGGGACTGCAGTAAGCACTTTATTAATAAGGAAACTTGTACCTGTTTTTAAAAAAATATATATCCCATACGGTGGTCACCCCTGATACAACGTTTATTTACGAGTGTTGCAATATTTGAACTCAGGTGAAGAAAAAATTGTAAAAAATTCTTTGCCAAACTATGCAAGACATGCTGCTAAAGGAATAAGAAGCCATATCCTCAAGGGAAAATTTGCTACCTAAAATTCCTCAAATCACGAGTGAATTTTATTTTAATAAAAACCGTCCTGAAGAAGGTGTACATATCCACTCAAGACACCGAAACGCCGCGTCGACTTTTTGGTTTTTAACTGTATTTTGTACTAATTTCATGTATTGTGTAGACTGTATTATGCATATATCTTTTTAAGAAATAAATTGATGATTTTAATTTTCTGGTACCCAACGGAGTTTTTTTATGTGGTTTGCTTCTAGGACACTGTTTCAGAGTAACTATACTGACGTTTTAGCCATTAATTTGTAAAACATTATAGTGTGTGTTAGTGTGTATGGTCATTTCGTAGATCTGGTAAAAAGAGGTACAGACGCCTCAGGTTGGATACATTATGACTAAAATGATATCCTCAAGCTCAGGGACTTTTCTCTTTTAAAAACGTATTCACCCTGTCCCATATCGGTTCAGAGGGTACCTCCCTTTTGTGTTTTGAGTGAAATCTGAGCCTGACTATAACGTCCTTGTAACCCTTGCTTTTTGTGTGAATATGTATATATATATATATATATATATATATGAAATTGAATCCTGACCGCCAAACGTGGCGGAACAGCAGGCGTGGACCTCTTCAACAAACAGCAGTTCAAAACGCGAACCAAAGCCACAGCAGACAAAAGATGTTTTCACCAATCCATTTTATTGCAGAAAATGTAAGAGCCTGTGCCCTCCCTGACGCGTTTCGCTCCGCAAGCGGAGCTTGATCACATGACGCGTCAGGAGTAGGACGAGCATTAAATTGACAATAAAAGCCCAAGCGCCTAAAGAAACAGGACGCAAGGGTGGCATGAAAGCAAATGAACGTTGAAATAGCATTCAATATACTGAAAATTGTCTATTAACATCACTGAGAGATGGGGGGCACAATATCACTGCATAGTGCATTAAGAATTATAAATCGAGTTGGTCTTTTATCCATGTAACAGTAGTAATGAGACCTCAAAACCAAATTAGATCTCAAAGCTTAAAACTTGAGGACATAGACGATTAAACAATGCCAAACAAAACATATATGTCACAAGATCAATATCAAACATGATTAAATAACCAAAAATCAATGACAGATCAAAATGTGAAAACAGTTCATTGCCAGTGCAAACATGATGGTCTATTTAATCTACGTCCAAATGTCTTAATGATATTTTTGCTCAAGTCAATACATAATTATTCTTATCATGCATGCCCTCTCAGACGAGTGAATACAAAAAGTGCCTTCATGCTAAAGTGCCAATGCCTAAAATTCATTGTATAATACAATGTAAAACTTTAATAATAGCAGCGGAAGAACCAATGTGAAACATTACCCTTAGTACTGTGCAAAAAATATATATACATCAAACAGATTCATTATCTTTTTAGTCATTTTTTAGAGATGTTTAACTTACGGTCAGATAGATAATACGTCACTAGACCTCATAGAAAGTGGTGTAATTCATCAAAGGCATTAAGCCCATTGGGTGCCCGGGTGTCAAGTAATAGAATGAAAAACGCCTCTTTTTGACGAAGCAGTTTTTCACGATCCCCCCCTCTGCCTGGGTTAGCCACCGAACATAACAAAGTGTACTTTAGATCTTTTAATTTTTTGTCATGTACAGCTTTGAAGTGGCGAGCCACCGGATAAGTCATATCCGAGTTGACAATGGCTCGGATATGTTGCAGGATACGTTGATAAGCCGGGAGTTTAGTACTCCCTATATAGGATAAAGAACATGTGCAGGTAAGTTGGTACACTACATATTCACTGCGACATGTCAGATGTTCTTTTATTGGGATCAATTTATCATTGAAAGCCGAGGTATAGTGGGTTCCATTCTCGGCAAATGTACAGGCACGACACGACGTACATCTAAAAAAACCTAGTTTGTTTAACCAATTAGTTTTAGGTGGCAGTTCTGGCTGTGTTCTATCTAATGCGTCTTTCATAGACGGCGCCCTCCTAAAAGTAATGGCCGGTGATTTGGGCAAAAATGGTGCTAAGATGACGTCGGTTAATACAATTGGCCACTCAGATCGAATGATTTGGCTGATCTTAGAGATTTGGGCACAAAAAGTGGTGATGAACCGAACAGAGCCCTGTTCGGTAGTGTCCCTCTTCTCCTTGTTCCTGGGAGTAAGGAGATCCATTCGAGACCGAGCACCAACCTTTGCCAAGGCCTGATCCAGAATGGTTCCACTATAACCTCGCCTCAGAAATCTAGTCCTAGATTCCCTTAAACAATGTTCCAAGCTATCAGGGCTACTACAGATTCTTTTTATTCTGATGAATTCACCCAAGGGTATACTGTTAATAGTATGGGTCGGGTGAGCACTGCGGGCATGTAAGATGGAATTGCCCGCAGTGCTTTTTCTATGGAGCTTAGTCTGAATGGTGTTCTGATCAATGTAAAGCTGGACATCCAGGAATTCGGCCGCGTCAGACGTGATGCTAGCCGTAAACCTCAGATTCCTATCATTGACGTTGACATCTCTCACAAATGCCGCTGCCTGATCTTGGGTGCCTCGCCAGATGATAAAAATATCATCGATAAAGCGCCAATAATGCACAAGATGAGGAAGCCAATGTGTGTGAGTGACCTGGAGAACATGCTTCTCCCACCAGCCAACATGGAGGCAGGAATAGCTGGGGGAGAAGCATGAACCCATGGCCACCCCCCGTTCCTGGTGAAAGAACTCCTTCCCAAATTGGAAATAGTTATTAGCAAGGCACAGCTTTATCATGTCCATGAGCATTAAGTTGTGATTTCTAAAGTCCGCCTCTCTGCTGTTCAAGAAATATTCAACTGCATGAAGTCCCTGCTCATGGTTGATGCTAGTGTATAGTGCCTCTATGTCCATCACCAGAAAACAATAATCAGAACACCAAGTGACGTGACTAATTTTGACCAAAAAATCTGTTGTGTCTTTCAAAAATGAGGGAAGGGAAAACATATGGGGTTGCAGAAAAAAATCAACATATTTCGAGATGTTCTCATTCATGCTGCCTAGAGCTGAGATGATCGGACGGCCTGGGACAGGAGTGGTGCATTTATGGATTTTGGGCAAAAGATAAAACAAAGGAGTGATAGGGTGTGCAACATTGAGAAATTTAGTTTCCTCTTTGGTGAGTAAGCCATTTCGAAACCAACGATTGATGTTTTTTCTCGTATTTTCATGGCTTTTCAACATCATAAATTTAGTACTCTTTGTATAACAAGATACATCACCAAGTTATATATATATATATATATATATATATATTGTGGTTCACAAAGCACAGTAACAACTGTGCCGATGCACTCCGTTCAGGCAACACGTTTCAATTAATTACTCCAGCAGTCGGGTGTACTTCTCCAGTTACTTTTAATTCACATTGGTTCCAAAGCACAGTACATGAAAAAAAATAATATATATATATAATATATATATATATATATATATATATATATATATATATATATATATATATATATATATATATGTATATATGTATATGTGCCACAAATACCTCTTTTTACCGAAGTAAACCAGGACACCCGGAATCCGTATGTAGAATTTATTCAGCAAGTGACAAAAAGTGTGACGCGTTTCGCCGATAAGGCTTGCTCACGCTCGTCTAGGTTACATTGACGGCCATTTTTAAAGTGCTCAAAAACACACCCCCAAGTGAATGCACAATATTACTTTGGCACTGAGGGCTGACATATTGTAAGAGTATTTATACATTGTATTTCACTACTTGTTTATATATCTACAAGTGCTAATATCAATGGTAGTCGCTGTGCCTTTGATTTATATCATCCCAGTTAAATGTTCGTAATGAATAGTTCCACATGTCAACAAAAACAAATAAATAATATAATATTTGGACATGTTTAAAGATATCGCAAAAATAACATTCAGAACCTAATTGGGTCTGAAATTATTTTGCACCGATTTGTATTGGGCCATATGGCTAAACTTACTGCAACATACGTCGGGTATATAGCGCGATCATGTGATGTACGTGAATACGTAACCCATTTGCTCATTGGTTCTTGAATAACAGGCATATGTAAAACCTGATGTCATTGGTTGTGGTTATGGTATATATATCAGATCCAACGCTGATATCTCGATCCAAAAAGCAGCATGCCATGGACCAACATTGTTGCAAAGTGGTAGTTTATTTCAGAAAAGGCTTTGACAAACTCAAAGTGTTTTGGGGACAACCCCTTGATCATGAGTAGGGGTGAGCGGAATTTGTGCATTTACCTTTCGCAAAATTCAGCAAAACAGCAAAAAATCTCTGCAAGCACGTGAAATTTGGCGTGCCCGCGGAGATTTTGCTGCGCCCGTCGAAAGTATCGCCTGTAAAGTGGCGCTACTGTGTTTGCGGGAGAATAAAACCAACCTGGTCACCGTGTCTTGCTTTATTTATTTATTTATTTTATTTATTTGCCGCTTTGCAGCCAACATGCCATGCTTTATTTATTTATTTATTTTTCACGCTTTCTTCAACTTTTTTTTTTTCGCCCTTCTCCATCCAGACGCTGCACTTTGAAAGAGAAAAATGAAAGAAACAGACTGCTTTTCCAGCAACAGAGTTTCATTCTATTTTAGATCTTTTTCACTGGGGAACAAATGGAGGAAGTTTGCCAGCAAATCAGTAGGATTGAGATCGAGGTAGAGACAGACGGAAAGAAAGAGAGAGAGGGAGGGAGGCAGAGAAGTGGTCACTCGGGCTCCTGCAAGTGTCTCCATCCAGACGCTGCACTTTGAAAGAGAAAAATGAAAGAAACAGACTGCTTTTCCAGCAACAGAGTTTCATTCAATTTCGGATCCATTTCACTGGGGAACAAATGGAGGGAGTTTGCCAGCAAGTCAGTAGGATTGAGATCGAGGTAGAGACAGACGGAAAGAAAGAGAGAGAGGGAGGAAGGCAGAGAAGTGGTCACTCGGGCTCCTGCAAGTGTCTCCATCCAGACGCTGCACTTTGAAAGAGAAAAATGAAAGAAACAGACTGCTTTTCCAGCAACAGAGTTTCATTCAATTTTGGATCCATTTCACTGGGGAACAAATGGAGGAAGTATGCCAGCAAGGCAGTAGGATCGAGATTCAAGATCGAGGTAGAGACGGACGGAAAGAAACAGAGAGAGGGAGGGAGGTTAGGAAGGAGGCAGAGAAGTAGACACTCTTGCTCCTGCAAGTGCTTTCTGGTGAGGTTTAAAAATACCTCATGCCCCCCAAATTCCGTTCTGCGCGGATCGTGGAAATGCCGAAATTTTCCAAGTTTCACGAGCGGAACGGAATTTGCCAACCACCCCTAATCACGAGTAGTCATGTCAGTGTCGTGGTTGGTTAAATAAACTTATCATGTGATACAATAAACATGGTGAAATTACTTTACGAGTTACTTCACTCGGAACATAGTAAATTACACTTTCTGTTCCTGTAACAGCTTTAAACAATCACAGTATTCACAAATTAATATCGACCTTTGCGATGTTGTTATTTTTGTGTTTTTGTGTTACATTGCGACAATATTCAAACAAAACGTTATTGTTCAATTGCCCAATGTACAACTCGGCCCTTCATACAGAGACGGTCGTTTGACCTGAAATGTGTTTGACAAATTCATTTAGAGTTAATACTGAACAGCATCTGCTGTTAATGTACGGATGAGACCCAATTCTGTCCCAGTGGGCTTTCTAATGTATTCCAGCTATTCGAGTTTCGAGGTTCCTGACCCAGTGGGCATCATTTTTTAAAGGCCCTCTCAATGTGTAATCTTCAATATACCCACACGGTACCAAAGTTTTCAAATACACATTTCAATATTAAAGACTACAGTGACCTATAGACTTAGTCATAATTAACGGAAATACCAATTAACATTTCAAAAATGACTCAAAATAACTTACATTTTAGAAAATAGTCAGATGGCAATGGATACTGGCATCAGGGAAATAAGCATAGCTTCGTAGTCTTCTTTTTCCGCACTGCAGTGTACATGTTATCTAAACAGAACAGAAAGCGTTTGCGTCACTATCACACGCAAAAATTAAAAGAAACACATCAATTTGGCACAGACAGAATATATACACATGGCTGCAAGACATCATATTAGAACATTACCAATAAAACCAATTGGAACATTCAGAAATATACCAGACCAAATGATTCTTTAGTATCAATTGGGATAAAGAGACAATGACATAAAAGAAACAACATGTTCCAAAACATCTGCTAATGTTATTCACAATTAAAACCACAATAATCCGATTGCGGAACCTATGCACACTCTTAAAAGCAAAATGTACAGCCCAGAAATCAACTTAACCCAAGTGTACTGACAATTCCTCGTCACAATTGAGTCCTACCGGTGCCATGTTGCGTGCTGAATAATGAACCTCGATTCGAGGCGTCTAAGGTCTTGTACCCGATTGCCTCCTCTCACATTGGTGCCAATTGTGTCCAATACAAATTATCATTTTGATTGTGGAATTTCTGGAAATGTCTTGCCACTGGGTATTGCTTGTCGCCATTTCTTATAGCTCTCAAATGCTCCAACACACGTTTTTTTTGCTTTATGCAATGTGCTACCTATGTTTGTATTTTCCCACGGACATTTGAGAGCATATACAACGTGGTCTGTATTGCACGAGAGGTGTTTGTCGATAACATAAAAGTTTACAAGTTAGCGACAATTTACACTCTTTACAGTTTTTGCTGTATTGACATGCTTTACAATTTTGGCATGTAAAGAAACCTCTTTCCTCTGATTTTTTGGTGAAAGGTGGTTCTAGGGTTTCTGCACAGTGTATATATCTTGCAAGCAATGACTAATTCACTATTATTTCTTACAATTGTAAAAGAGGAAACACAAGCAGAGAGCTGGTGGCGCTCTTGAATTCATGCAGTGTGCATCTTATTTGCAGCCTCCTGTTTAGACCACAAGGCTACACCCTCACAATATAAAGAGTGTACATTACATGAAGAATTCCCTCTGGACAGCAAAGCCATCTGCACCTGTTTTTGTTGAATTGTTCTGCCTTCATGAATGGAAGGTGAATCAGATCACACAGATCCAGGTTAAAACGGCATACCTTATTTTAATTGCAACTAGCATGATTTGATCTTGATCTCTCACTAATGGTGTTTGCCTCACTTATTCCTCCCTTGAGTACTAGATGCTATAACAGCCAATAAGTTAAAAGGGCAGAGAAAGCAGTAGTTTTAATATTTACAATAAAACAGTAGTTTTAATATTCATTTTTGAAAAAACACAAGAACAGTCATTTAATTTATTCACTCAAAAAGCAAGAGCTAGTGACAGGAAGTCAGAGTCTCAAGTTCCAGATTTTCAGGGGCGCCATCTTTTTGCGGAAACTGCTGCTGTGAGTGTGCACTTTACTGCAACAGTAATTAGCAATTTCCTAATTTACTCCTTAGGTGTTAGAAAAAGCAGAAAAACGTGTTTGCAGAAATTCTGTCCCTCTTTATTGCATCTGGCACTCTCTTCACATGACAATGCCGGACATTGTTAGAGGTTTGTTTGACTTGAATACAATTCTTCTCATTCTTTTAATTATACACACTCTTCAAACATTCCTTCTGGTACACTATACACACATTCTTTTTTTCCAATATGACAGCACATATGCTCCGCTCCACATAATGCCAAAATCGTAAATTCTCATCAGCAAAGGCAACGGAATTTGACAGTCCTTTGGCAATCGTAACAGCACCAGGGCAAGCAAAGTATAACAGTTCTAAGGAGCTTGTGACTTTTCCTGGATAGTTGGAGGACAATTTTTTTGTTATTGTACTGTTTTGTTGAGAAAGGTGTCGCTTTTAGGTCTAGCCGTAGAAAGCTTAACTGTTTCCCTAACTCATATCATTAACACACATAAATACACAGGGCCTCATTTATGAAAAGTGACGCATCGCTGCGTGAAAACAGCGATGCGTCACTTTTCACTGCGCCCTCCTTGCACCACCAATGATGCGTCATATTTAAAGTATGACGCATCATTGTGCAAAGAGTTACAGATACGTCAGTATTTCTGACGTATCTGTATGGGGCAAAAGTGACGCATTGCTGGAGTGTGTCACAAAAGTGACGCAACTCCAGCAATGTATCCTTTCACATGGGGCAAGCCCCATGTGAAAGGGCCTGCGTCAGTCTTATGTCTGCTGTGAGGCAGGCGTAAGAAATTGACGCATTTGTGTCCTATAAGTGGCGCAGTGAAATCACATAGATTTCACTGCGTCATTTCTACGATCCTTTCTTGCGTCAATACGCCCCCTTGCATACATTATACCTCGCGCAGGTATAAAGTGGCGCAGGGGTGTACAAAGTGACGCATCTACCTAGATGCGTCACTTTGTAAATATGGCGCAACATGGCAAATTTTTTACGCCACTGGTGCGTCACAAAAAGTGACGCACCAGCGGCGTAAAAGTGACGCATAACGTCATAAATGAGGCCCACAGAGAGGGAAGCGGGGAGTGGGGGTGTCAGCCCTCTTCAGGCATGACTTCTTTGATGTCTCTTTTATACATTCATCAGCCCAAAGGAGTACTTTGCATTCATGCATTTTGCAGTGATGATTGGAAAAGTAGTGCAGGCATTTACAATATATACCAAGCAAAGTGAAACTAAATAACATTTAAGCAGTGTAGTATGTGTGCATGTATAAAGTATGTCTATAATACAAACCAAGCCAAAGGGCAGAGGAGCGCCTTACATCCCTAACACAAGGATGTTGTCCCAGTTTGTGAGTGCATAGATGGAAAAAGGGTTACTGTCTAGTTTTTGTTTGTTTTTTTCACTTGTTTGTATGTACTCTGATGGTGTCCTGGTTGCAGGTGTGCCAAGATCCAACAGTCGGTGAGCTTGTCTGCAGGATAGGTTGGGGTGCTGTTCGCGATAGCGTTGTAAATAATCCAGTTAATTTTGAAGATAGTATGGGGCAGCAAGGGTCACAAATGGAGCTCCAACAGGATGTTATGAGGTGATCATATTAGTTCAGGACGTGGATGAGATGTTCTGCAGCATGTAATATGCCCTCAAGCATTACCAATGTGTATTTTGGAACGTAATGAAGGAGGTATTACCATCATTCAGATGCAAGAGTACAAGGGCTTGAACAGCAGTTCTGAAGTCACTTTCTGAAGGAAACGTTTTGACTTTCTTTAGAAGCAAGAGCTGGCACCAGGCTATTTTTGTTCTTTTTGGCAATGTGTTCAGTGAGGGCGCGGTTGGTGGCCATGGTGAATTCAAGTGAGTTAGCATTCATTGAATGTCAGGTTCGAAGCCACCAAGGTTCATGTCATTGAGCCAAGTTTGTACTGTATCTTGTTTATTTGTCTTGGCAGGAATTCTTTCTTCGTTCGGTCGAGCTTCAGATAGATGCTCGACATCCAGGCCTTTATAGTAGTGTTTGAGGCATTCAATTACAGAAGCAGAAAAGACTTTCAAGTAGAATTGTGTATCATCAGCATATTGGTGAATTTTAATGCTGTTATCTGTGAGAAGAGCGCCAACAGCTCCATGTAAAGGTTGAAGATGATAGGAGACAATGGGGCATATTAACAAGGACACGGGAGAGCGCGGAGCTGCAGCAAATTTGGCCGCATCACGCTCTGCCATTTCCAAAACACAGGGATGTGCCGTGTTTACAATACAGCATACCCCTGTGTTTTCCCTAGAGTTGGCGCTAAAAATATATGCTTAGCACCAATGCAGGCACCTGTACACCATAGTGCAAGGGTGCCTGCATTGCAGGGAATTATTGTTTATGTGCAGGAAGGTCTTCCTTCCTGCACATAAACAATCAATAATGGTGATTTGTTACTTCTATGTGTGCAGCACACAAACAAAAAGCAAAAACGAGGAGAAATAAACGTATTTCTCCTTGTTGCGCCATTCTAATGCCTGCTATCGCATGGCATTAGGTTTTGGCGGTGCCTCAGATGTAGAGATCCTTGTAAATTTGAGACAGCGTCAAAAAGCAATGGGTGTTGCAGTGGAACACCCACAGCAACACCCATCCCATGCTCATTTCATGCAAAGTGATGCATGTAATGGGGTCATATTTAGTAGGCGGTGTTAAGCCACTCAAAGTGGCTTAGCGCCACTTTGTAAATAGAAAGAAAGGAATAGCGCCATCAGAAAGTTGGTAAAAGGGCATTCTGGTGGCGCTATCCTCTTGTAAATATAACCCAGTATGTAGTCTGATGGACTCCACAGGTGGTAGGGATTTTTTGGGACCTGGAGGTGCCCATGTGACCATATTGATATTGGTTGGAAAGGTAGGAGGAGAACCAATGAAGGACACTGCTGATAAGTCCCATTCGATACCCCAGGATGCGTATGACGGTGGGATGGTTAACTGCATCTAAGGCAGCTGAGGGACCCAACAATATCAGGTGGCAGGGGTCATCTTCCTTAATGGTGAAGAAGACATTTCCTACGACCTGTGGAGGTACATTATTCATGCTCCAGCATGACCTAAAGCAAGAAAGGTAGTCTTACAGGAGAGAGTTATCATTGTAGTATTTAAAGTTCTATTCTCAAAAAAATTCAAACAAAGGTAGAATTGAGGTTGCGCTGACAATGCCTTTCGTTCTCTCCGCTTGCATATTGTGAATACTTCATTTGTGAAAAGTGGGAAAAAAAGGAAATAGCGCCACTTTGTGATCTTATAGCTGGGCCTCGTGGGAATACAAATGAACCTAGGCATGGCTGCTTCTGTACAGAACACATTTCAAACCATTCATAGAAATCAAATGAAGTTTACAGTGCCCATGTGAGTGGGAAGCTTCAAAGTATGGAATACAGGCAAAAGGCTACAAGTGGTTGGTTTCAGGATGAGTTCATTGTTTAAAGATTAAAATATGATGATATGCAAAGTTCTTCAGATTAGTTATAATGTGTATTTATTTCGAGCACCTCATCAGGTGTGTATTGTTTTCAATAGGATGGAGCAAAAAAAAGTTTGAAATGTAAAACAACTTTGTAGCAACCAATTGGTTAACCATTGAGGCATTCTTAGCACAAGGATTTGACTTGGTCGGTGTTCTTGCAAACTCAGGTTCTTGCAGTGCATCTGTGCAAATACTTGGGCTCTTTCATGATTAAACGTAAATGTAACAGGCTCTCACGTGCATGGTTATTGACCCAATTACTTACCGGTAAGCTTCATTACTCTGAGTGTAGTCTTCCTCGCAATAAGTTCCCATTCCTTCCTTACCTGTTTGGCTATCAGCTTCATATTGTGGGTGCTAAAGCTTGGTAGGTGAACAGGAAATGAGGTGGGTCATGCCTCCATTTGTACTGGGTTGGGGTGAAGGAGGTCAGCCATGTTAGGGAGGGATGGAGGACTAGAGCGCTGATTTACTTGAAGGATTCTGTCGGGGAGCTGAAGCGGTGAGGAAGACTTATGAGGAGGTAATGAAATGTTATGAAACGCAATCTGAAACCACAAACACAGCATCTGTCAGACCATCTGGTCCATCTTGCTCAGACTATCTTCCATAGGAGCTCTTTGATGCTTTAACTTCAGGTCACTCTTGGCCTTGCTTGCTCCACAAACTTTCACTTTCTTTGTTCTCATTGCCTGGTCTTTTATTTAACCTTTCTATGAATGATCTGGGCACAGAATGTAGAACAGACAATCTATTTTCTTTGTAAGCTTGATTTCTTGGTGCGAGGTTGCATTTAAACTTTTACAGTATATGAGGCAAAAAGAAAACACCCTTCTGCTGAGGGAGTTCTGGCAATGACTTGAAGTACTGCATATTTATACTAACTTCATACGGACCTCTGTTAAAGACCTGAGGTAGTGCACCTGCTGAAATGACTTTACAGGAAGCTCTAGTTATGACCGATATTGAATTATCCCTTATCATCACTTCAGAGAAATCCTTAGTAGCAATTTGTGGTGCTGCACTTTTGTGCAGCTGGACAGAAGGATGAAGGGCGAGATAAAAAAATGCCTCTCTGCCCTGCTGTCACACCCCTCACCTGGCTGTGGCATCTAAGGCCAGTTATTGGATAGTGTGATCCTCTGACACACACGAGAGGCCTTTTCTGGTATGAACCTCTCCTAGAATAATGGTAACTATCTTAAGTATAGTGCCATCATCTATTACATGAGTGGACCGACAACTGGCGTAACCGTGGCCACTCTTGCTATAATGCTGGCTGAGGCATAATGTTGGCCTTTTTTACCACTTTATGGACATTTCTGACATGGTGGGCGACACAGTTGTCCTAATGGTGGCTATTCTTGGCATATTGTTGGTATCATTGACTTCATGGTGCCCACCTCTGGCATAATGCAGGACCTACCAAAATGGCTGTCATTCTCGACATTTTAATGTTATCTCTGGCATGTAAGAGCTTACCCCTTGTATAATGGTGACCATTCTTGGCATAATATTTATTGAATTCTCTGGTAAATGGTGGACAACTCCAGATCTGAAATTGGCTCATGAGCACGTAAGGCATAATGAATAAAAATGACTGATGTTTGGGGACTAAGGGGCAGATGTATCATCCCGATCATTTGCGATTCCCAAATAGCGATTTTTAAGGAATCGCTATTTGGGATTTGCAAATTGGGATGTATGTAGAAATTCGCTATTTTTTAGCGATTTCTTAAAATTCCTTAATTGCGCTTAGCAAATTTCTAATAGCAATTAAGGAATAATTTCCCATTCATTTCTATGGGCCAGGAGGCCCATAGGAATTAATGTGAAATTATTCTCAATTTGCGATTCGCAATTTGCTAATCGCAATTTGAGAATAATTTCAAGGGTGTCTTAAGGACACCCTGCTGCACCACTGAAATTGACATGTGTGCGCATATGGCGCACATACATGCCCTAAGGGCTTGTATGAGCGTCACATGGCACCTTTACAAATTGCAAAAAGTGCTTTGTAAAAGAATTCGCAAATTACCACCAACTACCTAGTACTGTGGGCCCACATTTTTTTTTTAATGCAATAGGCGAGTTGGAGCTTGGAGACAAGTTTATTTATTTAAAGGGAAAATTTCAAAGTAATATACATCGATGTGCGTTTTTATTTTCAGAAACAGGCAAGATTATGTTAGGGGGCAAAATTTTAGCATTTTCAAAATATGTGTAAAGCTAACAATTTATTTGGAATTCTGACTGTGTTCGGGATTTGTTGTATATGATGTTTCTTTGGTGCCAGAAGTCTATTCCCTCTATTTTTGCTATTTCATGACTCCTTTGAGGCATTTTATCATCTCTGTTAGCTTTTTATGTCACTGTCACTATTACTGTCTGAGGGCTAAGACAATTAGACAAGTGTACCCTGTCTGAGATCTCTGTAACCTGAGGTGTGTGAGACACAAGGAGGCCCTGTAGTGCCCTCTTTGTTTCCTCTCTGCAAGGTTTTCCTGGCGATGGAAACGCCATGAAAACCCTGGTAGGGAGGAAACTCATAGTATGCTTGGCAGGACCATGGCGGTCCCGCGAAGCATATTGCGGCCTCTGGACCACCGCACCACCACCAGGGAATGGCAGTGTTGGCGGTCACAAGGCGGCACGACCACTAGGGTCATAATGTGGCAGTCAGAAGACCACCACCGCCACCCCACCACGAGCCTGGCGGTCCGAGGACTGCCAAACTCGTAAGTAGGACTTAAGTGTACTTCATAGAGGATACAGCCTGTTAGCCCTGCCATGGACAGACCATAAGGCTATTTATTTTAACCTCAAAGTCACGCAGCTACAACTTTGCGCACAAGCTAAACCATCTAAGGTATTAATCAGGTGTTGGAACAAACTCAAGGGCAGCAACTTTGAGTCGGCCCTCGACCACCTCCCTGCTATGCCAGAAATAGATAACAACGTGGCAGCCCTGAAGGTGAGATGGTCCTGGGTCAGTCGTAAGTGTGTGAGGAGGGAGTTCCATGTGTTGGCTGCTAGGTAGGAGAATGATCTTCCTCCGGTGGTGGCTCTGCGAATCCGTGGGACGGTGGCAAGGGCGAGGCTGGTGGAGCGGAGCTGGTGGGTGGGGGTATAGAACGAGAGGCGGTTGTTGAGGTATTCGGGGCCCATGTTGTGGAGTGCTTTGTGTGCGTGGGTGAGTAGCCTGAACGTGATCCTCTTGCTGACAGGGAGCCAGTGCAGGTTTCTCAGGTGGGTGGATATGTGGTTGTGGCGAGGGATGTCGAGGATGAGTCGTGCAGAGGCGTTCTGTATGCGCTGAAGCCGTTTCTGAAGTTTGGCTGTGGTTCCTGCGTATAGGGCGTCCCCGTAGTCTATTCGGCTGGTGACGAGGGCCTGGGTGACCGTTTTTCTGGTTTCAGTGGGGATCCACCAGAAGATCTTTCGGAGCATGCGCAGGGTGTTGAAGCATGAGGACGAGACTGCGTTGACTTGTTTGGTCATTGTGAGCGAGGAGTCCAGGATGAATCCCAGGTTGCGAGCGTGGTCCGTGGGTGTAGGTGCGGTGCCCAGCGTCGTGGGCCACCAGGAGTCGTCCCAGGCGGATGGGGATTTTCCGAGGATGAGGATCTCCGTCTTGTCCGAGTTGAGCTTCAGACGGCTGTGCTTCATCCATTCTGCGACATCTTTCATTCCGTCCTGGAAGTTGGCTTTGGCGGTGCGAGGGTCTTTGGTGAGGGAGAGTATCAGTTGCGTGTCGTCGGCATAGGAGATGATGTTGATGTTGTTTTTACGTGCGATGGTGGCGAGGGGGCTCATGTAGATATTGAAGAGGGTTGGGCTGAGTGAGGAGCCCTGGGGTACGCTGCAGATGATCTTGGTGGCCTCGGAGCGGATGGGAGGGAGGCGGACTCTCTGGGTTCTGTCGGAGAGGAACGAAGTGATCCAGCCCAGGGCTTTTCCTTGGATCCCAGAGTTGTAGAGGCGGGTTATTAGGGTGCGGTGGCAGACGGTGTCACAGGCTGCCGAGATGTCCAGGAGGATGAGAGCGGCTGTCTCTCCGTTGTCCATCATGGTCCTGATGTCATCGGTGGCTGCGATGAGGGCGGTCTCGGTGCTGTGGTTGGCTCGGAATCCAGACAGGGGATGGGTGGAGCGAGTTGTTTGCTTCGAGGAATGCAGTCAGCTGTTTATTGACGGTCTTCTCGATGACTTTAGCCGGGAAGGGGAGAAGAGAGATGGGCGAAAGTTCTTGAGGTCTTTGGGGTCCGCTGTTGGTTTCTGCGTGTTTCCAGCTTCCAGGGAAGGTGGCTGACGTGAAGGAGCTGTTAATGATGTTCCGGAGGTGGGGTGCGATGATGGTGTCGGCTTTGTTGAAGATATGATGAGGGCATGGGTCGGAGGGGGAGCCGGAGTGGATGGTATTCATGACGTGGGTGGTGTCTTCCGTGCTGATGGGGGTCCAGGCGCTGAGGGTGGTGGTGGGGGTCGTTGGTTCGGTGACTGGAGTCGGGGTCTGGGGTCCGAAGCTGTTGTGTATGTCTGCGATCTTGCGGTGGAAGTACGTGGCGAGGGTGTTGCAGAGGTCTTGTGATGGTGTGATGTCGTTGTTGCTGGCGCTGGGGTTGGAGAGCTCTTTAACGATGCTGAAGAGTTCCTTGCTGTTGTGGGAGTTGTTGTCCAGCCGCTCTTTGAACGATGTCCTTTTGGTGGTGCGGATCATCTGGTGATATTCGCGGGTGGCGCTCTTGAGGGCTGTCATGTTTTCTGATGTCCGCCAAGCTTTTTCGAGGGTTCGGCACGATTTCTTTGCGATTTTGAGGGCGTCTGTGAACCAAGAGGTTTTTCTGTTGCTAGTTTTGCCTGGAGGTTTCTTCAGTGGAGCGAGGTCGTCGACGCAGTTGGTGATCCAATGAACCTAAAAACTACCGCCCCATTGCTGGCCTACCAATTGTGGCTAAAGTTCTGGAGAAACAACTGAACACAGTGTTGACCGAATACCTGGATGTAAATAACCTGTTGGACACCTCTCAGCATGGTTTCCGCTCACGCCATTCCACCGAATCTGCCTTAATCCTTGCCACTGAAGAGACCCGTAGGGTGGTGGATGGGGGAGAGGGCAGTCCTCGTGCTCCTTGATCCATCAGCCGGGTTTGACACCGTGAACCATACTGTTCTGGTGCAGCGGCTGAGGGACGTAAGGGTAGGGGTGACTGCCTTGGCCCTCCTGTCCTCCTTCCTGCAGACAAGAGAGCAGAGGCTATTCTGGGATGGCCTGAAGTCGGAATGATTTCCATCTTTCATGAGGTGACCCACAGGGGTCCGCACTTTCTCTGACTATGTTCAACCTTTACGTCACCCCTCTGGCCAACCTTATCAGGAGGCATGGCTTTGTTCTGGTCTCTTACGCTGATGATTCGCAACTTGTCATCACTGTTACCAAAAAGTAAGAGACCACAGCAGCCAGGTTCCATGTCTGTCTCACCGAGATTATGACCTGGATAAGTCAGAGCTTTCTGAAAATAAATACAGAAAAGACAGAGGTGATGGAGTTTGGGCTGGGCCAGCCCCTGTGGAACCGGTCCTGGTGGCCAATTGAGTCCGGAGAACGTCCTTACCCAGTGGAGAAGGTCAGGAACCTAGGGATCATCTTTGATGATAAACTGAATTTTGGTTCTCAAGTAAATAGCCTCACCTCATCTTGCTTTTTTCTCTTAAAAACCCTAAGAATTTGTTTTCCATACATCTTTCAAGAGTTACAAAAGAAGGTGATGGTAGACCTTTTTCTATCCAAGTTGGATTATTGTAATGCCCTAATTTTGGGAATCGACAAATTCCAACAGAAAAAACTGCAGTCCTTACAAAATGCTGCAGTGAGACTACTCCTGGACATACCCAGAGGACAGCCAACCTCTGCTGGAGCTATATCACTGCATTGGCTTCCCATCAAACAGTGTATAGAATTTAAATCCCTGAGCCTTGTGCATAAGGCAATTTATGGTCGCGATGCTGAGGACATTCAAAAGCTATTTCCATCATACATCCCCTCGCGCACTCTTAGATCGGCTAGTCTAGGCCTCATTAAAACCGTAAAGACAAGACGGGCAAGATGGGGGGGCAGGGCAATATCACAATGCACGGCTAAACTTTAGAATAAACTGCCACTTCCTCTGAAGCTTCAACCCAATCTGCAGCTTTTTAGGAACAGCCTGAAAACTTGGCTGTTTACATCCGCATATGCCTTTTAATCATAGTGCACCACTCCTGTCCATACACCCCAGCGCCAAGACGCCAGGACAATCAAGCGCTATATAAGCATATAAACATACATATACTTCACCACTTTCGCATTTCACCAGCCACCATTGACAAAAGAGCCCCTGTGTTGCAGGCTGTCAGTTGGATTGGTCAGAATCTACATTGCCCAACATGTATTCCCACCTTGTTGTTGGATTGCTGGTTTAGAAGAAACGAGATGGAAGCTTCAGTCCAGCACCCAGCAGATGCAAATCATTGCTTGCATGTGAAGGCAGAAGCAATGGTGTGAGTTCTGGAAAACATTGTGCTGCGGACAATTTTTTACAGCTTTGCAGGGCTCTGGAGTTCTGAATCCAGCAGATTCTTCCTCTATTATAACATCCAACCAACAGAGATGTATAATCAAATGGATGATGTTGCCCACAAAGGCAAGGCATTATCAAAATGGAGCATGACGGAAAAACGATAAGAAAAACTGGCACGGGTCTCTAGGTCTCATGCAACTTACTTGGAACATGAATATAGCAATAAATGAGTGTATATTGTGTATGGGGTTCATATAGAAGTAAACAGGGGAGAGTCCTTTTTCTGTGAACTTCATAAATAGTTTTGGCTAGCCATCCATACACAAACGCAGAGAGCAAGATTAGTTCAAATGTCCCTGGCAGTGATCTTTGAGCCAGTGGCGTAGTTCTCGATAGTGCAGCAGGTGGAGTGGCACCAAGACCAGAAGGACTGAAGGGACCACTGAACGCCGATTATTGCTTTAGTTCACCAACCAAACAGCAGCTGGCGCTGTCGTTTCTTTGCTTGCACTAGGGGACCACGCGACCCTCGCTAAACCACAGGACAAACTACACCTGTCAATGCAAACCCTGAAACCTGATCAAACATATGCGCTGCATATAACCTGTGGTGTCACTCAGTAAGTTTGACACACTCCCTCAAATGTTTTACCACATCGTATTAGAAGAGGGTATATCTACGGATAATGTAATAAAATTGGCCCAGTCCGCGTGCTTCGGTGTGATAGGCCTTACCTCAGCTTCTTGAGATGCAATTTTGTTTGGAAAACGACAAACCTGGATATTAACAGATTGAAACAAAAGTTAGATTGACTCGCACTCCCTCGGGACCACAGCATGCCTTCACAGGTAGCGTAGTAGCGTGAAATGTTATGCGAGCCATGGCTCTCTGCGTGCTTCCATGGGTCGTTATGTGGAAACTCCTGTTTGTTTGTACCTGAGATGCAGCCACGCCCTCCTCGGGAGCGTCAAAGCATCGACACCCAAACCTTCGTTAGCTGCTCTATATTTTTAGGGCGCGGTCAGATTAACATTCAAATGACATTTACTTCTTTGAAGAGGATATGATAAAAAAAAAAATGAAAAAAGCGAAGTGTCAGGGATCATGCTAATTGTTGGGTTGTGCCCAATATCCGAAGTACATTTTCGTCTATTACATTTATTTGAAGTATCCCGACCTTAATTGCTTTTATTTGGCATTCTCGTTTGGAAAACCACCAATATTTTCGATAAATGGGGCGTGTTATAAATCTGGTGTGCTGCACCTTTGTAGAGACCAGGGTTGGATTGGAAATAAAAAACGTCTCGAGGCACACAAAAAGAGTGGCCCACATTTGCATATTGCCTTTCCGCAAAAACATTGTTTCGGTGACATTTTATTTTAAAATAAAGGGGGCGGGGGGGGGGGGGGGAGCAATAAAAATGCACGGATTAGTTTACACTGGTGAAACACACCTGAAAAAATGTGGCCATTTCTGCTCAGGCCCCGCCCCCCCTCTCAATAGGCATACATTAATGGGCAGGCCCAGCAAAAGAGAGAGAGGGAGTGACATCTCTGCCCGTTGATAAAAGGGAGGTAATGGACGACCATCTGCTTCCAGAAAGGCCACTCAGGCACCCACTGGGCTGCAGGCGGTACCTGAACAACGCAGAAACCACCCAAATCGCCCCCCCAGACAACTCAAAAAACCACCCCACAGCTATAACTGGACACCAGCCCCTCGGGCATTGCCCGAGTGCCCACGTTACGAATCCGACCCTGGTAGAGACCCAAACAGTCACCCGGTTATAAAATGTTGCACTATGCGTCATTCAGGTGTGAGCTCGCCTGTGCTGACGCAAGCAATACAATGAAAGACGGACCAGCAGTTTCAAACTGCTAGTCTGTCTGTTAATACCTGCACCGGACGAGGTTGAGTTTTAACAGGAAGCAGGCCTCCCTCTCAGTTGGGTGCCTTCAACCACTTCAGAGGGATACCTGGGGTGTTTCCAAGTACTATTATCCCCCTCCTAAGGACATCTTCAGGTGTGACAATTCCTCGATGGCGCACAGTCAATAAGCTGTTAGCCACACCACCCATGTCGTAAAATGGTACAGGCGCAAAGGCGTAACATCGTATGTATGAGGCCATAACCCTATGCACATTTGAGAACATTATCCCCGAGATTGCACAACTACACAATGTGCACCTGCATGATAAGTATTGTAGCTGTGGCCGTGCAAGGATCTGCGGGCCTTTCTGTAATATGGAAGTGCTATGGATAAAATCATTGCAAAAACCCATTGCACCACAAGGGCAATTCTGTAATATGGCCCCTGGATGACAACACAATGATTAAAATTTGATGAACAATGGGAAATATCAAAATAAGAGAACAAAAGTCTCAAGATTTCATAACAATTCTTCATGTATGTATGATTGTGCTTGTGGTAATGGAAAAGTGCAACCGTGGGTACAAAGCTATGATGTCTTATACACGAGCAGGTGAAGCAAAGATAACTGAAGGGGTGGGACCTACTCTTTACTGGTTGTCTCTATTGAGCGAGATTGGTCAGTTATGTGAAATTAAATGTTACCTAAAGAAGAGTGTTTTTAACATTCTCTTAATTTTTATAACTACAAAACAATAGTTAATCCCAAAGACATGGTCAAATACAATGCAATCTATTATAGATAACTTTGCTATCTTTGGTCCAAGAATCATAGCTACCTCTCTCAAGTTAGGTATTGTTCCCTCCACTGTAGAACACACTACAGTCAATTAAGTATCGAAAAACCATCTTGTAACTCACTGGATCCAGCTAAGTGCAGACCTATTTCAATCGTCTCCTATATCAGCAAGGTTTTGTGAAGTGTCCTGTCTCGACAACCTGGTTCTAGAAACCACAATACAGATATCAGGGATGATCTAATATTGTTGCTGCCCTGATGACAAACTAGTATCTCAAACTAATTCCACAACTCTGTTGCTTGAGAAAATGAGTTGAGATTTCTGAAATGGCCCACCATTCTTTCATGTCTAACAGTAGCCGACAAATCACAAATGCAGGATTCATCAGGATCTCTATTAACTCCACTGTTATTCAACATCTATATGAGACCACTCGTCGAGGTTATCTCGAGGTACCACCTGTAATTCCAAATGTACACAGATGAGACTCAAATCATAAAGGTTCATATACATGTGTATATTAAAAACATAAATATTTACTGCTATGCATTGGTGTAACTCCACTTTTTTGCTATTCACCATTTCCAAGAGGAGAGCTACACTTAGGTTTAAACTTAGGGTCTGATTTAGATGTTTGTGGATGGGTTATTCCATCACAACGGTGACAGATATCCCATCTGCCAAAATATAAATCCCATAGGATATAATGGGATTTATAGTTCGGCAGATTGGATATCCGCCACCATTGTGATGGAGTAACCAGTCCGCCAATTTCTTAATCAGGTCCTTAGTTACATATCCACAACACCTCAAATAAAGAGACTGAACCTCCTTCAATTGTATTGATGCCAGCAAAGTTAATACACGTATCGTTACAACCATATTTTGTGTTCCGACTAATTGGAAGACATGTCATCCACCAGGATGGAGACCTCTGTCATGGATATTGGGTATAGGGAAATTTAGTAAAGTTTATTACGTGTAAATTAATGTAAAGTATTTATGAATAATTTGAAAACAATAAAGTAAACTCTTACAGGACATTAACTTTAAAATGAAATGTGTATTAAATAGTAAAATAATAAAAAATATTAAATCAGTATATAATTTTTTTTAATGTGCTTTTTAAATCACATTTCTCACTAACATTTCTATTTAGTATCTAGCACATAGTAAACTTAGTTTAAAATGATATATTTAATACATTTAAAAACATTAATATATTAAAAAGTGTAAAAAAGTTAATGTAATTGTTTTTAACATACGTTTTTTATTAAAATACAAAAATATAATTATTATATAATACATGGGATTCTGTAATGGTTGTACAGATGGCAATCTCTAATGTCTTTATAATCGTTGACTAATGATGCACCCAGCACCAATTATGAAGAACAGACGTTCGAACTCTACTAGTATAAGTGATAACAGTCGAGTTCTGACTTCACAATGCCTGCTACCAACAGCCAAGGTGAAAGGCAGGTCAAGTATCGAGCTTAATTGAAGCAGCTGTTTAAAGCATCGAAAACAGAACTTTGGTTTTCTTTCTTTTGCTCTATTTTTTATAATTTACAATGGCAAGCAGAGAGAATATGTTTATTTTTCCCACTCCTTAGACAGTGAAAAGCTAGAACCTTTCTGCAAGTTTCTACACATTCTGAACTCCTGCATCTCTGTTTTTTAACTGACTTATATTGAACTGTTTCTTGTATCTGTTTGCAGCAAATATCTAAAAGGTTTTTGAGGTGTTTAATTTTGCGCCAGAGATTTTATTTTTATTCTTCATGTCTGCAAACAAGCTCGCTCTTTCATATGAAAGAGCTATGCTCATCGGTTTAAAGTGGTTTGTGGGAAAGGTGATGGTGTGACCATTATATAGGCTAAAGTACCCCCTGGCGTATATGGTAAGGATATTGAAAGTCACCTTGGAGTTCCATAACGTTGTAAAGGAACTCAGCTTTCGGCCTCGTTCTTCGATCTAGTTTTGGAACTCCTTGGTGACCTGCAATATCCTTACAATGTACAGCAGGGGGTACTTTATCCCTTATATATAATTTGTGTAATATATCAGAACTTAAAAAAATATAAACAAGTTTAAAAAATCAACTAATTTAATTATTTAACATAAGTTCCTTTGCGGTTTTATTTGAATTATCTGACTACCGTGATTTCTTTAAGAGCGTATTTCAGTACAAGTGGTTGGCCATGTGTTCTGCCTGGGTTCTCAGATTAGATAGAAACAGCTCATCAGAGCCTTACTAACTCAGCCAGAACGTTACCCTCTGCCCCTCCCTAGGACCTATTCACAACAGGTAACAACATATATCTACCACCTAAGGACAGGCAATTCCTAAGATACATACCATGTACCTCCTATAATATCAGCAATCAGCGGCCTCGCGGTCCCATTCGAACCCAGACCTCTCTACCCAGACGGCAGTATCAGAATCGGCGATCTCGCGGTCTCATACAGACCCAGACAACCTACCCAGACGGCAGCATCAGAATCGGCGGCCTCGCGGTCCCATTCGAACCCAGACCTCTCTACCCAGACGGCAGTATCAGAATCGGCGATCTCGCGGTCTCATACAGACCCAGACAACCTACCCAGACGGCAGCATCAGAATCGGCGACCTCGCGGTCCCATTCGAACCCAGACCTCTCTACCCAGACGGCAGTATCAGAATCGGCGATCTCGCGGTCTCATACAGACCCAGACAACCTACCCAGACGGCAGCATCAGAATCGGCGATCTCGCGGTCTCATACAGACCCAGACAACCTACCCAGACGGCAGCATCAGAATCGGCGGCCTCGCGGTCCCATTCGAACCCAGACCTCTCTACCCAGACGGCAGTATCAGAATCGGCGATCTCGCGGTCTCATACAGACCCAGACAACCTACCCAGACGGCAGCATCAGAATCGGCGGCCTCGCGGTCCCATTCGAACCCAGACCTCTCTACCCAGACGGCAGTAACAGAATCGGCGATCTCGCGGTCTCATACAGACCCAGACAACCTACCCAGACGGCAGCATCAGAATCGGCGGCCTCGCGGTCCCATTCGAACCCAGACCTCTCTACCCAGACGGCAGTATCAGAATCGGCGATCTCGCGGTCTCATACAGACCCAGACAACCTACCCAGACGGCAGCATCAGAATCGGCGGCCTCGCGGTCCCATTCGAACCCAGACCTCTCTACCCAGACGGCAGTATCAGAATCGGCGATCTCGCGGTCTCATACAGACCCAGACAACCTACCCAGACGGCAGCATTAGAATCGGCAATCTCGCGGTCCCATTCGAACCCAGACCTCTCTACCCAGTGGCAGTTTATCCTATGATTACCATTACATAAAGGGATCGGTCTCACTATTCATCAGGGTAATAGAACTACAATGTCCCGGATCACACAACGGTTGCCAATTTAGATAATGTACAACGTAGTCGTTAATTCAAGGGGCTCCTCTCTCCCTTATTCAGTTACCACTTACCTGATCAGGGTTAGCATCTGTTCACATAGCAGCATCTGACTAGAAGAATAGGTTACCCTCTCATACAAGAACACGCGGCACATGTCGGTTCACTAAGAACTGGGGTACTTTATTTCCCATTACAATAAACAAACATATAACACCATACTACAACACATAGCCTGCAAAGAGAAGTAAAAGATTAGGTTGTACACTCTAATAAGAAAGGGTCGACATCACCTTATTAATATGAAGTCCACACTCAGCTGTCATCTAGGTTCCCTTCTCGTCTGTGCCTTGGCTCGTCTTGAAGTCACACCTCCGCAATCACGGGTACACGGCTGCACCGCTATGCGCTGTTCCCTTCACCCTTCTCCAAGCCACTGGAACCTTCCTCTCATCGGCTACTCTCCTTCCCTGGCTGTTCTGCTAGGAGAGTATCTGTTTCTCGGTTCTTCTCCGCTTTTAGAATGGTGTCTGTCTTCCCTGGAATAAGTAATAGGTTTGCTACTAACGGCTAGATGCCGCCCACGAACTGACTGCACAACTATCTCGGGCTTTCACTAATATAGAAGCGTGTTTCTTCATGGAAAATTCCAGCCAGTAACCTGCCGCCCACCAAATTCTTGTACCTCCCCGTACCAAGGACACGTTCCCAGCCGGCCGGCCTGATGTTGTGTCTTCGGCATGAAGAAAAATACAATCCTTCGACAAGGGCCGGCCTGAACCGGTTCTCTCCAAGCGAACAACACCTCGTAACTAAAACATTACACTTGACCTAGAAGCATCCCAAGCTGCCGGGGCAGAAAGAAAGATGGAGTCTCTCCCGTTTGAGGCCTACCAGGCCCGAATTTAGCATAACTCCATGGAAAGTATAATAATACCCTAACTAAAGGACGGATTATCCCTGATACTAGCGAATCTATCCCCTAGCCTATATGTATAAGCCCTAATCTAGGGAGGAGAATACAGAATTATATCAAAGTGCCTCGTGAATAGGCTCTATCCACTACTCTAATCCTTGCGCTGGAATGATAAGAGACTGAAGTCACCATCAATCACCTTTCCTCAAAAGAGGGCAGGGAAAATCGAGCAGAACATTTCACCCTTGACTTCAGTCTATTATACATTCATCAAACAGAACTAACATCTGTGGAAGAATAATAGGAAACAAAACTAACTGATCTATGTCTAGTACCAGGTTTGCAGTATTGAAGTAGAGAAGGAATACACTGAATGAAGCAACAGATAGCAATCAGAATGCTAATAGTAATCAAAATACCCCCTAATATTTGACGCAACATATGTAAATCAGGTAGCCAATTAAAGAGCCAGTCAAACCAGCCCTGGTCAATGTGTTTTCTAACCTCTTCCGTCAAGTCATGAAGTTTGTCAATATGAGCCTGAATGGATTTTGTATGGTCAGACAGGTTAAAACAACAAAGACCCTCAAAGTCAGAACAATCATGTCCATGTTTAAGCAAAAGATAATCAATAGCCGCCCGGTTCTGCAAGATAGCTCTACGTTCACCCTGGGCGTCTAATAGTATGTCAGACAGGATCGTAGAAGTATGATTAATGGATTTTACCATCCAGCAGGCCATTTTCCCAATAGACTTGGCATTATAGACCGCCAAGGCAGGAACACCAACAATGGAGATAGCTAAGCTAAGGTATTCAGATTTGGAATATAAATGCATAGACGAATCACAGTCCTCCTGTAGCATTACAGTATCTCGGAACACACGGGAATTAGCATTAGGATGCGAGGAGAACATCAACAAACTCAGTCTGGTAATGGCACAAGGGCCTCCGGAAATGTTCGCGGGAATATATGGCCAGGATGTATTACCACAAGAGAAGAGCCAACCAGAGGGTAGCAGCATTGTACGGTAATGACTGGGGGTAACCACTAAACTCTTACAAGTCATATTATTTTGAACAGAGGTACATAATTTCGGTGATCTTCGGAAGCACAAAGTCCTTTCATGAACTGTGAATGAAGTAGTACCTTTCAATTTTAAACGCACACACTCAGAAATAGCATTGGGATCACAAGTAAGGAAGAAACATAAATCACCCTGCGTGATATTATAAGTGATTATCCGGGACTGGATCAAGGGTGTCGAATCGGACAACTCAGTACATAAAGGGCAGTATTCATGTGTAGCAAAATCTCCCAAAAGGACATTAGGACGAGCATTCGATATATTAAAAATATGGGCCAAAGTCTCTAATGAAGCGGGGACAGCAACTAAACAAGTCGCTAGAATGTCAGTCACCGAACGCATCGGTGTTAAACAAAAATGAGGGGCATTAGTCACTCGCTTGGCCAAAGTAGTCCAAAAGTTCGATGACGAATCCCACGCAGCAAAGGAACGCGGCACCCGGGTTCTCAGATCAGCCCGGGTCGACAGGTTCCCTCCTTTCTCGTCGCAGCAGTCCAAAAGGAGTCCAACGCCGACACATCCTGCAGCAACAGTCCAGAGAATGATCTGAAAGAAAATCAAATACAGGCATTATTCATTCTCGTAGGTAACATTTGTCAGCTGGGACAGCTTCCCAGCTATCTTTCCCTGGTCTCATGACTAGAACAGTATTATCATGACCGGTTGCAATAATCTCAGCTTGTTCAGGGGGATTCTTAGGCGATTGCACCCAAAATCTAGCTCCAGGATTATCTGTGGAGCCGAATCCTTTTTGTCCTCGTACAGTTAGCAACGTTGGGGCAGTGCCTTTTGTGATCTCACCACTGAAAACAGGCATTATCAACAATTGAGCAATTCGGTCAGTTTTATGAATCGGTAAATCAACCTCACTGCTATTCAGCAGGAGCACCTTAATCTCTCCCTGATAGTCACTGTCAATGACTCCTCCGAGTACTTGAACACCTTTCACAGCCAGCCCCGATCTAGGGGCGATTAATCCAAAATTTCCAGTGGGTATACAGACACCAACACCGGTTTCAATGATGACTCGATCTTTACTCTTTATAATAGTATCATTCATGGCATGCAGGTCTAGACCTGCCGCCCCGGGGTCGCTCTGCATGGAGCCAGTGCTCCGGGGGTAATTTCCCAGTATATCACAGTGTCACCAATATAATTGGGCTTTGCATCGACATTTGGAGGAAACAAACGCATCAATGGAGATTCAGCATTTAGAAAGGGACGATTATTCAAAATTAATAAGGCCTGAAACAAATAATCTCTCCAATTCTTATAGCGGTCATCGGTTAACTTACGCAGTTGATGTTTAAGCAAACCGTTCATCCGCTCAATTAAGCCCGAGGCCTGAGGATAATATGGTATATGAAACACCCATTCAATATTATTTTCCACACAAAATTCCTGCACCAATCTTCCACGAAAATGGGATGCATTATCAGATTGAATTTGGAATGGGACACCATAATAAAGCATAATCAATTCCAATGTCTTAATGGTATTCACTTGGGTAGCTTGTTTACAGGGGAGGGCCACTAACAGGCCACTGTATGTATCAACAATGGTGCAAATGTAGTGACAATTTTTACTCATAGGAAGTGGACCAATATAATCAATTTGCCAAATTTGAGCGGGCAGTTTTCCGCGATGTAAATGACCTTTAACAATTTGAGGCACTTTCCGCTGCCTAGCATGCTGACAAATGGGACAATGCAAAATAATGTCTTTAATTAAATCTAAAGGAATATAAATTCTTCGATCAGCAGCCCACCTGCTAGTGGCTTTTTCTCCATAATGTCCTGCTTTCTGGTGGGCCCATTTCGCCAATCCTTCCATATCAGAATCCTGCATGTCCACCAGTGCCTCAGCAATTTTAGATTGTTCATCTGCAATATTATGAAAAAATTTGTCATGGGAGTCTATTGGGGTATGAGCATCCACGTGAAAGATTGTAACAGTACTTTGCGGGAGCATTTCCCAAATCTCTTGCCATAATTCTTTTCCCCACAGTTCTTTTGAATTCAATTCCCAATTATGGGAATGCCAAGTCGGTATCCAAACTGCCAATCCATTGGCAGTAGACCAGGAATCAGTAAAAATATGACATGTGCCAGGTAACTCTTGCTTTAGAACTTGATAAACAGCATAAAGCTCAGCAAATTGGCTGCTCTTTCCCTCACCAGTTGTACTCAGCAACTTTTGTGTGATCGGATTATAGGACACTGCCTTCCAATGTCGTTTTGTCCCTATGAACCTTGCCGAACCATCGGTAAACCAAACGTGGTTTCTGTCCTCCGGGGACAAATCATCAAATGGCTTACCCCACTTGACAGGGGATTCCTGTACTAAGGGTACGGAGCATTCACTCTCGATAATCAACAGTCATGCGCCAGGAGTTATCACTCTTACGCACAGGCCAAACAGGATTATTCCAGGCAGAAGTAACCGGAGTTATAACTCCTGCATCCACCAAATCCTGAATAGTGGTACTAATTTCTTCATGACCACCTGGAATACGATACTGCTTCTGGCAAACCACTTTTGTCGCCTGGGGAATCTTTATGGGGGGCATTCTTAAACGACCAACCCGTACGGGTCTGGATGATATATAATGTTTAGTTCCAAATTGATAACATCCATCATCCAAATGTAAAGTCATTCCTTTCAAAATGTCAATTCCAATTATGTACTCTACGAGGGGCACGACTAATACAGAATATTCTTTTCTAGGAATTCTGCCTATTCTCATTTCAATTGTAGTTTGTACTGCGGGAGTTTCCTTTCCACCTAAACCAGTAATTGTAAAAAATTGGCCTTTAAATTTCTTTGATTTTCCATGAATAAGAGTGGCCTCCGCTCCTGTATCTACCAATGCTCGGGCCCTTTGAATATTACGATGTCTCCAAAAAATTTCAATATCTACATAGGGTCTATTATCTCGGTGAGCCCATCTGTGTACGGGAGCTTGACCTACTTCCTAGTCATTTTTACTGCGTTCTATCATCCAGGACAAATCAGGATAAAGGTTCTCACGTTTCTCAGGTATCAATATATCATGTTCATATCCATCTCCCTTACGAAATGGATTCCTGTCCTCCGTATTGTACTGTGAATTTCGATCAGAAAATCTGTGTCGATCCTCCCTCCTCCTCAACTCAGGGGACTGATCCCTTTCATCTCTACGTCGACTGTTACCATAATCATCTCTCCCCCTTTCTCTCTCCCCCTCTCTCTCTCTCTCTCTCTCCCACGACGAGGGGACGCATCATGTACATATCGTCGATCATCACGACGATCAGAACGCACACAACGGTTGTCATCACCGCTGTCATCAGAACACTCACAATCGCACTCATTCGTCCGCACACGCCGGGCACCCTCCTTTCGGTCCAAACCGCGTTTGCGAAACAAGTCCCACAAACGAGAAGTAGTTTCACCATCAATATCCTCCTTCCTCACACCATCAGCCAAAAGTGCCATAAACATGTCACGTCTAGTAAGCTTATTGTCTCCAGGAGTACGAGTGTCAGACCGGGACTGCCGGTCAGGTTTAAACCAATCACCCAACTCACCGAGCTGGCGTACAGATTCCAGTACCATAGACAACGCGTTACCAGTCTGATTGATCAATAAGGTCATCATGACCTGCTTATAAGCAACTGGGGAAGAACGAATAATACGATTCCGCACAGAAGACGTTAACAAACCATCAAGCAATCTGTCAGCAGTACTCAGAAAAATCGCAGTTTTCATCACCTCCTCTTTGAGACGTTGTGCAGCATCGCGCAATGTATACCAAGGCTTGTCATTCACAGGCCAGTCAGATTCAGTAGGGTACTTCTGATTACACCCCTCAGTCGCCAACTGAAGCAAACTGATTTGACCACCACCATTATAATTACGAAAATGATCTTGTACAGTAGAATCCGAACTCAAGGAACAGAATTTCAAAGAATCGCCAGCATCCAACATAATGCCAGCAGCGCCCAGTTCATAAAGGCGCACCATCCATGTAAGCAAGGTCTCACCAGCGCGCTGTCGAAATCGCTGCAAAATATCACTAATTTCCTGTTGAGTAAAATCCTCCAAAGAATCCAAAGGAATACCGTTCGGATTACCGGGAGCCTGCTGCAACTTCCTACGAAAAACAGGATGTGCAGAGACCGCAGGAAGAGCACCACAAGGAGCCTGATCAGTAAACCTAGGGGAACAATCCGTATGAGAAGTATCAACAGAATGCAAAGAGCGATCGTAGTCGCGGGACTCAACATCGGTAGCACAAGAAGCAGATTTAAAAGCCCGTCCAGAGCGAGAAGACTCGCGATTGTTAGACTCCTCATCCGAGGAACGAGAATCACTCGAATTCCAGATATTACCATCCCATTCATCAGGATTCCAATCCAGTCCGGCTTTTGCCACGACCAATCGCACTTTCCGTTTAGAAACGTGACCCCGACGATTCTGAATTTCGACAAACTTCCGTTCCATTTCCACATGCTCCCTCTGCAATTTCAACAACCTCTCATGTACAAGCCTGTACGCAGGCAAGACAATCCAACCCCTGCGTCCCAAAATAGGAAGCTCATCACCCTTCGCTACTGGCGCCTTCTGCAAACAGGAAATCACATCAGCCGGCTCCGCCAGCTCCAGACAAGAATTCCAATTCTCACTCAAACCAGTAGAATCAGCCCACTCGCGGGCCATGGCCTCATAAGGCGTTGAATCCCAGCCGGGAATATCAACAGGCAACTTAAAAACAGATTTCGACTTTCTCAAAAACATTTTGACAAAACAAAACTATACACACAAATATAGACAAAGAATACACAAACGAAAGCACGTACGCGCCGAGGACAAATAGAAAGACACCAACGACGCACACAGGTTTCATAAACGGTTTGTGACGCCAAATGTTCTGCCTGGGTTCTCAGATTAGATAGAACCAGCTCATCAGAGCCTTACTAACTCAGCCAGAACGTTACCCTCTGCCCCTCCCTAGGACCTATTCACAACAGGTAACAACATATATCTACCACCTAAGGACAGGGAATTCCTAAGATACATACCATGTACCTCCTATAATATCAGCAATCAGCGGCCTCGTGGTCCCATTCGAACCCAGACCTCTCTACCCAGACGGCAGTATCAGAATCGGCGATCTCGCGGTCTCATACAGACCGAGACAACCTACCCAGACGGCAGCATCAGAATCGGCGGCCTCGCGGTCCCATTCGAACCCAGACCTCTCTACCCAGACGGCAGTATCAGAATCGGCGATCTCGCGGTCTCATACAGACCCAGACAACCTACCCAGACGGCAGCATCAGAATCGGCGGCCTCGCGGTCCCATTTGAACCCAGACCTCTCTACCCAGACGGCAGTATCAGAATCGGCGATCTCGCGGTCTCATACAGACCCAGACAACCTACCCAGACGGCAGCATCAGAATCGGCGATCTCGCGGTCTCATACAGACCCAGACAACCTACCCAGACGGCAGCATCAGAATCGGCGGCCTCGCGGTCCCATTCGAACCCAGACCTCACTACCCAGACAGCAGTATCAGAATCGGCGATCTCGCGGTCTCATACAGACCCAGACAACCTACCCAGACGGCAGCATCAGAATCGGCGGCCTCGCGGTCCCATTCGAACCCAGACCTCTCTACCCAGACGGCAGTATCAGAATCGGCGATCTCGCGGTCTCATACAGACCCAGACAACCTACCCAGATGGCAGCATCAGAATCGGCGGCCTCGCGGTCCCATTCGAACCCAGACCTCTCTACCCAGACGGCAGTATCAGAATCGGCGATCTCGCGGTCTCATACAGACCCAGACAACCTACCCAGACGGCAGCATCAGAATCGGCGGCCTCGCGGTCCCATTCGAACCCAGACCTCTCTACCCAGACGGCAGTATCAGAATCGGCGATCTCGCGGTCTCATACAGACCCAGACAACCTACCCAGACGGCAGCATCAGAATCGGCGATCTCGCGGTCCCATTCGAACCCAGACCTCTCTACCCAGTGGCAGTTTATCCTATGATTACCATTACATAAAGGGATCGGTCTCACTATTCATCAGGGTAATAGAACTACAATGTCCCGGATCACACAACGGTTGCCAATTTAGATAATGTACAACGTAGTCGTTAATTCAAGGGGCTCCTCTCTCCCTTATTCAGTTACCACTTACCTGATCAGGGTTAGCATCTGTTCACATAGCAGCATCTGACTAGAAGAATAGGTTACCCTCTCATACAAGAACACGCGGCACATGTCGGTTCACTAAGAACTGGGGTACTTTATTTCCCATTACAATAAACAAACATATAACACCATACTACAACACATAGCCTGCAAAGAGAAGTAAAAGATTAGGTTGTACACTCTAATAAGAAAGGGTCGACATCACCTTATTAATATGAAGTCCACACTCAGCAGTCATCTAGGTTCCCTTCTCGTCTGTGCCTTGGCTCGTCTTGAAGTCACACCTCCGCAATCACGGGTACACGGCTGCACCGCTATGCGCTGTTCCCTTCACCCTTCTCCAAGCCACTGGAACCTTCCTCTCATCGGCTACTCTCCTTCCCTGGCTGTTCTGCTAGGAGAGTATCTGTTTCTCGGTTCTTCTCCGCTTTTAGAATGGTGTCTGTCTTCCCTGGAATAAGTAATAGGTTTGCTACTAACGGCTAGATGCCGCCTACAAACTGACTGCACAACTATCTCGGGCTTTCACTAATATAGAAGCGTGTTTCTTCATGGAAAATTCCAGCCAGTAACCTGCCGCCCACCAAATTCTTGTACCTCCCCGTACCAAGGACACGTTCCCAGCCGGCCGGCCTGATGTTGTGTCTTCGGCATGAAGAAAAATACAATCCTTCGACAAGGGCCGGCCTGAACCGGTTCTCTCCAAGCGAACAACACCTCGTAACTAAAACATTACACTTGACCTAGAAGCATCCCAAGCTGCCGGGGCAGAAAGAAAGATGGAGTCTCTCCCGTTTGAGGCCTACCAGGCCCGAATTTAGCATAACTCCATGGAAAGTATAATAATACCCTAACTAAAGGACGGATTATCCCTGATACTAGCGAATCTATCCCCTAGCCTATATGTATAAGCCCTAATCTAGGGAGGAGAATACAGAATTATATCAAAGTGCCTCGTGAATAGGCTCTATCCACTACTCTAATCCTTGCGCTGGAATGATAAGAGACTGAAGTCACCATCAATCACCTTTCCTCAAAAGAGGGCAGGGAAAATCGAGCAGAACACCATGTTAGATGCTTAACTTACTCAAAGTCAGGGCTGAAGTACAGTCACACCTATTTTGACTCTTTTAGGGCTGTAGTTTTTTTCTGAGTTGCAATCGTATAATCCTTTTGTGGGTGTGTGTTTAGTATTCCATGTCTCCCAAGATTCCCTTTAAATGTCCCCCCTCAACTTTCATAGTAAGTATTTCCCATTTCCCCAGCTAAGCCCCCTTGTTCCTCTCACATTTACTACCAAAACACATACCTTGTTTCCAGAGGTCTCCGCCTCGTTACTTGTGTGGATATCTCTGCACATGAGGCAGAGACCTCCGCATGGAAAAGATAAGAGAGGCAGAGGTGGAGGTCCCCAGCCGTACGTTTGTGAATTGCTTTTTGTAGTATGTGAGTGGTACTATGTACTAATACTTTGCATACTACAACATGTAGTTTGAGAATCGAGTCCCACATCTTTGGGACAGCCAAAACGCCCACTGTGAAAGCACCGATCCAAAGCTTAGCTGCTTGAAGCTAATGAAGTTAAATGGCTCTTCAAGCAGCTCTAGTGGTTGGTATACTTTGACAACCACCTGACTTTAGTGAGGTCTAGCAAGATGTTACAGATGGTGGGGGTGATTTTTTTTAACTTTACACCTTGATTGTGGACCCACACACTCAGATGCATTCAGACTTTGCCTGGTTGCTTTGCCTGTTTCATTATAATTATTGCAGGAGACCCAGTGAGTCAAGCCTCACACCCTCTCAAGATCTACAGCATTGTGTAGTTTCTTTAGTTCAGCTTCCACCTTCTTCCTTATGTGAAACTGGATGTGTCCATAACAATGGTTTATGGATTGTACTGCAGAAAAACTCTGGCTGAGAAGGATGACTGACAGTAACTTTTAATGTTTTGAATTTTGCTTAAGCTAACTATCAGAAGCAGGGTTTTTTAATATGGGAAATACAGTTCTGGAACTTATGTGGGATTTGAGGAGAATTGCAATGGAGAGAGGGTCTGATACACCAAATAAGTTGTCCCAGTCAAAGGTTTTACCTTAAGACTTTGGGCCTTATTTAGAGTTTGGCAGATGAGCTACTCCATCACAAATATGGTAAATACTGTGTCTGTCATATTACAAGTGTCATAAGCTAACATGGACTTGAGACACAGCAGGTGGGCTATCTGTGATGTTTGTGATAAAGTATCTTGTCCACCAAACACTAAATAAGGCCCTCTGTCTTTAAAATGGGAGTAAAAGTCTTCCAGATGGGCAACATGCAGGTCTGTTGCCATCAATGGTCTCTCAAGGTCTGATACTTCATCATCGAGCGCCAATTGAAGCCATTGATTTTGGCACTTATAGCTCTCGGTGGGACTGTCACGCCGAGCTCTGCCTACCACACCTTTTCAGCCTAAATGTTCCCTGATTCCCTGGCCCTACCTCCTCCCTCTACCACTTACCACATTGTTGCCAGCACCTATTCTAACAGCAAGGTTAAGGTCTCCACCCTTGGGGTGGTTCATTCTAGATGGTCTCGCCCTTCCTTAAACCTTACAAGATTTAGGAGCTCAATGGCCATATTGGGTGAGGTTGTGTAAATACCATCCCCCCTTCAGTTGCAGTCTGCTTGGCTTTGAGACTCTCTGAGAAAGAGCATCTTCTTCTAAGCTCGGTGATCCTGCATTTCAGGACCTGCGATCCTGCATCTCAGATCCAGCGAATCCAGACTCCTCTTTGGTTCTCTCTCTTTTTCTGTTCGCCTTAAGACTCTGAAAGAAAAAGAAAGGGCATTACAATATTTTCTGCATGGTAAGGTGTAATACTGCCCATGCAGCATGTAACACAGAAGACTGAAAAAGAAAAGAAAGGTTAGTAAAGCAATCATAGAGCTATTTGATGAGAGATATTTGCTAATCTTTAATTCATTTGGTGAGAGACTTGATAATCAAAGACCTGTGCATAGATCCATTCCCAAGTGGATCCTAGGAAAGAATACCAAGAACCCTGAATCTTAAGGCGTTCTCAAGGAATTAGAAATTGCACACATCATAGATAAGGTACAATCAAAGTCAAATGAGGAAACACTGAATCTGAGGATAGTGCTGACATGCCTGCCTTTTCTAATGAATCTCATATTCCCGAGGATAATCCACCCTTGATGGAAAGAGTTTTACTTCACGTAGGACATCCCTGGTAATGCAGAGAAAAAGGAGTACACTGTCTAAGTTTGACAAGAGTGGTAATAGTGAGGTGCCTGAGTTCTGGGCAGAGAGAAACACTTAAGGCTAGACTCTTAATAATCTCTCACCTGTTTTCTCTCAAAGGGATCATTCTATGCACTCACAACACTCAAGGAGATCCCAGTGGGCCCTAACAGAATTTACCAATATTAACAAGTTTCTTGCAATCAACAAATATTCTGACATCCAACTTGTTTCGTTCTAGATGCAACTTCCTCAAGCCTATCCAATATACAGTGTATTATTAATAGAAATTGCACATAATTATTTTACTCTTGCAAACCGGATCTCCAATTTTCTGGTATTATGGTCTAACCACGGGTTACCAAATCCTTATGAGACTGTACAATATTTGAACAAATTACCACGTGGGATTCTAAAGTTGAACTATAGATTCTTGGGGCCTGTTGAGAGGAGTTAATACTGAATCCGATACAACATATCTTTACCTTTATTATTTTTACTTTTCGCAATAAAAGAATAAAATACTGCATATTAGCTAGCCCTTAGAAAGTTATCTAGCCAACCATATACTATATGTGTATATTCTTGACTAGCTTGCTGATAGAAGGTGTTGGATCATAGCTGAATGGAAATTTTCTACTACCATCAAATTGACCATAGACACACGGGGCCTCATTTATGAGGCCCATTGCGCCGCTGGAACGTCTTTTTTTGTGACGTTCCCTGGCGCAGAAGCCTGCGTGATATTTATCACGCAGCACTAAGCCACCTTTTTTGGCCAATTGCTGCCTGATAAGTATTGGTACCTTTAACACAGTTTTCTGCATTAAAGGGGCGTGAAATGGGGCGTTCCCAGCAACATCCATTGCATTTTGACACTGCCCCAGATTCCTGACAAATTGTAAATCTGAGGCAGCGGCAAAAACTAACACCTCTCCGTGGGAGGCGTAAGGGAGGCACAACAAGAAGAAATATCTTTATTTCTTCTTGTTTTTCCTTTTTCTATGTGTGCTGCATTCTGCAGCACACATAGAAAGAGGAAAAAGCCTCTTGTGATTATTTTTGTACAGGAAGTTTTCCCTTCCTGTTCAAAAATAATCATCCCCGCAACGCAGGCACCCTAACTATGGAATTTGTGTTGCACTATGTGCTACCTAAAATGCAGATTTTTATGTTTTATATTGCTTTAACAGTAATTTAATTATACAAACTAACTTGTCAAGCTTTGCATAAAAGAGGTTGTATGTATTTGGCCAGTAAAGCACAATTGTTGCTTGTGGTGGAAGAAACAATTCATAACCACCATATTCAGTCTTTTTACTCTGAGTGGCCACTTAACTAAAGGCCAGATATATTAATTCACTAGTTTCAAAAGCCGGGTGCAATTTGCTACCAGGGTTTTTGTAAACTATGTACTAATAGGTCGGTTTCCAAAATTCTGAATCTGAGTGGGTCGCAATTTGACCTCCCACACCAATATTCATGAACAAATAACAACTCGCTCCAACTGGTGGCTATCAAAGGGATGGTGGTCTGCAAGGGTCAGAAGACAACCATGTCCATGATTGTGTTTAAATGTTTGTTAATTATCAGTCAAATGATCTTTAGTGAAAGTCTCACCATGCCAGTTTTGATTCAAAATCTGGTGGATTTGTGGTGATTTGACTAACTAAACTTCCACCACCTGAGTCAGTAGCGGTGCAGATGGTATTATTACAGAGTACATGTCAGGATCTCTCTCATACTTAACCACTCCAGTGCTTACCATTTGTGATCTGTGCTTGGATATCAATGCCTTTCACTTGAGGTGTGATCCAAATGTGTCACAGCTTGTGCTGACCTTAGTAGCACCATTGATCAACTCCAGAATATTAGCCACTTGCTATGACTTCACTGAGTCGATAGACCCCCGTCTTTTTTTTTCTTCTTTCCGGGTAAAGGTGGTAGCATCACCACTCTTGTTTTTTCCTTAGGTATGACTGGCACAGTCTCTCTGTATACTAGACCGAATTCTTCATGGTCTCCAAGCTTTCCAGCCACCAGTACACTGACCTTGTATATCCAGGCAATAGCAGCACATGAAGCTAGAGCTGCAGTTGCCTGCACTTTACTCAAACTTGTCAGGTTTGCTGCAAATCGTGTAACAGATCAATGCATGATTGATCATGATGACTCTCTCCCTTTCAAAGATCTGGCACCTACATTTCTATCCCAAACAGCACCTCATAAGATGTGCTATTCAACTGTACAGTTTTGTGGATATTATTTAAAGCTCTCTCCATGCTCCACAGCTTATTTAGCCAGGGTTCACCATTTTGAAAGACTGCCATAGTAAAGATTTGTTCGACTATTCTTTTGGTTGTCTTGCCACCCTGCTTGAGGCGGTTGAAGGAGAATTGGAGAATCCTACTTTAATAAGTGCATATTCTAATATCTGAGAGATAAAATCTGGCCCTCGATCTGAGTGAAATCTGCACACTCCACCCGTGCTTTCTGTGCATCCACTTCTCAGCGCCCAGCAGAGCAGAGGAGAGGAGACGCCGTAGCTCCGTAGCTCCCCAGACAGGTCTTTGTTCGGTGCCGCCAGCCTGAAGTATTGCCCAGCGATTTGGCCCACAAAGGAGAAAGATGCTTTTCTGCCAGCAGCCTCCACCCCCGCTCCCGCCAGCATTGTCCCGCGCCCCACCTGCCTCCGCACCTCAGCCTCGCTGAGGGTGGAGAGCAGACAGTGGGAAGCGGGTTCGGTGCAGTGCAGAGGAGAGGAGAGGCTGAACATTGAGGATGCCGTGGAGAACACCGGCGCGGCTGTCATCAGGTCATTCAAGTTTAGGGGCTGGGGCTGGGGGGGGGCCGGAGGCCATCGAGATCGAGGCTTGCAGGAAAGTGGCTGGCCCCTCCATCTTATTCATCTTATTCACCCCATACTCAGGCCTCCTTCACCTGATTAACTGATTACCGGACTACCTAAGGGCTATCTACATACTGCCCAGTCCGAGACAGGAGTCTGCTGGCCCTCTGCCTTCCAGCCTTCCAGCCTGCCCACCTGTCCCTAGCCTATCTGTCTGCTTGCCAGCCTATCTGCAAGAATCGCAGAGAACAAATGGAAAAAAACAAAAAAACACTACCAGGAAAACGCAGGCAGAGGGCAGAAGTGCAGATCCACACTAAAGACAGAAAAGATAAAAGACAAGGGCGCAAGAGACCAAGAGACCAAAAGCTTACACCAAAGCTTCGTTGTAGCAGGTAGCTGAGGAACAGAGGTAGAGCGGAGGTGGCACGGGTTTGCCTTCGACCCGCAGAGAGTATTGGAGCCAGCAGAGGAGCCAGCAGAGGAGTCAGCATTGGAGACCGGCACACGTCGTGTCGGAAATCTGGAGGTAAGAGGCAAGAGGTAAAGAGGTAAAGAGGTAAAGAGGGGGGGAGTGCAAGAGCTCAAAGCCATCCAAGCACTCTGTAACCGCAGCTCCTTGACAGCGCACCCTGCCTCCCACCCCTGCTCTCTTAAAACCAGCCTAGCTACCACAACGCCCAATGTGCCTGCCTCCTAGCACCCACCCCTGCCTTCCAATGCCTCCCTGAGCCTTTTGTTCCTCCCAGTACACCAGGACAGAGATTAGGATCGAGACTGTGTTTCTGCCACGCCAGACTGGGGTGGCCAGTCAGTCATAATTCCTATACCCTCAGCCTGTCAACCTCTTCAATCTCTGTTTCATCCCTGTGGCCCCCCAAAGAGGGCAGATCAGGACGATATCAAGATCTTTGACAAACTTCAAGTGTAGCACTGAGGTTCCAACAACAATCACATTGACAATATTAACACCAATTACATTAATACATTATTAATACTCAAGGTCCAATATCAAAGGACCAACGATCTGGGCTCTAGTTGGGGTAAGCAAGAAGCCCCAAGCCAGACCCTGTCAAGGGGGGGTCTTACAGAGGGGAGGTTCCTCATGTCTCAAACACCAAATTAATACACTTAATTATATAAAAGGAAAAATAAAGTCGATAAAAACAATACGCAGGAGCTATGAGATTCGGCAGAGTTAGGCAACCCCTACTTAAACCAAAATCCCACTCTAAGTCCAACTCGAGGAAAAGGAAACTTGAGCCTACAATGTCATCAAATTTAGCCAATCCTCAGGAAGTAAGTCCAAATGTTCTTATCACACACAGAGAAGGACCCTTAACGGCAACCTCAATTTCAACTGCAACTCCAACTTCAATTTCAATTTCAATTGTAACATCAACAGAAAACAAAAACTAAAAGGACAACGGACTACTGACGGCAAATGCCTCCACCTCAAGTTCAACAATGGCTCATCCGCAGTCACTGAGACCACTGACTCCACCTAAGATATCACAGCCAATTCCACAGCCATTATCGCCTTCTAAACCAAAACCACCATCAAAGGACCCAAATGACCTTATAACCATTGAATTGAATACCAGTGAGGAAAAAGATATGCACCCATCAACCAAAGATATATACCAAGTTTTCCTTCCTAAAAGACCCTGGAAGAGCCATGTATTCCAAGAGTGGAAACATAAAAGGACTGCAAAGACCACTTCTATCAAGCAAAACCAATCGCAATCGTACCTACAGTAATCCATCCGACCCATCATGGCCCGTCGGGGATCACAACCACTCCATCGCTGAGGCAACATCTGTAACACTAACATCATCTAGAGCCAGAGAAGTGGCTGAACCCACCTACTCGGCAGGTAAAGGAGCCAACAGCCAGAACAGCCAAAGCAGGGACAATTTGGACCTGCCACACTCCAGAAAAAGGATCACCAATGACAACCTACGGAGTCCACCAAAGGCGGTTGAATCAGCCGTGACAACGATCCACTCGAATTCAGCCAGTCGAGTTGAGACACATCTAAGCAAAATTAGTATACCCCACCTAGAAAACCTAGATTCACCAGCCAATACCAAGTTTCAGATTCACAACGGTGGAAAAGAACAAGATTAACTTCTTCCCCAACTGTATAGCAGTTCCCCAATTTCAACAAAGACAATCAGAGTAATACTGACAGAACAACCAACAACGATTAAAGAACAGGAATACAGGGAAGAAAAAATGCAAAATGAGTTCTCCTATCCAACCACCAGCTTTCCTACTCAAATTAACACACCCCAAACAACCCAAGTAGATATCTGGGAATAAATAACAACACACAGCAGACCAGCAACACATACGTCCTATGTGCGTCGCATTTTACTTCCATACAATGATTCCCACTCCATGAACAATGATATGACGTTTATAGCTACGCAGGTATGGGAAGAACTAGTTGCTTCCTACAACTTTAATCCAGCTCATGTAAATTCACACAACGAAGTAAACAATGCCCCAAGATTGGAGAAAAGTAACAATACCGGGAATTCGTTTCCGGAATCTGTATGGACAACAATCCTAAATATCTTGCACGACTCAGCCACAGCCCTAGAATTTCAATCACATAAAATGGACTTGCTGCTCTCAATCCTTCAGACAATGGCCAACTCAATTTCAGGAATTGACTGGAAGATATCAGAACTAAACGGTCTCTTAAAGAGGGGCCAAGACGCAGCATATGTGGTCCAAACAACACCACCATCATGCCCCTGCGAATCGATTTTAGACAAATTATCAACCCTACCATCCATGTTAGACGATCTGATAGGCGACCTAAAATCAGCAGTTCCACAAACTTCAGACTTCAGCACAGAACTGCCTGCAATACCAGCAACGCTAGAGACTCAGCCAGCAGCCGAAAAGACTGCAACCAGCAAACCATCCTCAGAGGGTAGAGAAGTTCTACCATCACCGTCAGAGGACAAGGAAGCTGAACATACAAACCACAATGCAAATGCAGTTGACTCAGCATTAGTTAGCGCTCAGGCCTCCTGCAAGACTCGCAGAAAGAAAAAAAGGAGAGGAAGAAACTGGCTTCTGACTGACACAAGATCTCGTATAGAAATGCAACTAAATCCATCTCTAGCAGCAACCACCCATAGCCAAAAAGCCACAGATATGGAACAACTTCGACTCCTACCCTTGCAAGAGGGTCTAGAGAACCCTCCAGCATCGCCCACAGTCGATTCCCCAGCAGCTCCAACAAAACAATCTGGCAAAATCACCCAGGAACACCCACCCAGCAAAAGTAAGCAGAGGCTTTCTGAAGCAAAATCTACCCAACCTGCACATAGCACTGGCCCAAGAAAGTCCGAACACATTCTACCAATAGAAACTCAGGACAACTCCAAGACTAGTAACCCGGAACTACCCCAGCAACCAACATGAGGTTCGACTAACAACACAAGAGAACCCGGGAGAGGTGGCGATCAAAGTGCGCAACCAAACTGCCCAGTCACTTACAGCCCAAGCCGTTGCCCCCAGTCCGGTGATCTTGGCCATGGGGGACCACCAACAAAACCAACAAAACCAACAACAGAGCACCCCCAGGACAGCCTGACCATCATCCTCTTCACTCCAGAATACACGTCCCGAGGAAGGGACGACATACTGAACAGGGGAAGTATACTAAGACTTTTACACTCGATTACAAGCCTAGGAAACATAAGCTCCCCCGATCTCCTTCGAATAGAGTTTCTGCTAAGCAATGATCCACAATGCTCAGAAAAAACTAAAGAAACCTGGAACTCCACTGAGACAGCCAAGAAAATTCTGAAGGAAGAAGCAACGTTCAAACAATGGGGGATTAATCTGAGATTCGAAAAGCAACCTCCGTATCCAACACCCTTCTTACCCCCAATCAGGTCACCAGCACGGAAAAATACCAACTCAGTATTAAAAGGAGCAAGGAGCACCTCTCCAAGAGCGCACCCCCAAGACACAAAAAAATTATTCTATGGACAAGAACCAAGGCACGGTGGTCACACTTCGCCGGTCATCTTTCCGAACTGGAAGTCGATCCAACGCACCATCAACACAGTCAACCACACAAATTGACAAATGGGTAATAATTCTGTTCATACCTTAGAAAAGACCAGGCAAATTAACGTATGCACTTGGAACATCAATGGCCTAGCCTGCAAAAGCAACGACCCTGTGTTTTTACAATATTTAAACTCATTTGATCTGCTACTTCTCCAAGAAACTTGGGAAGAAAAGGCATTTGAGCTGCAAGGGTTCACATCCTGTTGTCTTCCAGCAAGCAAAAGCTCCACCTTCGGTCGCAGATCAGGGGGCCTAATGATTCTTGCCTCAATAGCAACAATAGAAGAGACCATGACAATAGAATCTCAAATACCCCCTCCAAGTGCAATACAGGTGGCAAAGATCTCACTCCGGTTACATAACCACCCTCAAGACGTAATAATAATCAATACTTACATTCACCCCAAACAGAAACGACAAGCTGCCAACAAACTGATAAAAGCCTTGGAAAAAATAATGGACGAAGAGGACTCTGATTTAATCATCCTGGCAGGGGACTTTAACATGTTTCTCATCAGTTCAGATTCAGACGACGACCTTAACCAAGAACTTAGCACTGCATGGGGAGTCCCAAGACAGGGCTCCGCAAAATTCAACAAATCTACAAATTGCTCAAAAAATCTACTTCGACAAGTAGAACATCTTAACTTAAGAGCCTTGAATGGGCACAACATTGAAGGCAATCCACCGGTCGCAACCTTTCATTCCGACAAGCAATCCTCACACCTGGAGTACACATTCACATTTCTAAGCATGCTTGGCAGGGTAACAGCATTCAAAATAGGGACAAGTGACCTCAGTGAACACCTGCCCCAAGAAACCACAATAAAAGTCAATTCACTTCTGGATACTCTTTTCTCTCAGACGGCAAGCTCCACAAAGTTGACAGAAGTATGGCAAAACTTCATTCTAGACATCAGTGTGAAATTGTTAAAAGGGCCGCCAAACAGGTTACACCAAGGACAGGGAGCATCAACCAAATTACAATTCACCCCAGAAATGAAAACGCAAAAATGGATAATAAACCGAACACTGAGACAGATGCGAAAGGATTCAACGAACCACGACTTGAAAACAATCCTACGGGAAGCGAAAAAACGGTTAAAACGGATGAAATGGGAAAAACAGAAACAAAAAAATGACGAACTATGGGCAAAACTTCACTATGAAGTCAAATGGAAAAACAGCTCAAGGTTCTGGCAAATGATTAAAAGAATAAAGAACCCAGGCCATCTCGGCATAAACTCAAACATAACGGAGGAAGTATGGACAAAATACCTACTTAAGCACTTCAACAATGAGGACAGCCTTGAAGAAGCGGCGACAAAAAAGCTCTGCCAAGAAGTTCAGAGCGAAATAAAAGACAATCATTATATAACGGCCACAACCCAAGAAATTCACACGAATGGAGTCGCGCTACCACCTCGAACGGAAAAACCAATGCCTGATCTTACTTCTTCTTGCTACATCGAGTCTGGACATTTGGCCACCACGCCAGCCAACGTCAAAAGGCAAATAGCCAGGGGCAGACCGACAGGAGCCCCGGGCCAAACGGCATCCCACCGATGCTGTACAAATCAGATGTGGAATTCTGGAGCACAGCGCTATCACCAATATTTAACAACATAAAAAACACACAGACTCTTCCTGAATGTTGGCACTGGTCAATAATCAGCCCAATCTTCAAACATGGCAACAAGAAATATCCAAATAATTATCGGCTTATTGCCCTCAAGGATGTGAAGGCTAAGGGGCCGAATATGATCGCGGATAATCCGCATCCTGCGGGCCGGCGGAAGCCACCGCCGGCCCGGAGGATGCGGATTAACCTCTGCGGACTGAAAAAATACCCCCCGTCAGATTAGGCTGGCTGGGGGATATTTTTTCCCTCCGCAGCTTTTCCGCCGCGGTCGCCTTCCGACCGCGGAGGAAAAACTCTAACATGGCTGGCGGTGTCTATCAGACACCGCCAGGCATATTAGGATGGTGGCGGTCCTATGCCTTTCCACAACGGCATTTCCGCCGTGGAAAGGCATGCGGTCTATTCTTTGGGGGCCCTTTGCGGGCCCCCAGGGGTGAAGGGGGGTGGGGGTTGCACATGGGGGTACCTATGATACCCCCCTGCCTTTGCGTGCACGAAGCGACAGGCACCACGCGGTGCCTGCCGCTTCGTGCATTCAAAGGTCAACATGCACTTTTTAACCTTGCGGCGGGTGCTGCTTGGAGCAGCATCCGTCGCAATGTTAAATGTAGGGGATGTGACCGCCAGGGTGGCGGTCACATCCTAATTTCCATGAAGGGACCACCGCTGCCCATGCGGATGGTCCCTCTTCCTCGGGGGTGGCGGACGGACGCAGGTCCGTCCGCCATCCTAATAGGGCCCTATGTGTTTTGCAGGAACCATACTGGAGGAACTGACGTTATGGGCATCTGAAAACTCGATAATTCTGATCAACCAAACAGGGTTCTGCAGGGGTCAAGGGACCACAACCAACATCATGGCACTGACCCTGTTGATGAAAGCAGCAAAAGAGATTACAAAAAACCTATTTCTCTCCTTTATTGATTACACTGCTGCATTCGACCACGTGGATCTCAACAAACTCTGGCAGAAATTGGACAACTGGGGAATACCTAAACATCTCCTAGACGTGCTGATATTACTCCACTCAAACACCTGGATTAAAGTTAAACTAGGAGCGGGCACACACCTCTCTAAACCCATTCCAAAAACAAAAGGGTTAAAACAGGGTTGCGTGCAAGCACCAATTTTATTCAACCTTTTTCTAGCTGACCTGCCTGGGGTACTCGATAAAAGCCTCTGCCACGCACCGAAACTAGGGAAAATCCCACTGTCAAATCTGCTGTATACGGACGACTTGGTGCTGATAAGCCGAACACCAATAGGCCTCCAGCACCTTCTAAATGTAGCCTACTCCTTTTCAGAAAGGAACGCCCTGCAAATAAACTTCAACAAATCTAAGGTCATGGCAGTGAATTACAAAAAAAATAGGAAAATCAATTGGCACATAAACGGAGAAGGGTTGGATTTAGTAACCACATACAAATATTTGGGATTAATTCTGGACTCCAAGAACTCGATTAAGCCTCAATTGGATTCCTTACGAGGAAAGGGAACCATGACTTACCTGGCCATAAAATCTCTATAGGCCAAACACCCCGATCTAACGCTCAACCCTCTTCTTCAGGTCTTGCACGCAAAGCTACAGCCGACTCTCACATATGGGAGTTAATCCCTTCAAGGGAAGGACGCTGCAGTATTGGACACAGTAATAGCTAACTCAAACAGGGCTATCTTCAATCTGCCAAGATACGTCTCGTCCGCACAAATTCGGCTAGAATGGCGGAGTGCGTATGTTACCAGCTGGCACAAGATTTGCAGTGTTGAGCTTGGTTCTCTAAACTCCAACATATGGGAAGAGCTGCTCTGACATCGTAAATCCCCAGCCAGAGACAATCTATTTGATTCACTTCAAGTCCTGGGTCTGTCCGACCTTTGGGGCACCCCAACTGACCTCTTGTCTTTCAAAAAAGTTGTGAAAAAATCAGCACGAATCATCTCTTCCATTGAGGATAAGGACGCATTAGCAAGAAGAGGGCACGGCTGGATCACACTCAGCGACTATGGAAGAATGTACCTGCCAGCATACCTCAACATTGGAATGAATTGACAAACAAAAGAAATTGTTTTTAAATTACGTCTCGGTGTAATTCCGATAATCCCACATTTACCACCGTGGCTAAGACAAAGCTTATCGCAGCAGTGCCGCCTGTGTAAAGCTGACAAGGAAGACATTGTCCACGTGATATGTATTTGTCCCAAATTAAAAGACCTGAGGTACCATTTACTATGACCCTCCTTCAAATTACATGGCATCCGGACATGCAGGCAGGCTGTTATATTGTGTTTTAACCCTGTTAAAACAAAATTAAACTGTCGGGTCGTAAAGTTTTTTGGTCTAGTAGAAAAAAGACACAAGAGCACTTGAAGACTGTTGAAACACTTTATGGACAAACTAGAACTGATATTAATCAAATTTGTAATACCGAGGAAACTGCTTACAATGAACTTTTAACAATGTTTACTGTTTTGTAAAGATTTTTATTAATCATGTACAAATAAACAATTTATGGTTATGGTTATGGTCACTCCACCCATTGCTATTAGTTTCAACAAACATTTTGGTACTGAGCTAGTCATGCCATGGTATTAAAGCCACACCTCTATAACGTGGCTACACGAATCTACTGCTCCCAACCAATGTTCCCTCTAATTTTTTTCCTCTGTGTGCGGCAGTGGAGGGTCTCTGTGCGCTGCAACCATGGCTATGTGCGCCAGGAACCGAACCTCGCGTGTCTGCGGCGCCAAATGTCACTCGTTTTTGGTGCCCTCCTGCCCTCTATCCCACTCGTTTTTGGTGCCCTTCTGCCCTCTGTCCCATCGTTTTTGGTGCCCTCCTGCCCTCTGCCCCACTCGTTTTTGGTGCCCTTCTGCCCTCTGTTCCATTGTTTTTGGTGCCCTCCTGCCCTCTGCCCCACTCGTTTTTGGTGCCCTCCTGCCCTCTGCCCCACTCGTTTTTGGTGCCCTTCTGTTCTCTGTCCCATTGTTTTTGGTGCCCTTCTGCCCTCTGCCCCACTCGTTTTTGGTGCCCTTCTGCCATCTGTCCCATCGTTTTTGGTGCCCTCCTGCCCTCTGCCCCACTTGTTTTTGGTGCCTTCTGTCCCATTGTTTTTGGTGCCCTTCTGCTCTCTGCCCCACTCGTTTTTGGTGCCCTTCTGACCTCTGCCCCACTTGTTTTTGGTGCCCTTCTGCCCCACTCGTTTTTGGTGCCCGTCTGCCCTCTGCCCCACTCGTTTTTGGTGCCCTTCTGCCCTCTGTCCCATCGTTTTTGGTGCCCTCCTGCCCTCTGCCCCACTCGTTTTTGGTGCCCTTCTGCCATCTGTCCCATCGGTTTTGGTGCCCTCCTGCCCTCTGCCCCACTCGTTTTTGGTGCCCTCCTGCCCTCTGCCCCACTCATTTTTGGTGCCCTTCTGCCCTCTGTCCCATCGTTTTTGGTGCCCTCCTGCCCTCTGCCCCACTCGTTTTTGGTGCCCTTCTGCCCTCTCTCCCATTGTTTTTGGTGCCCTCCTGCCCTCTGCCACACTCGTTTTTGGTGCCCTTCTGCCCTTTTTTTGGTGCCCTTCTGCTCTCTGCCCCACTCGTTTTTGGTGCCCTTCTGCCCTCTGCCCCACTCGTTTTTGGTGCCCTTTTGCCCCACTCGTTTTTGGTGCCCTTCTGCCCTCTGCCCCACGTGTTTTTGGTGCCCTTCTGCCCTCTGTCCCATCGTTTTTGGTGCCCTCCTGCCCTCTGCCCCACTCATTTTTGATGCCCTTCTGCCCTCTGTCCCATTGTTTTTGGTGCCCTTCTGCCCTCTGCCCCACTCGTTTTTGGTGCCCTTCTGCCCTCTGTCCCATCGTTTTTGGTGCCCTCCTGCCCTCTGCCCCACTAATTTTTGGTGCCCTCCTGCCCTCTGCCCCACTCGTTTTTGGTGCCCTCCTGCCCTCTGTCCCATTGTTTTTGGTGCCCTTCTGCCCTCTGCTCCACTCGTTTTTGGTGCCCTTCTGCCCTCTGCCCCACTCATTTTTGGTGCCCTTCTGCCCTCTGTCCCATCGTTTTTGGTGCCCTCCTGCCCTCTGCCCCACTCGTTTTTGGTGCCCTTCTGCCCTCCGTCCCATTGTTTTTGGTGCCCTCCTGCCCTCTGCCCCACTCGTTTTTGGTGCCCTCCTGCCCTCTGCCCAACTTGTTTTTGGTGCCCTTCTGCCCTCTGCCCCACTCGTTTTTGGTGGCCTCCTGCCTTCTGTCCCATCGTTTTTGGTGCCCTCCTGCCCGGTGCCCCACTCGTTTTTGATGCCCTTCTGCCCTCTGTCCCATTGTTTTTGGTGCCCTCCTGCCCTCTGCCCCACTCGTTTTTTGTACCTTTCTGTCCTGTGTCCCTTCTGTTCCGCTCGTTTCCCCAACAGCTGTGGCCTTTTGTTTAAATATTGCTGACAATCAGAGCCCCTTCACGGGCTCCGATTAACAGCAATACTTAAACAAAAGGCCACAGTCTGCAAATACCATAATCGCCACCAGCCCCCCCCTGCCATCTTACCTGCACTCCGCACTCCTCACGCCCGCCGCCACACGGAAAAGTGCCTCATGATCGCGCCGCTCGCTTTTTAAATGCGGCGGGCGGCGCGACTCTCTACCGCGACGTCCTGTGTGCGCGCTCCACACTAGGTGGTGCGCGCTGACGTCAGGGAAGGTGCGCGCGCCCGCGCGCGCCGCCTAGAGGGAACAGTACTCCCAACATATAATTTTATCTGTTTATTCGCTTGCACACACTGATATTATCAGGATAAAACATTTGGACCCATGAGCTACTTTGGTGAGGTCAGTTTGAGGCAGCTCTACTATTGTTCAATATTTTGTGAATGGAAAGATTTAGGGCCAGATATATATTCTGGGGGTGGCCCATTTCTCCGCAAGGGTGAAGGAGTAAATTACACATCCACCCTGATGGAGGTACCGTTCTCCAGATTTAAATGACCACCAAGGAGGCAGTGATATCTTAAAGCATTGCAAGAAACCTCTGTCACTGCAGTTCCTATCAATGCTTTTTGCAGTTTGGTGCAGGGCTCACTCACCATGACTTAGCCTTGCACCAAACTGTTTTCTTTTTTTATTTTCAGAAAGAAAAACCTGAAATGGGATTTTCTTTTTTGAAGAAAGCAGAAAATGCACCCCTCACCATGGGAGCCTTTTCCCTTGGCGAGATGAGGATATAGCAATTAGCAGTTTTCATTACCTCTTACCACCAGGGTTTTCCTGGTGGTGATGGGCAGTGGAAACTGACCTCTAATTCCTACCATCTGAATTAAGTGGGCGGGATTAGAGGGCTGCCTCTAATGATCCGTAAACCACAGGGCCGTTGGCCGTTTGGCACAGACAGAGTAGTCTCCACTGTGATTAAACGAAAGGTGCTCCTGCATCTAAATTTGGAGGCAGACCATTATGTTGGCGGTAAGCATATTCTGCTGCTGTTATGCGTATTCGTACCATCAATGTATAAATCAGTATACAGACAAAATATCAAATCAAAAATATAGAATAGCACTAATATCAAAGTCAAAATATAGAATGGACAAAATATCGAATGGAGAGAATATAGTCAACAAAAATATCGAATTTAAGGTAAGTAATTTAATATCAATTTTCATAAATATAGAAAGTTAAAATATCGAAGTATATAATATAGGTATTAAATATATCGAATTTTTAATAATATCGAAAGTGTTTTGTATGTTAGTATATGTGTGAAAAGTGTATATTTTTTTATAATTTATTTTAAGCAATGAATTTTATGTTATTTAATTATTGCGTAATTTAATTCTGTAGCGGGTTGTGGGTTTATAGGGGAATAGGGTGGGAAGTAATTTAATTATAATTAATTAAATATTTAGATTTATTTATTGGTATGTATTTTGAATTAATTGTTAATTACTTTTTAATTGGTAATTAATTACATTTAAATTTTTAACATGGGAAAAAGTGACGCACCGGCGGCGCAAGGCCTTCATAAATCTGCCCCTCGATATTTTGACTAACTATATTTTTTAAACTATATTTTTGATTCAATATTTTTGTACTTACCTGTTTGTAGATAGGAATTCGATATTTTTGTATTCGCTATTTTATCATCGATATTTGTGTCATTCTATATTAGAGTAATCAATATTATGTCAGTGATCCGTATAAATCATGCCTCTAGTGTATTTTTAGAAGAACAGCAACTAATAATCTTCTTACAATTGGGCAGAGTTGCTGAAACACCCACATGTGCTGATGGCATACTCTTGTGTACTTTATAATCAGGTCTAGCTTCTACATTTGATATGTCTTCATCATTTACTCTAGGTATATTAACTATAGTGAGCCTACCTTGTCCCAGGAAATAGTTGTACTTCACTAGAAAACCTGGAGCTGGGGTGTTGTTTTGTGTGATGGTTGTATTGGTAAGTGTTTTCTGGGTCAATTTTAATTTGCATCTTGCTTACTGCTGCTATTTTGCATACTTGCACAGCATGTTCACTAACAGAATTGCCTTTCAAGTTGATTCCCTCCCTCTGGTTGAACCACATGTGCCCTACATCCAGCAATGGACGCTTTCTTTTTAGGTCAGCTATCCGTACCCAGAGCGGCTTTTCTCTTATTGTCTTCACCCACGAGTGTTTGTAATCAGTGGATTCACAATGTGTTAAATCTACATTGTAATCTTGTACACACAACAATTAATTATTAATCAATATTAGGACCAAAGCATTTGTTTTGTAAGGCAAGGAGGATTGCATTTAATTCTGTGACTTGTGTGGTTGAGTCTTCTAAGGGCTTCACATGTATATCTATGCTAATTGTAAATTCAGAATCCTCAAATTCTCCTTGTGCATCTGCACAAGCAGGGTAGTATCTCTATTATCATATTCAAATTGAATGTGCAAACTAATTTACCACACAACACCATGCGTAAAGCTCCAGAATTAGTTGGAATCATATTAATAATTGTGCCATGTGCTGTGACTCATTCTTTAATGATATCTATTTGAACTGTTAAATATAAATGTGATTTCTCTGCGGCTGGCGTAGTGTGGCTTTTGTTGTATAGTATGTAGGTGTATCACCGGGATACCACTCGGGGTGATTAGCGCGTTCTACAACTATTGAGTGATTGATTGATATCCAACCTGTCTAGGAATAATCCTTATCAGCCTAATTGTATAATGAGTGCCATGTTTGAAAATGTGCAATTACAATCATACTTTTGTAAGTATCTGAGGATTTGAGTACACGCTTCCTTCTCATCCTTTGTATGTATTGGTTGGTATAATGGATTAGCATTGTATGTGATACATGCTAAGCCACAAATCAAAACCCCACCAATGCTTTTTGAGAGAGTTTCAAGGCTCTAGAATCCCACCATTTTCTAGGAATTCATGTGCGAGTTCTTTCCAGGACTAGACAACTCACATTGTGGGATGAGCATGATTAAATAAGATATTTTTGATTTTAAAGTTCACTTCATCACCTGCACCTAAACGTTTCACATGCTCCAATCTGGACAACTGTATTACTGCTCTCATCTTGGTGTGCTACTGCAGGATTCAGTCATCTCATATGGCCAGCAGTTCTTGGCAAAGGTATGGTTTTTTCAATAGGCAGAGCACCTGCAGCCTAAAAGTTGGGAGCCATTTTTGTGTGGCACATGGCTTCTGCAAGATCTGGACATTTCTCTCTCCAAACTCGTTGCCATGCTCTGATCGTAAGTGTGACTTTGCTGCTTGGCTTTATTGCAGCTTTTATGGGCACCCCTTCTTAATGGTAGCTGTCGACAACATGTGTCCCATTTGGGCTGCCCAGGCTCCAGCCAATTAAGTGTCCCAGTTCCAGGACAGGTTTGAGTGACATCCCTTTCACCCCTCTTATTGTTAGCTTATTCATCTTGGAAAAAAACTGCAGCTGAAAACCTGCACCAGCCACAGTTTCTACTGAAGGGCCTTCGACACTGGGAAAAATGGGACATGAATGAATGAATAACATTAGATAAGGTTACATGGGAGTATCTCATGGCAGCCAAGCCAATATAATGTATTAGGTGTGGCTTAGGTGTGGCTTACAAGGTGTCAGAATGGATTCTTCTACACCCCCTTACCAGTTATGTAGAGCAAAGAGGCCTGACTAGTGGTATGTGCATGTAGGTCTGTCTGGAATGCTTTTTCACAATGAGAGACACACCAATCAGTGGTCTAGTCGAAACATTCCTGCACAAGGTAATGAGCACTTTTATAATCTCCTGTCGAGGTATGCCTGGTGTCAGGTGTGCAGACACAATGAGAGCCGCAGACAACACCTGTTGCTAAAGCATCCATCTACATGCACTGTAAAATGTGTTTAGCACAATTCAAAACATGTTTTTTTGGTTCTCTGATGCTTTTTAGCTTAACTATCTACCAAGATACTTTCATTCTCTTCTAATTTTGTGTCACGCTGTTCTTCATATTCTTGTGTCTTCATCACTGGTCTAAACTTTGAGCTACATGTGGATTTCATTTTGAGCTTCCTGTGACCTGCCTTATAGTTGACTTTCCATTAGATCATTTTTATTGGGATAATTTGTGGTTTGCATTGGGCTTAAAAACTTGTAGTTGTACTTATATGTGTAGGTTGAAACTTGATTACCATTTGTAGGAAAGTGCCAAATTTTGTCAGGTTCACCTTCACATTTTGCACCTGGTAGTGAATTTTTTTCGATTAATGGGCCCAGGCTCACTGCTAACCAAGCCCTAGGGCCAGCGCTCTTTCGCTAAAAACAAGGTAAAATGGTTAAATTGTAATATATTGGCATACACTTTAGCATCCTTGTAAGTCCCTAGTCAGTGATATCCTTGGCACCAAGGGCATGGGTACTAAAGAGGGTCCCTTTGTCTGAGGCATATATTATGCCACCCTAAGGGATGCACATATAAATTGCATGCAGGCTGCCATTGCAGACTGCGTGTCATGGTGCAACCCATAAGTGAAAACACGACATGGCACAATCACTGTGTGCCAACAAAGTCACTGCATGTAATATATGTAAGGCACCCCTACAGCAGGCCTTGCAACTCTAAGGCAGGTTGCACCTACGATATGCGACCCCAGCTTCTCCCAGACTTGGGAGATGCCACTCCCTGCCCTGAGGCCCATTTGGCACCAGAACAGGTGGAAAATTAGCTATGCAATTAGGAGTGTTGCACCTCCAGGCTATTTACGCCACAAAGGTGGGCTAACTGATGTGCTCAACGAAAGAAGGGTTCCACCATTTTGTTTTTGGTAGACTTAGGAATTCTGGGACAGGGTTACCCCTGTAGTAACCCCAGGGGTAAGTAGCCAATTGGCTACAACCCTTCACTCCCCATAACGCCCATTAATTTAGTATTTAGGTGGCCCCCTGACACCAGGAACTCTGATTTGTCTGCCTGAAAGAAAAAGAAGGACAAAGAAGAGCAGAAGATGTGAGAACTGTGGAACAACATCAACTTTGTAGAAAAATGCTGCCTGACTGCTGCTCCCCCAAGAATCATCGACTCGTCCAGAAGTGGAACAGCTGCCCCCGACCCTTGGAGACCTGCGCAGAACTTCCTCGATCCAGCAACATCTCTTCTGGAGTGGAGGAGTCACTCTCTTGTCTCAAAAGACACCGACTCAGTTGCCTGGTACACCATTCTGTTAACCCCCGGGCTCACCAAGGGTGCAGCACCCCAGCAAGAGGTTTTTGTGCTCCAGGAGGTCAGATCTGTCTGCCGGCCAAGCTTGGAGATGCCAGGACCCCGAACCACCCTGCATCAATACCCGAGATAACTGAGCAAGTTGAGATGACAGGATCCCCAGCCACCCTGCATCAATTTGGTCTAGAGTTTCTCCTTGAGTGTGTTTCTCATTAATTGACAATGTGTGTACAACAAATGCTTAACACTAAACTCTGATAAGCCTAACTGCTCACCCATACTATTCAAAGCCAGCATTTGGGATTATTAATGTAAGCCCTGTAAGCCAATAAGGGTCGTCTGGACTTTCTACATAGTGTACCTCTTTTTGGTACACTACATAAAAAGCCAGCTTCCTACACCATCTCCTCCAGAGGTCCTTGTGCTACTGTGCTCTGCCAACTAATGGCCAGTGGAGGTTTACCAACTTAGGTTGTACCTATAAATCTAAGTACAGTGAAGCCTGTGATGTACATGGATTTCATCAAGGTCTTTTGCGTAATGAATAAAGGACACTCCAAAGAATTGTAATTGATATCCTTGTGGGTGTCAGGGTAATTTATTGGACAAAAACTGGCTGAGTGAAAGAAGAAAGCATTATCTGGAGAGAAGGTCTTACTAGTGAGGTGCCACGCTGATCTGTACTTCAACACCTGCTCTTTAATGCCATTCTCAATTACTTGCATAATAACTGGAGCCAGGGAATTCCTATTTACTGCTCACATTAAAATTTACAAAAGAAAGGATCCCACCTAGTTAGTTACAATATGGAAGAATTTGCAAAAACAGAGAAATTGATCAAGGAAGTCCCAGCCGGGTCTCGTGTCCCCACCTATACACCATAAGCAGTTCATAATAGCAAATTGAAGCTCTTAACTACAAAAGAGTTAGGCTGCATGTTTTAAGCTTTAGTCCCCCCCTCCAATACCAATACAGTCTCCTTATTACAACATCTGCATGTGCATCCCTCCAGTTTCAAGCCTATTGAAGAGATATCTTGGGTGAGCCTTCAGCCTCAATTGTGAGTTTGTCATCAAATCGTGACCTCCATATACACTACTGTTCACACGCGCATTGACATTTTCAGTGTCCGTTTTTTATGGCAGATTTGTCAGTAAGTAAATTTTGCCAAGTCAAATCCCAAAACTCCTAATTACTATTATTTATCGTATAGATAAGGGACCTCGAATATTGTTGGGTGCTGTAGATAATGATGTAGTTACAACAACTTGTAATCGAGGGCTAAAGGTATTTGAGGTAGACACCCCCTGTACGCCTCCATTTGACTAGTCCTCTTCCATGGCCACTATGCCATCTCCAATGACACGGACAAAATTTGGAATTTCGGAAAAGGCCCAACTTATGACATTGTCCATCCTCTGACCCAAGTCACGAATCATGCATGGTTAGTTCAGGGGAGACACACACATCAAGATAAAGGAAGGTAGAGGAGAATTCCTGGTGCAAACATTGATAAATTCGAAAACCGAATTATAGTTTGAAAGAGACGCCCACAACACGTACCGTACAAATAGCGGCCTTTTAGAAGTCGAAAAAGTTTACTAACTCTTAAAATGGGCTCAGGTCATGACACTCTACTGTTTAGCAGTCCCACACTCACAAATTTATCGAATCACAGAGTTTACAGCTGCTAAAGTTAAGTAAGCGCTATATAAATGCAATTACAATACAATACAATACAATACATCTGACCCAGTATTGTTTATCTGGCTCAGTTTTCCTTCTGTGTGTTTAATTTGAGAGGAAAAGAGGCAAGTTGTTTACATGCATGTGCTGACGTTTCTCTGCTCCGGTCTGGTTTGTTCCAAAGCACTTTACAGTTAATGTATAGGTTAATGTATTAAACTTTTGCCGGAAAGCCATCGTAATTTAATTTGAAAAAACTGTCAGTTAATGAGGCCGGGTATATCACCTGTATAATTAGACATTTGCTTGGGGACGTGGGCGGTAAGGTTACAAAAAATCCTTTCATCCAAGAAAACCATTTTATTGTAACTGATTGTTATACAGCCAGGCAGTGAATTTCTGAAAGAGCATACACAGATGATAAGCTCAAAAAACAATTAATAAAAAAAATAAATGATCAGGGACAATAAATTGACCATCGCTTAAATGTCCTGACAAAGGCCCTTTGTTTTCAATTTTTTTTTCCACTTTGAGTATCTCGAAGTTCAATCCTCCTTTTAAGTTTGCCATATATATATTAAAGAAATAGGGAGATATTTTCAAGGAAACGGCACAGAGCTGCATGCAATTTATCAGTGAGCACTGCATCATTTCAAAAACCGCAGAGATGCACCATATTTACAAGAACCCCTTTGTTTTCCCTTTGGCTGGCACAAAATAAAGCTGCCTAGCGCCAACACAGACACTCTTGCACCACAGTACTAGGCTGCCTGCATTGCAGGGAATGATTCCCTGGAACACAGTCACCCTTGTCCCATGGTTAAGGAGGCCTGTGTTTAAGGGAATCATCCCTGCAACGAAGGCAACCTTGCAAGGGTGTCTGGGTTGCAAGGAAGATTGTTTATGTGCAGGAAGGGCACCTTCCTGCACCAGCCGCGGCCCGTGGAGGGAGTTCGGTGGGGCAGGGAGGCGGTGCGGGGGAGGGGCAGGGTGGAGGGTGGTAAACAACGGAATATGGATAATTGTAGGTAAGTAAACAATTTAATAAATAAAACGAATTTCGTACCACACGCTGCATCGTAAAATGCAATGCAGCGCGCGCTACGAAATTCGTTTTATTGGATTTATTGGATTTATTTCATGCTTAATAAGACCCACTTAAATCTACACAAAATACAAGTTAAGCATTATGGAATTCATTCAGTCCATTTATTTCTAGGAAAAGAGAAGAAAAAATAAAATGTCTCAAAATAAAATTTAAGATGCCTGGTTCTTAACGAGTTAACTCACAAAATCACAGATCTAAGTGAATACTAGGTATAATTTCCACAGAAGGGAAAAAGAGGCAATAAATCAGTTAAATATTGCATGAAAAGGAAACTTTTCAATTGACACTTGGGAGTAAATCCTAACTTCACATTAGTACGTTTTCCTCCTACACCATCACCATCAATTTAATGTGCAGGAGGGAAAATGACTACCTCATAGTCATTATAAATACAAAAATTCAAGCTAATATTTTCAATGTATTGCTTTTTCGAATACCATGCAAATCAATTTTGCACAATGAATTCTACAATAAAAACAGAATTAATCAACTACTGTCTCCAGTGCTCCTGTCATTGCACAAGCATTGGCCAGATGTGTCTAATGCCGCTTTCCAAAATCTAGTATGGTGGCCTACTTGTAAAACACCCAACTGAGGTCTATAATAAATGGAACCCATTTTCTGGGATGTTCGCCATCTTGGTAGAATTCTCTCTTCCTTTCATTCTCTTCATATGGCGTTACTATGGATCCATACAAGAGGCTCGTGCAACCTCGTCATTTGTTAATGGAAGCCATTGTCAGAAACATTGATGTACATAAATTGCATGGTTATTTTTTAAATTTGGTGTAGAATATGCCACACGTGCTCTAGATCAGAAGAGTCTGCATACAAGCCAGCAAAGGTAAACCAGCAGCACTACCTCGCTTACGTAAATCTCTTAGCATGATACAGAGAACATAGAAAGCTTGAAGATTTTGACCACACCCAGACCCATTATAAGAGGATAGTGCTTAGCAACCTGGATATTAAGGTTCCTGATGCACAAGCCCTTGTGTATTGAATAGGCCAGGCTTGCTTGAGGTAGCTATAGCAGTGATTTTAGAATACACTCTTATTGGCCCTTAAGTTATCACTCCCGCATACCACCCTAGTGTAGTGTAAAGAGTGTCTGTAAAACATGTGGAAGCATTCACCCCAAAGAGAAACAGCACATCCCTCAATTTTCTATCCAAAGCAGGCAGCCCATTTATAGTTTTCATTAAATTGGTTTTTTTCTTAATCGCTTGGTTAGAGAAGCGACTCCCAAGTAATCTAGGCAAGCTCCCTGTTATTTCAGGACCCAATTAAGGTTAGCTTATTTCAAATAAAATTCTTCACATTTACTATCAACACTTTTGGTTTTGAGACATTATTCTTGAAAGGATTCTTTTCTCAATAGATTTGAAAGGGGAGCAACAATAGGATGAAGCTGATATTAGTGAGTGTACAAAGAGCAGTTTTGTCCAGGTAGATCAAGGGTGCAACATCAGCACCCACCAGAAGATGCATGTCGAGTAACATTTCCTACAGATCAGCATATAATCAATTTGAAAGTAAATTAAATGGCTAGCTGCAACGTGCAACCCTTGTGAACTTCTCCATGTATATTCACAGGTTCACTCTGTGAGGGAGATTTACAAACATTTTGCATTAGGATAACACCACAAAAGTGACGCCAACCAGCGCAAAATGTTTTTTTTTGCTATTTACTGTCCATTGCAAAACTTGTTTTGCGTTGGAGAGCACCCACAAAGTAGCGCAGAGCTGCGCAAAGCACTGTTTGCGTTACTTAGCGCAGAAGGGGAATTACATGGGTGGTACATGGAGTTCCCATGCAACCACCCATGCCGTTGATGTAAAACTATATTTACAAAGATTTAATGCTGCTCGTGTTGGCTAGGCGTAGGGTGGCCATGTGTTGGGGACGTAGGCCTGCGCCTAAATTTGCTCACTGGCTTGAGGACGCCTCTAGATGCCAGACCTTGCTTTTGGAATTCTGGGTCTTGCGGCCTGCGAGGTCTCACCCAATAGACATATGGGGTCCCTTGGTGACATATCTCCATTCCCGAAGTCCCTCGAGCCGTGCTGCCTCTCCCGCAATCCCTGCCGGCACCCCGCCCGCGGCGGCCACTGGTGCTGGTCAGTAATCGCCTCCTATACTCCTCCGTCCCCCCCTGTTTGCTGCACTTGCCATTCACATAGCCATGTTGCCTACACCTCCTCCCGGGTGACGATACTCATGTTCATTCTATTGTCATAACAATAGTACTTGGTCCGTGATTACTGTATTTGGGGAATGTCTTTACATGTGCGACAATGGACTTGGAATTTACTGTGTTTGCCAATCTGATCTAAAGCAAAATGTACTCTGTTTCTGAACTTGTCAATAGAGGTTTTGAAAATTAAAAAAAATATATATATATTTACAAAGATTTGTAGACATGGTTTTGCACCAAAAGTTAACGTCCCTTCAAAGGAGGCGCTAACAGAATAAATACTTCCATTTCTCCGTGCTTTTCCGACTTTGGATGAGTGCTGCACTGTGCAGCACGTACACAAAGCAGGAAAAGCTTTGCATCGTGTCTAGGCATAGTAATTTGTACAGGTAGGATACTCTTCCCATACAAAACTTATGCTAGACTTATGCACACACCCTAGCGCTACTGCGCTAAGGTGCCTGCCTGGTGCTCGGCAGCTGAAATCAGCACCGGTGCAAGGGAAAGGGGAGGAGAGAGCCATATCTCTGAAGATATGGCGCTCTCCTGCTGCCTCCCTGTCGTGCAACGCAGCTCAGCCTCGCGAGTGAGCTGCGATGCGTTGCATGAATTTTTGAAAATCTCCCCCTGTATGATTGAACATGGACCGAGGCATCAGCCTGAAAGAGCCTGCATATTTTTACTAGCCTCATACAAAGTCATGCAGAACTCAAGGATGCCACGAGTTTGTTCTAATCAACAACATACAAAATGCACCTTAAATCAGGGAAAGCCAAGAAGAGGGTATCTCTCCCCAAATACATATATTTCATGACGATCAGAAATAGGTGAAAATCCTGGTTGAACGTAACAATGCGGTGGTGAAAGCCACTGTGAGCCACTAAGGATGTATTGATGAGTTATCAAAGTTAAATATAGGAAAGTATCAGTTTGCCGAAACCTTAACCCAATGCCTCAAGTACAAATGTGTGCCTCTAGTTCCTGGGGTTAGTTCCACCTATCTTTTTTGTGGTTACGAACAATCCCTGGATCAAGGCCATCTTGTGAAGATGGCATTCGCCACTCGGCTATAAATCACTCCCACAGAGCAGGAGACAAGATGGTCCAGTCATTTGAAAAGTGATCACGTCCGTGGTCCCTTGAAATACGAATTATGCTAAGGCTTATCATGTAACCTGTAGCAGCTACCTTTTACTTGACATCACTAATATATTAACCTCAAGCCATCGCCTCACAGAGAGATGAGGGCTATACTTGGCAAATTTGCTCTGAGTGTAGAATAATGATGAGCCGGGTGCCAACTTAGATAAAATTGAAGGACACATGCTCTGAATTTCACCTTTTTGCATTACCTCAATATTAATACCTAGCTCTTACAGTATCAAAACATATTACTAGGTCAACATATTCCAGAAGTTTCCTGCATGTATTATTAAATTCCACACTGCTTTGACTTATTGAGCAATTTCCCTTGGCACTTGTCTGGTTTATCCTTGTCTAATTTTTCTGTGATCGCTGCTTTTTTAATAAATATATTGTGCACTCATTGTAAAAGCAACGTACTGAAGTTTTTATTCTAACAGACCTTTCTTTATGTATAGTTTTCAAGAGGAAATTCCAGCAGCGTTAATGTGGACGAACTGTTAAGCTTTAATAATGCTAAATTGGGCAGGCAAATGTCTCCTTTGTTTTCCAACTATCAACAATCTGTTTCCAATCACCTGTACCACATAGCACTACAGCCCCATTGCCACACTTCAATGCATTTTTCACCTCACCAGTTCCATCTACAATATACACGTCACCTCTTTCTGACAGAACTTCTTGGTAAAACAACTTGGGGCGCCAAATACCAACCCCCAGCAATCTGTAACTCACTGATTCAAAACACTGCATAGGTTGATAACTTGTCTAACATTACGTTTGTAACTATGGCGTTGATTCAGAGATTGGAGGATACATACTCTATCGGGTGATGGAGGAAAATACTCTGTCACAAGGGACCGAGTACCTGTCCTCCAAACCTAGAAATATCCGTCACCCCAGTAGACATCCCTTACATTGGCAGGAACCACCATAATGACTATCGCAGTCAGTGTATCAAAACTTTGATGGGTTGCTCCGGCAACTTGATGGTACCTTCCAACAAACGTTTAAGCCTTTTTTCAATTTCTAAATTAGAAATCGGAAAGTTGGATTTTGTTTTAGAAAAAAAAAAAAATGAATGACCCCCTCACCATGTGACTTGTCTCCCATGGTGAGGGGATCATTAAAAAAAATTCAGTGCACCTTACCGCCAGGTTTTACATGGCGGTGATGGACAGTGAAAACCAGCTACTTGACTGCCCACTTTAAATCGGGTAAGCGGTCAAATTGCCAAACCTCTGATGGTGTTTCCTCCGTTGGGCCAATAGAGGTGAATGTCAGTGCACAGGCGGAGAAGTCTCCTTCGCTGACATAATCAAGTTTCACTAGACTAAGTGAGACAGGCAGACTTCTATTTGGCAAAGAGGGTAGTCAGTAACCTAAGCGACCAAGTACCCTCTCTGCCAAACTCTAAATCAGTCCCTAAAACATTTATTATTTAATACACAGGAGACAATGACACCTGGTGAATTGTTTTAGAAATAGTCATTGCCTTATTTACATTAACTAGTGTGAATCATCTCCCCTCGAATTCCAATAATGATAACTTTTCATCTATTGTGCTTATTACCACAATGTTGTCATTTGTAGGCACTGTAAAGAACAAGTGTGACTATCCTCATATATCCTATGTAACTAGATTCCTGCACTCCCTGTTAATTGTCAGTCTTCACTCACTTACTACCTTTATCAAAATGCCCTCTGTAACCCTCAAATCAGTCCAAATTTGTTGCCCACCTCCTCAGAACAAGTCTCCAGTTTCCCAACCACTTGCCCCTAATCCTTTCCACGACCAGCTCAACCTTGACTCCTACGGTGGCACTCAAATTTGGCAACTACTTAATTCAATTGTTTTTCATTAAATAAGTAGCCATTACAAGAAATTGGAGTATTAGTCAGGGGTGATAACCCACCTCAAATAATAATCACAATACTTGTCAGGGTGAACCACAAAAGTCACTAAATTAACCTGTGCTATGGTAATTTGGCACAAAAGCAGTGAGGCTTAACTTAGAAGCAATGTGTAAAGTATGTATGCGGTACTCTAATAGTAATAGAGTGAAAACACATCCCAAGAACCATCCCAAAACATTTTTTAACAATGGAAAACATTTTATTAAATAAAATGACATAAAAACAACCAAAATCCAATCATTGGAACCAGAGATATACATTTTTGAAGTCTGAATTTAAAAAATAGTGCCAAAACGAACAAAGCGACAACTGTGGCTATCTTGTTGCAGGAGATGGAGAGCGGGTCGGATGCAAGGTTCAGGTTGGTCCCAGTCCAAGAGTTGCTTCCTGACTTAGAAGAATTTCTGAGAAATTAACGTCTTTAGCGGGGCAATGTACCTGCTAGATCCAAAGACTTGATCGTCGACAAGGAGAGCAGCTGGACGAAGTGACAACTTTCTAAAAGTGCAATTTTTCAAAATAGCGATACAAAATCCATCTTTACCATTAAGTTGAATTTTAAATTACAATTAAAATGAGTCCTTGAACTATCTTTCTAGCAGCTCCCAAACTGAAATTAGGTAATATAATCTGTTATTGTGTAACCCAGTATTTTTCTATGGGAGGGCCAGCCTTGTAAGGTTTTCACTGCCAGAACATGAACAACTTTAAATATACATGGCCTACTTTTTAAATACCATGCACCCTTTCCTATGGGCATTTAGGGCCTTCCTTGGGGATGACATATAAGTAGTAAAAGGGAGGTTAGACCTGGCAAAATGTTTCTTTTACCAGTTCGAAATGAAAGTTTAAAACTGCATGTAAAGACAGGCCTGGGGACATGGTTTACTGTGTTACATTAGTGGGAGGCACAGTGAGTGCTGTAGTCCTCCTGTAGCAATTGATTTACGGGCCCTATCTACACTACATGTAGTGCCATATTCAATAGACTTGTAAGCAAATTAAGTGTTCCAATTAGGTGTATGCCAATCCAATTAGGTGTATGCCATTTTTACCATGTTTAAAAGGGAGAGCACAAGCACTTTAGCACTGTTTAACAGGGAGAGTTGTTTATCTACACTTTGGAATTGTGTGCCATATTTATCAACCCTTTGTGCTGTGTAAAGTCAAGTAAAGTGACGTAACCTACTTTTTCTATCCATTTCAAAGTTCTACCAGTCTTTTTACTTGCATCATATACATGTGCTTTATACTCATTGGATTTCTTAGTTTCACTTGAGGGCCTCATCGCTAGCCTACCAGATACAGTAATTTGTTTTTTCAGACCTCACTTTCAGACAGCATCAGCTATCTGTATGCAAACAAAAGGCCTCTTTCTCCAATATAGACTTAAAGCAGGAAGTGTGTCTGCCTCTTGCTGAAGATTCAATGGCTTTCTTGTCTAGCTCAGTTCCCTGCTCCTGATTCAATTGATTTCCTCCCTTCTCTTCCGTTTGTCCCACCCAAGGAGCATTTTACTCAAAAATTACTTTAATTGGATTAGTTGCTGATTACTTGGGTCTAGCCTTCTGCTGGCAAACAGACCTTTTGTATCCAATACTGACATACAGTGGGCTTTGTCTCTACCCTTTTTCATTATTCTATTGCTTGTTGCCTATCGCAGTTCTCCGCTCCCACCATTTGGTGGCTTTTGTCCCTAGGCTTGTGTTTGTCTTGCTCAGGAAGCATTTCTCCTGATTATGTTTGGATTGGTTGAGTTATATCTTTGCACTGCTGATGTCATCACCTTGCATTGCTGTGAATAAGGGTTACTTTTCTCTCCTTCGTGTGTGTTTCTCTCTGTTCCTACCCACTCCTTTAGAACCCCTGCAATATTTATACTTTAGTAGTCTTCCCAGCATCTACTGGACCTCAATCTCCCTCCCTCACTCATTGCACTCTGCCACTCTATCAGTGAGTGGCCATTTTGAAATTGATTGTAAACCATTTCAAGATGAAGACCTTGGACGTCATTTAGGGGTTTGCCAGGGGTCGCAACTGTGTTTCCTGGTTTCCCCTTGCAATCCCTGGCCCAGGCATTGCAACACCGAAAAGATCATTAAATCCGAGTCAGGAATGAAAGTTAAAAAGTGCTCTCATTACACTTTCTTATCGCTCAGCAGTAGCCACGGCTCTTCCACTATGACGGAGAACCGTCACCCCCCTGCCAGCAGCCTTCAAAATTTGAAAAATAAATTGATAATAAAACAGGTTTATTGACGTTTTATTTTTCAAGTTCTAGGCCGGGCCAAGTGTTGGAGGCGGGCCGTCACGGGGGCAGTCAACAGGAGGAGTGGTGGGTGCACTGCTATCAGTGAGCTGACCAGGAGGAGTGGTAGGTGCACTGCTATCAGTACCCATGTCATTAGGACTGGCCGTCTCAGGGCGGCCAAACCAACATGCGCACTGAGCTGTCTCCAACCCTGCTGCGTTGACAGGTTAGAGAGAGCAAAACACAGACTCTCAGTCTCACTGGGAGCGCACATCAAGGGCGCTCAGGTCACCGTGATGCTGCTCTCATGCATGAGAGCAGCATCAGGATTGGCCGCAAGGGAAGATTGGGAGCTTGTACAAATGGGAGGAGCAAAAAACTGCGATGCAGTGGGAAGCAGAGCAGGTAAGTTAGGTTTTTGCTCTAATACTGGCTGCTACTGCTCAACAGCAAACGAGGAGTTTTGCGACAGAAATAAACACAGTCCAGCAATGAAACATGCACTGCACAAACGCGGAAATGAGCTGCGTTTGTAGCCTGGTAGTGTGCTCCAACAGGAAGTAACAATTGCAGCACAATTAATTAATTGTTGCTAATTGAGAGGTCCTGGCAAAAAAGGAGACTAAAATGTATTTAACACACTTTTGTCAGATGACAACAACATAAGGACAAGTACAAAGGAATATTTTTTTTTTTTTTTTCTTTTTTTAAAACCTTTATTGAACAATGAAAGCTCACAAATACTGGCCTACAACCCCACGGGCTGGCCAGAACAGAATGGTCGAATAACCAGCATACAAAAAGAAGATCTGCACAGGATATAACATCAGGAGCACTGGTGAAGCAATAAAAACCATCGAGCGTTCAGCAAGAGCAGGATAATAAAGGTTAATTTTCTAGTACGGGGAGGGGACCAAAGGAATAACGGGCCGTCTATGAGAATACAAGGGAGGGACCGCGGCAAGCCGCCATTTTATAAACACAACGTAAGAAAATGACTCCATATAATCAAATCTAGCAAAGGACAGAAACAGAATCAGAGCTTCAAATAGCGACAGTGGCAACAGTCAATCGCGCTCACTCACCTCCGCCCCTACCCGAACAAAGAAGACGTGATCAAAAAGCCCCATCACAAAGACTATGCAATACGCACCCCAACGGAAAAGGGGGACCTCCATAAAGGAGGAAGGGAAAGAGGGAGAAAATGACAACAAAAGGAACACCCGCCAGACCATGCACCCCCAGGGGAAAAAACAGGACAATAAAACCGGCATGCGATGTAACAGAAACACGATACCAGAATAGGCAGCGAACCACAATAAGCCACGCACCGGAAGAAGGACAGAAAACCCCCGGGGGAGACACGAGGTGACAGAGTCCCGAAAAAGTGAATACACAAGAGCCATAGAACAAAAAAAGGGGAAAATAAGGGGGGAAAAAGACCCCCCGACACAAACAGACCCCCCCCACCCACCCCTAAGCCCACCCTGCACCCCTGCAGAAGGCTACGGCCTACCCCCCCCCGCAGCGTGCCTGTCGCCCTAAATAGAACCCGAAATATAGTGGAGCAAGAAAAGTTGGAATTAAAAGACAAAAAATAGGGGGGGGGAAGGAAGGGAAGGAAAGAAGGGAGTAAAGACATACAAACATACACACGGGGGAGGGCCAAAGACAGGAGTAAACGCACCCATCCACCCGCCCGGGTTAAAGGTCCAAGTCCTCGGGAAGCCAAAGAGTATCAGGCCAAAGTCCAGGAACACTAACCAATTACACAGAACCATATCAGGACACAGAGATCTTCCAAACCGTTCATGAGCTACCGCATATAAGAGTCAGTTTTCATCAGCCCTGACCCTTTTTATCCAAAGCAGTAAGGGTCCGATCCAACGAGGACCCTGCCAGAAAGAACAGAAGGCAGGCAGCAGGAGAGTCCAACGGGAGTCCAAAAAAGTCACAGGAAGAAAAGCACGGAAGATCCAGGAAAAGCATAGAATGTAGCAAACGATGCAGGCACAGTTCCAAGGATATATCCATAAAAACCGACCCATCCGGGCCGGCACAGGAGACGCGATCGGGCAGTGGTGATTGAGAGGGACCAGGAGAATCATGAAAGTCCGGCAAAACAAAATCCAGCTCCCGGGCCAAGGGCAGAGGAGGCAGCACAGGAGGAGAAGGCGCCATCAGGTTGCGCACCTCCGGGGCGGCAGCCGGGGCCGAGTCCGCCAGGAGAGTACCAGCCACACCCCGCGATATCAATGCCTCATCCGGTCGTGGGGGCCCGGGAGGCCCGCAGTGAGGAACCGTCTCCAGAGCCAGGAGTGGCGCGGCCACCGAGAGCCGCCAGGATAGCAGGATGTTCAAGATCCCCTTAAGTGCAGGAAAACCTTCACAGTATCCGACACCCGGGCCTTGCGGCGGGCCCCCAGTGCTCGTCCGGGCCCGGCCCAAACAAATGGGGTCGGCCGCCATCTTGAGAGCCCGAACAGGCCGCGCGGCCAACAACCTCCGCCGGGGCGGCAGTCAAGCAGATGAAGTCCCGCCGACAGGCAGAAGAACACCCCGGACAGGAAGGGGGGCCACCAGAAGAAGGGGATTCACCGGCCCCCCAATGTCGCCAGTCCCGTTTTCCGAGTCCGGTGGCAAAGAACAAGATGGCCGGACCGGAGAACAAAGGGGGAGGAAGCTGAACACACGAGGAACCCCAATAAGGAAGGGCAGCGTCACCATCCAAGGCTGTCGCCACACAGGAGTCTCTCAGCCAGGAACCTCCGGCTCACACGAACAGCGGCCCTCCAATCACCTCCAGCGCGCCCCGAAGGGCAAGCCCGCAGGCTGCATCCGGCCCAGGAGCCGGGACGAAGAACCAGGCCAGTCCGCTCTCGAGTCCCGGGAATGGTCGGGGGCACTGCACCGGACCCACAGCAGCCAGGACAACCGGAACAAGTGGTAAGTGCCTGCAGTGCGTCGTAGTAGTACCACACAGCAAGGAGGGCTTCCCGGGGCAGGATAAATGCAGGATAAATGTGAAAAACACAGGCGGGCGAACGGAGCCGAGCTAAAGCGCGGCCATCTCGGTCGCGAGCTAGGCTCCTCCCCCTACAAAGGAATATTTAATAAAGGATCAGGACGAGCAGAGATGGTAGAAGAGAGGAAAAGGACATATCACACAGACAGGTGAGAAATAACAGAGACAGGCAAAAAAAAATACTTCAGAGGCAAAGAGGGAAAGAGAGTGAGAGAACCTACAGGTGGCAATATAAGAAAGACGCAGCTAAGATAGAAAGAAAGAGAGGAAAAGATAGGTGTGTCAAAGGTGACAGAGGACCAGCCTAGAAATAGACAGCATAGAGGGTAAACAGGTGAAAAAGAGACATTAGAGTGAAGTGGGCGATAGGTGGGAGACAGGATGACAGAGAAATTTCAAAGAGAGAATAAGTAAGAGTGAGTGAATAAGAATGAGTGAGTGCAAGTGAGTGTATGATAATTTGTGAGTTCCAGCAACAGCGAATGGGAATGAGTGAGAATGAGAGAGGGAATGTAAGTGAGTATGACAGAGAAGTTGGTGCTATCGAAGGCTGCAGTTGGCTGTGATGTACTGAAGATAATTATTGGTTTATAGAAGCAACCATGGCAAAATGCTTCCTCTAGCATACCTTATGCAGTTCAAAGCATGTCAAAATACTGGCACTAGCATACCAGAGTAATACTTGTCATATGGGACACCCACAGAGACATTCTGTTGCTGGCATCCCGGAGGAACGTTTTGGCATAGGGTACCCATGGCAAAATGCTGGCATTGCCTAATGGCAATTCCTGGCTTTTTTAAGGACAACCATGGCTTTCTGGGGTGAGAGCAACCGTGACAATATTTTGACTCTGTCATGCACAAGGTCATTTTTTACATAAATGTCACTCTTGGTATATGAATAGCACTATAGAACAATTGTGGTACTGCCATACTGTATGTTGTTTTTGGCCTAAGGGGCACCCGTGACATATGTGGAGAGGGGCATCCATGCCAATATGCTGGCCCTGGCATAATGAAGATAATTTTTGACTCATCGGGCACATATAGTACATATAGAGTGTCTGATTTCATTGGACTGGCACACCAAGAAAGGGTTTGAATATTTAATGAGTGCCCTTTCAGAGCCTATGCCTTTTTAGCAAATGTATGTCATAATTCTGCTTTAAAATGCACTATTTGACCCTATTATTTTGTTACAAATGTTTGAAAGTCCCCGAGAAGAAGTCAGGCTCACTGGGTTCACTCTCTAACTGCAATTCAGGGCAAGTACTATACCCAATCACTTTCAAAGATCACCAGCCATCCCTGCAAGAACAGACGGTAAACTGAGTCTCGATGAGTACTGTCTACTTTCTGCAGCTCTCTGTGGGATCAGGAGATTCCATTTAGATTTTGTAAAATGATTTCAGCCGTGCAATACGCACTCTTCTAAATCATTTTTTTTAACAAGCTATTGCTTTGTTTATTGTTAATGTATGAAAAAGAGTGAGAATAAAACATTCACACTTGTGCTTTGCCCAAGTGATACTGATGTGCAAATGATCATGAATCATTACAATAATTACAATAAGAAATAAGAAATAAATAAGAAATAAGAAATAAGAAATAATAATAATAATAAGAAGAAATAAGATATAATAAATAATGTAAGCTAATATCATAATTCATATTTGTTACAGGGTGTATATCAATTAATGCACATGAAGTTATTGCTCTTTTAAAATATCTTTGTTTCCTTTCCCTATGACTTATTAATGATTTTAATGTTGTGTTATAAAGTAGAAGGATTATTAAATCATGGCTCTTTGTGGTCAAAATAATCTAGGATTCTGGTGCTGTTCAGTGTTCTGTGGTACTATATTCTCTCCACAAGAAAACATATTTTTCATGTAATACAAAGAGAAAGGAGTACGATTGCACTGTCATATCATATCCGCAACCTAAGGTTCAGGTGGCATCACTTCCTGGGAAGATCCAGGGTCAAAGGTCATGATAATGTCACTTCCTGTGATGCTATTAAGGTCAAAATGTGTGTGATGTCACTTCCACTAACCCTGGCATTTTGGTGAATCGATGTCGATTATGACTGCCAATGCATGCTCATGTGTCTTGAAATTATTTTTCTTATCTTTTAATAAAATATATTATTCAAAGATGGCTGCCATGCTTGTGCACACATTAAAGACAGCCCTCTGGAATGATTTTTTTTATTAAAGAAGAAACACCATTCTTAGATAGCCACCGTTCATCTGTGCACACGTGCAGTGGCCATCTTTCAATGATTTCCTTAAAACAAAAGAAAATAATTCCAAAATGGATGCGACCCATATGTGCTTGTATGCAAGCAGAGGTCACAATCAATAGGGAAAAAAGAAGCATTAACTTTCTAAATCGATGTTAAGGGCAAGCATTTTTGACTTTGTCAGTGCTTTTTTATCACATTGCAACCTTTTGTGAAATCCTTCAATTAAGGGCTGCAAAGATACTTCATGGCCAAGGCTGCAGTATTCATGGAGTGAGGTATATCATTCCAGGAATCTGCCTCCCCGATATTAGGGACCTTCCCTGGGAAGCGAAGGGCCAGCTGGGAGCTATCCACTGTACAACAAACACTCTTACTGTTTTTCCATATGCCGACATGATCTTCCCCTTGTTCCTGGTGAAGTTTTTGTTTGGAGAGCAACACGCCAGAATTTGTTTCCACTTGAAAAGTAGTCAAAACACATGTAGAAAAAGCTCGTAAAATAAAAAGTGCATGCACTTACGCGTTTTACACTGTACAGTGATCCAAATCATTTTCCCGGATGTAGTTTATGACAATTCATTTCTTTTCAATGCAATCCAAATTGTGCATACAATTAAATGTCTTATTTACTTTGCTGATGTATGTATACCAGTGTTTTCTATTCAAGGCATACTTGATTTCATTAGGAAGCAACTGACCCTGATGTTTAATACAATTTGTACTTGAAAAAGACAATCGGCTTCTTTTTTTTTAAGCCACAGAAGAGTTTGGAAAATTGTATTTTTCCATTTACCCTTGAACTGTCGTGCTTGCCTCAGCCAGGAGCTTTTCTGCCAGATGCATCCTCCTTCCAGCCCTCCTGAGCCAAGTGGTTTGTTTTATACATTGATGTGAAAATAAACTGTGTGCATGCACAAAGGAAATTGCTTCCCCTTATCCAAATTAAAAGGCTGAAAGTCGATCTCGAACTCAGTTTGGCTTCAGGCATGCAGCTTATAGTATACAAACTAATGTGCGACTACATGCATACTGTCTGGTGTCTTATTATTTACAAAGTCTTGTAATAGGTGAAAAATTATAAAGAATGTCATTTTGTAAAATAAAGATGCGTGGTGAGGGTGGTAGGTGGCTAAAATTATATTTTCAAAATCACTTTACAAATTTCAGTTTTGAACAGTCACATTTTCGCTGTGTGTGCTAGCTTGGCCACCCTCAGCCTGGGACATATTCACAAGGAACTGGCGTAGGGCGGCTTTGCAAATCATTTTTCTGCGCTGTCCCACGCCAATTCGAAAGGACGGGAATGCACTGTATTTACAAGATACGGTGCATTCCTGTCCTTTCAGTCAGCACCGGCACACATATTGCAGCCGTGCCCCACCGCAGGCACCCTTCCACCATGGTGTAAGGGGGGTGTCTGTGTTGCTGGCAACATTGTTTTTTTGCTGGAAAGCGCACCTTACTGCACAAAAACAATCAGAAGAGGCATTTTCCTTTTTCTGCGTGTGCTGCAGAATGCAACACACGTGGAAAGAGGAAAAAAAACAAGGAAAAAATTGACAACAATTTCTCTTTGCTATGCCTGCTCTAGGGAGAGGCAAGGTTTTGGGACTGCCCCGGGTTTACCTGATGTTGTAAATCTGGGGATCATCAAATTCCATGGTTGTTGAGGGGGAACACCCACAGCAACACCCATGAAATGCCCCTTTCACGCAGAGTAAGCCAAGGCCCCGATTTGCACTGCCTTGCCTTACTCCATATCTACAAGGCCATGAAAAGCCACACAGGATGGCTTTACGTGCCCTTGTAGATATGGCTAAGCCCTGTGCACCACCGGAACATCCCAAAACATGACGTTCCGGAGGCGCACAGGGCTTGTAAATATGCCCCTTGATGTGTAGTAAGCCTGTGAGGACAGGTCCCCGTTGCAGGTATTACCTCACTGTATTGCAGGCGACATATTGCATGGCACATTAAATAAGCCAATCCTACTGCCTTTGTCGTAATTAGGGGCTTAATGGAGGACCCCGCAGCACCCACAGTGCGGAGGGGTCCCCGGGTTTTTTGTTTCAGAGGGGGACACCATGCCCTCTAATCTATGTGATTGGATGCCGTGCAGAATGCATACAACGGCATGGAATAAGAAATAGCTAAACTCTCAGGAAGGTGACTCTGCTTTACCGAGCAGAACCCTGCAGGGTGGGCTGGGGGCAACCATTCAGGGTGCCCCATTAGGCCCATTTTGCAGGGCGGCCCCATCATTTTATGTTACATCACTGGTTGTAATGTTTTATAATCAAGAGATCAGACCTATGGCTTTGGATATAACTTTTACCAGGGAACCAATCAGGCCTGTACCCTTTATCATTGGCTTGTCACTATAACCTACTAAGGTCTACTGGTTTAAACATAACATAAGCTTTACAACAGGGTAACCATCAGGCATACAGTCACAAAATTAGAAATCTAAGCAACATTATAGTTGGCAAAGCGATTATTATAATTGGGTGGCACTTTTTCATGTTGTTTTGGGCACATATGCATTTTTAGTGTTTCATCCAACATCTTGTGCATATTTTGAATATATGGATTTTCACGGCTCACGTTCCACCATGTTACCCATTGAGCTGCACAGCCTGATAATATAACTCAAAGTCGGGTATCCCCAGACAGTCTTCTGAGGTTGATACTTCAATTTCATGAAAATATACTCTGTGGTTTTGTCCCTCATATATAAAATCACTTGGGCAGGAATATATAGATTTCTTGCTGAGAAATAAAGAAAAAGGAGCACTACTACCATTTTGACTGCAACCACTCTAGCCATTACTGAAAGGGGCAATAGAGTCCAAACACATGTTGGTTCATGTCTGTTCATCAAGGTCCTTGTCAGATTGCAATCAATCAAGTCCGAGTTATTGTGATAAACTTGAATACCCAAATATCAAAATGTACCAGTTCTTCTAGTTAGGCGAAGGCTTTGTGGCTTGCCAACTCTGAGCTCCTCTAATGCTTCAAGAGGCTAGAGACACTACTTACTTGAGTTAATTTTTTGTCCTAATAACTTTCCAAACCATTCAACCCTCCTCCACCTTTCTATAATAAAGCAGGATATCCTTTGCATAAAGGAAAATTGTGTGTATGTATTTCCCCTCTTTAATTCCTTGAAGAAATAAAGGACATCTTTATGTATTAGTTTAGTGTCAGATATCATCATCCTAGATTTCATATTTGTATTGGGTTCTGTTAGACCTGACATCCTTGGTGTGGTTTCCCCTGATTCCTGTTTGCTGGACGTCATTTCTGCTGGTTTAGGTGTTCTGGGCAATTTACCACTGCTGATCAGTGCTAAAGTGCAAGTGTTCCTTGTGTAAATTGTGATTCAGATTGGTTATCCATGATTGACATATTTGATTTGCTGGTAAGTTCCGACTAAAGTGCACAGTGTGTGCCCATGACCTGTAAATCAAATGCTACTAGTGGGCCTGCAACAGTGATTGTGCCACCCACTTGAGTAGCTGTGTAAACCTGTGTCAGGCCTTCCATTGCAGTGTCTGTGAGTGCAATTTTGATCCATGGTAATCTGACAAGGGAACCACTTTGCCAGCCCCTAACCTTCCCTTCTACTACATGCAAGGCACCCCTAGGATTGGCCCAATGTACCCCCCATGGGCAAGGGGCAGTGCATGGGAAAGATAGGACATGTACTGGTATGTTTTACATGTGCTAATGTGGAATACTGCCAATTTTATTTTTCACTATTGCAAAGGACTAGCTCTCCTGTAGACTATTACTGGAGCTGCCTTGTAACCTCTTACAAGTGTAACTATCAACTGGGAACAGCTGGAGATTTGGAGTTTGGGCTCTATGAACTCAGAATTTAATAACACATCTTTTCAGAAAGGTGGTTTTTAAATTGTGTGTTGGAAAATGCAATTTTTAGAAAGTGTTTTTAGACAAAAGAGGGCAACCTAATATTCCCTTGAGGACTTGGGTCGATGTAATATAACAGGTGAGGATGTCAAACAAGGGAATTATTCCTGCACTAATATATAAGTTTTGAAAACTTTTCAATATGCCAAAGCTTGGCATTACAACTTAATTTAAGGTTATTTTCAAATAATATTAAAAAAAACATTTTCAAATAAGCAGGTGTATATTTTCAAAAAGTGTCTTTATATTGAAAAAGATAAATCGCCATAAATACAATAACAGGGATTCACAAAAATAAATCTTATGACACATTGACGTTGGTCATTACTTAATCATATCTAACTTCATATGCCATATGGCAATGTGTCAAACAACCACTTCCTATATACACAGGCTATGCCTGTCAAAAACTATACTAAGCTTTAAATGGCATATTTAACTATGACTGCAAAGAAAGTTGGAATGTGTGTGGAAAACAAATCAGTAAGACTATCTTCAGGACTGGAGATATTTCAAGATGATAAGGGACCCCTTACGAGAAAGGTGATTTAAGTAGTATTTGGGTCTCTCACTGTGCTCGTTTATTTGACTGATTTCACAGCAAGTAACCATGAGGTGAAAGAATCACTGCACTCATATCAAGCAACTGCATCTTGTTCTGGATTACAAAAACACCATCCGTGTGTTATAGCGCTCAGCATGAGTTATCCTCTGCCATCCTGTGCGCCTCTGCCTGTTTGTGTATTCACCATCTGGTTTTGCAGTGACAAGAGCTGAGTGTGTGCATTCATCTAGACATTCACATGGAGGGGTTGAAGTGTGTCCTGCCTTTCCTGGTTGACTCATAGCCAGGCTGAATAGACCTTCCTGCATTTAGAGTGATGGGTGGAGTTTTCACTAGCACCTGAATAGACCTTGTCTGCTCTACACAATGATGTCCCCACCTCCTGTAGTGAAGCTGAACCAGGGAGGACAGAACTGGTTTTACTGAGCAAGAGAGACTTTCTGAAAAAAGACCTCAAAGGGAAAAAGAGGTATAAGTAGTAAACCTAAAAACCCAGATCTTTAGATCACCTCTGGAGCAAGAGGTCCTTCTGCCAAGGAGAAGGGCTAAAGAGCTGTGAGGAGGGGTACTGCCCCTTTGCTGTGTGTTGCATTGCTGGGTTGGCTGCAGTTGCCTGCTTCTACCTGAAAGAGGACAAAGACTGATCTTTGCTGTGGATCCTGCTTGAGAAGCTCTCCAAGGGCTTGAAATAAAGCTTGACCCCTGTTCCGAAGTCTCAGAGACACAAAGATTATACTTGCAGCATCCCTGAACTCCACTGGTAGGACTTGTGACCTGACTAGTGGTGCCACGCCTAGTTCTGGACAACTGGAGGAGTTTGCTAGGCTGAAAACCCCAAGTAGAAGATTCCAGATGCCGTCTTCAATGCCGCTGCCTGCCCTAACGCCATGGTCACCGCTAGCTGGCTGAGGGCAGCACAGAATACAATGGCACCGCAATCCTGATGAATGCTGACGCCATCCCCTCATCGACTCCTACACCTTCATCAAAGCGGATGTCTGCCCCTGGGCCAAAGGCACCATTTGTGGAGCACACAAAGCACTTCCCAACGCCATCACCTCCCACACACCACCGCTGAGTAAATAACCAATATGGGTGACTTCTCAACGCGTCACATCATAAGGAACCGATGCACCACCACCGAAGCTGCGCCACCTCCCCTGCACAGTAAGGAACCAACGCCACGCCTCCCCTGCAACATTATAGAACTGACGTCTCACCTCGCCCACATAGCAGTAAGGAACTGACACCTCACCTCCCCTGTGGCAGTAAGGAACCGCGATGCTTCACCTCCCCTGTGGCAGTCAGGGACTGACGCCACCCGGCACAGGCTCCACATCACCTCCCAATGTCGTGCTACGCCGCTGTTTGGATCATCACAAAAGGTCCTGTTTCTCTGGGGGTACGTGTGATTCCATTACCGGCCCGCACACCTCGTAGCGGCGCTGTACTTTGGATTTGTAGCTGTCACGACTTTGAGATAGCCCACATTGGAGCTATTGTCTTCTAAGAGCTATATTTGTGCAAGAAACCTGAGTTGTGTATGCTGGATTCTTGTTGTGTCTGTCTTATTTAGTTTAGATAAAGAGACTTTATTTTTCTAAACTGGTGTGGTGTCCATTTGTGATGTTTTCACTGTGTTACTGTGGGTTATAAACAAATACTTTACACATTGCCTCATTAGTTTAGCCTGACTGCTCTGCGCCAAGCTACCAGAGGGTGAGCACAGGCAAACTTAGGTATTTACTTTACTCATCCGGACTAAAAGAAAAGGTACCGACTTGTACAGGGTGTATACCACTGCCAACTAGAGACCCTCAATTCTAACAGGTTCAAATATAGAAATCAAAACCATGAACTAATTTTCGGTTTGAATCCTGTCATGAGGACTGTGAGTAAGTAGTTCCAATTTAGGCAATCAAAAGCATTCTCCCCGTCTATGCATGCCAAAGCTGCTAATCTCATATCTAATGTGCAGATTCTCATGGCATGGGAAACCCTTTTTGTTTCCAGTAGTGATTCTCTGGAGTACAAAGCCCATGTAGTCTGGTTATACCAATTCCGATGACAATGGTGATATTCTGGTTGCCAGAACCTTACCTAGTACCCTGCAATTGATAATCAAAATTGATAGAAGGTTGTATGAGGACAATTCCTTTGAGTCTTTGTTGCATTTGGGTAATATCAATATTTTAACTCCCTTACTAGTGGGAAGTAATGAGCAACATTCTTTTTCTGTATAATACACTGATAGTAATTTAGGAGTCACAAGTGTGCTTTAAGTGACATAAAACTCAGAAGAGGGTTTATTCCTGCTGCCAAATCATTAATTGCCATCTTCATCGCTTCTAACGATAAAGGAGCATCCAGTCTTCACATTGGGATGTATGTGTTTCGTCTACCCCATAAAAAGTGCATTAGGAGCTAATTATGATTAGAGGGAGCGCATCCTAGGTGTTTAACATGTTATATTAAGCCGTGTGTATTTTCAGAGCATAGGATCATGTATGGAGCAGTAAAAGCAGTATTCATTGTGTGTCAACTGTGTCAATCACAATGCTTTAAGTTCAGATTCTGCATCTAATTTTTTAATTCCTCTGCTATATTTGCATCAGTGGTACCAGACAAAGGTGGGTGTGGTCTAGCTAGCTCAACAGATCATGCACAGTTTAAATCACTGCACCATATATAACTTTGGCCCACTTTGATGAGTCTCCACGTAACTTTCTAAAAATGGGCTACTTTTTTACTAGTTTGTGCATGGAAAGTTTCTTGGTGATCCGTCAAGTGGGGGCCTAGAAAAAAGGGGGTTCTCAAAACAAAATACCATGCATTTTCCATAGACTTCTTTTAGAAGGGCTACAGAAGAAACTGCTGAACGGAATTACACTAAATTTGGTAGGAAGCTAGATCTTGGTACACACATTGTGCTTTCTGTGATTAGGGGTAAATCCATCCAGTCGTTTTTGAAAAATTAAGGGTAAAAAATATGGCTATTTGGATGGTTTGGTACGTAAGAGTCTCAAGAGACTGTTGCGGGAGCATCAATTTAAAAATAGAGAATTCTTATTGGCCCAGGGAACTTTATTACTCTTAGGCCATATCACTCCCACTGGCGTCAGACTTCAAAGGGAGCAAACACTCTGATTGACTGCCAGCAACATCAGAAAAATGTTGCTGGTAGCCATTATGGGACTCTAGGACTTAGTCCCCCGTCCGGAACATGTACAATATATATATATATATATATATTACCTACTGGCGGTCGCCAGTAGGTATATATAGTTAGGATTTTTTCTCTATGGGATTTTTGAAAATTCTATGTCTAATAACTTTGGCGTTTGTGGACGGAATTGGCTGAAATTTTCTGGAAAATGGAACATTTTGTTTCTGAGCAGCCCCTGAAAATTTTGGGGGGGTTCGTCAAGGGGGGGCCGAGAAAAAAGGGGGGTCCCAAAATGCGTTTTTCCCATGTTAATTTCCATAGGGCGGTTGGCCTCACTTTTAGCCCGAACGGCTGAATGGATTTGCACGAAACTTGGCAAAATTGTAGGGACTGGTAGCCCGATGTGCCTTTTGTAGGTCTCAATATATGTGCTCCAGTGAATTTTGAGAAATTAACGTTTAAAAAAAGATATATATCTGTAACAGCGGACCGGGCAGCGTTCCAGGACGCGTACTTTTCGCGCAACGGAGCTTTGTGAAGCGAAGCTGATTGGTTCTCCGGCGTCTGTCAACATTCCAAACAGTCCGTAGCGGCCGCCATCTTGTCTCTCGGTAGGATCGAGAGACAAGAGGAGGCCAAAGCGAAGGGGCAAATGACCATAAGGGGGCATAGTACATTGTCGCTGACCCCCTAGGTTTGATGTGGAGGTTTTAAAAGGGCCCCGCGGGGCAAAAAAAAATAAAATAATAATAATCGAACGGCTGAATGGATTTGCACGAAACTTGGCAAAATTGTAGGGACTGGTAGCCCGATGTGCCTTTGCTAGGTCTCAATATATGTGCTCCAGTGGATTTTGAGAAATTAACGTTCAAAAAAAGATATATATCTGTAACAGCGCTCCGCTTCGCGTACTTTTCGCGTTACGGAGGTTTGCGAAGCTGATTGGTTTTTCGGCGTCTGTAAACATTCCAAACAGTCCGTAGCGGCCGCCATCTTGTCTCTCGGTAGGATCGAGAGACAAGAGGAGGCCAAAGCGAAGGGGCAAATGACCATAAGGGGGCATAGTAGATCGTCCCTGACCCCCTAGGTTTGATGTGGAGGCTTTGAAAGGGTCTCGCAGGGCAAAAAAAAAATATACCGTTTTTTTACGTGGAGTGCGCCCGGTTCGCGAACCGGGAAGCGTTCTGGGGAGCGTACTTTCTTGAAAATTAGTGAAAAAAGTTAGAGTAAAATAATAATTGTGAGTGATCAGATGTAGGGTAGCTCTGAGAAGAGCTTTTGGGTTTATGGTACATTTAGGTACTTATAAGTAGGTACCAATGCACATTCTTAAATTCAGAGTGAAAACTCTGTTGCCCTCATCTGAGAAGTGAACTCCATCTCCTCTGTAGATATCTTGCATGTAGTAACGCAAGTTATTGTTGTACAGGGAGCCCATTCCATGGTCTCTCATGTAAGCTGAAACAGATTTGTTTACATGCTTCCTCGATTTCTCAATTTGTGGACAAAATTGGTTCGACCACCTCCATTTCTGTCTTTGGCATATATTTGAATATACCAAGGCAGTCTGAGGAAAAAGTGCCATCAATTGCTCAAAGGTGTCCTTTAAAAGCATTTCCAGACCTACCCCAGTCAAAGTGCCCAAATCATTACCTCCACAGTGCACAATTAACAGGTCAGGTTTTGGCAAATGCATAAAGGTTTTCACCAATGGTATCAATTGGTGACATTTTAATCCTCTGTGGCCAAACCACTTAATTTCCACATCTTGTAAATTGAGGTTAGGTAAATTCCTGTTTTCAACGTACCTTTGAGCCCAATAGATATAACTATGTCCAACAATCCAGACAGAAAACATGGTGAGAGAAGGTTCTGCTGCAGTCAGATGAAGTGTGGCAATGAAATGGCAGTTGAAAAAATGAGAGTGTAAAATGAAAAAAACTGAGGAGTTTCTGTGTTAATGAAGCAGTAAGAGTGATTGGTGGATTTTGATTGCTGAAAACAGAAAGTTAGTGTGCATGGATGAGTTCGTTGAAAGATGTATTTTGAGTGGCGAAGAAAAAATCATTAAATGAAAGAATGCTCTGGATATGCAGGTGCACTGAGAGTTCAGAGTTCAATTGCAACATTGTTGTGTGAGAGGTCTTGCAAGAGGTGGTTGCTATGCAGAAAAAGCAGAGAGGGGGCAGAGGGGGGAAGGGTTTTGCTTTGAAAAAAAGTGAGGGAAGAGTTTTGATTGGGTGACATGAGAGATATGTGTGAGGAATTACAGCATTTCTGTGCTTTTGATAGCTGCAGACTCTGGAGTGCATACCTTTTGCTCTGCTGAAGACAAATTGGTGTGTTTCTGAGACTGTTTTGAAACTCAAAGTATTTGCTAAGGTGAGAAAAGATTTCTTTAATTTAGATAGAAAATAGTGTGCTTTAAGGAGAAAATTATGAAGAAAGTTGTGTTTTTCAAATGTTGCTTTGTCTCAAGTGTTTCACAAATAGATTTTGTTTCTTTGAGAAATTGTAATTGGAGAAAATGTGAAGTATTAGTACTGACAGGGCTTTTATGTGCATAGGAGCTGTGGAGTGTTTTCAAATTATGACTTGTAAATCGTTTTTGAGAAAAAGTAATAGTTTTAATATTGATGAGAAGGATATAATGGTGTCTGCTTCTTTATAAGGTAATTGAGAGTCTCTGATGTTATTTTTCCCATTTCAATGTAAGAAGTTTGTCTGTGGAGCAAATTGCTTGTAAATATGCTTCCACCTATGCATGGCAAATTTAGATTTTGAATGTTTCCGTTACATAGGCATGTTAAAGGTGACTGAAACATGCTGCAAAGGCAATCAAAAAATGCTTTTATGTGTCTTAAGGACATTTTAAGTTATTTCCCCATGTGCAGTGTTTTCAAATTATGAGTTGAAAATCGTTTTTGAGGTAAAGGAATGTTTTCAAAATTTATGTGCGCCATATGACCCCAAATTTCTTTTTCAGGGGTGCAGTAGGGTGTTCTTGAGACACCCCTGCACCGTCGGAAAAATTCGTAATTTGCGATGAGGTAATTGCTAATCGCAAATTGCACCTTCATTCTTATGGGCCTCCTGCTGCATGGAAATGAATGGGTAATTTGTAATTAGCAAATAGGTCATCGCAAACTAGGAATGGTAAAGAATCGCTATTTATTCCTTAAAGTTCGCTATTTAGGAAATGCAAAAAACTTTGATGATACATATGGCGGTTCATCTCTAACAAGATAAGAAGCATAGGGATAGATTTATGATGACTGGCGCATCACCAGGGATGTGTTAGTCATTCTGTGCCGCTGTTCCGTCACCTATGGTGTGCTGCATTTACAATGCGGCGCATCATGGGGCAAAAACAGCACAGATGCGTGACGTATTTGAGCCGTAAAGTTGGCGCATTGCTGGAGTTGTATCGTAAGTGTGATGAAGCTCCAGTAAGGCTGAGGGGTGCCCCTGTCGCAGGGTTTCTGTTCTCACACAGAACTGTGGACAGAGGATTGGAACCTCGGCGAATTAGGGTGTCCCAAAACTCACCTTAGTAATCAAAACCCCTTAGCAAGCTAGGTACAGTGTCACATTGGATATAACAAACTCTCAATGTTTAGACAATCCAGAATATGAACTTATAGTACCTCAGGATACGTGGAACTCATGAACAGTCGGTCGTTATATATTTCTTAGAAACCAGAACATGGAGTTAAGAAGAAGACATGTGTATTTGAAATATTTATTTACTAATGCCGTCTTCTCAGGCGTAGTATCTTAGATTATACAAGTACACATATTATCAGTAGCAAAATTACCAGCATAGTCAGTAGTACATAAAAAGCGAATGGTGACAGTATGTTAACATGCTGTAAATGAATAAGAGTTAGTAACACTTATAAGCAGCCGCAGGCCGTGGAGGGAGTTACGGTGGGGCAGGGAGGCGGGGAGGGGGAGGGGCAGGGTGGAGAGGGCTCCACCCTGCCCCTCCCCCTCCCCGCCTCCCTGCCCCACCGTAAGTCCCTCCACGGCCCACGGCTGCTTATATGTCACCCTCCCTAATACACATAATATATTATTTGCTAAGAAGGTCTCTTTGTGTTGGTTTAGGGCGTGCCGATACTTTAGTGTCTTAGATTTGAAGGAATCACATCAGCATACACCAGCTCTCTGTTCATGTGAACCGCATCAAGTGTTGTGTATGTGTGTTCGGCAAAGCAATATAAAACCCGCCTCATGCCCAGAATTGGGAGAAGCTGCACTTATGTTATGAGTATGAAGTCGTGGAGATCAGACCTCATAACAATTCTGTATCGTGTTGTTCTTGAAACTTCAGCACTCGCTGTACAGATATAGTTTAAGAAGCAAAGCAGATAGTAGAGCAATAACATATTATTCTCATGTAAATCACGATGAACTATTAGGTTGAAAGCTAAAGCAACAACTAAGTGTCGTGTGCAGAAGTTGCAAAAAAGGAAAAAATGGCGTTTAAACCGGTAATGAGTCCATGCTAACTTAACACGGTGTAAAGATATCCAGGACCTAGATGACACCTCCCCATGATCCGGAAACGAACTGAATAAGATAATAGAAGTGTCATCTCATGAGAGCAGATTGCAACTTTATATGTGGACGGTTCGCAAGGTAAAACATTAAAAACTAGGAAAATTTAATGCTAAAGAAAAATAAAACAGCCAAGTACTTTATCGAGTCTTAAGCCAATAGGCAAGCTAAATAATAAAAACTTGACAAATAAGTCAATGAATTGTCAATGAAATGCTAGTACTCAGCATATCAAACATGAAAAAGGTCTATGACATAACTGTGTATGCAAAATAAGCTGCAACAGCCTCCAATAGGAAGTCACCGTCTTCATCCGAAAAGAGTTCAGCCATCCAATTTAAAAGCGGAAAAGAACATAAGAGCTCTCCCAGCACCGGATCCTCTATCAACATCAGAGGACAGCTCGGTGGGTTTTCAAGAAAGCTCTGTTCCAAGAAAGACTGTGTTGCCGCCAGTAAATTCCAGGGACCAATTAGTCCATGCATCAATGCCACAGCCATAATCCTTTCGCCAGGACAAACCAACTCGTGAGTAATGATAGGAGTCATCAGCTGATTAAAGTCGACGTCAGGAGAAACCGGTCCGCAGAGACACAAATCAATGGCCCAATCGAAATCACAGGTCAGGCAGTGAAATACAGGATGGACACAGGTGAAGTAGGAGAATCGAAAAGATAATCCATATGCCGTGCTTAATATCGCCAACGGCATTGTGCCATAATATTCTAGCATGCGATTGCGGAACAGTGTCAGCAGCTGCAGGGCGGGAGCTTGCACAGGAGGGACATCCATATTTAAAAATGTAAAAAAGCACAAGAGCGTCCGCTAGTAATGCAAGTAAAAATGGGAATCCACGAAGCAGAGTGGAAAAAATAGAATGAAAGAAAGCAGGGATGACTCCAAAGATTTTCTCAAATGAAGTCACAAGACCACTGGTAACAACTTTAAAAAAGTGCGCCAGGCCCTTTGTGGAGGACGCGTTAGAGATAGTCCGAACCATCTTGCTGAAATGGAAAGGCGAATCTGTATTTAAAAGGGTCTGCACCTCTGTACGGGTGTTCGCTATGTGAAGCACGAAAGTTTCCCGGGTCGAACTCAAGGCCACCTCTGTCTGAGATAAAAGAGCTCTTATTCTTGCCATGCCGTTGAAATGTGCTCCCAAGGTTGGTATTTGTGGCCAGATTGAAAACTCCCTATGTTCATGTGTGGGAGGAAATAGAACATTTCTGCAGCAAATAACCCGTTCATTTACTGTTACGATAAAATGAATACTTTTAATTAACCCAGAACAATCTTCATTATTGAGCATCAAATAACTACCATTTTCCAAGAACTTGAACGTGGGGATGATAGCAGGAACTGGTGTGCCTTGCAACACGCAAGCCATATTTGGTCGGTGTTTGTTGCATGAACCGTGTAACTGTATGTGCCTACACATTAGTGAATGATCTGGCGTCTCAGTGCATTCCTCTCCATTCAGATAAAGTTCTTGATCATCTTTGAAAATCTGTATGTGTATGGAAGCGACCAGACCTCATGAAGAAAACCACTACTTAAAGGTTAATAACGACCTATTGGTATATATTTCATACAATTTGAAAACTTATATAAAGGAAAAGGCAGCGTTATTAAACCGTGGATAAGGCACGTTGCCAAAGCAGTCAACCTTTTGGATTTATACTGGAAATGTTAAAGGAAGAATTACGGAGTAGGGCCTGTAAATCTTTAATGGACAACGAGTAAAATTACTCCAACCATCATATTCCTCTAACTCCGGGATAGTAGGGGTGTTTAATTTTTTAGAAGTAGCCAATCCAAAGCATTTGGTCTGGGAAATTGTTTCATTCACAAACAACATATGATTTGGGATGAGACATGCACGGTGGAAAGCCTCAGTGCCTTGTACCTGCCAGGTTCGTGAACCCCAAACTGATGTAGATCCTGGATATTTTTACTCTGTGTTACGTTAGCATGGTCTCATTACTGGTTTAAACGCCATTTTTCCTTTTTTGTAACTTCTGCACACGACACTTAGTTGTTGCTTTAGCTTTCAGCCTACCTGCGTCAAGATCTATGCCTGCTTCAAGCAGGCGCAGGGTTTTGATGTAGCTTTGTCCTATCTGATTGTAAATGCGGCACACCGTGGGTGGCAGAGCAGCGGTGCACGTTAACTGGTGCATCCCTGAGGATGTGCTAGTTAATATAAATCTGCCCCTTTACATTTAATTATGTGCAGGGGACACAGAGTAGGTGAGGTGTATCCAAGGTTAAGAAGAGATGAGTCCTGTTCAGTGAAAAATTGGAGATAGGCTTCAGTATATTATATACTTAAGTAGTGTGTTAAGTTTTTGATGACTGTTATTAATTTACTGTTGGGTAATAGTGGTTAATAACATTTTTTATTATATTTTACCACAGATTCAACTGCAGATTATTTCAAGATTTTAGGATGCCTAGCAAAGAAAGAGTGAGAAAGGCTGCAAAACGTCAAAGACAGCAGGACCATGGAATAATGCAGCAGTCCTCTAACAAAAAGATTTGTCAAGTCACGAAGAAAGCACCGGGTAAGAGTCCAAAAACAGTCATAAGAAATATGTGTAGTAAAAAAAATATTACTACAGAAAATGTTTCAGTCCAGAAAAGGATAAACAATTCAAATGGTAAGGAAAGGCCAATGAGAAATGTTACTGCTAGAGTAAGAGATAACTCTATGCATGAAAGTAGAAGGAAACAACAGTTTACGGATATTCGTAAACGAATGTTCCGCAACAGGATAATTGGGAATTTGTTAAAAAATATTAAGAAAGGTCAACAGAAAGTGGTTTTTTATAAGAGAAAAAAAATAGTTGAGAAAGTTATTGATCAGGCATTTGAAATTAAACGTAAGTTATTTATTTTGACAATCAATAGAATTAGGAAGCTAAACAAGGTAATTTATGATTTCAAAAGAAATAGTAGATGGAAGAGAATAGTTAATCGTAGTAATTTTTGTGAAGTTTTTTCTGGAGAATGGATGCATAGTTCAAGCTCTGAGGCATTTTTTAATGAGGAGAGTTATTTCCAGGATAATGATTTGGTGCATGCAGTTGACACCAGTGGTCGAGCTTATGAAGTGAAAGATGGTTGTCCAGTTGAAAAAGAAAAAGTTGTGAGAACAGAGATAGAAGAGGTGTTAGGTAATGAGGTTTTAGGGAGACGTCCTAAGGGTCCTGTGTACACCTGGAAGTGTAGTAGTATTTGCAGTGTACGACAGGATTCCATCAATTTGCTTTGTGATTTTATACGGTCATTTAATAAGAAAAGTTTGAAGCAGAAAATGAAGTTCTTGCAAGAATTAGATCCTTGCAGAGTGAGAGAAGTGATAGGTTTGCATGGTCATTCACTGGCTTGTCTTTCCAGGAGAGTATGCCAGAGTGTTTTTCATCATTTCAGGATGCTAGCAGTGCATCATAATAAAGTGAGGAAATTAGTTAGAATGTTGTATTATGCTAAGAGTCCAGCAATTATGCTTAAACAATTATGCGCTGCTCTTTTGCATGGTTCTGAAATAGATGTGAAGAATATATGTGAAGAAATTGAGTTTTGTTACTTTGGAAGTAAAGAGGAGAATGTTGAAATTGACCAAGAAGAAGAGAGTAATGTGGAAGATAGTGTACAGGTATCCAGTACAGATAATTTCCAGAGGGAAATTGCGACGTTTGAGGTGAAATCAAGTGAGAGGCCAAATTTCACTTGTGTGTGTTGTCGACGCACTTATTATAAGAATCAGACTAAGTTAGTGGATTTATATGGAAAAAGTGAAAGGGAAAATAATAGTGAATGGAAGGATTTTACAACATACTTGATGGTAGAAAATTGTTTTGATTTGGGATTGGATCAACGTGTGTGTACTTATTGTTGTAACAAATTAAATCAAAACCAGATGCCTGCTAGAGCAGTTCATAATAATCTGGAATTGGTTGAGATTCCTTCTGAATTGAAGGATTTAAATACTTATGAATCTATTTTGATTCAAAGTATCCATCCCTTTCAGGCTATTGTAAGAATGGAGCCAAAGACAGGGAAATTGCCTCCATCAGATTTACAGAGAGGATTAAAGGGAAGAGTTGTTTATTTGCCTCTAGATTTGAAGAAAAACATTAACACAATTGGAGTAGAAAAAGTGGAAGAGGAACCTCTTGTTATCTTAGTTAATGGGGTTCCGACAAAGAATAAGAAAATATGGCAAGATTTAGTAGATGTTAGGAAAGTCAAAAGGGCAACATTGTATTTGAAAAAAAAATAATAAATACTATAAAAATGTATATGTTGCAGAAGAGGAAGTAAGTGAGGAAGAGGATAGCGATTTGTGTGCTGGTCAAATTGAGAAAGTAGAACCCTGTACTAGTGAAGAAATATATGAACATTATAGTGTTCATCCTTTGCATTCCAAGGAAGTCATGGGGAATGCTATTGAGTTGTTTCAAATGAAACAAGCGAAAGGGAGTCCCATTAGTGTTTGGGAGGAAAGTTTGGAAGCTCGGTGTTTCCCACAGCTTTTTCCAACAGGTCAGGGAGGAAGATATGATGAGCGACCTCATCAAATTCCTGCTTCTGAATACCGGACTTTGCGATTGTATGCAGGAGATCCTAGGTTTCGACAATGCATTCCTTATTTGTTTCATCTCCTGTTTGAAAGCGATCTGTCTGGACTGTCATATGCAGTGAACCACATGTTGAAAAGTGGTATACACATGCAAAACATCTCGGCAAGTGACTTTATGGATAAAGTCAATGTCCAAGACAGTATTTTGGATTCTCACCTGATTAATCTCATGGCGTGTCAGCGTGGTACTAATGAGTACTGGTACCGTCGTCATGGTGATTTAAAATGTATGCTGAGGAACTTAGGAACTCCCACATGGTTCCTCACTTTGAGCTGTGCTGAGTATGGCTGGGAAGACTTACTTGAATTTCTACGAGAGGCAAATGCTAACGTAGAAAACATCGAATTCAAGACACCCGGAGAACTGTGCTCTTTGGATCCAGTCAATGTATGTAGGTACTTCAATCATAGATTTGAAGGTATGATGTCTTTCATCATGAATAAGAAGAATCCACCTCTTGGAGAGGTGTTGGATTTCTTCTGGAGGAAGGAGTACCAAGCAAGAGGTGCTCCTCATATACATATGTTGCTGTGGATCAAGGATGCACCTAAATTTGGAACGGATGCAGACGACTCAGTGATGAGTTTCATAGAACAGTATTCTACGTGTGCTGTTCCAAACGCAAAGGAGAAAAAAAGCCTAAGAGAAAAAGTTCTACGTTTCCAAAGCCATCGATGTGGAAAGTACTGTCGTCGTAAATTCCGGAACAAAGACAAGTTCTACACCAAATGTCGTTTCGGCTTTCCACGATCGGTGATTTCTAAAGGAAGAGTGAACAGTTTGATGTCTTCGCTGCGACATAATGTGATGAAGAAATCACCTAAAAACACATACAATTTGAAGAGGAACGAAGAGTCTAAGTACATTAACGACTACAACCCGGTGATTTTGTCCATGTGGAATGCTAACATGGATATACAGTTTGTGGCTGATAACTGTATGGCTGTGGCTCGGTATGTGACATCTTACATCACCAAAAAAGAGAAGACAGAATTGAAGGATATGTGGGAGGACATTTCCCATGAAAAGAGCCTCAGCAAGAAGTTGTACAGTTTCAGTCTGAAGATGTTGTCGCATCGAGAAATCGGAGCTTACGAATGTTCTGACCGGTTGTCTTCAGCAAGTCTCTATGCCAAGTCCAGGAGTATCGTTTGGGCGAGTGTTGGTCTTGCTGCAACGCGTAATCGAGTTCTGAAACCTGTGCGGGAAATTGAGTATTTGGCGGAAAAGGAGCCAAACAGTACCGACATTTTGAAGAGCAACATGTTGGATACATATTATCCAAATCGAAGCAGTCATCTCGAGAATGTTTGTCTGTATGAGGTTCTGCAAAATTACATATTCAAGAGGAACATCAAAGAAGATACTGAGAAAGGAGTGTATGCTGTAATAGGAAGTGAGGGATGTCTGGTCAAGCAAAGAAAATGCCACTTGATAAACCATCGAAAATTGAGTGGCGAATCTCCTGAAAAAAAGGAGTTTTTCTATTTAGCACTTTTGCAACTTTTTAAGCCTTGGCGTGCAGAAGAGGAACTGCTTGGAGATTTCCTTTGTTATGAAGACTCATTCAATGCTGCCAAGGAGACCATAGAATGTCCTGCTTTTCCTAAATATGTAGAAATGTTGAATGTGGAAATTGAGCAGGAAGCAACGATTGCAGCCGAGATTGCCAGAGACAGTTCTCAGGACAGTCAGAGTTCTGCTTCATTGAGTCAGGATCCACTAGGAGGACCTCTTATCGAAAATGAAGCTGCCACTGCTATGAATGAAGTGGAAAGAGCCATGGCACATGCTCAGGAGGATGCGGTTAACTTAGAAGAGTTGGAAAGACAACTCAACGTTGAGCAGAGGAAAATATATGACGAACTTACCATGCAAATTGATCATGGATTACGTCATGACAAGAAAGAGTGCTCATGTACGTCGTTGAAGCCTGTCTGACTGTACGTGAGTGGAGAAGCGGGAACTGGAAAAAGTTTCCTTATTAAAGCAATTTGGTGTTATTTGCAGGAAAGGACAGAGTCATCGCTGTCTTGTGTTGTCACCGCTCCAACTGGACTGGCAGCACATAACATTAAAGGGATTACTTTACATCGTTTACTGATGCTGCCAGTGGAGCATGACAACAAATTAGAATATCACAAGCTATCTGGAGATGCTTATTTTGAAGTTTCAAGAGTCTTGAGGAAAATGAAACTTCTTATCATTGATGAAGTAAGCATGGTTTCCAATGTCATGCTTGCCTTTGTGCATTTGAGAATGCAAGAAGTTCTCAAAACAGAGTATGATGTGTTATTTGGTGGCAAACACATCATTGTTTTCGGAGATCTTCTGCAGCTGACACCAGTGAAAGGGCAACCTGTGTTCAAAATGCTCACGCATGAAGATACCAGGAAGTGCTTAGGGAGCATTGGCAACGTCAATATATGGTTAAACTTCAATTATGCTGAACTGCATGAAAATATGCGTCAGGCAAAGGATGAAGTTTACAAGACTATTCTACAAGATGTTAGAATTGGAAAAGTGACCGAGCATGGGAAAGAAGCTTTACATGCACGATTACTGACAAATTTATATCCAGACGAAGATGTTGTGCCTGAGAATATTTTTCAGAAACTTACTGAGAAAAAATCTGGAATATGTTTGATGCCAACTCTTGCAGAATGTGCCAATTTCAACAACAAAATGTTGCATTTAGAAAAGCAAGAGATTGTGAAACTGGAAGCTATTGACAGAGTAGAGCATATGGGATCAACAATTATTTTGTCTGAGAATCTGAAAACAAAATTGGATTCATTAGAGAAGAGTATATCTAAAACTGCGGGTTTTGAAAAGACTCTGAATGTGTGCTTGAACTGCCGTATAATTTTAAGAAGGAATTTACATGTTGAAAGAGGTCTGGTAAATGGATCAATGGGTAATGTTGTTGATTTTGTGAAATACAGAAATAGAGATGGAATTGAATTTTTAAAAATTAAATTTGATGGCATTGAGGAAGTACAGCTAATTGCTCGTTGTTCTGCTAGATTTTTGCTTGTAAAAGACTTATATGTTCGTCGTAAGCAGTTTCCTGTTTGCTTGGCATATGCGGTGACAATCCATAAATCGCAAGGTTTAAGTGTAGACTGTGCATTGGTGAATATTGGCAGTTCTGTGTTCAAGGAGGGTATGGCATATGTGGCATTGTCACGAGTTAGGACTTTATCGGGATTGTACTTGATTGAGTGTGATGTCACAAACATTTGTGCGGATCTAGATTGTGTTAAGGAATACAATAGGTTGAGAAGAGAGTATGCGCCACATTTGCCTCAGTATCCTTTGTTTGAGAAACGTGTGGTAGGCCGGAAACGAAGAAATGTGACCAATACTGGGGAGGTTGTAGCAAAAAGACGAAAAGTCGATGAACCTGAAATTATAAGCAGAAACAAAAAGGATTCTGTTGTTGGTTTTCAATTTGAAAACAGTTCTGGTGTCAACTGCTATGCTAATGTAGTGGTTAATGTTTTGTTTTCTCTAGAAAATGTAAAAGAAGAGATTGTGGTCAATTCTGATCAAAGATTTTGCAGTTTGTTAAATTCTGTGTTAGAGAAATGTAGCACTGATAGAACAAACATAGAAAGTGTGTCTGAAATTCGAAATCTGTTAGACAGATGTTCAGGCCAAACACAATTCTCTCAAAATAGTCAGCAAGATTGTCAGGAGTTTTTAATGTATATGCTTGATGTATTGCATGATGAAGGTGTAGATGTAGATCACCTGTTTGGGCTTTCTTATCAATGGCAGCATGACTGCGAGAACTGTAGGGTATCAAGTACTACTAGTGTAGACTCAGAAAGATTTATATATTTAACTTTGCCAGACAGTAAATCAGTCTCTTTTAATAAGCTAGTAAAAGCAGCTGATCACAACATGGAGTGTAGCCAATGTAAATCTGAAATGATGTCCACATTATTTATACGAACATATGGCCAGTATGTCATTTTAATGTTCCAACGATGTAGGCCTGATGGAACAAAATTGACAACTTTAATTAAAAATGTTGTGGCTTCACAGTTGTCAATATCAGGAAGGACTTTTGTAACTGTAGCAATTATATATCATGATGGTCCTTCAATAACATCAGGACATTATACAGCTTATTTAAAGTGTAGAAATGGCTGGTCATTCTGCAATGATTCTGTTTTAATTTTCAAAAAAAAATTGCCGTATGACCTTAAAAACTCTTACCTGGTGTTTTTAAAACCAAAATTTTAGGGAAAGAATCTCGGGATGTGCTCTGAGGAATTTCAAGAAGTTCTCATGGCTCCTACACGATTTGGCCTTGAGGATAAGTGTAGTACAGAGACATAACTTCTTACCATAACACTGGACGTTATGGAGAAATACGTGCACTTTGAATGAGTTCAGAAAAACTGTTTCTTTTTATAAGCTAATTGAAGCAGCCAATCAAAACATGGAGTAGAGGGAATGTAAGTCTGCAATGCTGTCTACTGTTTTACATTGCTTTGTGATTAAAAGTGATGTAGAGAATTAAATAATTGTACTAGTCATAAAGGTAGTGTAAGTCTGCTTCATAGTAAGCAGTATCAGTGTGATAGGAAATGTAGAACATGATTGAGCAAGAAGGGGAAGATATTACTAGTCCAGGATTGTGTAAATGATCTTCAACATTTTAATTCTGAAAGTTGCGGAAATGCGAAAAGACGGGATTGGCTAACAAGAAATCCAAGAGTTATACATGGCTCTGACAAGATTTGGCCTTGTGGAAAATTGTGGTAGAGAGCAAGAAGTCATTTATTGTATGTAACATGTTTTTGAAAACGATGGAGGTTTTCTTTCAGAAAGTGGCGGGTTGAAAGTAATAACAGCACAACAGAGTGTAAGCTGTTCATAGGATATCCTTGGCCGTCATGGAAAGTAAGTTAACTTTAAGGAGTTCTGAATTCTGATTTGTAATGTTGTATGGGTTTTTTAAACACAATCATTTTGATTGTGTTTTTTTTTCCCCGCTGTTATATGATGAATACCTTCAAGTCACTGTTTTAGTGAAATTTGATACATTCTGAGAACAGCAAAAATAAACCATTTAACATGTATAATTAATTCTGTTCTGTTTGCATTTATGATGTACATGTAGAACTGTGTAGGAGGCATGGAGAAGGTGAGGCTTCTGTAAGTGTCAAAGTTGTTGCATACAGTGCTCATATTCTACGTAGTCTTTTATATTTCATTACTTTCACTGTTTCTGACTGATCTAAAATTTTTTTTTTAAAAAGAACAGTAAGTATAAGGGAAGTAAACAGACAGTTATGTTAAAAGAAACACAGCTATAGGGAATAAACTAGGGATACTGTTACCCGCAATCCTCTGCTGATGATGTCACTGAGCATGTCATGAATGATGTAATATGTGACATCATCAGCAGTGGATTACGGGTAATAGTATCTCTAGTTTACTCCCCTATAGCTGTCTTTCTTTTAACATAACTGTCTGTTTCCTTCCCTTATACTTACTGTTCTTTTTAAAAAAAAAAAGAATTTTGGTTCGCTTCCGGTTCGCGTACCGGGGAGCGAACTGGGAAGCGAACTAAGAGAAATAGAGGTTGGCACAGTTGCAAATATTGTACCAATTTTTTAATAACGGGGAGGTAGTTCTGAAAAGAACTTTTTTTTAAATTGTTTTTGTTGTTTTATATTTTTTTTATTATTTTTCTGAACATTTTTTTACTTTTTTTGAATTTTTCTGAACAGTTTTATATTTTTTTTGTTTTTTTTTCGGAGGGGGCAACGAAAACGATTCATTGTAAAGGGCTCAACAGGAGCAAGAAAACAAAAAAAAGAATTTATTGTTTGGGGAGTTTCGGACAAACATGAGCATGATTGTCAATAGCTCTGTTGATCAGAGTGATGCTACTTTCTCCGTAGCAAATGAATCCACTGCAATGTACGCAGACTTGTTTTACTTCACGAAATCTCGTTTGTATATTTGGCACCATCTCCCTGCCCTCTGGTCCCGTTACTTCCGGTACAACAGATCTTCTGGCCATAATAGGGAGATTATCTAGGTCGTCCTGTTCCTCTTCTTCCTCTTCTTGCTGAATTATAACTTTAGCAGGTGGTCCACTCTTCCTTGGATGTGGTGGAGGTGGTGGGGAAGCACCAGCTGAAGCTAGTAAAGAAGCCATTGCTCACTGGTAACAAAGGGTCTTTCTCTCACAATGATGAAAGTCAGAGTGAGGAAAGAAGGAGGGATTTTCACCATTTGGGAAAAAAAATAGTTCTCAACCAATGAAAAGTGTTCATTTTAGATCATATGACCTAGTCTTACATCATTAGGAAACCGAAAGTGAAATGAACCAATGAAAAGTGTTATTACCAAGTCACATGACTTGCTGTGTTTACGTTACGCGCTTTGCAGGGCCTCCCGGTTTGCTTCCAGAAACCTGTGCTTTGCGACTCGGTAAGCGTACGAGTTCGCTAACGTAGCACGTCATATGACGTATCACGCGACAACGCGAAACGTCATGCAGACGGGAGGCGTCACGATGTTGTTTTCTAACGCGGCAGTTGCGGTAAAGAAACGTTTACCGGCTCGCGGTCTATTTCGCGGCATCAAGGTCAGCTAACGGGAAGCTTCCCGATTCGCGAAGCGGGAACGAAGAAAAAAAAATATTTAAAAAAAAAGTTATTAATAAACATATAAAATATATTTTTGGATTTAAAGAAGAATACATTTTACAGCTACAGATATTAGCTGTTAAAAAACCAATGAAATTCACTGAAAAAACCATAGGTTATAGACCATATATAGTTAGGAATTAGCATTTACAAAACCTTGAAAATTCACTGAAAAAACCATAGGTTATAGACCATATATAGTTAGGAATTAGCATTTACAAAACCTTATTTTACTCACACAAAACCATTGAAATTCCATATATAGTTAGTTGCACTAACTATATATCGCGCACCCGCAATCCACTGCTGATCATGTCACATATTACATCATTCATGACATGGTCAGTGACATCACTGATGACATCACTGATGACATCTCAAATGACATCACTGATGACATCACTGATGACATCTCATTTGACATTACTGATCACATCACTGATGACATCATTCATGTGATAATACGATGAACCTCTTCAGACTCTAATATAACCTTAGATACACTCAGTGTAAACAGACACTCACAGACTGTCACTCATCCATGGAGTTACTTACACACCTAGTCAGTCATGCAAAGAATCAATCACACCTCCATTTCCTCAACTATACAGTTATACACACCTTACTTATTCAATCATATACTAACACATATTTACTCTCTTATACAATCTCTGATACAAGTTCACAATGATCCATACAGCCACTCACACATTCACTGGCTCTTATGCACAGTTATTTATATATGTCTACTCTCACATGTACTGTGTTTTACATATGTACTTACTTTGACATGTAGCACTGAGATATCCATTCACTCACCAATACACTCATGCACACAGTCATTCGCCAATACAGCTGTTTCCACATGCACTTTTGAACCCATACATCTAGTGAATCAACTGCTCACACATCTGTGCACAGAGTTATGCACCTCCCAGCCACCCACACACACACTCAGTCTCCCATACAAATACTTAGGTAATCAACCAATAACCCATATAGTTACTCATATAGCTACTGATCAACACATGCAGCAGTTTACAGAACAACAGGCATAATGATGCACAAATTAAGACAGTTTAGTCACTAACCCATGTTAATGTTAATGTTAAAGGAGTTTGTATAGCGCGCAGCTGCCCCAGCCAAGGGGCGTCCCGGCGCTCAGTGAGACACATTTAATCACTCACTCATACAGTCAGTCATGCACCTACTAAATCCTTCATCCAGACACTTATACATCCACTCATTCTTCAATATGTAAGACATATTTTAACTTTACAGAAACATACAGTCATTGGATGTTGTCATCAGTGATGTCATCAGTGATGTCATTTGAGATGTCATCAGTGATGTCATCAGTGATGTCACTGACCATGTCATGAATGATGTAATATGTGACATGATCAGCAGTGGATTGCGGGTGCGCGATATATAGTTAGTGCAACTAACTATATATGGAATTTCAATGGTTTTGTGTGAGTAAAATAAGGTTTTGTAAATGCTAATTCCTAACTATATATGGTCTATAACCTATGGTTTTTTCAGTGAATATATATATATATATATAGACGAGTGACCAAGACACTCATTGTGTCGAAACGCGTAGCGTGTAAACTGTAATCAATAAACCACTTTGTATGCGGATTCCTGAGTGCGCAATTTATTGCTTTGAAGCAATCTTGCTTTTCATATATATATATATATATATATATATATATATATATATATATATGTATATATATATATATATATATATATATATATATATATATATATATATATATATATATATATAATTCACTGAAAAAACCATAGGTTTTACACACGTTATAGTTAGGAAGTAGCATTTACAAAACCTATGAAATTCACTGAAAAAACCATAGGTTTGACACCAGTTATAGTTAGCTGGAAATTTTACTGATATAAAACCAATGAAATTCCACGTTATAGTTAGTTGGACTCACTATAACTTGCGCGTGTAATGCACTGCTGATGACGTCACATATTACATCACTCATGACATCACTGATGACACCATCCAGTGAATGTGTGTCTTTCTGAAAAATAAATATGTGTTACATATGTATATATTATTGAATATCTTAGTGAATACATATATTACTGAGTAATGCTTAAATATTTAAATATATGTATTAGTGTTTCACTTTGTGTATAAGTGGCTGCATGGGTTGATGAGTAAATACATGTGTATGTATATAGGTTATTAGATGTTTTTCTTAGTATCAGTATGAGTGTTTGCATGCTTTGGTGGGAGTATTACTTAGTACATACATGCAAGAATGACTGAGTCTCTGTTTGTATGTGTTTTGAAGACAGAATATGTGCAGGACTGTATGGGTGGATTAGTGTGCATATGTCTGTGTTAGTGAGTGAATGACTGTCTTATTAGTGTCTTTATCAGTAACTACATATGTTTTAATGTAGTATATGTGAATATTGATGTATATAAGTGACTATATGTGAGAGTGAGGTATTGTAAGAGTTCCTGTTTAAATTAGTATGTGTTTCTATAAGTGATTTTTAAGAGAGTAAGTATGTGTAAGTTTCCTTAGAAGTAAAGTGATAGTGTGTGTATAGCTGTTTATGCAAATAAATGGATGTTCAATAGTTTATTTGCATGTGTGAGTATGTGTGTGAATAACTTTTGGATGACTGTCGGTGTGTAACAGGATGTGTAGGTGTATCACTACATATGATTAGTGAATATATGTATGAGTGACTATATAGAACTGTTGGTGAATTAGTGCATGTGTATATAGATGGTGGAATTATTGAATTGGTTGTTGTAACTGGTATGAGTATCTCCATTTTTTTGAACATTTTAGTTTCTATTTTTGAATATGCGTTTCAAGGGTTAGATTACAGTGAAAGGAGGTCTGTCACTGTGTCACAAGGATGGTGTTATCAGTGATGTCATGAGTGATGTAATATGTGACGTCATCAGCAGTGCATTACACGCGCAAGTTATAGTGAGTCCAACTAACTATAACGTGGAATTTCATTGGTTTTATATCAGTAAAATTTCCAGCTAACTATAACTGGTGTCAAACCTATGGTTTTTTCAGTGAATTTCATAGGTTTTGTAAATGCTACTTCCTAACTATAACGTGTGTAAAACCTATGGTTTTTTCAGTGAATTTCATTGGTTTTTAAAATGCTATTTCAAAAATATCTCGTGTATACAACCTATACTTTTGTCCATAAAGTTCTGGCAATATTTTTTTCGGAAACAAGCCGTTTTCTTCACTGTTCAAGTTGCATAGAGACTCCTTGTAAAGCGATACAGAATTAGAAAGTCTGTACCTTGCCTTTTTTTCAACGCATTAAAATTTGTCTGTAAATAAAAATAGCCTTTCTAAACTTTCGTGCGCGACCCAGTGTGCGCACTCTCGGCAACAGTTCTCAATAAAATGGATAGCGCATTTCCAGGCTTTCGTGCGCGACCGTGTGCGCACACCCACCTATATATTTCGTGAAAACTTTGCAATCTGAACTTATTGAATTTCTTCATAGACCCATCAAAGAACTTATAATACGTCAAACAGACTAAACCTAGGCTTCTTTTTTAATATTATGAAAATTTTCATTAAATGGAGCCGAATGTCTTTTTAAACTTTCGTGTGTGACCGAATGTACACACCTTGGTATTTTAAAAAAATATATAAAAGGTTTTATACTTTAACAATTGTATGCTTGAATCGAGCTCAAAAGATATATTAAATCCGAATATGTTTGAATTTACTTCTTTTCACGTTTTGAAACTTCGCTGAATTAGACCGCTACTTCCAAATGACGTACGTGACTAGATACTATCACCGCGTACACGTCCTGAGACGCGCATGTGAAGTCATGTGACTTGAAAACAACACTTCCAATTGGTTCTTAGTAGTTTCTATTCTGCAATTTACACGGAGGACTCCACCCACTTCCCTCACTATCTTTTGTACTCTCAAAAGAGAACAACGTTCAACACCCTTCGGAAGACTTTGCTGATATGGCTGCCGCCCCGCATTCATCTTCTGAATCTGAAGGAAATGAGCGACTACCTTTAAAAAGAAAAAAGGAATCTTTTATTTGGAAATTTTTTACTTATCCTGAAGAATTAAAGAAAGTAAATGCGCCAAAAGTTACCTGCACGATATGCAATTCGGTTCTCTCAAGAGGAAATCCAAGAAAAAAATATTCCTTTTCCATACATACCATGATGCGGCATGTCAAACAAGTGCACCCTGTGGAATTTGCAAAGGCATCGACAAGAGCCCTGGCCACGCTATTACCATCAGAGGTGACCAGCACATCTTCTGGTGGACGACCTGTATCTCCATCGAGTGCTGTGATGGACTTGAGACCATATCTTGCAAAGGTGCACATGAAATGCAACGAGTGTGGAGAAATTCTTCTGTACGGAGAGCAGAGCCTCATTCTTACTAAACTAAAAATTGAGAGTCATAAATGCCCCGAGAAAAGATACATTTCTTCATTTCATTTAAAAAACAACATAACAGTTGTTTTAAAAAAAAAAAAAAAAAGTTCTTTTCAGAACTAACTCATTGTACCAAAAACAGCTCCAGGAGCATATTATAAAGGGCGTTTATCTCCCCGTTTTTGGCTTTCGATCGTGCGCGACCGTGTGCGCGCACCCGCCGATATATTTCGGGAAAACTTCGCGATTGTAACTTATTAAATTTCTTCATAGACCCATCATAGAACTTATACTACTCAGAAGATATATTCAATCCGGATGTGTTTAGATTGACTCCTTTTCACGTTTTGAAACTTCCCTGAATTAGACCGCTACTTCCAACCAGATACTATCACTGCGTACACGTCCTGAGACGGGCATGTGAAGTCATGTGACTTGAAAACAACACTTCCAATTGGTTCCTAGTAGTTTCTATGCTGCGCCAATACCTACGCCTGCTTCAAACACATGCACAGTTATGAAACAGCATGGGCCTGAAAGTCACTGAGTGAAATATCATACATTACAGTCAGCCACTTTCAAGACGCATTCCTTCAGAGGAACACTTACCGTTTATTAGAGGTAGATCGTCCGACTCCACCGGAGGACACCCCTAATAAAAAAGACATATATATAAAATGCGCACTAGCCGCTGTATCGTACTAGCAAACTTTAACTTAAAAATCGTTAGAGAAAACAAAAGGAATCGAACAAAATCAGTAGGCCACTGATAGGATCTCTTTTTGACCTTGCTAAAATAGAAACATTAGGAACAACCCCTCATGAGAAATATGAAACTAGTGAGAGAAACCGAGCTCGACGCCATCTTGCCCCCTTTTCGGCCCCATCACGAACATAGATAGCCCCACATAGCAAAACGTGATCTTATCGCCTGCCCAACTTCAGATCTGACCCCCCCCCCTTTTGCTCTCATGTCCTGTCGGAATGTCCGGCTGTAGATTACAATCACATGTTACATTTGGGAGGGGAAACGACATCAGAGCGACAAATATTAGAAATATACCACACGACAGCAAAATAACAGGTTAAAACGTTTTTATTCTTGAACAAAAATATATTAAAACAACTATGGAGAACCATTACGCGAATAGTCCGGAGGCGACACCACGCGCCAAGGCCTGTCCCCAGGATGAACCAAGGGATCCGTTCCTGGGGCCGTGGCAAAGAGCAGCCGGCCGCCATCGGCCGGAGAAGGCATGGGCCCGACCCGAGATGTAGTTGTGGTCCCATTCTCTTCCTCTTTCAGCGCCTTGCAGGCCATGAGGGGGGGATGTCTTGCATATGCCTCCGACCCCCCCCTCTCTTCATCGCCTGGTCCGGCCATAACAAATGTCAGCAAGACGCCGTGGGGTGCACTGGGAGGGAGAGGCGGCGCGGACGATCCTCTTTCGGCGCCTTGCAGGCCACGAGGGGGGGATGTCTTGCATATGCCTCCGACCCCCCCCCTCTCTTCATCGCCTGGTCCGGCCTTAACAAATGTCAGCAAGACGCCGTGGGGTGCACTGGGAGGGAGAGGCGGCGCGGACGAGCCTCTCCCGCCTCCCCACGTGGAGGCCCCTCAGCTGCACCCCCAACGCTCCACGCACCCGTCAAAGGACTCGTCCACTCTTGCGGTACAGCGACGCTCCACGCACCCGTCAAAGGACTCGTCCACTCTTGCGGTGCAGCGACGCTCCATGCACCCGGCAAAGGACTCGTCCACTGTGGCGGTGCAACGATGCTTCGCCCGACAGGCTTGAGTCCATCAGCTCCTGCAACCCAGTGACTGCCGGTGGTTGCAGATCTTTCCTTTCAAAATGCTGCCAACAATATTTTCTGAATGGCGTAGCCACGAGACGTTGGCGCTCTCATGCTGACGCCAGCCTCAGTTTGAATGACCAACAATCCGGGGCGCGGCGCGGAGCGCGTAACGTAAGCATAACAGGTCATATGACTTGTTAATAAAGCTTTTCATTGGTTTAGAAATATTTTTATGAGCATATTTGACTATTTTATTAAAAACACTACACATAACCTGTTTTTCAAGTTATGTTTAATTTTAAATGAAACGGTTTACATTTTCACTTTTTATTTCCAGTACATTTTAAAAATAAATGTTTATAGTTCCATATGCTGAAGCACGTCAGCTTCCCATCCTATGTCATACAATTCTGACAAATCGGCATCCTCATCATGTATTTCATCATCCTCAGGATTTAATTCATCTAAGGGATCCACTTCCACTGATGTTTCAATGACAAGTTCAACGATAAGATCGAGATCAACGGATTGCTTATTATCACTCATGGTTAATGTTGTCGTTATCTTTAAAGAAAGAGAACAACAATGAGATGTTGCAGAGTAAGAGACAAATCTCAGAGACTATAATAGTAAATTTTTTTAACAAGAGTAACATTTTGCAGCTATTATTTAGCCATGTCCAGCGATGCTGAGGAGGTGAGTCCTATGTCCAAGTTTTCAGTGAACAGGACTCATCTCTTTTTAACCTTGGATAAGCCTCACCAAAACTGTGTCCCCTGCTCATACTTAAATGTAAAGGGGCAGATTTATGTTAACTGGCTCATCCCCAGAGATGCACCAGTTAATGTGCACCGCTGCTCTGCCACCCATGGTGTGCCGCATTTACAATGCGGAGCACCATTGAGCAAAAACAACACAGATGCGTCACGCACCTGTGCCGCAAAAGCAGCACATTGCAGGAATCACGTCGTAAGCACGACATGTCTACTCCAATGCACAGGAGCAAGCCACACATTGCATGGTGCATCACTCCTTATGCCTGTTTCAAACAGGCGTAAGGATTTGATTCAGGAATGCTACAAAGCTGACTCAGTGAAATCTTCTAAATTTCACTGTGTTAGTTTTACAGGGCTTTCATGCAAATGAATGCCCACCTGCAACAAAACGCCTATATGAAACCTGACGCAGGTTTCATGTGGTGTAGAAAATGAAAATGTATATGTACATAAGCGGCGTTCATTTGTGTTCACCCTCACCACTGTTGGAGTTAAAGCGAAAGTCACGGCACAGTGGCCCCGCCATCTTGCCCCCTTTTAGGCCCTATCACGAACATAGATAGCCCCACATAGCAAAACGTGATCTTATCGCCTGCCCAACTTCCGATCTGACCCCCCCCCTTTTGCTCTCATGTCCTGTCGGAATGTCCGGCTGTAGATTACAATCACATGTTACATTTGGGAGGGGAAACAACATCAGAGCGACAAATATTAGAAATATACCACACGACAGCAAAATAACAGGTTAAAACGTTTTTATTCTTGAACAAAAATATATTAAAACAACTATTTACATGACTAACGGCCGCAGCAACAAACCCACAATGCATTTCGCCGTCTACTTGACGCCGTCCCTGTCCCTCCTTCCCCAAAGTAGCAATGTTGGGCTACTTTTGGGCTGCTTTCTAGTAGGGTTTTTGAGCATCAGAAAGTCTACAAAAGCCGTCGGCAACGGCCTGGGGTGGAGAACCATTGCGTGAATAGTCCGGAGGCGACACCACTCGCCAAGGCCTGTCCCCAGGATGAACCAAGGGATCCGTTCCTGGGGCCGTGGCAAAGAGCGGCCGGCCGCCATCGGCCAGAGAAGGCATGGGCCCTACCCGAGATGTAGTTGTCTTCCCATTCTCTTCTTTTTTCAGCGCCTTGCAGGCCACGAGGGGGGAATGTCTTGCATATGCCTCCGACCCCCCCCCCTCTCTTCATCGCCTGTTCCGGCCATAACAAATGTCAGCAAGACGCCGTGGGGTGCACTGGGAGGGAGAGGCGGCGCGGACGAGCCTCTCCCGCCTCCCCAGGTGGAGGCCCCTCAGCTGCACCCCCAACGATCCACGCACCCGGCAAAGGGTTCGTCCACTGTGGCGATATAGGGACGCTCCACGAGCCCAGCAAAGGGTTCGCATACTGTGGCGGTATAGGGACGCTCCACGAGCCCAGCAAAGGACTCGCCCACTGTTGCGGTACAGCGACGCTCCACTCACCCAGCAGGGTCTCGTCCACTGTGGCTGTGCAACGATGCTTCGCCCGACAGGCTTGAGTCCATCTGCTCCTGCAACCCAGTGACTGCCGGTGGTTGCAGATCTCCTAAAAATGGCGGTCGACTTTGCAGGAATGGGCCTGGCGTGAAAAGTTGGCCTGGTCGCCTGTTAACCAGAAAATGGGCCCCTGTCTTTCCTTTCAAAATGCTGCCAACAATATTATATCAGACTCTGCATCGGTACTTACTTATAAATGCAGAAACAACTCAATTAACACAAGGGCTCTTTTCAGAGCCACCTTATATCAAAGCACTCAAACTTCTGATTTATCTCCATTTTCACACTTTTCTAAATAGTTGTGCGCGCCCGAGTGCGCGCACACCGCAACTTTTTTCGGAAAAAAAATATATATATATTTTCGCGTTTAAGGTCCTTACTGCACACCCTGAGAAAACCTACGCAGCAAAACAATCTCTACCTTCACCCCTTTCCATGTTCCAACGCTTTGAAACGAGAATATATTTACTCGCGCGCACCCCGCAACTTTTTTCGAAAAAAAAAATATATATATTTTCGCGTTTAAGGTCCTTACTGCACACCCTGAGAGAACCTACGCAGCAAAACAATCTCTACCTTCTCCCCTTTCCATGTTCTAACGCTTTAAAAACGAGAATATATTTACTCGCGCGCACCCTGCAACTTTTTTCGAAAAAAAATATATATATATTTTCGCGTTTAAGGTCCTTACTGCACACCCTGAGAAAACCTACGCAGCAAAACAATCTCTACCTTCTCCCCTTTCCATGTTCCAACGCTTTGAAATGACAATATATTTACTCGCAGTGACAAAATGGCGGTCAACATTTCCTGATTTCCTACGAATCGAACGTTAACAGACGTCACGCAGCAAAAAAAAATCCGCGCGCGCGCAGCCGCTTGAGTGCGCGCACTCGTCCGCGCTTATAGATATATAATTTACTTTAACTTTAATTTTCTCAACAACTACTGAACGGATTTACACCATTCCACAAAAAGCGTAATCTGCGAGCCGGACTCTACAGTTTTGCCAAATTTCTTATAAATCCATTCAGCCGTTCGACCTGTAGCCGTGTCTAAACGTCCTATGGAAAATAACATGGAGAAAACACGTTTTGGGACCCCCCTTTTATCTCAGCCCCCACTTCACCAATCCCCCCCAAATTTTCTGGGAAGGAGCGCAGCGGACCGAGCCATCTTCTTTAAGAAATTCGCAAAGATTCATCCACCAGGGCCAAAGTTAATCCAAATACAATGTTGACGATTTCCTATGGAAACTAGGTCCTAACTATAACTACCTACTGGCGACCGCCAGTAGGTAATATATATATATATATATGTATATATATATATATATATATATATATATATATATATATATATATATATATATATATATATATATATATATATATATATATATATATATATATATATATATATATATATATATATAACACGATTCCTGCAATGAAGAACCGGAGGGACACAGCGGGGTTTCAGGAAAGGAATTTATTTCAGCAATGTGTGGCATGGCGCGTTTCGACAACCAATGTCTTTATCAAATGCCGGTAACACACTTCTCTCTGCCAATCCGTTTTGAAATAAAACAAGTCGTCTTGCCATTGGTGGCAATCCAGGTGGGCCGGGTTAATTTAAGGAAATGCGCTGTAGCTGCGTCGGCAAACTACAACTCCCAACATTCATCATTTTTGGAAAGTCAGGTGAGTACTCCCCCCGGCACCACTGTGTCTCATCTTGAGTGCTGGATGGGTTGAGACGCATGGAAAACGAAATGACTGTGCTGCTGCTGAAATCATCTCCTCTCCCGATTCCCCAGGACGCCTCAACCGCAAGTGATTCCTGCAAGATGTCCTGAAGCCAAGAATACAGTGATCCTGGCTCCTCCGTGAAGTCACAGACTGCTGGGTTGCAGCGGATGCCTTGCTGTGTGGGAATGCGGTGGGCCAGAGTGCTTCCAATACCTTGGATACTGTGCGTGCCGTAGCTGCCCTTATGCCTCTGGCCACTTCAAAAGACGGGTCTCCTCCAGCGCGCCCAGGGCTGGCGCGCATTTGAATAAAGAACACAATTCCTGCAATGAAGAACCGGAGGAACACAGCGGAGTTTCAGGAAAGGAATTTATTTCAGCAATGTGTGGCATGACGCGTTTCGACAACCAATGTCTTTATCAAATGCCGGTAACACACTTCTCTCTGCCAATCCGTTTTGAAATAAAACAAGTCATCTTGCCATTGGTGGCAATCCAGGTGGGCCGGGTTAATTTTAGGAAATGCGCTGTAGCAGCGTCGGCAAACTACAACTCCCAACATTCATCATTTTTGGAAAGTCAGGTGAGTACTCCCCGCGGCACCACTGTGTCTCATCTTGAGTGCTGGATGGGTTGAGACGCATGGAAAACGAAATGACTGTGCTGCTGCTGAAATCGTCTCCTCTCCCGATTCCCCAGGACGCCTCAACCGCAAGTGATTCCTGCAAGATGTCCTGAAGCCAAGAATACAGTGATCCTGGCTCCTCCGTGAAGTCACAGACTGCTGGGTTGCAGCGGATGCCTTGCTGTATGGGAATGCGGTGGGCCAGAGTGCTTCCAATACCTTGGATACTGTGCATGCCGTAGCTGCCCTTATGCCTCTGGCCACTTCAAAAGACGGGTCTCCTCCAGCGCGCCCAAGGCTGGCGCGCATTTGAATAAAGAACACGATTCCTGCAATGAAGAACCGGAGGAACACAGCGGGGTTTCAGGAAAGGAATTTATTTCAGCAATGTGTGGCATGACGCGTTTCGACAACCAATGTCTTTATCAAAGGCCGGTAACACACTTCTCTCTGCCAATCCGTTTTGAAATAAAACAAGTCGTCTTGCCATTGGTGGCAATCCAAGTGGGCCGGGTTAATTTAAGGAAATGCGCTGTAGCTGCGTCGGCAAACTACAACTCCCAACATATATATATATATATATTATATATATTACCTACTGGCGGTCGCCAGTAGGTAGTTATAGTTGGATCATTTTCCATAGGAAATCCGCAACATTCTATTGGGAATAACTTTGGCGCCGAATGAGGGATCTGCCTGTAATTTTCCTTAACTTTGCCTCGCTGCGCTCCGCTCCTTCCCTGAAAATTTCGGGAGGATCCGTCAAGCGGGGGCCGAGATAAAAGCCAAAACTTGGCAAAATTGTAGGGACTGGTACCCCGATGTGCCTTTGCTATGTCTCAAGATATATGCTCCAGTGGTTTTTACGAAAATTAACTTTGAAAAAATATATATTGGGCTACATTGTGCTATATATATGTTAGAGCCCATATGTAGCCCAATGTAGCCCAATGTAGCCCAAAGATGGCCACCAGAGACAAAAAAAAACAAATGTAGGCCAAATATCAGCCAGATGTAGCCCAACTATAGCCCAGTGACAGAATGTCCCAGAGTGTTCTAAAGAACAACTAGAGCGCTAACAGTCTTACTTATGACAAAAGTATGGCACACCTGAAGTCATCTTGATTGGAATAAAGTGTTAACACTTAAAACATTTAATTTGCAAAGGAACAAAATGAGGGGGTTCGTTTTGCCATAGAAATTATGATTAGTGCTGAAGAAAGAAAAATTAGGGCACATTTTGAGTAACTTCTCAAATCCTCTTATATTTCATTAAAAAAATTCTGATATGCAGTCTCCCAAGATGGCCACCAGAGACAAAAGAGCCCAAATGTAGCCCAAATATCAGCCAGATGTAGCCCAACTATAGCCCAATGACAGAATGTCCCAGAGTGTTCTAAAGAACAACTAGAACGCTAACAGTCTTACTTATGACAAAAGTATGGCACACCTGAAGTCATCTTGATTGGAATAAAGTGGTAACACTTAATACATTTAATTTGAAAAGGAACAAAATGAGGGGTTTCATTTTGCCATAGAAATTTTATATATATATATATATATATTCACTGAAAAAACCATAGGTTACACACCAGTTATAGTTAGAAATTAGCATTTAAAAAACCTTTGAAATTCACTGAAAAAAACATAGGTTTCACACCAGTTATAGTTAGCTGGAAATTTTACTCGCATAAAACCATTGAAATTCCCACGTTATAGTTAGTTGGACTCACTATAACTTGCACGTCTGCAATGCACTGCTGATGACGTCACATATTACATCACTCATGCATATATTTAAATATTTAAACATTACTCGCTAATATATGTATTCACTAAGATACACTTAATAAGCCAGTTAACCAATCAATTTTTTTTTCAAAAACACTGTCATGAGTGATGTAATATGTGACGTCATCAGCAGTGCATTGCAGACGTGCAAGTTATAGTGAGTCCAACTAACTATAACGTGGGAATATATATATATATATATATATATATATATATATATATTTATATTTCTTATTTTTTTTCTTTTTCTTTTTTTTGGTACAAAGGACGCCGCACACAGCAACTTCAGTTCACAGATTTATTGAGCAAGGCCGTCAGGCTGAAACGCGTTGGTGTTAGACTGGGCACTGAAATAAATCTGTGAACTGAAGTTGCTGTGTGCGGCGTCCTTTGTACCCAAAATTGTTTTTGGGCCATTGGTCTGGCCCAACGCCGGCACCTGCTGGAGAGCGATACTGTTACAAGACCACATTGCACCAAAAAAAAAAAAATATATATATATATATTACCTACTGGCGGTTGCCAGTAGGTAGTTATAGTTAGGACCTAGTTTCCATAGGAAATCTGCAACATTCTATTGGGAATAACTGTGGCGTTGATTGACGGAATTGGCTGAATTTCTCCAAGAAAATGGCCAGCTTCGCTCCGCTCCTTCCCTGAAAGTTTGGGGGGTATTCGTCAAGCGGGGGCCGAGATAAAAGGGGGGTCCCAAAACGTATTTTCCCCATGTTCATTTCCATAGGGCGGTTGGACTCACTTTTAGCCCGAACGGCTGAATGGATTCCCACGAACTTGGCAAAATTGTAGGGACTGGTAGCCCGATGTGCCTTTGCTATGTGTCAAGATATGTGCTCCAGAGGATTTTGAGTAATTTAGGTTAAAAAAATATATATATCTATAAGCACGCCCCGGTACGCGCACCGGGGCGTGTACCAGCGCGCTACGCGAGTTCGCGCGCGGAAAGCTGATTGGCTCTCGGGTGTCTGTCAACATTCCAAACAGTCCGGAGCGGCCGCCATCTTGTGTCTCGGTAGGATCGTGACACAAGAGGTGGCAAAAACAAAGGGGGAAATGACCAAAAGGGGGCAGGGTAGACCCCCTGACCCCATAGGTTTGATGTGGGGGCCATAAAAGGGCTTCGCGGGGCAAAAAAAATAAATGTTTTTTTTCGATTTTCGCGGGGGGATAGCCCGGTACGCGCACCGGGGAGCGTACCATGGGGAAAAAAGAATGACAGATTTTTTTTTAAATGTAGCTTTTTTTTATAAATTGGAGGTAGTTCTAAAAAGAACTCTTTTTTTTCTTCTTTTTGTTGTTTTATATTTTTTTAAATGTTTATTTGAACATTTTGTACTTTTTTTGGCTTTTATGAACTATTTTATATTTTTTTGGTTATTTTTATGGGGAGAAACAAAAAACAGGGAATTGTAAACGGCTCAACTGGAGCAAAGAAAAATAAGGAAAAAATTATATTTTTTTGGGGCAATTGTGGTTGTCACCAGCACGGTTGATGAGCTTTATGCTCTGCTCACCATAGGTGATGGTCTTACCACAAAAAATACAAGTGATCTTGAATTCACCAAACTGTGGTTGTATGTTTGGGACCATCTCCCTTGTCTCTGGTCCCGATGGAGTGGGTTGCTTTCTTTTGGAGGTGCTGGGTGAAGATTGGGGAGGGTTACTGGCCAGTTCTCTCACCTCTGCCGCAGCATAGTTGTTGGGATGCTTGCGCTGCATGTGCCGAATCATGGTGTTATTGCCAAATGAATATTTCTTATTAGGGTTCCCCCTTGAAAGTTCAGAGCCACAGATTTGGCAAGTCACCTTTGGCGCATTCACTTTCTTCTTGCCCTCTGGGATGGAAAAAAACTCCCATACAATGTGCTGCTTTGGCCTATATGGGGTATTGTCTTCTGCCAGGAATGTCCTACTCCCCTCCTCCTCCTCCTCCTCCTCCTCCTCCTCCTCCTCCTCTTCTTCTTCTTGACCACCAATGTGATGTTGTGGTGGTCCTCTTGGTGATGGTGGTGATGGTGGTGGTGGTGCAGATGTTCCAGCTGCTGCTGCTACTGTAGCCATTTTAAAGTACAAAATATTAGTCACAGATCTCCAAACAGGTCTTCCTCAGTCAAAGGACAAAGTCTGAATAAGGAAAAAAGGTGGGGGCTTTCATCATTTGGAAAAAAAAAATGTCCTGGACCAATGAAAAGTGTTATTTTCAGGTCACATGACCCGGGCTTTCATCATTTGGAAACCAAAACTGTTCTGCACCAATAAAAAGTGTTATTTTCAGGTCACATGACCCGACGTGCTTCCGCTAAGCGCCCCCGGGGCGCGTCGCGTAAGCGCGTCGGATGCTTATGTTGCGCGATCGTATGCGTTCGAGTGCTTCCGGGTGCGCTTACCCCGTGCGTATCACGCGGACGCGGCTACGCAATACGTCACGATGATGTTTGGGCGCGCACCGGGGCACGTCCCGGGGCGCTTACGTAGCACGTTCGTATGCGCGTGGGTGCTTCCGGGCACGCTTACACGGTACGTATCACGCGGACGCGGCTACGCGATACGTCACGAGGATGTTTTCGTTCGCGGCAATAGGGGTAACGGGACGCTCCCCGGTATGCGCCCCGGGGCATGCCGCAAAATTGCGCTGACCGGGGCGCTCCCCGGTACGCGCCCCGGGAGCGCTCCACGGCAAAAAAAAAAAAAAAAAAGTTTTAATAAAAAAATAGTATTATATAAATATACAATATAGGATTCATTATAAAAAATATTACATTTCATAGGTTTGAGGCCCTATATATAGTTAGGAATTAGCATTTACAAAACCTTTGAAATTCACTGAAAAAACCATAGGTTTCACACCAGTTATAGTTAGGAATTAGCATTTAAAAAACCTATGAAATTCACTGAAAAAACCATAGGTTTCACACCAGTTATAGTTAGGAATTAGCATTTAAAAAACCTATTAAATTCAGTGAAAAAACTATAGGTTTCACACCAGTTATAGTCAACTGGAAATTTTACTCGCATAAAACCATTGAAATTCCCACGTTATAGTTAGTTGGACTCACTATAACTTGCGCGTGCAATGCACTGCTGATGACGTCACATATTACATCACTGATGACAATCAGCTTTCCTCTTGCGCACTCCCATGACGCGTACCGGTAAGCGCTCGAAGCGCGCATATAGATATATATGTGTTTTTGAAGTTAATTTATGTAAAAACCACTGGAGCAATTTTCACCAAATATAGAAAAGGCACTTCTGCGTACCAGTCCCTACAATTTTGCCAAGTTTGGTGTAATTCCGTTCAGCCGTTCGGGCTGTAGCCGTGTCTAATCGTCTTATGGAAATTAACATGGGGAAAACACCTTTTGGGACCCCCCTTTTTTCTCGGCCCCTGCATGACGAATCCCCCCGAAACTTCCAGGGAAGAAGCAGAGTGGAGCTGGCCTAAATTTTGGAAAATTACACGCAAATTTCTCATCCGACGCCAAAGTTATTCCCAATAGAATGTTGCGGATTTCCTATTAAAAAAGCGTTTCTTCTTTTCCCAATAACTTTGGCGCCGGTTGACGAATCTTCGCTAAATTTTCAAAACATTGGTCCTGCTCCAGTCCGCTCCTATCTTGAAAGTTTTGGGGTGATTCGGCAAGCAGGGGCCGAGAAAAAAGGGGGTCCCAAAACGTGTTTTCTCCATGTTAAATGCCATAGGAAACTTTAGACACGTCTACAGCCCGAACTGTTGAACGGAATTACACCAAATTTGGGAAAAAGGTAGCCCTTGGTTCAGAAAGAACTCCTTTTGTTAAATGATGTAAATCCGTTCAGTAGTTCCTGAGAAATAAAAAAAAAAAGAGGTGAAAAAATCAATTTCTCATAGGAAACTTTAGACACGGCTACAGCTCGAACTGCTTAATGGAATTACACCAAATTTGGCAAGAAGGTAGCCCTTGGCTGAGAAAGAACTATTTTTCTTAAATGGTGTAAATCCGTTCAGTAGTTGCTGAGAAAATAAAAAAATAAAAGTTTCGATATATAGAGGCGCGGTATATCCGCGCACCCTGCCGATCACGAGCTGCGTGCTAATTGGCTGTCAAGACTTCAAACCAGGAAGTGTTGGCAGCCATCTTGTGCCTCGGTAGAACCGAGGCACAAGAAAGCAGTAAAAGAAATGCGCAAAATGAGTAAAGGGGGAAGGGTAGAAACACCCTGTCCCCCTAGGCCTGCTCAGGGGGTCCCACAAGAACCCCCCAGGGCCCAAAAAAGCATTTTTTTTAAAGTCGCGACATGTTCTATGGATTCGCGGATCCTGCCGTGAAGAAAACAAAATGAAGCGCGGGCCTCCACGCTTCCTTATTATTTAGCTACCGGGTGGGCCCAATGGGGCCCCCCAGGAACCGCCACCCCCCGGGTTTTTCAAAAATATTTGCGGGGGCTCACGCCCCCCGCAGGCCCGGGGACCACCACCCTCCAGGGCTTGTGTGGTGAATGGGTGAGGGGGCTCAAAGGCCCCCCAAGCCCCGGAGACCACCACCCCCAGGGTTTTTCTAAAATATTTGCAGGGGGCACATGGCCCCCCCGCAGCCCTGGGGATCACCAACCCCTGGGGCTTGTTTTATAAAATATAAACTACCTGTGTGGGGGGGCTCGAACACCCCACACGCCCCAGGGACCGCTACCTCCCCGGGGCACTAACTATGCAAATTTGGCGGTACGTTATGGATCCCTGAGCCCAGGGACCACCACCTCCCCGGGGCTTTAACAATGTTGGGAGGGGGGCCACGCAGCCCCCCTCCTGGAGCCCTGTGATGGCCCTGGGGACCGCCACCCCCCAGGGTGGCTCCTGCAGTGTCCCGGGGTGCCCACCCATGGGACACTGCAGTTTGCTATGGCAGGGCGGGAGTCATGCTGCTCCCACCCTGTCATAGCAAACTCTGGTTTGGTTTTTGGAAGAGAGAGCAGAGAAACCTGCTCTCTCTTCCAAAAACTAAAGCAGATTGCTTTTCCACACGGGGAGCTGCGTCTTAGCAGCTTCCCATGTGAAAAAGCAATGCCGGCTGGAACCATGGGAGAATTGGGGACCCCCCCAGGGTCCTCAACAAAGTGGCCAGGCCCTGGGGGATGGGGTCCCCGGGGATAGAAGTGGCCAGGGAGGGGGGCCGTACCCATAATAATAAAAAAAAACGCAAAGGCCAGCCCGGGGGATGAGGTCCCCGGGGCCAATAATGACCTGAGGAGGGGGACCACGCAACCCCCCTCCAATTATTAAAAAAAAATAAAAACCACTGGCCATGGGGTCGCGCCTTGGGGAATCGGGTACCCAGGGCCAATAAAATAGGAAAGGAAGGGGGGCCACACAGCCTCTTTCTTAAAAAATTTAATTAAAAAAAGACCGACATCGCACCGGAGGCCCCGCCCCCTCCCTGCAGCACTCTGCACACGCGCTTCCTGGCGCGTGTTAAGATGGGGAACTAATTCCCCTTGAATACTGGGGGTCCCTGGGGGCCAACTAGCCCACCTGGAACCTCCAGTATGCACCAGGGAGCTGCGTTGCAGAGAGGTGTTCAGAGGCCACACCCCTTTTTACACCTCTGCAACGCAGCTCTGTGGCGCTTACTGGAGGTACCTGGTGGGCTAGTCGGACCGCTTGAATCGACTCCCAGTGGAGTATCTCTGCGCTTAGGAGTTGAACAAAGAAAGAACAGAATGACAACCGCAGAATCTAAATCTGGTTTCTGAACAGCAGGGTTTTGAGCTGCTTTCTACATTTTAGATGCTCTGAGCATTGTCTGAGGGACAAAGGGAGTTTGTTCCACAGTGAAGGTCCCGTTATAGATAGAGCTTTACCCCCATGCCTGGCCTTTCTAGCACGGGGTACCTCCAGGAGAAGGTGGTCGCTGGATCTGAGAGAATGGGTCGGAACATAAGGGGTAAATTTCTTTTCCAGGTAGGCAGGCCCTTGTCCGTTGAGACTTTTATGTATTAAACAGCATATTTTAAACTTCGTTCTCTGCCGGATTGAGAGCCAATGCAGTTGTTCCAGAAGAGGTTTAGATGCCGTTCTTGGGGGGACATTCCGGACTAAACGGGCCGCCGTGTTCTGGATTACTTGGAGCTTACCCAGCACACCCTATTTGCAGAAAGTAATAGGCCGTTGCAATAGTCTATCCGACTTAGCACAAGAGCCTGTACCAGAGTTCTCCTAAAAGAATCTGGGAGCAGGGGGAAAACTGTGTGCAACAGGCTAATAGTGTGGAAGCAAGAGCCTATGACATAGTTGCTGTGTTGTTTCAGCGATAGTTCTTGATCTAGACGTATCCCTAGATTTTTAACTACCTGTTTAGGTTCAGGAACTGCTCCCAGGTCTTGTGGCCACCAGTCAGGAGTCCACAGCATTTTGGCCTCCCCGAACAACATGACTTCTGTTTTGTTAACATTGCACTGGAGGCAGTTGGAGGACATGCATTGTGCCACAGCCTTCATGCCTGATGAGAAGGAGCTTATTACTTCAGGGGAGAGAGTTTTGAAAGGGAAGAGGAGCTGTGAGTCATCCGCGTATGACACTGGGATTAAACCATACGTGCGCATCACTCTTGCCAGGGGTGCCACGTAGATGTTGAAAAGGGTTGGGCTCAAACAGGAGCCCTGTGGCACTCCTTTCGAAATCTCCACCTCCTCTGAGCGATATGCACCCATGATGACACTCTGGGTGCGATAGGATAGGAAGCTTCTTAGCCAGGCGAGGGCTTTGTTCTTTAGTCCAATGTTAGCCAACCGGTCAATTGTATGTAGTTATTGCTGTTGGAGTGTCTATGGTTTTGAGAATGGCAGTCTGTAATTTAGAGTGGGTGTATCAAAGGTTATATTAGGGTGTGAGAAGATACATCAATTTATCACATGGATGATGTCGTCAGTGATGTCATCAGTGATGTCATTTGAGATGTCATCAGTGATGTCATTTGAGATGTCATCAGTGATGTCATCGGTGGTGTCACTGACCATGTCATGAGTGATGTAATATGTGACATCATCAGCAGTGCATTGCAGGGGTGTGAGTTATAGTTAGCAGAATTAATTATAATGGAGTAATTTCTATGGTTTTGTATGAGTGAAATGTCCAGCTAACTATAACGTGCCTGAAACCTGCTTTTTTTCAGTGAATTTCAAAGGTTTTTTACATGCTAATTTCTAACTATAACGTGCCTGATACCTATGGTTTTTTCAGTGAATTTCAATGGTTTTTCAAATGCTAGTTTAGTTTAGTTCTAGGTAGGACATGTGAAGAAAGAAGAAAAAACACACAGAAAGAAGCCAAAGAAATGCAGAAAGAAGCAACAGAAGTCAACAAAGACGAAGAAAAGTGCAGGAAGAAGCAAGACATGTCCAGAAAGAACCAACAGAAGAGCAGAAAGAGGCCTTGTTACAAAATCATCCTGTGCCCACAACTTTTTCAGACGGGTACTGGTGGTAACTAACTCTGACTAACCAGGCCTAGAGCCAGTGGTATGCTAAAATACACTTAGAATACAGTGAAAACACCTACATACACTAAGGAACACTATGCGTTGGGGTACCCATGTGATTCCCTAACTTAAAATGCGCCACAGGATTTGTTTGCACACATGTCACTTCAGACCCAGCCCCCTTCCTTCACCAGTGTAACGACGGGCCCGTGGCTCGTTTTAAGTTGGGGGATTAAGTCCCGTTGAATCTTCAGGGTCCCTGGGGTCCATCTAGCCCACCCGGTACCTCCAGTAAGCGCCACAGAGCTGCGTTGCAGAGAGGTGGTCCGGGGCCACACCCCTTTTTACACCTGCCTTACTGTTTAAGTGGCGAGCGCTCTATCAGAGTTCAACTGTGCTACTGCTTAGCATGTTCTAAATAATTTCTGCATTTGCACAAACTGCCTGCAGAAATAGCCGTGACAAACCTTTGAAAAAGGACTGAGGAACTTTTATAGGTCTGAATGGAGGGCTCAATTATGTGACATCGCTCTAGTGAAATACTTTTCCTCAGTCTAGAAGCACGGAAACAAACTATACTAAAAGCAAAACCGTGAAACTGCAAACAGACATGTTTGTAAAGGAGGATACGAAATGAGGCACTGCATAAATTCCTCATCATGTAGGGGCTCGTTCTGGGGTAGTGTTTTAGGGTTTAGGGTAGTGCAGTGGTATTTGTGTAGTGTAGGGGGTCGTGCTGGGGTAGTGATTTAGGGATTAGGGTAGCACAGTGGTGTTTGGGTAGTATAGGGGGTCGTGCTGGGGTAGTGTTTTAGGGTTGAGGGTAGTGCAGTTGTATTTGGGTAGTGTCGGGGGTCATGCTGTGGGTAGCGTTTTAGGGTTTAGGGGAGTGCAGTGGTGTTTGTATAGTGTATGGGTAGTGTTTTAGGGTTTAGGGAAGTGAAGTGGTGTTTGGGTAGTGTAGGGGGTCGTGCTGGGGTAGATTTAAGGTTTAGGGCGGTGCAATGGTGTTTCAGGAGTGTAGGGGTTTGTGCTGGGGGTAGGGTTTAGGGTAGTGCAGTGGTGTTTGTGTAGTGGGTAGTGTTTTAGGGTTTAGGGTAGCGCAGTGGTATTTGGGTAGTGTAGGGGGTCATGCTGGGGGTAGTGTTTTAGGGTTTAGGGTAGCGCAGTGGTGTTTGGGTAGTGTAGGGGGTCGTGCCGGGGGTAGTGTTTTAGGGTAGGGAAGTGGTGTTTATGTAGTGGAGGGGGTCATGCCGGTGGTAGTGTTTTATGGTTTAGGGTAGCACAGTGGTGTTTGGGTAGTGTAGGGGTCATGCTGGGGGTAGTGTATTAAGGTTTAGGGTACTGTGGTGGTGTTTGTGTGGAGAAGGGGTCGTTTTGGTGGTAGATTTAGGGTTTAGGGTAGTGCAGTGGTGTTTGTGTAGTGTAGGAGGTCGTGCTGGGGTAGTAGCTTAGGGTAGTTCAGTGGTGTTTGGGTAGTGTAGGGAGTTGTGCTGGGGGTAGATATAGGGTTTAAGGTCGTGCAGTGGTGTTTGTGTAGTGTAGGGGGTCGTGCTGGGGGTAGTGTTTTAGGGTTTAGGGTAGTGCAGTGGTGTTCGTCTAGTGTATGGGGTAGTGTTTTAGGGTTTAGGGTAGTGCAGTGGTATTTGGGTAGTGTAGTGGGTCATGCTGGGGGTAGACTTAGGGTTTGAGGTAGTGCAGTAGTGTTTGGGTAGTGTATGGGGTCGTGCTGGGGGTAGATTTAAGGTTTAGGGTAGTGCAATGGTGTTTGTGTAGTGTAGGGGTAGTGCTGGGGGTAGTGTTTTAGGGTTTAGGGTAGTGCAGTGGTGTTTGTGTAGTGTAGGGTGTCATGCTGGGTGTAGTGTTTTAGGGTTTAGGGCAGTGCAGTGGTGTTTGGGTAGTGTAGGGGTCGTGCAGGGGGTGGATTTATGGTTTAGGGTAGTGCAGTGGTGTTTGTGTAGTGTTTGTGGTTTCATTCTGGGGGTTTAGGGTACTACAGTGGTGTTTGTGTAGTGTAGGAGGTCATGCTGGGGTAGTGTTGTAGGGTTTAGGGTAGTGCAGCGGTGTTTGTGTAGTGTAGGGGTCGCGCTGGGGGTAGTGGTTTAGGGTTAAGGGTAGTGCAGTGGTGTTTGTGTAGTGTATGGGGTTGTGTTTTAAGGTTTAGGGTAGTGCAGTGGTGTTAGGGTAGTGTAGGGGGTCGTGCTGGGGTAGATATAGGGTTTAGGGTAGTGCAGTGGTGTTTGGGTACTGTAGGGGGTCGTGCTGGGGTAGTGTTTTAGGGTTTAGCGTAGCGCAGTGGTGTTTGGGTAGTGTAGGGGGTCGTACTGGTGGTACGGTTTTAGGATTTAGGGTAGCGCAGTAGTGTTTGGGTAGTGTAGCGGGTCGTGCTGGAAGTAGTGTTTTAGGGTTTAGGGTAGCGCACTGGTGTTTGGGTAGTATAGGGGGTCGAACAGGGGTAGTGCTTTAGCGTTTAGGGAAGCACAGTAGTGTTTGTGTAGTGTAGGGGGTCGTGCGGGGGGGTAGTGTTTTAGGGTAGCGCATTGGTTTTTGGGTAGTGTAGGGGGTCGTGCCGGGGGTAGTGTTTTAGGGTTTAGGCTAGCGCAGTTGTGTTTGGGTAATGTAGGGCAGAGTTTTCCAAAGTGTGTGTTGCGACACTCTACTGTGTCGCCTCCCATCTGAGGGTGTGTCGCGCGTCAATGACGTCTGTGGCCAGATTAGGGCGAATGCTCTTGCATTCAGTGACGCAGTATGGCGTAGGCGGAACTGAGGCGGAGGAAGGAGAAGCGTGCAGTGACCACGGAGATGCCTCTGCTCCCCAGGTAAACTTTTGAACTTTTAAAACTCTGTTTAGGCACCAGGCAATCGTTCTTGTATAATTCCAATATTATATGCATTCTGGGAGTTTGAGTTGTAGGACGTAGGTTGGGGGGGGGTCTGCTGCTGTTAACATGCTCTGTAGCGCATCCCTCCACCCTGGGCCCCGCAGACACCAGTCTAGCATGCCAAGTGCCAGTCTCAGCCGGCCGGGGGTACCGGCTGCTACGAACAGGGTTCCTGCTCCTTGTCAGACACCTGGCAGTGGCAGCTTCCGAGCAGTTTCCGAAGGAGTCTCTGCTTTGAGCACTGGTTGAAGGCACGGCATCTTATTACTTTGAAAACTCAGGCGTTAGCAGAGACGTGGGTACTCTGTCCAGCCTCAGGTCCATGGGCTTTTTATCTTATGACCTCCGCATTTATTTACAAAACATTACATATAATTGTATTTCTGTCTATTTTGTTGAATTTATTTCTCAGTAGTTGCACTTAACAATGATATCATAACCAACGGCTCCTTGTAACGCACAAACAGCAGAGGCAATGCTTTTCCAGGGGAGGCTCTCACAAGAAGTTCCTGAGAGAAGAGTAACGACGAAAGGGTGCCACAGAGATATTGGGGGTGAGAGATAGAGGGAGAGATAGAGAGGGAGAGAGCGAGCGAGAGAGATTGGAGAGACAGAGAGCAAGCGAGAGAGAGAGAATGAGAGAGATACTGAAGGATGGAGAGAGGGGGGAGATATAGAGGGAGAGAAACAGAGAGAGAGAGAGAGACTGAAGGATGGAGCGAGAGAGATAGAGCGAGACAGAGAGAGAGAGAGGAGGAGGAGGGATAGAGAGGAGGGATAGAGAGGGGGAGAGAGGGAGAGAGACTGAAGGATGGAGACAGAGGGAGATAGGAAGAGAGAGAGAAAGAGAGAAGGTGAGAAGGAGAGAGGGAGATACTGAAGGATGGAGAGAGAGGGCGAGAGAGATACTAAGGGAGAGAGAGAGAAAGAGTGAGAGGAAGAGATAGAGACTGAAGGATGGAGAGAGAGACAGAGAAAGAGAGAGATGAGGGTTAGAGAGGGGGAGAGAGGGAGAGAGACCGAAGGATGGAGACAGAGGGAGATAGGAAGAGAGAGAGAAAGAGAGGAGAGAAGGAGAGAGGGAGATACTGAAGGATGGAGAGAGAGGGCGAGAGAGATACTAAGGGAGAGAGCCAGAGAGAGAGAGAAATACTAAGGGAGAGAGCCAGAGAGAGAGAGAGAGAAAGAGAGAGAGGAAGAGATAGAGACTGAAGGATGGAGAGAGAGACAGAGAAAGAGAGAGAGAGGAGGGTTAGAAAGCGGAGAGAGGGAGAGAGACTGAAGATGGAGAGAGAGACAGAAAGATGGAGAGAGAGGAGAAAGGGAGAGAGACAGAGATGGATAGTAAGGCACAGTGAAGTAAGGATGAAGTGCCTTTTGGCGAGAGGGTGAGGGAGGGTGTGAGGGTGAGGGTGTGGGTGTGAGGGTGTGAGGGGGAAGGGGTGTGAGGGGGAGGGGGAGGGGATGTGAGGGTGTGTGAGAGGGTGTGTGAGGGGGTGAGGGTGAGTGAGGGTATGAGGGTGAATGAGGGTGTGAGGGTGAGGGTGTATGAGGGTGAGGGGGTGTGAGGGTGAGGGGGTGTGAGGGTGAGTGAGGGTGGGTGAGCGAGTGGGTGAGGGGTTGTGTGTGTGTGGGGTTGTGTGTGTGAGGGGTTGTGTGTGGGGGGGTTGTGTCTGTGGGGGGTTGTGTGTGTGGGGGTTGAGTGTGCGGGGGGTTGTATGTGTGGGGTTGTGTGTGTGTGGTTGTGTGTGTGGGTTGTGTGTGTGGGTTTGTCTGTGGTTCAGGCTAGCTCGCTACGCTCGCTCGCGTTACTGTGTCCCTGAAAAAAATTTCACAAAAAGGTGTGCCACCAACATAAAAAGTTTGGAAAGCTGTGGTGTAGGGGGTCGTGCCAGGGGTAGTGTTTTAGGGTTTAGGGTAGCGCAGTGGTGTTTGGGTAGTGTAGGGGGTCATGCCGGGGGTAGTGTTTTAGGGTATAGGGTAGCGCAGTGGTGTTTGGGTAGTGTAGGGGGTCATGCCGGGGGTAGTGTTTTAGGGTATAGGGTAGCGCAGTGGTGTTTGGGTTGTGTAGGGGGTCGTGCCGGGGGTAGTGTTTTAGGGTTAAGGGTAGTGCAGTGGTGTTTGTTTAATGTATGGGGTTGTGTTTTAAGGTTTAGGGTAGTGCAGTGGTGTTTGGCTAGTGTAGGGGGTCGTACTGGTGGTGCTGTTTTAGGGTTTAGGGTAGCGCAGTGGTGTTTGGGTAGTGTTGGGGGGTCTTGCTGGGGGTAGTGTTTTAGTGTTTAGTGTAGCGCAGTGGTGTTTGGGTAGTGTAGGGGTCGAACAGGGGTAGTGTTATAGGGTTTAGGGAAGCGCAGTAGTGTTTGTGTAGTGTATTGGGTCGTGCTGGGGGTAGTGTTTTAGGGTATAGGGTAGCCCAGTGGTGTTTGGGCAGTGTCGGGGGTCGTGCCGGGGGTAGTGTTTTAGGGTTAAGGGTAGTGCAGTGGTGTTTGTGTAGTGTATGGGGTTGTTTTTTAAGGTTTAGGGTAGCGCAGTGGTGTTTGGGTAGTGTAGGGGGTCGTACTGGTGGTAGTGTTTTAGGGTTTAGGGCAGCGCAATGGTGTTTGGGTAGTGTTGGGAGTCTTGCTGGGGGTAGTGTTTTAGAGTTTAGGGTAGCGCAGTGGTGTTTGGGTAGTGTTGGGGGTCTTGCTGGGGGTAGTGTTTTAGTGTTTAGTGTAGCGCAGTGGTGTTTGGGTAGTATAGGGGGTCGAACAGGGGTAGTGTTATAGGGTTTAGGGAAGCGCAGTAGTGTCTGTGTAGTGTAGGGGGTCGTGCCGGGGGTAGTGTTTTAGGGTTTAGGGTAGCGCATTGGTTTTGGGTAGTGTAGGGGGACGTGCCGGGGGTAGTGTTTTAGGGTTTAGGGTAGCGCAGTTGTATTTGGGTAGTGTAGGGGGTTGTGCCGGGGGTAGTGTTTTAGGGTTTAGGGTAGCGCAGTGGTGTTTGGGTAGTGTAGGGGGTCATGCCGGGGGTAGTGTTTTAGGGTATAGGGTAGCGCAGTGGTGTTTGGGTAGTTTAGGGGGTCATGCCGGGGGTAGTGTTTTAGGGTTTAGAGTAGCGCAGTGGTGTTTGTGTAGTGTAGGGGTCATGCTGGGGGTTGTGTTTTAGGGTTTAGGGTAGTGCAATGGTGTTTGTGTTGTGTATGGGGTTGTGCTGGGGGTAGTATTTTAGGATTTAGGGTAGTGCAATGTTTTTTGCGTAGTGTAGGGGGTCGTGCTGTGGGGTAGGTTTAGGGTTTAGGGTAATGCAGTGGTGTTTATGTAGTGTAAGGGGTCGTGCTGGGGTAGATTTAGAGTTTAGGGTAGTGCAGTGGTGTTTGGGTAGTGTAGGGGTCGTGCTGGGGTAGTGTTTTAGGGTTCAAGGCAGTGTAGTGGGAATGGGAAGTGTAGGTGGTCATGCTGGGGTACATTCAGGGTTTAGGGTACTGCAGTGGTGTTTGTGTAGTGTAGGGGGTCGTGCTGGGGGTAGTGTTTTAGGGTTTAGGGTAGTGCAGTGGTGTTTGGGTAGTGTAGGGATTCATGCCGGGTGTAGTGTTTTAGGGTATAGGGTAGCGCAGTGGTGTTTGGGTTGTGTAGGGGGTCGTGCCAGAGGTAGTGTTTTAGGGTTAAGGGTAGTCCAGTGGTGTTTGTTTAGTGTATGGGGTTGTGTTTTAAGGTTTAGGGTAGTGCAGTGGTGTTTGGCTAGTGTAGGAGGTCGTACTGGTGGTGCTGTTTTAGGGTTTAAGGTAGCGCAGTGGTGTTTGGGTAGTGTTGAGGGTCTTGCTGGAGGTAGTGTTTTAGTGTTTAGTGTAGCGCAGTGGTGTTTGGGTAGTGTAGGGGGTCGAACGGGGGTAGTGTTATAGGGTTTAGGGAAGCACAGTAGTGTTTGTGTAGTGTAGCGGGACATGCTGGGGGAAGTGTTTTAGGGTATAGGGTAGCCCAGTGTTGTTTGGGTAGTGTAGGGGGTCGTGCCGGGGGTAGTGTTTTAGGGTTAAGGGTAGTGCAGTGGTGTTTGTGTAGTGCATGGGGTTGTGTTTTAAGGTTTAGGGTAGCGCAGTGGTGTTTGGGTAGTGTAGGTGGTCGTACTGGTGGTAGTGTTTTAGGGTTTAGGGTAGCGCAGTGGTGTTTGGGTAGTGTTGGGGGTCTTGCTGGGGGTAGTGTTTTAGTATTTAGTGTAGCGCAGTGGTGTTTGGTTAGTATAGGGGGTCGAACAGGGGTAGTGTTATAGGGTTTAGGGAATCGCAGTAGTGTCTGTGTAGTGTAGGGGGTCGTGCCGGGGGTAGTGTTTTAGAGTTTAGGGTAGCGCATTGGTTTTTGGGTAGTGTAGGGGGTCGTGCCGGGGGTAGTGTTTTAGGGTTTAGGGTAGCGCAGTTGTGTTTGGGTAGTGTAGGGGGTCGTGCCGGGGGTAGTGTTTTAGGGTTTAGGGTAGCGCAGTGATGTTTGGGTAGTTTAGGGGGTCGTGCCGGGGGTAGTGTTTTAGGGTTTAGAGTAGCGCAGTGGTGTTTGTGTAGTGTAGGGGTCATGCTGGGGGTTGTGTTTTAGGGTTTAGGGTAGTGCAATGGTGTTTGTGTTGTGTATGGGGTTGTGCTGGGGGTAGTGTTTTAGGATTTAGGGTAGTGCAATGGATTTTGCGTAGTGTAGGGGGTCGTGCTGTGGGGTAGGTTTAGGGTTTAGGGTAATGCAGTGGTGTTTATGTAGTGTAAGGGGTCGTGCTAGGGTAGATTTAGAGTTTAGGGTAGTGCAGTGGTGTTTGGGTAGTGTAGGGGTAGTGTTTTAGGGTTCAAGGTAGTGTAGTGGGAATGGGTAGTGTAGGTGGTCATGCTGGGGTAGATTCAGGGTTTAGGGTACTGCAGTGGTGTTTGTGTAGTGTAGGGGATCGTGCTGGGGGTAGTGTTTTAGGGTTTAGGGTAGTGCAGTGGTTTTTGGGTAGTATAGGGTGTCGTGCTGGGGGTAGTGTTTTAGGGTTTATGGAAGTGCAGTGGTGTTTGTGTAGTGTAGGGGTCATGCTGGGGGTTGTGTTTTAGGGTTTAGGGTAGTGCAATGGTGTTTGTATAGTGTAGGGGGTTATGCTGGGGGTAGATTTAGTGTTTAGGGTAGTGCAGTGGTTTTTATTTAATGTAGGGGGTCATGCTTGGGGTAGATTTAGAGTTTGGGTAGTGCAGTGGTGTTTGTGTAGTGTAGGGGGTCGTGCTGGGGTAGTCTTTTAGGGTAGTACAGTGGTGTTTGGGTAGTGTAAGGGGTCGTGCTGGGGTAGTGTTTTAGGGTTTAGGGCAGTGCAGTGGTGAATGGGTAGTGTAGGGGGTTGTGCTGTGGGTAGATTTAGGGTTTAGGGTAGTGCAGTGGTGTTTGTGTAGTGTATGGGGTAGTGATTTAGGGTTTACGGTAGTGCAGTGGTGTTTGGGTAGTGTAGGGGTTTGTGCTGGGGGTTGATTTAGGGTTTAGGTAGTACAGTGGTGTTTGGGTAGTGTAGGGGGACATGCTGGGGGTAGATTTAGGGATAGGGTAGTGCAGTGGTGTTTGGGTAGTGTAGGGGGTCGTGCTGGGGTAGATGTAGGGTTTAGGGTAGTGCAGTGGTGTTTGTGTAGTGTAGGGACTCATGCTGGGGGTAGTGTTTTAGGGTTTAGGGTAGTGCTGTGGTGTTTGAGTAGTAGAGGGTGTAGTGCTCACCAGGGAGTTAACTGGAAGTCTACTGCTGGTATTGAAAGTGATTGTTCAGTTTGCATGTCAGAATTTTCAAATGAAATAGAAGAGGATTTGAGATCTCTCTTAAAACATGCCCTAATTTTTCTTTGTACAACACTAACCATAATTTCTATGACAAAATGAACCCCCTTATTTTGTTCATTTTTAAATTAAATGTTTTAAGTGTTACCAGTTTATTCCAATCAAGATAGCTTCAGATATCCCAGCAGAAGGCTTTTTCACATGGTAAAATCACCTTAGAACACACCACAATTCCTAAAATGAGTATGGTGCCATCAACAAATGATTTATAATATAACTAAAGTCTTAAAACCTTCTATTAACTGCAATGCTTTTTAATGTCAACACTTCTTGGAAGAAGTGCTGACAGCAAATCAGATCTCATGATGAGATGTGTCGTTAGGCTCCGCCCCGATATATATGTACATTTTTCCTTTAATATCTAAAAAACTACAGAACAGATTTACACCATTTAAGCAAAAGGCACAAGTCTGAACTAAGGACTACCTCTTTGCCAATTTTGGCGTAATTCCGTTCAGCAGTTCGGGCTGTAGCTGCAGCTAAAGGTCCCTATGGAAAATTGCATGGGGAAAACACGTTTTGGGACCCCACTTTTTTCTCTGCCCCCACTACACGAATCATCCCCAGACTTTCAGGATAGGAGCGGACCGGAGCTGGCCATTAGTTTTGAAAATTTCACAAAGGTTCGTCAACCGTCGCCAAAGTTATTCTAAATAGAATGTTGCAGATTTCCTATGGAAAATAGGTCCTAACTATAACTACCTACTGGCGACCGCCAATAGGTAATATTTATATATGTATGTATGTATGTACGACATGCACCTTTTGCATTAAATAAACCAGCATTAACTTTAAAATCGGCTCTGGCGCATTTTTGTGGTCTGCGTACCTGTCTGTGCGTGAAGCACTTGGAAGGCAAGTTGGAGTTCATATAAAAATATATATATACATATATATATATCAAAACAAAACCCTTTCAGGCATAGAGTGACGCATAAATTATGCAAAAAAGAAGGAGAGAACTCTGGGTAGGTCTCAGTTTAGGTGGAAAGCAGCTCCTGTTAGAGCACTCTCAACACCAGCGACACTCTAGATCTGCTCACCTCAAATGTCTGTTTTTCTATCAAAGTTTTTAAGCATAGGATTAGACAGTGCTATCCATGGGGAGACGAAATCAAACTTACCTGCCAGACGCCGCCACCGCCAGGAGTCTTTGTAAGGCAGCCAGGCACCTAGAAGCACGCCGCCACCGCCAAGAGTCACTTTGCAGCAGACTACACGCGCCGCCGCTCCGGGACCACAATTCCCGGCAGCCTACACGGCGGCGCGCCTTGTGACACCGCGAGGGCGCCAGGAGGCGCACATAAGCGCCACAGGAACCGGCGGATCGGGGGAGACGAAATCAAACTTACCTGCCAGACGCCGCCACCGCCAGGAGTCTTTGTAAGGCAGCCAGGCACCTAGAAGCACGCCGCCACCGCCAAGAGTCACTTTGCAGCAGACTACACGTGCCGCCGCTCCGGGACCACAATTCCCGGCAGCCTACACGGCGACGTGCCTTGTGACACCGCTAGGGCGCCAGGAGGCGCACATAAGCGCCACAGGAACCGGCGGAGCGGGGGAGACGAAATCAAACTTACCTGCCAGACGCCGCCACCGCCAGGAGTCTTTGTAAGGCAGCCAGGCACCTAGAAGCACGCCGCCACCGCCAAGAGTCACTTTGCAGCAGACTACACGCGCCGCCGCTCCGGGACCACGTGGGCGCCAGGAGGCGCACATAAGCGCCACAGGAACCCGCTTCGCGGGACGCCCGGGGCGAAGCCCGGGCAAAGGGCGGGCCCTCTACGGCCCTCATCGGCAGGAGGAGGCAAGGCCAGGGCCAGAAACGCTGCAGGAATTATTACCTCAAGTAAGACTTATGGTTTTAAGATTCTCCTAAGTGATAATATAGTCGTACAAAAGTGAGTTTGCGTGTACATTGTAAACATGTCTACAAAATCTAAGGAAGCCCCGCAAAACACTCTTGACAATTACCTTGTCCAAACTGTTAAAAAAATAAATACGCAGAGGAGAAATTCTCTGGGTTTGAGCCAATCCCCGGACCTACGATGTCTGTCCCCCTCTGCATCTATTTTGATTGATGACACCATTCTGCAGGAAGCTCATCATGAGGGCATAACTAGTGGCCCTACTTCTCAAGGAACAAGTGGCACACCTGTTAATGTAGCCCCGGCCTCTGAGGTTTCCAATGTAGAGGCTGAGAGTGACATTGACATTGACTCCGATCAGGAGAAACAGACTCGTGTCTCATCTGACGAGCAGACACCCAAAGGGCGTGCCACCAGGCCAAGACGATTATGTACCAAAAATCCACCTAAGCAGGGCGGACCACGACCGGGGATAAGAAGGAAGAGGGCTAATTCCCCAAAGCCAAAGCAAGTGAACACTGTGGAGGACAAACTAAATCATACATCTGAGGACGTTTTTTTTGAAAGAATAGCTGATTTTCTTGAGTTAAAAATCAACGCTATTATCAAACCCCTAATATCAAAAATTGACAAACTGCAAGCGGAGATTAAGAAATTGGGTGGACTCCATACTACGGTTGCAGGTGGGGTAGAAAATATAACTATGTTAGTCACAAACTTGAGTAATAACACAGGGGGAAATGTTGTCAGAGAGGCTGTAAGTGATGGCGCAGGAATCCAGTTGCCAGAAGAGAACTTACCGCCTCATCCACCAACATCGACTGTTACCAGCGAGGGTCCACCATTAGTCAACATTCTAACAGATAGAACCCCTTCTGTCTGCATCCCCCCAGTAAATGCTCACTCAACGGACCCCCTACAATTTATAGTTAAAGCAACACCAGTGGTTTTAGTTTTAGCGAATGTCCCTCCTCTGGAAGGGGGAACAGCGGAAAGCTCCACTTCTCTCACAAGCAAGGCCTTACACTGGTTAACCAGTAACATGCGGCTAGCTCCAGGGGGAAAGTACCATCTGGCAAGTGTAATCAAGTCAGCAACTAGGGTCCCCTGGTTGGGAAACCGGCCGAAAAAGTTTAAAGGGGACTGTGTGGCAGTGAGCTTTTCAAATCAAGAAGCCCTTCCCAATATTCTTGCTAACTTATTCCCTCCCCAACGCAGACAGGGTACTGTTGTTCCCTTAACCCTAAAGTTTTTTTACGGTGAACAGCAGAATGTTACCCACCCAAGGACTCCTGCGCCAGGGTGGGATAGAAATTGGGATTCAAACCTCAGATGGGGGCAGGACACAAGGTATAACGTAGCAGCCCATCATTCCCATCTTGCACCGCACAATCCTTTTGTAGAACCTCTTCAACTGTTTAATCGCTATGCCCCATTATCCTTCATGGATCAAAACGATTGACTCTCTCCCAGACAAGACAGTAATGGTGAGGGTCTCCCGCTTGTTTCCAGATCACTAGATCGGAACTCTACAGGCATTAGGGCCTGCAGAATCATGAGCTGGAATGTCGCTGGCCTCAGAGCCAAATACAACGATAAGAACTGGCTAGAGATAATTAGACCCAACGACATTCTTGCTTTTCAAGAAACCTGGGAAACGTCAGACAGGTTTGCTCTGGACGGCTTTTCCCATTTCACTGTACCGGCAGTTCCTAGTAAAACAGGAAGGGCAAAGGGGGGCTTGGCTATATACATCTCCCTAGATATTCAAGTAAAGCCAAGACAGATAAAAACTAATTCAATAAATATCTTAGCGGTTGAACTAACTACACCAAAATTCACAGCCTAGATTACTTGTTAATTTTTACAATTCTCCTGTCAGTCAAATCCCGAATGAGCATTTGGTAACTCTAGAGGAATTCCTGTCTACCCACAGTGAGAATAGTGTCCATGGGTTTGAGGTGATCCTTATGGGTGATTATAACATTCATCCATGTCTTGTGGATTGCCATGTGGAACACGAGGATTTTTCCCCCTATTCCTCTACACCGCATTTCGAACACTCATCACATGGAGAGGCTTTGGAATCGCTCCTAGCAACTTTTAATCTTTATGAATCACATAGCTGTCACACAGGCTTGAGGTTACCAACATACGAGGGTAACAACACAGGCACAATTGTAGATTATATTTTTTTATCTTCTAGTATTCTGCCTGAAGTGTTTAATTATAAGGTAGAAACTTCAGTTTTTAGCGATCACAATCCCGTAATTTTAGAGATTGTATCACAGGGAGTTTTGGGAAAGAGGATGATTGAAGCTTTATGTGTGATAGATTTAGTCCTGAGAGATCAGAATCGCAGACTGAAATGGGATCAAGTAACCCCAATCACCTTTTTACAGGATACTCTGGCTAAAGTTGAGGGGGAGGTTGCAATTTGCTTGGATAATAATAATTCTGCTACTACCATGATAGAGGCTTTTAATGTTATCTGCCGTCAGGTCAATTTAGACCTGACCATTAAGAAAAAGCCTAATATGCTCAGGGGCCCCAAATGGTTTGACTCAAATTGTTCCAAGGCTCACTCAATCCTCCTGAATGCCCTAAAAAATATACCAAGAGATAAAGAGCAGATAGCATCACTGAGGAAACAATACAGTTATGCTATCAGGACGAGGAAATCTGAGATTAAAAAGGAGGCCTGGAATGACTTATTTTCGCCTGATATACAGAGAGATAGCGCTAGATTTTGGGCAATAATAAACCATCCATACTTCGTGGGACTAGAGAATCAGAGAGCAGACTGCATCATACCTGACGAACAGTGGGTCATACATTTCAGTAACATTTATAGCTGTCCTGATATCACTCCAGGCTGTGAAATGCAATCCACACAAGCAGTAACTACCATCTCTCCTTTTAGTATAGAGGAGGTGAAAAAAGCAATTAATGACACACTCTATAAAAAGGCACCGGGGCCCGATGGGGTTCCCGCAGATTTCTTTAAGAGTGCCCCTGAATTAAGTGCCAAAATTCTCACAAATATTTTAATGCTACAAGGGATCTTATTTTTCCTACTAGTTGGGCCAAGTCCACGATAATACCGATCTTTTAAAAAGGACAGAGAACAGACCCAGTCTGTTATAGGCCAATCTCTCTCATTGATTCCAGTGTCAAAATCCTGGGAAGAGTCCTTTTAGGAAGACTGACTCAGCTTTTAGAAGGGAAGGGTGTCCTATCAAATGCACAATATGGTTTTAGAGCCAAAAGAGGAACTTTAGATCAGTGTCTAAACCTAGAACTGATCATAAATAAATACGCAATTGCCAAGGGGGGCTCTCTGTACATGGCCTTTATGGACCTCTCCTCAGCTTTTGACCTGGTTAACAGGGCTAAGCTGTGGGGGGTCCTTCTGACCATGGGCATTGACGCTCCTTTGGTCGGGTACCTGGCCGAGTTACACAGGGATCTTATGACCTCGGTCAGAGTGACCAAGGAAGGGAGATGCACTTGCCACTTTAAGTCAGAGAGGGGGGTTAGGCAAGGGTGTATCCTTGCCCCCCTCCTCTTTACTCTTTATATAAACGATCTTGAGGCAGTCCTGGCAGCTTCCCACACCGACATTCCGCGTGCAGCTGAGACAAAGATACCCATCCTCCTGTACGCGGACGACGCAGTCCTCTTGGCACGCTCCGGAGTGGCACTAAATAAACTCCTTTCATCCTTTGGGGATTTCATGTCCTCGTTGGACATGAAAACCAACACAGATAAATCTCATGTAATGATTGCAGGAGCTGCAGGCAGGAAAAGAAAGTCGAAAACATTTTTTTGTGCTGGGAAAGAGGTCAGGAGAGTTTCATCTTTCCCATACTTAGGGGTGACCTTTGATGAAAAGGGCACGTGGGGCCCCCAGCATTCCGTCAAAAGCAACGCTGTGGCAAGAGCGGCCGCTGGGTTGCTTGGTTTTGCTAAAAAACTTGGAGCCCGCCCCATGGAAAGCATTATAAAGGTCTATAAAGCTAAATGTCTGTCGGTTGCCCAATACGGTTCTGTTATTTGGGGGTACACTAATCATGATAAAATCCAGAAAGTAGAAAATAAATTTTTGAGAACCCTGCTTTCTGTCCCTCAATCGACTTCCACCTATATAATACATACAGAGCTTGGATTGGGCTATATAACCGACATTTTAAAACTAGCCCCAGTTATTGGATGGTTGAAAATTTGGCTCAACCAGGAGCTAACATTAAATCATATCATCTTAAAAGATTGTTTAGCCCTGGATAGAGCCCATAACATTCCGTGGGTAAAATACGTTCATATGCAGCTATTTTTAGCCGGCCGACCTGAACTTTTCTCATCTCCACATTTGATAAAGCAGGAAGATTTAAAAACAGTAAAAAATACCCTGACAAATTTTTATGTTTTGGAGAGGGAAGCCATAGAGCTAAATAAACCCATGGTCAGGAAACACTGTATGTTGACATCTGTCCCAGGAATGGAACCATACCTTTTCCTGGTAACTAAACCATACCATCGTTTCCTTCTAACGAGATTTCGTTTTGATCTGATTCACTTCATTCTGGGCAATTTTAAAATATGGAATAGACCAGAAAATGCTGAACCATGTGATTGTGATCACTTCTCCACCCAGGATACGATTCACTTTATCATGTTCTGCGGCCATTATACTGAGATTAGAAAAAAATACCTGCTTCCTATTTTGTGCAATTTGGGTTTTACTCAGGTAAAACCAGCCTTGATGTTCCTGCAACTCCTTCCTAATGTAAAAGTAGCTTTTCATGTTGCTAGTTTTTTAGTTGCAGGAGCACGCATAAACAAGCACCGTACAAGAACTAGGCATCTTATCCCTGAATATTGATTATTCTTTTATATCTTACTGATTTTAATATTTTTAATATTTTTGCATAACTTATTTTGTATATTGTGATTTTAGAGTTTTAAACATTGACTGTACTAATTTGTGTTCTGATGAAATGTTGTTACGTATTAATGCTCGCTCTTTTATGATTTTTAATAATCGAATAAAGATAATTGACTGACTGACTGCCGAGATAGAAAATGACAAAGTCTTTCGCCATTTAAACAGCAAAGTCTTTAAGCATAGGACTAGTACAGTGCAGTCCTTGCCGAGCTGTCAAATAACAAAAGCCATTTATCACTCCAGGCACAATATTACAGCTTTGAATTGGTAAAATACCAACTCAAGCCAACCTGAAATGAATAAAAGCAACCCCTGACACAGTGTTTCGCTCTAATTAGAGCTCTTCAGAGAGGTATAGCTTTGTCCAGACACAAGGGAGCACCCAGTATTAAGTCAAAACAAAACCCTTTCAGGCATAGAGTGACGCATAAATTATGCAAAAAAGAAGGAGAGAACTCTGGGTAGGTCTCAGTTTAGGTGGAAAGCAGCTCCTGTTAGAGCACTCTCAACACCAGCGACACTCTAGATCTGCTCACCTCAAATGTCTGTTTTTCTATCAAAGTCTTTAAGCATAGGATTAGACAGTGCTATCCATGCCGATATAGAAAATGACAAAGTCTTTCGCCATTTAAACAGCAAAGTCTTTAAGCATAGGACTAGTACAGTGCAGTCCTTGCCGAGCTGTCAAATAACAAAAGCCATTTATCACTCCAGGCACAATATTACAGCTTTGAATTGGTAAAATACCAACTCAAGCCAACCTGAAATGAATAAAAGCAACCCCTGACACAGTGTTTCGCTCTAATTAGAGCTCTTCAGAGAGGTATAGCTTTGTCCAGACACAAGGGAGCACCCAGTATTAAGTCAAAACAAAACCCTTTCAGGCATAGAGTGACGCATAAATTATGCAAAAAAGAAGGAGAGAACTCTGGGTAGGTCTCAGTTTAGGTGGAAAGCAGCTCCTGTAAGAGCACTCTCAACACCAGCGACACTCTACCCCTGCTCTATATATATATATATATGGTGAAAGAGTAGGGATACTTTGTTCCCAAAAAACAAACAAGAATTGGCCAAGATTGCTGAGACCCTGCTGGATCTAAAAATAAAATAGCAGCAGGGGCAGCTTTCTTTTATTAATGGGAGCCCACCCCAGGGCTGAAATTATTCAATAAGGAGAGGGGGGTCATCTGGCCTCCCTCCTGAGCAATTAGAGGCACAGGGAGCCCTACCTCAGGGCCACAATTATTCAAAAGTGGGAGGGGTACCCACAGCCCCCCTCCTTGAGCCATCACAGACCTCAGGAAGCCACCTCCGGGGCACAAATTTCTCTAAAAAGGTGAGGGAGCCACAGGGCTCCCCTTCCTGAGCCATTACAGGCCCCAGGGAGCCTTCCCTGGAGTCAACATTTGTCAAAAAGGGATCTCTGAGGCTCTAAAGGCCAAGCAGACCGCATTTCCCGAGGCCGGCTCACTAGCTATGTCCCAAAGAGCCCACTACCAGAACATAGCTTTTCCCTGCCCACATCGGTGATGGCAGGGAAACCTGTGTTTGCTCCTGCTTGTCGGAAGCATTTTCAAATCTCCGCCATGCGGGAGTAAACACAAAGACAGCTCTCAGCGGGTTGGAGCTTTAAAAAACTCCAGCCAGCTGGGAGCAGACTTTTGATCTATTTCTTGCCCGCGGTGACTCAGGAAGGAAAACAGATCAAAATATTGCTCCCGTCTGGAGGGAGCAGCATAAGTAGCTGCTCTCTTGGCGCAGAAACAATTCCAGCTCCCGCTGAAAGTGCGTATCTGGCTGGGGCCACAGGGTCCTGGGGTTCCTCTCACGGTGGGTGGGTGCCCTGGGTGGACACACACCTTTAATAATGCTGGCCCCAGGGGATGAGTCCCTGGGACCTAACAAGGCTCAGGTTGGGGGGGTCCCCTTTAATTTAAAAAATGATCCTGCAGGATGGGGTTCCCAGGGCCTAAAAAGGCTCGGGATGGGGGCCGCATGGTCACTCTTCCCTTTCATAAAAAACGCCCTGGGGATGGGGCCAACCGACCCTCCCTTGAAAAAACATAGGTCCCTGGGGCTTGCTGTCCCAGGGCCTGAGGGTCAGAAAGGGAGCCACATGCAGCCCCCATGCTTCAAAAGAAAATCCATGGGGATCCCATGGATGCTTGGGGAGGAGGGCGACTCAGTCCCCCTCCCCTTTATAAAACAAAAGGCCCTGGGGGATGGGGTCCCCCGGGGCCTCATGAAGCTCAGGGAAGGAGGTCACTTGGCCTCACGCCCCTTTAAAATGTTATATGGCCCTGTTGGGGTGGTGGCTTTATCTATGGTAATAAAACATTACTTTACATTAAAAAAAAAACAAATTCACTGAAAAGAAACAGGTTAAAGTAACATTATAGTTAGCCAAATCTGTCTGTGACAACATTAACATTGTGAACTAAAAAAAACAGAAATTCACCAGATGCAGTTAACAGAATTAACTATAACTTACAGCCCCACCATGCACTGCTTATGACTGCACATAGGATATATATAGTGCAGAGGGGAAACACGTTCAGTTGTGGAGTACACCTTTGGTCTACTTAAAGGTTGATTCAGATGTCTTCATAAGGCTGGTGAGACACTGTCGTATACTCCAGAGTCATAATGTAAAATCACAGCATGTTTTGCAACGCTGCATAACATGGAGAGAACAAGAGTTATGCCTTCAGTACATATTGATGAAGGTTCAAATGAGGCGGAAGTATTCCCCCACCTCAAACAAGACACGATGAAGTCAGTGCTGCAGAGGGTAAACCACACCAGAAAGACATCACACCAAAAAATGCCCGCGATAAGTGCTGTTTGCAGGTGTAAATTTACTCAAAAATTAAACAACTACCTGTCCTGGCATGCACACTTTGATGAATGAAACGGAGAGTTATTGTTATCACATTACCAAGAACAGATTTTTAAAAAAAACTTTTATTCGGTCGCCCAACTTGTCCAAGAATAAAAACAGTATGGCAGTGTAAACAAATATCTGCCAAGAGTGTTAAAAGTGTTTTTTCTCTCACTTACCCAATCTTAAGTCACTCACTTTCAAACACCTTTAACGCACTGCAATCTTTTCTTCACCTTTACCTATTACTGAACACCGGGGTATATTATCAAGGGGTTTTATCTCCGCTTTTTTGGCTTTAAAAGCCAAGAAAGCGGAGATAAAATTATCTCCCTATTACCAAGCTGTCGCTAACACCAGTTAGCGACAGCTAATAGGAGATAGCGACCATCATGGGCCCCACTTTGCATGTCAGTGATATTTATCACTAATGATATGCAAAGTGGGCGTGCCAAGATGTTAGCGACTGGAAACAGTCGCTAACATCGCTATCTCCTATTACCAACTTTTGGAGATATTTGCGCTAAGGGCGAATATCTCCAAAAGCTAACACCTGCCCTGAGCAGTTCTTAGCCATGTTATCCAATGGGAGGTGGATAACATGGCTAAGAGCATTTGCTCGATAATGCATGAATATCGCTGACTTTTCAGCGATATTCATGCATTGCGGGCGTTTTTTATCGCATTTGCGATAAACCTTGCTAATAGCAAGGTTTATCTGCGATAAAAATCGCCGATGTGCGGCGATAATTTTTGTCTCTAAACAAGTTAGAGACAAAAATTATCGCTAGTTGTTGATAATATACCCCACCATCATTTTCCATCTATGAGGTGACGCCTTGTCTACCTCCAGCTTTTCTTGCCCTTCCTGGAGGTGGAGCTGCCTCACCTTCTTCATCATCACCATTCCTTATCCTAGTGTGCTGTTGACGCCATTCCTCTTGAGCAGGAGGACTACTGAGACGTATAGCCTTATCGCATTCTAGAGATGCAACTTGTTCTGCAGCAATGTTTGTTGTCTGCAAATGCTCAAGCGCCCTGGTAACTTCAACTAACCAATGCACACCATCTTCATTATTAGGTCCCACCTCAACCTGGAGATTGACAGTCTGGATTGAAAAAGCAGCTGAGGAATTAGACCTTCCAAAGACTTCCATTCTTGAAAAGAGTTGGCTTTCTACTCCTGTGCCTCCTCCTGTGATATTGTACACAAGGCAGTGATTGCCTCTGTCAAGGCCTCCATATTATTAATGGATCTGTAACCATTCTTTAAATTGTTGCAACCAGCCTTGCAACCTTCGATTTTGTTTTATTTGCCAAGCCCCCAAAGTTCTCACTGATGGCCCTTAATGCCTTCAATTGTTGGTGTAGTTCAACAAATCTTGAGGTTTGAAGTTGCCTAAATTGTCCAGATGCTGGTACCGGACCCATTCCTTCCAGGTCACTTCAGCTTTGTGCTCTAAATTCTGCTCTGTGCCTATAAAATATCCTGCTTCGGAATACTTTAGGCCTCACAAATGCCGGTGCCTTTAGTTGGGTGGAAGGCTTAACTACTGGTTGTGTATATGGTCGCTGACATTGTACAACTCTTGGTCTTGTGGCTATAGGCTTTTTGCAGGAGTGGTTGTGCCTCTTGCTTCACTGGCCTTCCAGTTCTTCCTCTTATCTCCCTCTTGCTTCTTCCTCTTGGAGTGACAATTTTTCTGATGGAAAATGCAATTCTTGCTTTTTTTCTTCATTTACATGCACATAGCAGAAAACACATTTAAACGTTCCTCTGTTGATAGTTTTGGCCCATCAGCCTCATAGACGTTCCACAAAAAATTTTCTCACTGCTTATTTTGGATAGCCTGCAGGAGTGGATGGAGGAACATGATGTCCTCAGCCCGTATCAAGCTGGCTTTAGGAGGAAGACATCCACCATTAATCAGATCTTTCGCTTTATTCTACTTTAGGCAAAATTAGAGGGTGGCAGCCTCTACATGGTGTTTGTGGACCTTCGGTCTGCTTTTGATTTAGTACCCAGGGGGAAACTTTGGGCGGTGCTTCTGGAGCTAGGTATTCCGCACGAAATATTGAGGGTTCTGATGAGGCTGCATGCAGGGAATTTCGCCCAGGTCATATGTGGGAGGAATGGGGCGCTGTCATCCAGGTTCCCAGTTGGCAGGGGTGCGTTTTGGCACCGACCCTGTTTTGCCTCTATGTGAATGGTGTAATATCGCATCTGGATGCGGTCCCCAATAAAGATGCACCCAGGTTGGCGGGCAGGAGGGTGCCGGCGATTATGTTCGCTGATGACACACTCCTGCTTTACAAAGTCTCCTATGGGGATCCAACGTGTATTGGACGGCTTTGCGGACTTCTGTCATTGCCGCGGACTGGAGATTAATGCGGACAAAATGAAATTTATGATTTTCAATCCGCCGGCATCTACACGCTCAACGCCTATTTTGGGATCTGTCAGATTAGAGAGGGTACAGACTTTCCAGTACCTAGGTGTCACGATAAATGAAAACTTGTCTTGGGGCCCCCAACAGGTTAAATCTCAACTGAAACTGTCCCAATTGGCAGGGGAATCCTCAAGATGTCCAATACATCGTCATTTAAACCAGTGAACCCTGCGCTGGAGATTTACAAAACCCAGGCGAGGGCAGTGTCTCTCTATGGTGGGGAGCTCTGGGGGCATTCTTGAAGGCCCGAGATTTCCAATACGGAAAACAAATTTATGCGGCAGCTACTGGCGCTTCCCCAAAGTACACCGCTTCTTCCGCTAAGGTTAGATCTGGGATTGACTTTAATACAGGATGAGCTGGCACTAAAATCCCTTAGGTTCTGGCGCAGGCTCTGGACAACGCCAGAACTGCTGAACTACAGGCTAGAACTGAAGGAAATATTAAATTGTAAAAGTGCAGCAAAAATTCCTTGGCTCGTCTTTGTTAAACAGGAATTTGGTAAATTGGGCCTGCCAGCTCTGTGACATGATCCGGAAAGGGCGTGCCGTGAGGTTTCAGGCAAGTCCCTCACGAGGTCTTTTATGGATAACAAACTTAACACTACACTGTATGATTCTCACGTTGGCACCTTGACTAAATTATTTTAAACATTTAAAATATCATACTGCTTTGAGGATTTCATGGACGTTATCTATCCCATTGGATCAAGAAAACTCTATTTACAATGGAGATATGGTACATTACCTTTAAGGGCTTTTACGAGCAAATGGTCTGCCTCTACGACCAAATCTTGTCCTGGGTGTAGCTGCAGCTTAGAGGATGAAGTTCATATACTTCTTTTTTGCCCAGCCTACAGTAAAGCCAGGAAATACTGGCTAGTACCGTTATGTAAAAACATGAGTTTCGTCCAATGTTTGCATGCTTTGAGAATCCTTAAGACAGATACGTTCGGACACATTGTATTTGCAATTTCAAAGTACTTGTTAGCTATGTGGTCCAAGAGACGATTTTTAATTGCTAATGAATGCCAGGGTTGATTTTAACTATCCTTATGCTGCATGAATTGTACTATTTTATATGTGTTGTGGAAAAATTTGTTTCAATTGTACTCTTTTATGGTAAAAAATGCCGAAATAAAGATTTTAAAGAAAGAAAGATAGTACATTTGATAGGTATTTATTCACTTGACCATTTTTGAAAAGTAAGTCAGCCACAAAATAGGCAAAAATGTAATTCAGGTGGTGTTCAAGCTTTGCATTACTTTGTTAAAACTACTAATTCCCTACTACATTTCTTCTGTGCAGGTATGGACTTTCGGGTGTTTAAACATGGGCATATAGCTGTACTAAAAATTAACTTTCACGTGTATTATCAGTTTAGTGGGGCATTACTAGGTGGAAATATGTTTTGTGAGGCTACCACCTACCTGTGGATGCTGGTGATGAAGAGGAAGTGACTATTGTGATCACACCAATGACTGACTCAGGTTGTAGCGTAGATTCAATTAATTCCTCAATAGGAGTAGGTGATTTTTCCATTGAAGGACTTCCTTTAGCCCCACTAGCTCATCCCGTTCACTTGATAACTATTTCTTTGTTCAAGAGTGCATGTTACACCTTTATTTCTTTATCTCATCATAGGTGCAATGAGAATATTCTAGCTGCATTTATTCGCTTATAAATACTGAGCCCGAATACCATTTACCCCCGCGATATTACCATGGCGGGGGTACCGTGGCGGACGGAAAGACCGTCTGCCGCTGTTCCACCGGCAGGCAATTGTCGCGATTGCCTGCCGGGCGGAAAAGGCGCACAATATGGTGCCCATCCATATTATGATGACTGCGGAGACTCCGCCATGGAAAGGCATGCGGAGAATGACTTTTGGGTCCCGGCGGGGATGGAAGGTGGGTGGCTGCACTTAGGGTACCTATGGTACCCCCCTTCATTGCCATGCACAAGGTGGCAGGCACCACGTTGTGCATGGCAATGCACACCATGCCTCTTTGGCATTGTGGCGGGTGCTGCTTACAGCACTGCCCGCCACAAATTGGTGGTGTGGGACCACCACACCACTGGCAGCCGGTCCCAGCACTGCTAGGGTGGCGGGCGGACCATCCTAATGGGGCCAAAAATTGATGACTTTCCAAACAATACATCATTATGAGCAACACAATTATTTACTTAGATCTCCAACTTATTTTCTCAAAATGTATGCTTTCCTTTTTTCGCCCTCCCTACCTCTATGGGACTTGGCTACCTAGGATGTATTAGGAGTTCTCTGGATTATGTTGCAGCCCTGCTCCTCTCTTGTGTTCTTTCCTGGGCTGTAAAGAGCATGTGGTGGTTCACTTCTTGGTTGTGATGTCATCAATCACTGCTAAGCCACATTTGCAATTTGCAACTAACTTATGCTTAACAGTTCGATAAATTGTGAATGCTACCAATTTGCTAATTGGTTATGATTTACATTGATATATATGGATTTGTATTTAACTTTTAGCGATTCGATATTTTTCAGTAATTCTGAATCTGAAAATTAATGTTTTGTACATTAGGACCTAAGTTCTTTATACCTCTGTGAATCAGAAGATCGACTGCAAATCTTTGACTCTGACGTGGCTTTCAAGGTAATCCCGCAGTTGAGAGGTTGAGGTCAAATCCTTGGTGGAAATCAACTAAAGGACAGACTGTGATAGCTATTTATCAGCTCTCTTTTAATACAGGCCTGAACAAAGCCATTTAATTCTGTAAAATGACCTCGTGTTGTTATTCTCACTGTGATGGCTGCAGAGTCCTTGGTATTTTACATTTTCATGATCATTTCCGGGATAATGTTCTGCATCCCAGTATCCATGTTAATTCTGTGTTTTCTGACTTACTCGACGGTTTGGTTTACCACTGCTATGTGTTTCCTGAATGTATCAGTTTTGGTTTCATGTTTTCCAATTATATTGGCAGTTTTCATTTTGGGCCAGTCATATCCGTGGTGGTTCATTTTTTTTTACACTTTCTGATTTTATGTATTCAACTGAGTGTATATCGGAGTCAGTTTTGTGAGCTGTTTGACTTTCAAGACCTAATTGTCCAGCAGATAGGTTTGCTTTGCAAAGATAAGCAGGTTCTGTGCTACGTGTGTGTTGTGCAGTCACTTCTGGATTGCACTGGAATGTATTGGTATTTGCATAACCCGAGCCAGATTTGTGTATGTGTTGGGTACCTTACCTCCTTCTCTGTCTTCCTCGTCACAGCCCTTACTAATGAGCCTCTGGACTCCAACGTAGACCATCCCAAATATTATTTAACATTCCTACTATTCTGAGGTCTGAAAGACCCATACCCATAAACTACTGACATAAAAAAGGGACTAACCCTTCTTCCCATCCTGGTAGTTCAAGCAAAAATACACATAGCCAAAGTAGTCCATGTGAGGAATGGGGAAGGCAGGTGGTAGCACAGGACTGTGACGAGGAAGACTATGAGTCGGAGTAATGAATATACGGATAAGTAATCCCAGCATTATCTCCTTCTTAGTCTTCCTCATCCCAGTACTTACTAGAGAGGATTAACTCAAGCTATCCTCCCTTATGCAGTCATATAAGAAAAATTACCCGGAGGCATTACATATGCAACACCTAGCATCTTATTTTGATACAAACTTAACTTAAAACTTCTGAAAGAACCCTTGTACCAAAAGCAGTAGATCTGGAACCACTCAACTGTAGTCTATAATGTGGCACAAACATATTTAGGGGGGGGGGCAAGCAGCCGCATTACATATGCCCTTGAAAGACACACCCTTTATGCTACCCATGAAGCAGACATCACCATTGTTGACATTCCTTTGACTGACTCTAAAGGGAAGAAACTACATAAATCATATGCACTCAAAACCATTTGCTTCACCAACCTACTCAAAGTAGAAGAATTTGGGCAAAGCAGGAAGTCTCAAAGGTAACAAATGGGAACTAACTTTGTCCGTACCCTCCTGAACGAACCTTATAGATAGACAATACTCTATGAAAGTCTAACAAATGCAGAGAAGCCTCTTCATCCGAAGAAGGCTGGGGAAAAAAGAGGTAAAATAATCTCTTTCTTCGAGTGAAAAGAAGAGGCCACTTTCCGGAGAAAAGCTGGATCAGTCTTTAGAGTTACTATATCTGGAAATAACTTAAGGTATGGCTTTTCTACCAACAAACCACCAATTTCTTTTTCATCCCTGCTTTCTCCCTTTGCCGCTGTTCTGCTATATTTCTCTTTCCACTGTTTTTCTCCATTTTCTGTCCTTTTCTTTCTCTTGCTTTGCTTCTAAGACTGATGATGAAATATAAGTTCTGGACGTCAAAAATGCTAGGATTATTTACTATTAATCTTCATTACATAAAGGGACATGAGGTGTTGGCTGGTGGAAGAGGCATTCATCTGGAGTTTAAGCTAGGCAGCTTGGTGTTGGCAACCCTAACATTCAGTAGCACTGGTGGTAGGCTCCTCAACAAACTTTTAGTTTCCTGTACTTCTTTTCTTGTGGTTTCTTTTTTTCTTTGTTTCTTTTCTTTCTTTTTCTTTTTTTTTTTTTAAATATGGGATACAAAAAGAGAAACAAAGAGTTATTGATACAGCGACCCCTCCCACCCCCCACCCTCAAGTCAAGAATGGCACATTTTAGCAGCAGCAGGGAGAGAAAATTATCTTCAATCAATGATCCCATTAGACTTCCCCATAAGAAGACAAGGAAGAAAAGCAAATTGTTATACAAACATCATACCAACTGTTAGAACGGGAAGTACTAACAATAAAAAGTGCCAGTGCATACGTTCTTCAAGCTATGAACAAGATTGTACCATTGCTAAAAAGCTATTACTGATAAAGTGCCACATGCTTCTTATACAAACGTTACAACCATAATATAGCATACAGGAGAAGACAAAGAAAAAAAGAAAGTAATTTGGATAAGGTAAAGTGATATATGCCAAAAAAATGCCGTAAGGGCTCGTCTGATTGACCCATTTGGATAGAGGTTCCCATATTTCTAATCCCTTCTTTTTTGCCCGGATGACTTTTTTGGCATAGATATCCTTCTCCAGGTTGCATGTCGCTACCAATCGGTCCAACTATGGGAAACTTTCTTTTTATTTCTTATGTTTACAAATTAAGCACTGTCAATGTTTTCTATTCAACACTTTCCGGATTTTTCCTGTGCCCTGAAACGGTAGCACTGTTTCCATTACAACATTCTATTTTTTGTTTTTACTCATCAATTTACACGATAGCGTCACTTGCTCAAATCATCACAGTCCGTTATGTGGCAACATGTTTATTTTGCACTCCATGAGCCTGAAGTCCATTTGCGGCACGAGGAGATATGTTCTTCTGGGTGTCACTTTCGATGCAGGTAAAGTGAAAACATTAACGGGTGTGCTGCATAGGACAGGCCATGTGTTTTGGATTTCTTAGCACTGCTACTCTTATTATTTCTGGGTTGTCTTTCAAAACAACGTTAGTTTATTCAAACAAAATAAAAAGGCATGGAACATTTTCAGAGTTAATGCCTTTGGGTATTGAATTTCGAAGCAGCAACATCCTGATTTGCCCCTACAGTTAATATTTTTTCTGCTGTAACAATTATTGAAACTATTAAAATACAATTTTCTTCCCAGACCTTTTGCAGTTAGTTAGCAGTGGTATATTTCCCCGGTGCATATATTTTTGCAGTAAATGTCGTTGTTCATTACCTTCCCTATTACTCCATCTCCTAACTTCTCCTCTTGCTCACTTTCGCTTTCCCGCTTTCTTATATTGTCACTCTGCTTGTCTTCTCGCCTTGTATGGCTCCTCTTTTTCTTTTCTCTTTCAATTCTCCCACTTTCTTATCCTCTTGCTCTTTCTTTTTTTCTCTCGCCATTTTCTCTACTGCTCTTCATTTTCATTTCTCTCTTTTTCCCTTTCCCTCTGGCCCCCTCTCTCTTTCTCCATTGGCATAAGATCTGGTTGTTAGACCTGTCTGACTTTTTGGCGAAGTCCCTCCTAATTTTTATTTATTTTGTCCCCTTTTTGCCCCTCATACCCTTATTAATTTTTGTGTCTACTGGATTTTTATAGGTGTTGGCCAGGGGGATAGGTGTTCCCTCTCCCCCTCATAGTTTTTTACCTCAGGTCCAGAGGCCTGTTCTGACAGGAAAGTTGGCACCACCTAAAATGGTGGCCACCAACTGCCCCAACTGTCACCAACAGAACCTGGCTATAGACCAACATAGGGCATTCCAGAACCTTCTGGTCCATTCTGGACCACTGAAGGGCAGCCTATATAAGGCGGAATGCGGGGCAGCCATTTTGTCTACCTGTGGAAGTCAGCTGGAGGACAGGTGGTGGCTAAGGGTGGGAGAAGGTTGGACTTTGGATTGACCTCCTGGACTTGGAAGCTGTCTATTTGGCCCAGCCCACAACTCCCCTGTTGGTTACTTGTCCTGGCCCCGCTGTGGGAAGTTACTGGAGACCCTGGGCGCCTAGCTAGCCCCTTGTCTAAAATTATACAGGGACAGCTTCAGGAGAAGGAGACTGCAGCGCTGCGGTGTGCAGTCCTCTGCCCAGCATAGGGAGTCCAGAGACTGGTAAATGGATCTAGACTGACCCCTACTTTGTAAACCCCTGGAGAAGATTGAAAAGAAGGACTCTCCTACGGAGAAGGGCTGATCCTGGTGCCCTCCCCTTGTTCTGCTTGTACCCCAGTGCTGCCTATCTGCTGAGATCGCGCCCCCCCTGGTGCCAAACCCCTACCTGCGACCACCAGGGCTGGAGAAGCGGGGACCGCAGGACCACGAGTCGCTCTACACCTGGGTCGGTGTGGAAACGCTGAGGGAGCCGGACCGGTTGTTCAGTTGGCCGTGCTGTCCTTTCATCTGTGCGAGTGAGCGACGCGCTTGTGGAGCTGTGTCAAGGGCTGAGGTGAGGAGCGGAGCCAGGGAAGTCTTCGGCGGCGTGAGGAGTGAGCCGGGAGGAGAGAACAGCATCGGAAGTGCAGCGCGGCCTCCAGCGGCAAGACGCTGATCTTTCGCGCATGCTCTGTGGCGCCGCCGGGCTCCGTGAGGTGGAGCCGGATCGAGGAAGGCGGGAGCAACTGCGGAGGAGCGAGAAGCATTGCGCATGCCCCCGTGATCAGCGCGTCTCCGACGAGGGAGTTTGAGGCTTCGTTTTCCCCCTTCGCTCAGGCGCTTCAGAAAGGAGCCAGCGCGAGCGGAAAGGGGGCCTTCCTGTGTGCGCTTCACTGATTCTCTGCCCCAGTGACGAGGAGGCGAGTGCGCTTCATTATCCCCCCCCGCCCCAGCATTAAAAAGGCAGCTGGCTCGGCAGGAGGGTTTGAAGTGAGGCCGGTGGGACCTCGAAGGAGCCGTAACTGACAGTAAGGAGGTCATCTGGAGGGGGAAGGTGGCGCTAGAGCCTGTGATCATCTGGTAATCCGTTAATGGTTGTTGCTCCTCTCAGCTACTGCAATTTATAAAGTGGTGGGAAGCCTGAGGAAACCCTCCTTGACTCTGGAGATTAGTTAACTGCACTATCAATGTTAAATTAACCTAATATCTCTGAAAGTGCCTGCTGGAGAGGGAAAGGGTGCATGTCCTCTTAGTGAGTTGAGGTTCAACTGTGGCAGAGGGGATTGTACCTACAAATCTGGAATACTAGAGCCTGTTCTAAAGTAAAGTGCTGGTATTATCTCGTTGAGGAGTCATAGGAAGCTATAATTTAACAGATTAAATAAGCACAGTGTTTGATGAGGTAAACTGTTAATCCTGCTGAATGTGGATTTGTTATAATTGAAAGGGTCATTATTGATTAATTGGAAAGTGTAATGCACCTTAGAAACTCTATTGATAAACTGTTTAGTAGCTTCTAAAGTAATTATTGATTCTAAGGTACAGGTTCTCCAAATGCAAAAGTGTGATAAGATTTCAGAAATACAGTGACTGTTAGTAATTGAAAAAGTGACAATCTGCTAGTAACGTACAAAGTGTAATTGTTGACCCTGAAAGTGATCTAAACTGCTTTGAACTATTTATATGTGAGCTACTAATAATTGACAACAAAGAGAATATTATTTTTACATAAAGCAGCACGTATTTTCATATAATTTTGGTGTAGTGTTTTTCTTTTTGAGTGCTATTGCGTGAAGTTACTTTTGGGTGGTCTGCAACCTTTACACTGTGCCTCTAGATGTTAGTCTTGCCCTAGGCCAGGCTACCTAATTCCAACATATTGGTGCCTAGCGGTGGCATTGCGGACTTGGTTGCAGCTACTTACTAGTAATTTGACGTAATACACCTAACCTACACCAGGAGTTTTCTCCTTGCGGCCCTCCCAATTAGTCCTTTTGTTTTTTCTAAATTTATTCCTGGTGGTGGGTGGAGTTGGTTTTAGGTTACCCTTACCCCTCTGAAATTTCTGGTGTGTATCCAGGTTTGCCAGACTCACAATGGAGTTTGCAGTGGAAAACCTGGAAGTCTATTCCGTGCCCCAATTGAGAATGTTCTGCCAACAAATGGGGGTCTTTTTCAAACAGGGTGCCAGGAAGGGGGAGCTCCAGACTAGCCTTAGGGCCTGGGTGGAGGCACACCAAGAGACAAAGGAGGAGGATGAAGAGGTTGACCAGGACATGCTGGGGGAGGTAGAAGAGTTATTCCGCGATGAGGGGGAAAACTTACTCACCAAACCAATGTCCTATTCCAGTAAGGGCAGTAGCATCTCTGGGAGAAGCCTAACAGAAGCCGAGCTCACCGATAGGAGAGAGAAAAGACAGCTAAAGTGGGAGTTGGCTAAGTTGGAGCAGGAGAAAGAGGAGAGGAGGATGGTCCACGAGTTTAGACTGAAGGAACTGGAGCTCCAAAGTCTGCGACGGGGGTCCTCTCCTGTTAGGAATGGTGGCAGCGAACCAAAAGAGTCAGCCAGGGAGACCAAACCCTATATCCCAAAGGACCTGATAGCGAGCTTCAGTCAGGGGGATGATGTAGCTAAGTGGCTGGCCGCTTATGAGGTTTCTTTGAAGGTTCATGGAGTGCAGGAGAAGCACTGGGGGGGTAGTTTGTACAAGTACATGCCTCCTGCTGGTCGGGACACCTTGCTGGCCCTGGATCCAGAGGAACAGACAAACTACCCCACCATGAAGTTGGCGTTATTGAGGAAGTTCGGGCTCACCCCAGAGAGGTACCGACAGAAGTTTAGGGGGAGTCACAAGATGGGCACTCAGAACTGGGTGGACTTCCTTGATTATGCCAGAAAGGCCTTAGAGGGTTGGGTCAAGGGCAGTGAGGTAAAGGATTATGAGGGGCTGTACAATCTATTTTTGAAAGAACACCTCCTCGAGAAATGTTTTCCCGAGCTGCGCCAACACCTGGTAGACAGCAAGCTGACCAATCCCCGGAAGCTTGCAGAGGAGGCGGACATCTGGACAAGTACTCGGGTGTCCTCCAAGGGGACTGGAGGGGAATCTCAAAAAGCCGGACAGGGCGCCCCCCAGAAGAAGGAGGGGGGGGAGAAAAAGAAAGAGTTCTCTAAAGGTCCCCAAAATAACTTCCAAGGGAAGGGAGCAGGTTTCACCCCTAGGGCAAACCCGCCCCGGAACCCTTATCCTGGCCAAAGCCAGCAGCCCAGGGTTCCCCACTGTTTTGAATGCGGTGGCGTTGGACATTATAAGGGAGATGTCAGATGCCCAAAGAGACCACCCCCTCCCACCGGAGGAAAGTCACCGGGAGTAGCTAGTGTAGCGCTCGGGGAGGAGTTGCCCTTAGATAAGGGGGGTGAGTGGGCGGGTGTCACCTTAGTGTCCCTGGGAGAGCGGGAGATGGTGCCAAAGATCCAGGTGCCCCCAAATACTACAAAGTATGGGCAATGGGTTACCATCAATGGCCAGAGAGGGGAGGCTCTGAGGGATACAGGAGCCAGCATGACTATGGTGAGAAGTCAGCTGGTGTCCCCAGAGCAGGTTGTTCCTAATGTACTCCACCCCGCCGCGATGGCTGACGGCAGAATGGGCCACTATCCAGTGGCTGAGGTTCCCTTTGAGTGGGAGGGGGTTGCAGGTTCACTTCGAGTTGCCGTAAGCCCTGCCGTGCCAGTCGATTGTCTGTTGGGGAATGACATGGAACACAACACTTGGAGAGAGGTGGAATACCGGACGCATTCTGCGATGCTGGGTACACCTAACTGGGCCTGTGTCAGCACAAGGTCTGCGACTGCCCGGAGAGGGAGTTCGCCTGGGTTGGAGCCTGGAACAATGGCCCAACCCGCTGCTAAAAAGGGTCAGAAACGGAGACAGGGACAGCCTGCTCCGGCTTCCACGCCCCATGAGACAGATCGGCCACCTGCAGTGGTAGGCCAGGAGTCCGTGGAGGGGGAAGTAGACTCTCTGGAGGATTTGCCCATCCCTGCTGAATGGCATGTGGAGGGAGGTCCTACCAGAGAGGAATTCTGTAGGGGGCAGAGGGAGTGCCCTACCCTTGAGGGACTGAGGCGTCAGGCTGAAGCCCAGGCAGCAGGTGATGCTACGGGACACCACCATATTTACTGGGAGGATGGCCTCCTCTACAGTGAACCTAAGGTTCCTCTACCTGGCTCATCAAGGGCCTTGGTGGTCCCGCAGCAATACCGAGCCTTTCTGCTGGAATTGGCTCATGCGATACCACTGGCAGGACACTTAGGCCAGGACAAGACCTTTGCACGGCTTGTTCTCCACTTTTACTGGCCTCAGATGAAAGCGGCGTCCAACACATACTGTAGGACATGTGTATCCTGCCAGGCCAGTGGGAAGACAGGGGTGAAGCTAAAGGCTCCCCTGGAACCACTTCCTGTCGTTAGCACCCCCTTTGAAAGGGTGGGCATCGACATTGTAGGGCCATTGGATCCACCAACAACAGCTGGTCACAGGTTCATCCTGGTTCTGGTGGATCATGCCACACGGTACCCAGAGGCCATCCCTCTGAGGACTGTTACTGCACCTGTGGTGGCTAGGGCCCTGATGGGAATCTTTACTAGGGTAGGATTCCCAAAGGAGGTTGTGTCTGACAGGGGGACTAACTTCCTGTCTGCTTACATGCGGACTATGTGGAAGGAGTGTGGGGTGACCTACCGGTTCACCACTCCTTATCACCCCCAGTCCAATGGACTGGTTGAGAGGTTCAATAAGACCCTGAAGGGCATGATAAGAAGTCTGCCAGAGAGTTTACGGAGGAAGTGGGACATCCTCCTACCTTGCTTACTGTTCTCCTACAGAGAGGTGCCACAGAAAGGGGTGGGCTTCAGCCCATTTGAATTGTTGTATGGGCACCCAGTGCGTGGGCCTCTCAGCCTGGTGAAGGAAGGATGGGAGAAGTCTCCCAGAAAACCTCCCCAGGATGTGGTGAGCTACATGTTGGCCTTCAGAAGCCAGATGGCCAAGTTGTGGAAGCAGGCTGCTGACAACTTGGAGGCCAGTCAGGCAGTCATGAAGGAATGGTACGATCAGAATGCTCACCCGGTGGAGTTGGAGCCTGGCCAGAAAGTCTGGGTGATGGAACCTGGAGAGCTAAGTGCCCTTCAGGATCGTTGGACAGGCCCCTTTGAGGTGTTGGAGAAAAAGGGTAAGGCCACTTACTTGGTGGATCTTAAGACCCCGAGGCAGCCCCTACGGGTGCTGCATGCCAATCGCCTCAAACCCCACCATGAGAGGCCAGAGGTCATCCTGATGTTGGTGACTGATGGTGCTGAGGAAGCAGAAAGCGAGCCTCTCCCAGACCTCTTTTCATGTCAAGAGAAGGATGGGTCGGTGGAGGGAGTGATTCTCTCCCCGTCTCTCACTCCTGAGCAACGAGAGGACTGCCGACAGGTATTGGGGCAGTACTCTTCCCTGTTTTCCCTTGTCCCAGGCAGAACCCACCTGTGTACCCATGATGTGGACACAGGAGACAGCCCCCCAGTGAAATCCAAGACCTATAGGCTGTCGGACAAGGTGAAGGCTAGCATCCATGGCGAAGTTGCCAAGATGTTGGAGCTAGGAGTGATAGAACCGTCCAGCAGCCCTTGGTCCAGTCCGGTGGTGCTAGTCCCAAAAGCTGCCCCACCGGGCACCACACCAGAACTGAGGTTCTGTGTGGATTACCGAGGACTGAACTCAGTTACCAAAACTGATGCTCATCCCATCCCCAGGGCGGATGAGTTAATTGACCGGCTAGGAGCTGCCCAATACCTAAGTACCTTTGACCTCACTTCAGGGTACTGGCAGATCTCCTTGACAGATGGAGCAAGGGAAAGGTCAGCCTTCTCCACGCCTGAGGGACACTTCCAGTTCTGTGTGATGCCCTTTGGGCTCAAGAACGCCCCTGCCACATTTCAGCGACTGGTGAACCAGGTCCTCTCTGGAATGGAGGGTTTCTCGGCTGCTTACCTGGATGACATTGCTGTCTTCAGTAGCAGTTGGGAGGACCACTTGCAACATTTGCAAGCAGTTCTCCAGGCGCTGAAACAAGCTGGATTGACCATCAAAGCCAGCAAATGCCAGATTGGGCAGGGGTCGGTTGTGTACCTTGGACACTTGGTGGGTAGGGGGTCCGTGCAACCCCTACAGGCGAAGATTGAGGCAATCATGGCCTGGGAACCCCCCAAGACACAGACTGAGGTCCGAGCTTTCCTGGGCCTCACAGGTTACTACCGTCGCTTTGTGAAGGGGTATGGCACTATTGTAGCGCCCCTCACAGAGCTCACCTCCAAGAAACAACCTCGACGGGTAGTTTGGACAAAGGCTTGTCAGCAAGCCTTTGAAAAGTTGAAGCAGGCAATGTGCGAAGCACCGGTCCTGAAGGCTCCCAATTTCTCCAAGGAGTTTATTGTGCAAACAGATGCATCCGAACATGGCATTGGGGCAGTGTTATCGCAACTCAATGAAGAGGGCCTGGATCAACCTATAGTCTTCTTATCCAGGAGACTGCTTCCCCGGGAACAGAAGTGGAGTGCCATTGAGAGGGAAGCTTTTGCGGTGGTGTGGGCTCTGAAGAAGCTGCGGCCATACCTCTTTGGCTCGCACTTCCTGGTTCAGACCGACCACCGACCCCTTCGTTGGCTGATGCAAATGAAGGGGGAAAATCCCAAGTTGTTGAGGTGGTCCATCTCCCTACAGGGAATGGACTTCCGGGTGGAACATCGGCCTGGAGTGGACCACGCCAATGCAGACGGTCTCTCCAGGTATTTCCGCCTTAGTGATGAGGACTCCCAAGGGGTTGGGTAGTTCTCCCCACTTTCAGCTGGGGGGGACGCGTGTTAGACCTGTCTGACTTTTTGGCGAAGTCCCTCCTAATTTTTATTTATTTTGTCCCCTTTTTGCCCCTCATACCCTTATTAATTTTTGTGTCTACTGGATTTTTATAGGTGTTGGCCAGGGGGATAGGTGTTCCCTCTCCCCCTCATAGTTTTTTACCTCAGGTCCAGAGGCCTGTTCTGACAGGAAAGTTGGCACCACCTAAAATGGTGGCCACCAACTGCCCCAACTGTCACCAACAGAACCTGGCTATAGACCAACATAGGGCATTCCAGAACCTTCTGGTCCATTCTGGACCACTGAAGGGCAGCCTATATAAGGCGGAATGCGGGGCAGCCATTTTGTCTACCTGTGGAAGTCAGCTGGAGGACAGGTGGTGGCTAAGGGTGGGAGAAGGTTGGACTTTGGATTGACCTCCTGGACTTGGAAGCTGTCTATTTGGCCCAGCCCACAACTCCCCTGTTGGTTACTTGTCCTGGCCCCGCTGTGGGAAGTTACTGGAGACCCTGGGCGCCTAGCTAGCCCCTTGTCTAAAATTATACAGGGACAGCTTCAGGAGAAGGAGACTGCAGCGCTGCGGTGTGCAGTCCTCTGCCCAGCATAGGGAGTCCAGAGACTGGTAAATGGATCTAGACTGACCCCTACTTTGTAAACCCCTGGAGAAGATTGAAAAGAAGGACTCTCCTACGGAGAAGGGCTGATCCTGGTGCCCTCCCCTTGTTCTGCTTGTACCCCAGTGCTGCCTATCTGCTGAGATCGCGCCCCCCCTGGTGCCAAACCCCTACCTGCGACCACCAGGGCTGGAGAAGCGGGGACCGCAGGACCACGAGTCGCTCTACACCTGGGTCGGTGTGGAAACGCTGAGGGAGCCGGACCGGTTGTTCAGTTGGCCGTGCTGTCCTTTCATCTGTGCGAGTGAGCGACGCGCTTGTGGAGCTGTGTCAAGGGCTGAGGTGAGGAGCGGAGCCAGGGAAGTCTTCGGCGGCGTGAGGAGTGAGCCGGGAGGAGAGAACAGCATCGGAAGTGCAGCGCGGCCTCCAGCGGCAAGACGCTGATCTTTCGCGCATGCTCTGTGGCGCCGCCGGGCTCCGTGAGGTGGAGCCGGATCGAGGAAGGCGGGAGCAACTGCGGAGGAGCGAGAAGCATTGCGCATGCCCCCGTGATCAGCGCGTCTCCGACGAGGGAGTTTGAGGCTTCGTTTTCCCCCTTCGCTCAGGCGCTTCAGAAAGGAGCCAGCGCGAGCGGAAAGGGGGCCTTCCTGTGTGCGCTTCACTGATTCTCTGCCCCAGTGACGAGGAGGCGAGTGCGCTTCATTATCCCCCCCCGCCCCAGCATTAAAAAGGCAGCTGGCTCGGCAGGAGGGTTTGAAGTGAGGCCGGTGGGACCTCGAAGGAGCCGTAACTGACAGTAAGGAGGTCATCTGGAGGGGGAAGGTGGCGCTAGAGCCTGTGATCATCTGGTAATCCGTTAATGGTTGTTGCTCCTCTCAGCTACTGCAATTTATAAAGTGGTGGGAAGCCTGAGGAAACCCTCCTTGACTCTGGAGATTAGTTAACTGCACTATCAATGTTAAATTAACCTAATATCTCTGAAAGTGCCTGCTGGAGAGGGAAAGGGTGCATGTCCTCTTAGTGAGTTGAGGTTCAACTGTGGCAGAGGGGATTGTACCTACAAATCTGGAATACTAGAGCCTGTTCTAAAGTAAAGTGCTGGTATTATCTCGTTGAGGAGTCATAGGAAGCTATAATTTAACAGATTAAATAAGCACAGTGTTTGATGAGGTAAACTGTTAATCCTGCTGAATGTGGATTTGTTATAATTGAAAGGGTCATTATTGATTAATTGGAAAGTGTAATGCACCTTAGAAACTCTATTGATAAACTGTTTAGTAGCTTCTAAAGTAATTATTGATTCTAAGGTACAGGTTCTCCAAATGCAAAAGTGTGATAAGATTTCAGAAATACAGTGACTGTTAGTAATTGAAAAAGTGACAATCTGCTAGTAACGTACAAAGTGTAATTGTTGACCCTGAAAGTGATCTAAACTGCTTTGAACTATTTATATGTGAGCTACTAATAATTGACAACAAAGAGAATATTATTTTTACATAAAGCAGCACGTATTTTCATATAATTTTGGTGTAGTGTTTTTCTTTTTGAGTGCTATTGCGTGAAGTTACTTTTGGGTGGTCTGCAACCTTTACACTGTGCCTCTAGATGTTAGTCTTGCCCTAGGCCAGGCTACCTAATTCCAACACTGGTCAATTCTTTCCAATTCTCCAGCGAGTCACTGATAAACTGGAGCTGCAGATTCCATTTCGTAGTTTCCTTTTTAAAAACACATTGGGACTTATTTACAAGCCCCTTGCGCCACTTTTGCATCATTTTTAACATGGGAAAAGTGACGTACGGGTGACGCAAGGGGCTTGTAAATAAGCGCCATTATTTGCAAATTATGTAGTTATAATGCTACTCAGCCTGTCATCTGAATTAACCCCTTCCACGTGGGGCTGATTCGCCCGCGGTGCGGGGGGGGTGGAGGGGCCGCGCGCAGCGGTACTCATGACGAGTCCAGCTCGTCATGCTGCACAGTGGAGCTGTGCTCATGACGAGCTGGACTCGTCATGACTCCGCCCACTCCTTTAGAGCGCCCACACAGGCGGGGAATTTGCCGCGCGTGGGAGGCGCCAGGGCAGCATGACGAGTCCAGCTCGTCATGAGCACACGACCACCGTGCAGCAGGACGAGCTGGACTCGTCATGAGCACGGAAAGGGAGCCTCGTTGAACGTAAGGGTTGCCAGATTACGTTTTGTGTACAAAGCCCTTCTATTACACAGGTGGGCAATCGCTGCAGAAAGAAACATTTACAATTTTTAAAACCTAATTTTGCTACTAATATTCGTGCTCTTTGTGTGCAGGGAATAGTTGTGAACCGATTATACAGTTTGCAGTGTGCCGTTTTTATTATACATAGATCCTCATTATCGGCCTACTTGATGCAGGTGGTGTTTCCTGCTTTCACCACATTTGTACCTTTCATGCAGGTAGCATTTCCTTGTCCGCGCCAGTTCGCGCAGAAAAGGGCAATTTTCCCACTAGTTCACATTTAAACTGTTTTTCCTTATGGCTGTAAAACCGTAAAAATTGTACGGGGCATGAGAATCCTGATTTCAACGTGAAAACCGACAGGCAGACAACCATACAACCTGAGGAAATATAAACATACATCTTAGAAAACAATAAGACTAAAGGGAAAATACGCCATATCGATTGTATGTAGCAATATGTATATGTTAAGTCAGTGATAAACACTTTTCAAAACAAGCAAAACAAAACCAATTTACCACTGTCAAGATCAAATGTTTCTTTAGGGCAAAAAAATACATTTGGGGCAGATAAAGGGACGCAAGTTGCAGTATGTATTTAGAGTAGACAGGTGTTTATTGATAGGAAGGCAAGGATTGGATATGCATGAAATGTAAGTCTTCAATCGCTCAGTAGAGGTGATTTTTTTCTAAGAAGAAACCAAGGATTGAATGGGAGTCAGAACTCCTTGACTTTCTCCACCCCAAAAATGAACTCCTCCAGAGGTTGGCTAAATAATAAGGGGCAGATTTACAAGCCACTTGCGCCACTTTTGCGTCACTTTTCCCATGGTAAAAATGACGCAAAAGTGGCGCAAGGGGCTTGCAAATCTGCCCCTAAGTGAATACGGAGCCCGAAACTCCACAGCACCAACTATGTGACAAATGTGTCAGTCCCTTTGTCCCCCAGTCTGTTAGTCCATCTGAGCACTGTCTTGCAAATGTGAGGTCTGACTGCATGTGTGTTGTGTGTAACTGTAAATGTGTCTGTATGTGTTGTTTATGTGTCTGAGCCTCTGGTACTTCATTGGTGTGCTTGGAGACCTGTGTATCATTTGTCACTATGACAATGTCTGCTTCTCTAGACCCGCAACATATTTTTGCTTTCAGCAAGCATTTTTTTTAAATTTGGGTGATGCAACCCCAATAATAATGGTTTGCAAAAATCATGAAAAAACAAGCCAAGCAGTGACAAAGACAAAAGGCTGGAGGTCAGCACCAGATCAGTTTGTTTTGCAGTGAAGTATGTCTGCTAGCCTGTCTGCAAGTAATTCTGCATGTAGTCTGTGTGCTTGAGTGCCCATGGGTCTTTGTGGTTGGGTATTTGTGTATCTGTTGCTTTATGTGTGGTACTAGCTAGTTGCCTGTTGGTCTGTGAGCATGCATATTTTAAGCTTTGTGGTGTGTTCGCATATATGTGTATATATTTTGGTTTGTGTGTGTCTATCTTCTTTAGATATATTGCTCTTCTGCTTAAGTGTCAGTATGCATGATGGGTCCACATGTGCATGTATGGTGTGATATTCCGTATGCACGTTTTTTATAAAACCCAAATGTACTTGATTCACCGGTGCTTATTTAATATAAGTAAGTACTTAATTTGTAGATGAATAAGTGTAGTCCCCAAAGCTCTCCTTAGAAGCCTGCGGTCAGCACCAGCGTGCCAAATACCAAGGCTGCATAGTCTTGATTCCACCTCGAACCTTTTAGATCCACTACCAATCACTCCCGCTTTGTCTCACTCTTACAGGTTCCTGCTGTCTCCCTACCTAATGATGTTACCTTTTTTTCTCTTCCTCCATATTTCAGTTTTGTTTGTTTTCCATCTCTTGCACTCGCTAAATGCTCAAGATGGAATAATAAGTGACAGTCCCAAAAAATGAGTGTCAGCGGCCTCCACTGGCAAACATCGGTTTAAATTGAGCACTGTATAGGTATTTATTAAAACAAGCACAGTTTCAGGGAGCACTTTCAATAGAACAATAAAAGTATTTCGAACATTCTATACAGAGAAAGGTATCCTGTGTGGGGCCCAATTGAGACCAGATTGCAGAAGACCCAGGGGACGGGGAACAGGGTGAGAAGCAGCTCACATAGTTGGTGGTCAGATTTCTCAGTGCAGGCGGTCATGGATGGTCGCGACCGCTCGCATTGAGAAACCTTCCATTCGCTTTGAGAAAGCTGCGATTCGGGTAGAAAATCTACTCGAGCTGCAAGAAAAGAAGCAGCGCCCTCTTGTGCTGTGCATGGTGCCATTTCTGCAGATTTTTTTTTACAGCATGGGACAAACATCTTGTGCTAAAAATCAGAGCAAACGGCATGACCAAACCCACTCTGCCACTTGCGGAACTCTGCGTCGCATGGCGGTGATTTTTGGTCACTTTGTGGAGTTCCACATAGTGGAACTCTGCTAATTCTGCCCAGGCCTACTATATAACACACATAATATAGAATGTATGCGTATCGGCTATCCTCTGCTGTCCATTCACACCAGCTGAAGTTATGTCACAGGAAATGTTTTTAGGGGTGGCACACAACGCGCCACCAATGAATCTAGTGGCAGTGGCGGCTGGTGGAATTTGAAAGTGATGGTGCGTTAGACTAGTTAACGTACCTAGGCACACAAGCGAGTGTAATGAGCACGCTTGACATCTCCCAGATGCATGAGGGGTAGCCCCCTGAGAAAAGTTTTAAAAATTGGTTGACAGTTTTGCATTTTCAAGTATATTTTCTGCAATAAATTGACCAAAAACCCAAGGAGACATGCCTTGGTGCAGCACCCACTACTGCTCCCTTTCATTAACAGCACATTCTTATATAGGTGGTTGTGCGAAGTTCAGCTCTTTTTTAAAAGGTGGTGGCCACAAAGAGAGGTGAGACCCAGCTTCCTTGATCACACTTTCTGCTGGGCTGATATCAGCCAATGAAAAATTTCACACACACCTGTTTCCCTGTTGTGGGTGATCAAGGCCCGAAACTAGTCTGCTGTGAGGGGTATCACACCAAGGCTGTGTCTGGAGAGCAGCCTAGAATAGGCTTTCAAAAGAACCACTGAAAACTGGTCTGCAACATGTACCTTTTAGAAACATTTATCACTGTTGCTTTGAAGCACTCCTAGGATGTGTCATATCAGCAGTAGTAACATTCTGTACATCAATATGGGATTTACACATTTGAACTGTCAAATATTTCACATATTTACAGTTATAGGTATATGGGAGAATAAGAGATGTAATCAGAAGGACACCATTTTTGCAAGCAAGAATACTTGTTCTCACCAAGGTGTATGACCTGCAAGTTACAAGGTCAGATCTCGACTGGGCCAAATCAGCACTTCATACTTCTAAGTTCAACTGTAAAGCGTTCCAGGTCAACTGGGTAAAAGTGATACTTGTTATTTGCTGTGCCCAGAAAAGGCAAACTGTGGTATTAATCTCTATAAAAAAAGAGAATAGGGCACTCGAGAATTAAATACCCGACACTTACATAGGCACACATACTTCACTTCGAATTTCATCTCATACTTATTAAGTGCTGTTAGCTTTTGTAATTCTAAACATATAAGGGCCCATTTAAAGTTAATCATTTTCAGCCACATTCGCAAATGTGATATTTCTTTTAAAGCAATTAAGATAAACCCACCATTTGTGTGCTGTACTGTTTAAGTAGTGATAGAGCGTAAATTTCGCTCTTTCATTTGTTGGGGTGCATCAGAATCACAAACAGTCCACACCTGCACATATTCTTTTGTCGTATTAACCTGGGGCAGTAGAACGTGAACTGTAATAACATGAATTGTGGTGTAGTTGGGACATTTTCATATAAATGTATAGAAATTAATGATGAATTCATACGTGTTTACCTGGAAATATTAATATGTAGGAATTGTGTATGCTGCTGACAATTATTCACATATTTGATGTGCCTATGTAACGTGATGACATAGAAGTGCTCAGAAAAACTGTTCATTTCTATGTAATTTCGTAAAGCCTGTGTGCTATTTCTTATGTTGGCCGATTTCTGCATGCCTGAAATGCATTTTTCCTTGTAACGTCTTGCATTAGATTTAATACTTGAATTTCATGTGCATGTTGGATTCGTTCTTTCTCACGTTTCTGCTACAGGGGAGGAATCATCCTTGTTAGTTAAAATAATGTCTTTGTTTTAGAGTTAGGCTTAGGAAAAAGAAGATACATTGAGCACTGATACTGATAATGTAGAACTGTTGTACTTCCTCTACGGAGCAACCCTGGTAATCAAGTTCATCTCGCCAAAGCTTGGGAGCATTGTTGCCTAATGGAAAGTTAACTACGAGGAGGTGGCCTGACTGGATGGTGTGATTTTGCAAAGAACCACGCGATACTACCTGTAGAACTGATGTATTGTAACTAGGGAAAGTGCCCGGGGACTTCTGCCTTGCCTTAGAGAGAGCACATCTTAGAACGGGCTCTATAGCTATGTGCATCTTGACCCAACTGATGTGAAGAGACTTCTTAGGAAGACTTCAAAAGCTGACACCTTAACTGATCTTGCCTTGGGAAATACTATGTAGGGATGTAATGTTAGTGCTAGAGTAGGGACAGACTAATGCTTTATAGAATCAACCGCAATGGATCGCACACCGCTAGCCCCTCCTCCGGATCGCCCCTAAGGATTCTGGTTTGTATAGTTCATGAGTGGTTCACCTCAGTAGGTGCAACTGAGTACTTGTTGTTGTGAAGATCTCTAGACCCGAGACATGGCCCGGGTTTCTGGATATCTTCCCTCATCATTAGAGAACGTATTTGGGGTGGAAAAGAAGGCCGCCAAGCAACCGTCACAGGCCTCGATGCCTAACCGGCACGCAGGTGCGTCATCCAGAAGCTCGTCAGCTTAAAGGCTCAAGGGAGCCCATTTGTAGAATCAACCGCAATGGATCGCACACCGCTAGCCCCTCCTCCGGATCGCCCCTAAGGATTCTGGTACGTATAGTTCATGAGTGGTGAACGTCAGTAGGTGCAACTGAGTACTTGTTGTTGTGAAGATCTCTAGACCCGAGACATGGCCCGGGTTTCGGGATATCTTCCCTCATCAGTAGAGAACGTATTTGGGGTGGAAAAGAAGGCCGCCAAGCAACCGTCACAGGCCTCGATGCCTAACCGGCACGCAGGTGCGTCATCCAGAAGCTCGTCAGCTTAAAGGCTCAAGGGAGCCCATTTGTAGAATCAACTGCAATGGATCGCACACCACTAGCCCCTCCTCCGGATCGCCTCTAAGGATTCTGGTACGTATAGTTCATGAGTGGTTCACCTCAGTAGGTGCAACTGAGTACTTGTTGTTGTGAAGATCTCTAGACCCGAGACATGGCCCGGGTTTTGGGATATCTTCCCTCATCAGTAGAGAACGTATTTGGGGTGGAAAAGAAGGCCGCCAAGCAACCGTCACAGGCCTCGATGCCTAACCGGCACGCAGGTGCGTCATCCAGAAGCTCGTCAGCTTAAAGGCTCAAGGGAGCCCATTTGCAGAATCAACCGCAATGGATCGCACACCGCTAGTCCCTCCTCCGGATTGCCCCTAAGGATTCTGGTACATATAGTTCATGAGTGGTTCACCTCAGTAGGTGCAACTGAGTACTTGTTGTTGTGAAGATCTCTAGACCCGAGACATGGCCCGGGTTTCGGGATATCTTCCCTCATCAGTAGAGAACGTATTTGGGGTGGAAAAGAAGGCCGCCAAGCGACCGTCACAGGCCTCGATGCCTAACCGGCACGCAGGTGCGTCATCCAGAAGCTCGTCAGCTTAAAGGCTCAAGGGAGCCCATTTGCAGAATCAACCGCAATGGATCGCACACCGCTAGCCCCTCCTCCGGATCGCCCCTAAGGATTCTGGTACGTATAGTTCATGAGTGGTTCACCTCAGTAGGTGCAAGTGAGTACTTGTTGTTGTGAAGATCTCTAGACCCGAGACATGGCCCGGGTTTCGGGATATCTTCCCTCATCAGTAGAGAACATATTTGGGGTGGAAAAGAAGGCCGCCAAGCAACCGTCACAGGCCTCGATGCCTAACCGGCACGCAGGTGCATCATCCAGAAGCTCGTCAGCTTAAAGGCTCAAAGGAGCCCATTTGTAGAATCAACCGCAATGGATCGCACACCGCTAGCCCCTCCTCCGGATCGCCCCCAAGGATTCTGGTACGTATAGTTCATGAGTGGTTCACCTCAGTAGGTGCAAGTGAGTACTTGTTGTTGTGAAATCTCTAGACCCGAGAGGTGGCTCGGGTTTCGGGATATCTTCCCTCATTAGTAGAGAACGTATTTGGGGTGGAAAAGAAGGCCACCAAGCAACCGTCACAGGCCTCGATGCCTAACCGGCACGCAGGTGCGTCATCCAGAAGCTCGTCAGCTTAAAGGCTCAAGGGAGCTCATTTGTAGAATCAACCGCAATGGATCGCACACCGCTAGCACCTCCTCCGGATCGCCACTAAGGATTCTGGTACGTATAGTTCATGAGTGGTTCACCTCAGTAGGTGCACCTGAGTACTTGTTGTTGTGAAGATCTGACGAGCTTCTGGATGACAACAAGTACTCACTTGCACCTACTGAGGTGAACCACTCATGAACTATACGTACCAGAATCCTTAGGGGCGATCCGGAGGAGGGGCTAGCGGTGTGCGATCCATTGCGGTTGATCCTACAAATGGGCTCCCTTGAGCCTTTAAGCTGACGAGCTTCTGGATGACGCACCTGTGTGCCGGTTAGGCATCGAGGCCTGTGACGGCTGCTTGGCGGCCTTCTTTTCCACCCCAAATACGTTCTCTACTGATGAAGGAAGATATCCCGAAACCCGGGCCATGTCTCGGGTCTAGAGATCTTCACAACAACAAGTACTCAGTTCCACCTACTGAGGTGAACCACTCATGAACTATACGTACCAGAATCCCTAGGGGCGATCCGGAGGAGGGGCTAGCGGTGTGCGATCCATTGCAGTTGATTCTACAAATGGGCTCTCTTGAGCCTTTAAGCTGACGAGCTTCTGGATGACGCACCTGCGTGCCGGTTAGGCATCGAGGCCTGTGACGGTTGCTTGGCGGCCTTCTTTTCCACCCCAAATACGTTCTCTACTGATGAAGGAAGATATCCGGAAACCCAGGCCATGTCTCGGGTCTAGAGATCTTCACAACAACAAGTACTCAGTTGCACCTACTGAGGTGAACCACTCATGAACTATACGTACCTGAATCCTTAGGGGCGATCCGGAGGAGGGGCTAGCGGTGTGCGATCCATTGCGGTTGATTCTGCAAATGGGCTCCCTTGAGCCTTTAAGCTGACGAGCTTCTGGATGACGCACCTGCGTGCCGGTTAGGCATCAAGGCCAGTGACGGTTGCTTGGCAGCCTTCTTTTCCACCCCAAATAAGTTCTCTACTGATGAGGCAAGATATCCCGAAACCCGGGCCATGTCTCGGGTCTAGAGATCTTCACAACAACAAGTACTCACTTGCACCTACTGAGGTGAACCACTCATGAACTATACGTACCAGAATCCTTAGGGGCAATCCGGAGGAGGGGCTAGCAGTGTGGGATCCATTGCGGTTGATTCTATTAGACTAATGCTTTATACCCACAAACTTCTGATTAAGGGGAATTTAGATGTCTGTTCAATAATCTTCTGAATCCTGATTTTGGAACTAATTATCCTTAATTTCAACCGTAGGTTTGGCTTTGTATTTGTTCCAATGTATTTCTACACACTCACTTTGAGCTGCGTCTATGTCTAGTTATTTTTGGCTTTGTAATAAAGCCCCTAAACGCAATTGGGAGTCTGTGATTCTTAAGAGTCATGGTAAATTGGAATGGAAATGTTTAATCTGCTAACTATTTCTTTCCCCCTACTCTTTCATGCTGATAAAAAGTCCCATTGAGGTTCCAGACCACATCTAGAACATGGAACCCGGCTCCTTCAGTAGTTAATAGTATCAATTGTTATTTACAGCATTTAGAAAGTAAAATGTCACCCAAAACACTAGGCCAAGATCTCATAAGAAATCTAATTTAATACTGTACTATAACATGGGAAGAATATTAAAACGTGCTCTTGCAGTGCACGTTGTTAACAAATGGCTAGCCAAAAAGGATTACTGTTCTTTGTCGCACACAGCAATGTATTGTAAAATGAATGCACTTATGAGACTGTCAGTACTTAACTACAGATCTTTCCTTACTCGACTGAACTTGGGTGACTTGATGTCGCTCAACATCCTGTGATTCTGGGCAAATCACTTAATCCCCCTGTGCTTATAAAAAATGAATATGTCCATCTATAATGAAACTGGTGCTCATGATGATGTAAAGCCCTCCAGTAATACCTTCGGGTCGAGTTTGCGCTATATAAAAGTGCAAACAATAAAATCCCCAAGCAAATTATATAGTCTGTAAAAGTAAACAAAGCAGTGGCATGGTGGAACAATCATACTCACTGATTACACAATCTGGTACGCTCCGAACGAAGTCCAGTAGCCATCAGAAGGACACTGCCTGCACGTGGGCTACACTGATTAAGTTCAGGATTATTGCTGCAGCTGGATCCCCCCCCCTTCCCTTCAAACCATCCATCCTCATTGCCTTTCACCAGTCACAGAGTAATAGCACCCACGCACTCAGACTTGCCCCTTGCTCATACTCATTGCTTTACCGCTCTGCTGTGCAAGGCTCCTCCCTGAGCGAAAGGGTTAAGTGCCCATAGGGCATGTATTTCAGGCAACACTGCAGACTGACCACACCCTACTATTTATGTAGGCGCTCTGGCTTTTCCCTTTAGGGTGAGGTTTATCTCACCTGGACCGGGCATGAGCAATTGAACCCCATCTCGAACCCATCTCTTCCTGCTTCATTTCTGTGCAGCCAGCCCTTATGTGCAAGATTCTAGTCTTTGCTGTTCCAACCTTCTCGCATGAGTGGCGGTGCCATGCCCGTTTTGCCCAAGCATACCAACCGCTTTAACTAGTGGGTTCACCAATAAGTATCCATCCTGAAGAGCATACCATACATGCATGAGCATGTAAGCAGCACAGTACTGCCCTCAACCCAAGCTTCACACTTGGGGCCTTATTACGAGTTTGGCCGTCCTCCTGTTGGCCAGCCACCCCCGCACCGACAGGAGGACCGCCAAGTGACTGCCAGATTCCAACTGTAATCCATGGCGAGCAGGTGGTGCTGCAATGGTCTCACTGCTGCATAAGGGTCATAGGTGAGCCTTAACTGCAGACGCCACCGTGACAGCACCTCCAGCCTGTTCCTGCATGGTGTGGGATTTATGCCACACAGTGCAGGGACTGGGGTGCAATTCCAGGGGAGCACAACATGTGCCCCCCCCCCCCGCATGCACCCCCAGGCCGAGGAGAGGCAGGGGACCCTTTTAGGGTCCTCTTTGTTGCTTCTCTGCCACCCTTTTCCTGGCGGGCTCACTGCCTTGAAAGGGGCAGTGAGCAAGCAACTTGTAATATGTATGGTGGTGCCGTAGCGGCACCGCCAGCATATTGCTGCCCCCCTCAGCTACGCGACCACCGCGTGATCCTAGATCCCGGGCGGATGTGGTGGTCTGAACACCACACTCTGAATACTGTGGGCGGACCCTCAATGGTGGCTGTGGTCGGACCCCCACACGAGTGCTCGTAATAAGGCCCTTATCACTTTAATGATTTTGGTCATGCTCTCTGCACAATTTCATTTTATTGCATAGTGACATACGTATATATTGACTGTACAAAGCACTATAGGACTCATCTGGTGTGGCTATCTTCCAGCGTCCTGTAACCTCACAGACCCTTCTTAGTCTTTTTTTTTTTAGTCTTTTTTTTTAAATAAGAACTTTTTCAAGGGCTACTCTTGAAATATTCAACTACGTGGTAGTAAGCTGCAGTTTTTTTGCAGTCACCAGAACTAAATTAATCACACACCAACATCACTTTCTGAAAAATTACATAGTTAAGTAATATAAGGCACATCTATGTTTTGATTTTATATGTGAGATGAATCTTTTAATACTATGCATTGGAAATGTTTTGAAGCCGGACAACCAGTATTATAATTTTTAAAGGTAAGAATGAGACTGAGCAGCATATACTAAGGGAAGGGTTACTCCGTTATTTCAGTACAAAAACTATGCTTTAATACTCTTACCACTTGATATGTGTGCTGTACAGTGCTGCAAGCATACAAAGTTGAAAAGACGTGGAGACTTCAAAAAACCTTGTTCCGCTGTTAGGCTTGCTTGGAGGAGGCATAATTTTTAGTGCAAATCAATGTGTCAATACCAATGGTTGGCTGCATGGGATCACTCATGTGCCACCCATGGAAAGCCTTCTTGCCAGAAAGTAGTGGAACCTTTTCAACACCAATCATGATTTGCTTTAGAAAGTAAATCCCAAAAAAGCGCTTTGCACTGGGTTTGCACCACTTGTGACACAATACCTGCTCAAGGTGTCAGTAAATTTCCCCCAAATAGTGCATTTGCTTTACAATGTGTTCTTTCATCAGTCTTGTATTGACAACCATGGAGATGGGGTGGGGGGGGGTAAATTCTGTTGGGGTAGAGATCCCATCTTGTCCATCATATGTAAATCCCCAAAAAGCACTTTGAACTGGGTTTGCACCACTTGTGACACAATACCTGCTCAAAGTGTCAGTAAATTTCCCCCAAATGGTGTATTTCCTGTACAATGTGTTCTTTCATCAGTCTTGTACTGACAACCATGGAGATGGGGTGGGGGGTTGAATTCTGTTGGGGTAGAGATCCCATCTTGTCCATCATATTGACACCTCTGTCCAGCATAAGGCTAGCGATTTAATTAGTGCTTTTGTATAATATTAGGGAACCAGTGCATGTTTCAGACTGTTAGTTGAGCACGGTAGGGTGGAAAAGGAAGAAAATTGGCAGACATTTTAGAGTCATTCCATCCAAATACTTAATAGAAGGGGTGTTTTTATTTAAAATCTTTAATTTTTATGAACTTTCTGATGTTGGCCTTTGTAGGAAATGGGATCCCCGGCCGACCAGAGCTTGCGCCAGAGTCAGTCTGAGACCACCACTCCCCCGTCAGGGCCAGGGGGTCACCCACCAAGACAACCCCTACTCGCCCTCTAGGTAACGTGGCGCGAGCAGCCAGACCTATCTCGGAGGGCATGTGTAAAGCATTTGCGCACGCACCCCCAGCAACAACCTCCCGGGCCCCCCCACAAAAGGAACTCCACACCAGGTATATATGAAAATAGTCTTTATATTAAAAAGGACACATAGGAACACATACCTTACAGGGTGCCAGAGGCACGGACAGGATTTACAAGGGAAAATATACAGGACAGGGCCATGGGACCACTGCCAGGAATATGCACAGGATGGAGTTGGCATTTAGAACATATAACAACTGGGAGGTTCCTCGAACTAGGACTAGAACACATAATCACCAGGAAAAAAAAAAAAAATTACAGAAAAAAAATAAAAAACATAGGCCCAACTAGGCTACCCCACTGGTACTCCTTAGTTGACCACGGCTAGGACCAGGCCCTAGGCCACCCAGATACCACTGGTCCATGCCAACCCGGAGTGGGGGGTGGTAACCCCTGGCCCACGACAGCCACTCTCCACTCCCCTTCTTCGTGTAGTTCCACTTTACCACTTTCTCTCCCACCGAGGGTCTGCACCCTCAGGCTGGCCAGAGGTCACGGGCAAGGATGCCCCACCCTACCTCTACTTCTGAAGTTCCGCGCTCTCCCAGGAGAAGCACCCTCAGAACACGCTCTCCTACCAGTTTCAGAACTTCCCCCCTCCACTGGTCTACCACCTGGGAACTAAGTTCACCGGATGCCCAGGAGTCAGACTCCCTCTGACCCCCGTCCAGTTCCGCACCTAACATTCATTCAGCAAGATGAGCCGCGGCAGCGTCAGCAGGCCCAGTGTTCAGCTCTCCCCAAGGCAAGCCGCGGCAGCGCCAGCAGGTCTTCCTTGTCCGGGATACCACTTAACATACATTCCACAAGATGAGCCGCGGCAGTGCCAGCAGGTCTCAGTGTTCAGCTCTCCCCAAGGCAAGCCGCGGCAGCGCCAGCAGGTCTTCCTTGTCCGGGATACAACTTAACATACATTCCACAAGATGAGCCGCGGCAGCGCCAGCAGGTCTCAGTGTTCAGCTCTCCCCAAGGCAAGCCGCGGCAGCGCCAGCAGGTCTTCCTTGTCCGGGATACAACTCAACATTCATTCAACAAGATGAGCCGCGGCAGCGCCAGCAGGTCTCAGTGTTCAGCTCTCCCCAAGGCAAGCCGCGGCAGCGCCAGCAGGTCTTCCGTGTCCGGGATACAACTTAACATTCATTCAACAAGATGAGCCGCGGCAGCGCCAGCAGGTCTCAGTGTTCAGCTCTCCCCAAGGCAAGCCGCGGCAGCGCCAGCAGGTCTTCCTTGTCCGGGATACAACTTAACATTCATTCAGCAAGGGGGACACCTGACGCATAAAACACATTCAGCGGTGTACGGAACACATGATGCATCAAACACATTCAGCGGGGAAGGTAGGACACCTGACGCATAAAACACATTCAGCGGTGTACGGAACACATGATGCATCAACCACATTCAGCGAGGTAGGTAGGACACCTGACGCATAAAACACATTCAGCGGTGTACGGAACACATGATGCATCAAACACATTCAGCGGGGTAGGTAGGATACAATTATCGTTGCTTCAGCAAGCTCCCCATCCCAGAGAACTTACACTCCATTAATAAGCACACCTCAGCATTCATCCACACACCCTCCCCTGGACTGGTAAGACAGTTTTTTACCGCCCCTGATTCCTCAACCTGACGCATGTGGCACAGGTACCATTACTCTAGGGAAGGGACAAGGACCGCACATATTGGACACAGTTTCGCTGCCACCACTGGATCCCACCCTTCTGGTGAATCCAGAAAACACATTGCACTTTAGGGGGATGATCGACCCTCCCGAGCTAGGGACACCTACCTCACAGTGCACCAGAACCACATTTTTCACAAAAACAGACATCTTTAGCAGAGTGCACCAGAACCACATTTTTCACAAGAACAGACATTTTTAGCAGAGTGCACCAGAACCACATTTTCCACAAAAACAAATATTTTGAGCGACGTGCACCAGAACCACCTTTTCCACCAGAACAGACATTTTTAGCAAAGTGCACCAATAGTTTCTTTTCTTTGCAACAATCTAAACTGCAGAGTGTTGTAGTGGGGCCGGCTATCGCTGTGGTACTGCGCAAACACAAGTCCGGATCCCACCGCTAGCCGCCAATGTAGGAAATGGGATCCCCGGCCGACCAGAGTTTGCGCCAGAGTCAGTCCGAGACCACCACTCCCCCGTCAGGGCCAGGGGGTCACCCACCAAGACAACCCCTACTCTCCCTCTAGGTAACGTGGCGCGAGCAGCCAGGCCTATCTCGGAGGGCATGTGTAAAGCATTTGCGCATGCACCCCCAGCAACAACCTCCCGGGCCCCCCCACAAAAGGAACTCCACACCAGGTATATATGAAAATAGTCTTTATATTAAAAAGGACACATAGGAACACATACCTTACAGGGTGCCAGAGGCACGGGCAGGATTTACAAGGGAAAATATACAGGACAGGGCCATGGGACCACTGCCAGGAATATGCACAGGATGGAGTTGGCATTTAGAACATATAACAACTGGGAGGTTCCTCGAACTAGGACTAGAACACATAATCACCAGGAGCTTAGCATTAGAATACGTCACGCCCCGGGGTTTCAGAGGACTAGCACTAGAACTCCCTCTAACCAGTATCAACATACATGAGGCAAGGTTATACAGGAGGGAAGGAATGGCACGGTACATAACACCACAGACGTACCTGTAGGAAGGAAACACAGAATAACTCTCAAGGAGCAAAGTTAACATTAGCCAATACTTTCAATAGGCCAGCTGGCCTCCGGGGGGCTAGGACGCCCCGAGTCTCGATGTTCAGGACAGGCCGTAAGTAGCCAAGAATAAACCTAAACGGGGCAGCTGCCCACGAAGTGCTGGGCAGCTGTAGATGAAGGAGGGCAGTACGTTGGAGCCTCGCAGGCTCGAAAGGGGCAAGGGACCTGCGGGGGAGCCTCCTCGGGGCTCTGGACGCGGGGACGCAGTGGAGCCTCTCGGGGCTCCTGGGTTAAAGGAACACGTTGGAGCCTCTCGGGGCTCGGGACACAGGGCCACGTGGGAGCTTCTCGGGGCTCAGGGATTATAGATGGAGCCGCTCGGGCTAGGGGGATAAAAATATAGAGGGAGCCTCTCGGGGCTCGAGGACCATGGTGGAGCCTCGCGGGGCTCAGGACAAAGCTGCGGGCAGGCGGGGCCCCCCTCGGGGGACCCGGCATCACTGGGGGGCCCTACGGGCCGTGATGGGGCCTAGCGGGGCCCCGGGACAAAGCTGCGGCCAGGCGGGGCCCCCCTCGGGGGACCCGGCATCACTGGGGGCCCTGCGGGCCTCTAAACACAGGCGGGCTCGCGCTGGAGGGGAGGGGCGGGCCCTGACAATGAGCCCCGAAGCCCCGCCTCCCCTCCTGCAGCACTCACCGGCGGGCAGACGCGCCGGTCTCTCTTGCTCTCCGGGGCTCCCTCTCGCTCCTGGAGGGCCCCGGGGGGGAAGCGGCAGTCATCTTGGGGGACGCAGGGGCGCGGAGTCGGCTCCCGCCGCTCCCTGCATGCTCGTCTCTCTCTCGGCAGCTCCCCGGGCCGCCGGCCAATCAGAGCGCGGCCCGGGGAGACGTCATCAACCCAGCCCGGGCCGGCAGCCACTCAGAGCGCGGCCCGGGGGCGGGCCTCACGAAGGGTCCCGGGCTGCGGCGGTGAACACAGGGGAAATTGACGAGGGCCAGGCTCCCTCGATCAGGCAGCCATGAAGGGGCAAGCGAGGTAGGCACTCGCTGGGGGCACGGGCCCCCTCCCACGAGCAGGCAGATGCCGGGTGGGCACCGGCTGGAAGAATAGAGCGCTCCCAGCGCTGGGGGGCAGAAAGGCAGCGCCTCGAGGCGCTAGGACAGCAGGAAAGCGCTCCCAAGCGCTGGAAGCGGGAATGAAGCGCCCCAAGGCGCTAGGATAGCAGGAAAGCGCTCCCAAGCGCTAGGGCCATAGATAGCAGGGACCAAAGGAAGTCCAGGATCCCAGTAGATCAGGAGCAGGGCAGGGCTCAGGGAGGCCAGCCCTTCCCCTGAGCCCAAGCAGCAGCATGCCCCTGGCAGGATGCCAGTCAGGACAAGCAGGAAAAAAGAGAGAGAGAAGAGGGCACACCCTCCTTTTATACATGAGATCCCTTTGTCTAAAAAAGGGGCAGGCAGGATGAGAACCAGCTAGAACTGGTTATAAGGAATTTCTTGTTACTGGCCAGGCTAGGACACCAGACGCACCCCAGGTGGGTGGAGCCAGCATTGTGGGGGACAGCCCAGACCCATACAGGATACAGGCACAGCCCCTCCCTCACTTCAGCCAATCACACGCCAGCATACTTACTGCACACACACAGCAGGGTCTAGAAGTGGCACTTCCCTTCTAGTCACACACAGGCCGCATACATCATCTTGTAGCATTCAATCTCACGAGCGCGCACATACCAGACTCGACCCGGCACGCCCCACGCATCAGGAACTACCAGAGCCACATACATTCCCCATGCATTCCTATGGGAGGGCAGGTCTCTCTCACCACACCCACACTCCGAAGGGGGATCACCATCCCCAGGTCACATATAACAAGCACAAAAATTCAGGGGTGGACCTGTCAGAAGGGCCCAGTCCAACACGGCCCCCTTCCAGCCAAAACGCAGGGTAGGCCAATCACCCCCGTGATGGACTTCCCTTCTTTGGGCGAAAAAAAACCATGGAAGCAGGCCCGCACTGCAGGGCCCCCTTCCAGTTCTACGCCACTTTGATCCTATCGACACACACATACTTAAAAATAAAAAAAAATAAAAAAAATTACAGAAAAAAAATAAAAAACATAGGCCCAACTAGGCTACCCCACTGGTACTCCTTAGTTGACCACGGCTAGGACCAGGCCCTAGGCCACCCAGATACCACTGGTCCATGCCAACCCGGAGTGGGGGGTGGTAACCCCTGGCCCACGACAGCCACTCTCCACTCCCCTTCTTCGTGTAGTTCCACTTTACCACTTTCTCTCCCACCGAGGGTCCGCACCCTCAGGCTGGCCAGAGGTCACGGGCAAGGATGCCCCAGCCTACCTCTACTTCTGAAGTTCCGCGCTCTCCCAGGAGAAGCACCCTCAGAACACGCTCTCCTACCAGTTTCAGAACTTCCCCCCTCCACTGGTCTACCACCTGGGAACTAAGTTCACCAGATGCCCAGGAGTCAGATTCCCTCTGACCCCCGTCCAGTTCCGCACCTAACATTCATTCAGCAAGATGAGCCGCAGCAGCGCCAGCAGGCCCAGTGTTCAGCTCTCCCCAAGGCAAGCCGCGGCAGCGCCAGCAGGTCTTCCTTGTCCGGGATACCACTTAACATACATTCCACAAGATGAGCCGCGGCAGCGCCAGCAGGTCTCAGTGTTCAGCTCTCCCCAAGGCAAGCCGCGGCAGCGCCAGCAGGTCTTCCTTGTCCGGGATACAACTTAACATACATTCCAGAAGATGAGCCGCGGCAGCGCCAGCAGGTCTCAGTGTTCAGCTCTCCCCAAGGCAAGCCGCGGCAGCGCCAGCAGGTCTTCCTTGTCCGGGATACAACTCAACATTCATTCAACAAGATGAGCCGCGGCAGCGCCAGCAGGTCTCAGTGTTCAGCTCTCCCCAAGGCAAGCCGCGGCAGCGCCAGCAGGTCTTCCTTGTCCGGGATACAACTTAACATTCATTCAACAAGATGAGCCGCGGCAGCGCCAGCAGGTCTCAGTGTTCAGCTCTCCCCAAGGCAAGCCGTGGCAGCGCCAGCAGGTCTTCCTTGTCCGGGATACAACGTAACATTCATTCAGCAAGGGGGACACCTGACGCATAAAACACATTCAGCGGTGTACGGAACACATGATGCATCAAACACATTCAGCGGGGAAGGTAGCACACCTGACGCATAAAACACATTCAGCGGTGTACGGAACACATGATGCATCAAACACATTCAGCCGGGTAGGTAGGATACAATTATCGTTGCTTCAGGAAGCTCCCCATCCCAGAGAACTTACAATCCATTATTCAGCAAGCTCCCCCTCTCAGAGAACTTACACTCCATTAATAAGCACACCTCAGCATTCATCCACACACCCTCCCCTGGACTGGTAAGACAGTTTTTTACCGCCCCTGATTCCTCAACCTGACGCATGTGGCACAGGTACCATTACTCTAGGGAAGGGACAAGGACCGCACATATTGGACACAGTTTCGCTGCCACCACTGGATCCCACCCTTCTGGTGAATCCAGAAAACACATTGCACTTTAGGGGGATGATCGACCCTCCCGAGCTAGGGACACCTACCTCACAGTGCACCAGAACCACATTTTTCACAAAAACAGACATCTTTAGCAGAGTGCACCAGAACCACATTTTTCACAAGAACAGACATTTTTAGCAGAGTGCACCAGAACCACATTTTCCACAAAAACAAATATTTTGAGCAACGTGCACCAGAACCACCTTTTCCACCAGAACAGACATTTTTAGCAAAGTGCACCAATAGTTTCTTTTCTTTGCGACAATCTAAACTGCAGAGTGTTGTAGTGGGGCCGGCTATCGCTGTGGTACTGCGCAAACACAAGTCCGGATCCCACCGCTAGCCGCCAATGTAGGAAATGGGATCCCCGGCCGACCAGAGCTTGCGCCAGAGTCAGTCCGAGACCACCACTCCCCCGTCAGGGCCAGGGGGTCACCCACCAAGACAACCCCTACTCGCCCTCTAGGTAACGTGGCGCGAGCAGCCAGGCCTATCTCGGAGGGCATGTGTAAAGCATTTGCGCACGCACCCCCAGCAACAACCTCCCGGGCCCCCCCACAAAAGGAACTCCACACCAGGTATATATGAAAATAGTCTTTATATTAAAAAGGACACATAGGAACACATACCTTACAGGGTGCCAGAGGCACGGGCAGGATTTACAAGGGAAAATATACAGGACAGGGCCATGGGACCACTGCCAGGAATATGCACAGGATGGAGTTGGCATTTAGAACATATAACAACTGGGAGGTTCCTCGAACTAGGACTAGAACACATAATCACCAGGAGCTTAGCATTAGAATACGTCACGCCCCGGGGTTTCAGAGGACTAGCACTAGAACTCCCTCTAACCAGTATCAACATACATGAGGCAAGGTTATACAGGAGGGAAGGAATGGCACGGTACATAACACCACAGACGTACCTGTAGGAAGGAAACACAGAATAACTCTCAAGGAGCAAAGTTAACATTAGCCAATACTTTCAATAGGCCAGCTGGCCTCCGGGGGCTAGGACGCCCCGAGTCTCGATGTTCAGGACAGGCCGTAAGTAGCCAACAATAAACCTAAACGGGGCAGCTGCCCACGAAGTGCTGGGCAGCTGTAGATGAAGGAGGGCAGTACGTTGGAGCCTCGCAGGCTCGAAAGGGGCAAGGGACCTGCGGGGGAGCCTCCTCGGGGCTCTGGACGCGGGGACACAGTGGAGCCTCTCGGGGCTCCTGGGTTAAAGGAACACGTTGGAGCCTCTCGGGGCTCGGGACACAGGGCCACGTGGGAGCCTCTCGGGGCTCAGGGATTATAGATGGAGCCGCTCGGGCTAGGGGAAGAAAATATAGAGGGAGCCTCTCGGGGCTCGAGGACCATGGTGGAGCCTCCCGGGGCTCAGGACAAAGCTGCGGGCAGGCGGGGCCCCCCTCGGGGGACCCGGCATCACTGGGGGGCCCTACGGGCCGTGATGGGGCCTAGCGGGGCCACGGGACAAAGCTGCGGCCAGGCGGGGCCCCCCTCGGGGGACCCGGCATCACTGGGGGCCCCGCGGGCCTCTAAACACAGGCGGGCTTGCGCTGGAGGGGAGGGGCGGGCCCCGACAATGAGCCCCGAAGCCCCGCCTCCCCTCCTGCAGCACTCACCGGCAGGCAGACGCGCCGGTCTCTCTCGCTCTCCGGGGCTCCCTCTCGCTCCTGGGGGGCCCCGGGGGGGAAGCGGCAGTCATCTTGGGGGACGCAGGGGCGCGGAGTCGGCTCCCGCCGCTCCCTGCATGCTCATCTCTCTCTCGACAGCTCCCCGGGCCGCCGGCCAATCAGAGCGCGGCCCGGGGAGACGTCATCAACCCAGCCCGGGCCGGCAGCCACTCAGAGCGCGGCCCGGGGGCGGGCCTCACGAAGGGTCCCGGGCTGCGGCGGTGAACACAGGGGAAATTGACGAGGGCCAGGCTCCCTCGATCAGGCAGCCATGAAGGGGCAAGCGAGGTAGGCACTCGCTGGGGGCTCGGGCCCCCTCCCACGAGCAGGCAGATGCCGGGTGGGCACCGGCTGGAAGAATAGAGCGCTCCCAGCGCTGGGGGGGCAGAAAGGCAGCGCCTTGAGGCGCTAGGACAGCAGGAAAGCGCTCCCAAGCGCTGGAAGCGGGAATGAAGCGCCCCAAGGCGCTAGGATAGCAGGAAAGTGCTCCCAAGCGCTAGGGCCATAGATAGCAGGGACCAAAGGAAGTCCAGGATCCCAGTAGATCAGGAGCAGGGCAGGGCTCAGGGAGGCCAGCCCTTCCCCTGAGCCCAAGCAGCAGCATGCCCCTGGCAGGATGCCAGTCAGGACAAGCAGGAAAAAAGAGAGAGAGAAGAGGGCACACCCTCCTTTTATACATGAGATCCCTTTGTCTAAAAAAGGGCCAGGCAGGATGAGAACCAGCTAGAACTGGTTATAAGGAATTTCTTGTTACTGGCCAGGCTAGGACACCAGACGCACCCCAGGTGGGTGGAGCCAGCATTGTGGGGGACAGCCCAGACCCATACAGGATACAGGCACAGCCCCTCCCTCACTTCAGCCAATCACGCGCCAGCATACTTACTGCACACACACAGCAGGGTCTAGACGTGGCACTTCCCTTCTAGTCACACACAGGCCGCATACATCATCTTGTAGCATTCAATCTCACGAGCGCGCACATACCAGACTCGACCCGGCACGCCCCACGCATCAGGAACTACCAGAGCCACATACTTTCCCCATGCATTCCTATGGGAGGGCAGGTCTCTCTCACCACACCCACACTCCGAAGGGGGATCACCATCCCCAGGTCACATATAACAAGCACAAAAATTCAGGGGTGGACCTGTCAGAAGGGCCCAGTCCAACAGCCTTCAATCAAATCTTCAAAATAAACCGGTTTCAATGGGAGGGTGTCGCCTTAAAAGTCAGTCAGTCAGTCAGTCAAAATACTTTATTTCGATAAATCAATATCAAAAAAAGGCGCGGTACAATAAATATACAGTATCAATAATTCATACAATACAAAACACACATCATTCAAGATTTAAAATATACTTCAGTGGTTTTTTAAAAAGACAATCTTGTTAAAAGCACGAAAAGGAGTAAAATTTAAAAATACATCACTAATTTCATAAAATCAACATTTATCACAATATAAATTGATCTCGCCTCCGTTGTCCTCACTTCCAATACACGGTATCCTTTGTATAACAAGATGCAAACGTCATAGGGATATAGTCAATCTCGCGTTTCCCATGAGCCTGTTCTTTGAACGCACAGCACCCACCAAATAACTGGCTACATGGAAGATGACACTAGGGTTATTTAGTAGCTGCAGGTAAAGGAGTGCTGGCCTGACTTGCAAAAACCCTGCCTTTTTAAGAACAGGCACAAGAAACTTTCTCCTCTCCTCTGCGAAATGACCACAAAACATCATGAAGTGCATGGTGTCCTGCGAAGAAAAGTTGTCGCAGGAACAAGGTAGTGATTGTTCAGGCTTACACCATGTAGGATATTGACCTAATATCAAATGTATCATGTTTAAACGGAAGCGAGTTAAAAGGAACCTATGAAAGGGGCGGTTGACCACGGTAAGGTAAAATTCTGGACCAGGGAGATTGGCAACCAAAAGGTTAGCTCTTACAGTTGGTTTTATAAGCTCCTTTTCCTCTCTTACTGAGGACAACCTCATATGCATATCCCTTTTGATTATGGCAATGTCTTTATGTGTAATTATTTCTGGTGAGGTAAAGAGCTCAGGTCTCCCCAGTACGTTGAACCCATTTTTTACATAAGTCAGCCACTTAATTTTATGTACATTATCAAGTGAGAGACAATCTTTGAAGATAGACCGAACAAGGGACAGTTCATCGTTCAGCCAAGTCTTAAGCCACATAATTAAAGGGGCCACTCTGATTATGTCTGTTATAAAACCAGCCCCCAACTCAGAATGGATAGAGTAAGATGGAGTAGAATGGGGTACAGACAGGACTGATCTAAAAAATGTGTTCTCTGTGACTTGAAGACTGTCTGTCGGACCATAGCCCCATAAAGAACAACCATAGGTGGCGACAGACAGGCACTTGGCTTTATAAATGTTCATGAGGGCTGAGATTGGCCTTGCCCCCAATCTTCTACTAAATCCCATTTTAGCCGACGATGTTCTTACTAGGGCGCTGTTTCTACTTTTTATTTGTGGACCCCAGCTTCCTTTATCCTCAAAAATGATCCCCAACTAAGGAAATGTGGACACTCTGCATAGTTCTTCCTTACAACAATAAAAACTTTTCACTCTCTTACACCTTGAGCCACCTCCCGTGATCAATATTTGTGATTTTTTAGCATTTATTTTAAGGTCTAGGGAATTCATGAATAGACCAAAGGTGTCTAATAACAGTTGGAGCCCGACCCCTGTACGTGACAAAAGCACAGCGTCATCCGCGTACAGGAGGACCGGTACACAAGTCTCCCCTATGCGCGGTATATCAGGGGTCACTTCCTTAAGCACAGGTTCAAGGGCATTAATGTAAACTGTGAACAGCAGAGGGGCCAGAATGCACCCCTGCCTCACCCCTCTTTTGGATTTGAAATGGCTGGTGCGTCGCCCGTCTGAACTAACCCTAACTGTAGCCAAAAGGCCTGAGTGAAGGTCCGCCAACAGGTTCACAAGAGCACGGTCAAGCCCTAGATCAACCAGGATGTGTCAAAGTTTAGTACGGTTCACGAGGTCGAAGGCCGAAGATAGGTCCATAAACCCCAAATACATCGAACCATCTTTGGCCCTGGTGTATTTGTCCACTAGTAACTGCAGGTTTAGGCACTGGTCCAAAGTACCACGCTTAGATCTGAAGCCGTATTGCATATTAGATAGAACCCCTCTAACATCAAGCCACGTCTGTAATCTATAGAGAATGACCCGCCCCAAGATTTTCACTGATGAATCAATAAGGGATATCGGACGATAACACGCTGGGTCAACCCTACTACCCTTCTTAAAGACTGGGATGATTACAGACTCCTTCCAGGAGGCAGGGATGCTATTCTGGCTCAAAACGTTAAAAACCCTGCACAAAACCCTAGACCCCAGTTTTGGATCACTTTTAAAGAAGTCGGCTGGGACCCCATCTGGGCCAGGGGCCTTGTTTTTTAGTGTCTGTTCAATTGCCCTCTTGACTTCAGAGACCTCAAAAACTACACCGGGGACCTCCAGAGTGTAAAGGGATGAATTTGGCAAGTCCTCATTGAGTGCGCTAGAGTATATCTTTTCAAAATGTTTAATTCAATCATCATCCGGGATGTTTGATTCAAGGGAAGAAACATCCTCGTTAGAAAAGAATGGCTGATTAACTACCTTCCAAAACTCCGCGCTATTTTTAATAACCTCAGGATCAAGTAGTTGCAGCCAAGCATTGTCTTTTATCTCCTTTTTCCTGGTTAGTATGACTTTCTTATAGGTAGATCTTAATATGGATATTAGTAGGCGATCTTTTGGGGTGGCTTTAAGGGCCTTAAGCAAATCAGCATGCGCCCTAGAACATGCACGAACAAACCATTTTCTCCCCATGGGCCTAGACAATTTTTTACTAGATGAAAGGCTACTGTTAATGTGTTTACAGATATTATCAAAGGCAGTTACTACTTGGAGATTTGATGCCCTTAATTCCAAGCAGGTAATCACGTCGCTTTCTGCTCCATCCATGACAGACTGCGAAACAACCTCTGGAACAACACAGACCATTTCAATCTACGGCCCTGATCTTTTACGGCCACATCTAGACCTCCAGTCACCCCTAGCCCCCTGCGAGTTAAAAAAACCGTGGACAGCACCTCAGCTACTACTGGTTTGTGGTCGCTAAATACTGAGACCAAAGTGCTGTAGCTTACCACCTTAGCTAAAATTTGACACGTCATAAAAATATAATCAATTACAGTACCGTCGCCATTTCCCTTAAAGGTAGAAGTTCTACTTCCAACCTCCCCACAGCTTGACTCATATAAGTTCCATGCTTCCAAGAATTTTCAAGTGCCTCCCTCCTATTGGAATGCTCAAAGTGCATTACTATCGAGTGAGGTGGCCCCTCTTCTAAGAAACTGGCGCATGGCTCGTTGCAGGGATGGATATTGAAATCGCCTAAAAGAATTATTTCAAAATCGTTTACTTTGGTTCTATTGTCTGACAAAAAAGATTCAATTATATCCAAATTATGCCTAGTACATTCATTAGGACTAGAATTATAAAATTAATGAATACAATTTGTGAAAAAGAAAAAGGATTCAATTCAACAATCATACAGTTTGGGGAGCCTACATTATACTGTGTTAGCACACCTTTTAGGTCAGTTTTAAACAAAGTTGATAGTCCACCCTTTGGTCTTCCTACCCCACCACTAATAGCAGGGATAGAGAAGTGTCTGTATCCATCCAAGGAAAAACTGTTCGATACGTCCCATGTTTCCTGGAATGCGAGAATGTCAAAGGTTTTCAGCAGTTTAATCCATTCGTCATTCCCAGCCTTGGCCCTAATGCCAGCAATGTTCCAGGTCACGATGCGGCATGGGTGGCCTGTTGTCCCTGGATTTTTAGACAGTCAATCATTTTCTCCTAAAGATGATAACGGGGAAAACCGATTAAACAGGGGCAAGATTGGTTCAGGTTGTGGATTAGGCCTACACAAATTATAACAATATGCATCCGTTGACGTAGGAAGTTGATGATCTTGTTGTGCCCTAGGAAAGAAAACCTGCCTGTGTATGGGATATGAAGGAGTCTGATAACCAGCATGGGGACTGGTAGTCATACTAAGGTGGTTGTAGAAGAATCCTAACGGGCACACACATATATTGTCTTCTGTGACCGGTAGGGAGGCGGCCCTTAACAATACAGTGGCGACATGCTGAGGGTACTTAAGGTTTACAATAACGCAGTCGCTTCTGCATGCTTTTCTCGAAGTACCAATCCAGTCAACTCTGCGCACTGACAATATGTCATTACAAAAAGCAGTGGGGAAGCCGCAATATTTATTTAGCCAAGCTTTTACTTTGTTACTTAAAGAATTTTCCGTTTCCTCCCGTGCTTCATATGAGTTTGGGTCGACTGTTGGGACATTAGTCAGAACCACTGTGTACGGTGCACAATCAGGGGGTAAATTAACTATTGGTCTTTTTCCCCCAGAGAACCGCCCCGATTTATTTTCAACTGCCCTGCTGGCTGAGCTGTTATTCCTCAAAGTCAAAGCAGTAGACCCAGACTGAGCTGATCTTACAGATTACACCAATTGTGTCACTTTCTCCCCCCTACCATTAGAGCTTGGGGCCATTTTAGTAGCAGATGTTCCAGTGCTAGCGTTCTCGGATAATTTAGCCTGGGACAGGTGTGAAGATAAAAGACCCCCAAGTCTAGATACCTCCTTAGAGACCTGTTCTAGTTTATCCCCGACTCCCTTGCTATCAACAGCAGCACCTTTATGTGTTGCATCGCTCGTGTTAACGTTAGTGTTCTTCTTTACAGTTACAGCAGCTGGTGGGGATAGGAGAGTACTTAGTCTAGCTACCTCTTTTGATACTAAATCAACTTTTGCCATTAAGGGTTTAATCAAAAGCTCCATTTTGGTGGTCAACATATTGGCAAGGAGCTGGATATGGTCGCTATTTAAGGTGTTCATATCTGCCTCATTTATAGTAGCATTAGTAAGCTCGGATTGTTTAGGTGGAGAAGTAACTTTCTTAGTTCTTCTAAGCCCTCCCCGCTTATTGATCATCCTTCTGCATGCCCTCACCGGTCTGCGGTCCGGTGATGGCACCGCAGTAGGAGTCAAGGGGATGTGAGATGTTGATGGCAGCGGACTGTCCAATAAGTCCATATTGGCTGAGAGGTTAGCAGAAGTTGAATCAATATCTAAGTCCATCTCCACTAAAGGCAAAGCAACCTGAATAGCCCCAATAGTGTCATCAAGGTTATCTGAGGTAGAAAGTACGTTAGTAGGTGAAATAGGGGGGCTAGTCCTACTGAGTGAAAGGCGTCGATCAGAGTTAATCTTGCTGACCACCTTGACCATATAGTTATCCATGGTGCGGGATATTGTCGATGTTTTTACAGAGTGCAGTTTAGCCATTTATGCTGTATAAACAGGCAATTTGAACACAGTATATAAAACACTCACAGTGAGGAACAGGGTCCTATACCCCGGTAAGAAGGGTAAGGATCTGTGGCCCAGCCCAGCCTCTTCCTGCCCCGGACGGCTACAGACGGCCCGCCCTCTGCCCGGGCTCCGCCAATCAGTGGCAAAGACAAAAGGCTGGTGGTCAGCACCAGATCTATTTGTTTTGCCAGTGCTTGTTATTATTGACAGCTCGAGAATTGCCATCTGTGCGTGTGTGAAGTTCTTATCAGGATGAGAATGAGTGAAGCAACAAAGTGGGTGCTTTTTGCAGTCTGCTCATTGTGTTGCAGGAGAAACCTCTGTAGGAATAACTCAGTTGGCAGTAACAGATGCATGAGAGAGCCACAGCATTGGTGAGGGACGGATCACTGACATAATATCGATTACACAAATATCGAGGTAGCAAAATATCGAGTTAAAAATATCGACTACAAAAACATCGACCTCCTATCTCCAAACAGGTAAGTGCAAAAATATCGAATCAAAAATATCGTTGCAAAAAATATAGATAGTAAAAATATTGAATTTTTTAAGTATCTTAAAAGTAATTGAAAAATAATAAAATATTAAATATAAATAATTTAAACATACTTAAAATACTTAAATAAACTTAAAAATAAAAAATAATTAATTTAAGTTAAAAATAAATAAACGTACAATTTTATTTTTAAAAACATACATATATATAAACATAATATTAATAAAAAATACATAATATTTTTACCATAGGTTAGCAAGACAGTAAAATTTACTATTACTACTTCACAGAGTGCATCAGTAGAGAAAGCATTGGATAGTGTAGGGGTAAAAATTACTATTCCTACTCCAGTAAGTGCAACAGTAGGGAAAGCGTTGGATAGCGTAGAGGTAAAAATGACTATTCCCACTCCAGAGAGTGCTACACTAGGGAAAGCGTTGGATAGCGTAGTGCTAAAATTACTATTCCCACTCCAGAGGGGGGCAACAGTAGGGAAAACGTTGGATAGCGTAGTGGTAAAAATTACTATTCCCACTCCAGAGAGTGCAACAGTAGGGAAAGCGTTGGATAGCGGGAGGATAAAAATTACTATTCCCACTCCAGAGAGTGCAACAGTAGCGAAAGCGTTGGATAGCGTAGGGGTGAAAATTACTATTCACACTCCAGAGAGTGCAATAGTAGGGTAAGCGTTAGATAGCGTAGAGGTAAAAATTACTATTCCTACTCCAGTAAGTGCAACAGTAGGGAAAGCGTTGGATAGTGGGAAGGTAAAAATTACTATTCCCACTCCAGAGAATGCAACAGTAGGGTAAGCGTTGGAAAGCATAGGGGTAAACATTACTATTCCCACTCCAGAGAATGCAACAGTAGGGTAAGCGTTGGATAGGGTAGGGCTAAAAATTACTATTCCCACTCCAAAGAGTGCTACAGTAGGGAAAGCGTTGGATAGCGGGAGGATAAAAATTACTATTCCCACTCCAGAGAGTGCATCAGTAGGGAAAGCGTTGGATAGCGTGGAGATAAAAATGACTATTTCCACTCCAGTGAATGCAACAGTAGGGAAAGCATTGGATAGCGTAGGGGTAAAAATTACTATTCCCACTCCAGAGAGTGCAACAGTAGGGAAAGCGTTGGATAGCGTAGGGATAAAAATTACTATTCCCACTCCAGTTAGTGCAACAGTAGGGAAAGCATTGGATAGTGGGAAGGTAAAAATTACTATTCCCACTCCAGAGAGTGCAACAGTAGGGAAAGCATTGGATAGCGTAGGGGTAAAATTTACTCTCACCACTCCAGAGAGTGCAACAGTAGGGAAAGCGTTGGATAGCGTAGGGGTAAAAATTACTATTCCCACTCCAAATAGAGCAACAGATGGGAAAGTAAATACTTCATATATGAATAAAAATAAATTCAATATTAATACCAATTACAAATCAATTAAAATAAATTCCCAATTTAAGATATTATAATACTTATTCAATTAAAAATAATAAAATATTTTAATTACCAAAACAAATTACCTATTAATACAAATTATTTATCAATAACAATAAATTATAAAAAATAAAATAAAAAAAAATATTCAAAATAAATACCAATTTATATAATTTTTTTTTTTAATTAATTACAATTAAATGACTTCCCACCCAATTCCCCTATAAATCCACAACCCACTCCAGAAAATCAATAAATAAAATTAACATAATTATCAATTAATCAATTAATAAAAATTAATTACCAATTATATTTTAATTACTTGCCAATTAAACATTAATTAACAATGAATTCTAAATAAATACCAATAAATTAAAATATTTAAATACTTATAATTAAATTACTTCCCACCCTATTCCCCTATAAACCCACAACCCACTCCAGAAAATCAATAAATAAAATTAACATAATTATCAAATAATCAATTAATACAAATTAATTACCAATTATATTTTAATTAATTGCCAATTAAAAATCAATTAACAATTAATTCTAAATAAATACCAATAAATTAAAATATTTAATTAATTATAATTAAATTACTTCCCACCCTATTCCCCTATAAACCCACAACCCGCTCCAGAATTATATTACAAACACAACAATGATGGACAGAATGTGGATCAATGTCACACATTCACCCCAGTCAAAAGATCTGGGCCCAAATCCATCGTTTTTCCACTCCACACCACCCTGGGTTAGACAATGGCGATATGCAAATCAGCGCTGACCCTGTGCCCCATGGGAACAGTTCAGTCCGAACTACAAAAGCCATGTCCTTCCCAGAACGGAAACAAGCATCCGAGGACCGGCCCGGTTTCGAGGTAACACCTCTCATCGGCCCGGCTAGCTTGCTTCCAGTGGTGTGGAGTGCCTGGGACTCACGTCTGAGCATCCCCAGTACACTTAGAGCGGTTACTGCAAACACAACAATGATGGACAGAATGTGGATCAATGTCACACATTCACCCCAGTCAAAAGATCTGGGCCCAAATCCATCGTTTTTCCACTCCACACCACCCTGGGTTAGACAATGGCGATATGCAAATCAGCGCTGACCCTGTGCCCCATGGGAACAGTCCAGTCCGAACTACAAAAGCCATGTCCTTCCCAGAACGGAAACAAGCATCCGAGGACCGGCCCGGTTTCGAGGTAACACCTCTCATCGGGCCGGCTAGCTTGCTTCCAGTGGTGTGGAGTGCCTGGGACTCACGTCTGAGCATCCCCAGTACACTTAGAGCGGTTACTGCAACCACAACAATGATGGACAGAATGTGGATCAATGTCACACATTCACCCCAGTCAAAAGATCTGGGCCCAAATCCATCGTTTTTCCACTCCACACCACCCTGGGTTAGACAATGGCGATATGCAAATCAGCGCTGACCCTGTGCCCCATGGGAACAGTCCAGTCCGAACTACAAAAGCCATGTCCTTCCCAGAACGGAAACAAGCATTCGAGGACCGGCCCGGTTTCGAGGTAACACCTCTCATCGGCCCGGCTAGCTTGCTTCCAGTGGTGTGGAGTGCCTGGGACTCACGTCTGAGCATCCCCAGTACACTTAGAGCGGTTACTGCAAACACAACAATGATGGACAGAATGTGGATCAATGTCACACATTCACCCCAGTCAAAAGATCTGGGCCTAAATCCATCGTTTTTCCACTCCACACCACCCTGGGTTAGACAATGGCGATATGCAAATCAGCGCTGACCCTGTGCCCCATGGGAACAGTCCAGTCCGAACTACAAAAGCCATGTCCTTCCCAGAACGGAAACAAGCATCCGAGGACCGGCCCGGTTTCGAGGTAACACCTCTCATCGGCCCGGCTAGCTTGCTTCCAGTGGTGTGGAGTGCCTGGGACTCACGTCTGAGCATCCCCAGTACACTTAGAGCGGTTACTGCAAACACAACAATGATGGACAGAATGTGGATCAATGTCACACATTCACCCCAGTCAAAAGATCTGGGCCCAAATCCATAGTTTTTCCACTCCACACCACCCTGGGTTAGACAATGGCGATATGCAAATCAGCGCTGACCCTGTGCCCCATGGGAACAGTCCAGTCCGAACTACAAAAGCCATGTCCTTCCCAGAACGGAAACAAGCATCCGAGGACCGGCCCGGTTTCGAGGTAACACCTCTCATCGGCCCGGCTAGCTTGCTTCCAGTGGTGTGGAGTGCCTGGGACTCACGTCTGAGCATCCCCAGTACACTTAGAGCGGTTACTGCAAACACAACAATGATGGACAGAGTGTGGATCAATGTCACACATTCACCCCAGTCAAAAGATCTGGGCCCAAATCCATCGTTTTTCCACTCCACACCACCCTGGGTTAGACAATGGCGATATGCAAATCAGCGCTGACCCTGTGCCCCATGGGAACAGTCCAGTCCGAACTACAAAAGCCATGTCCTTCCCAGAACGGAAACAAGCATCCGAGGACCGGACCGGTTTCGAGGTAACACCTCTCATCGGCCCGGCTAGCTTGCTTCCAGTGGTGTGGAGTGCCTGGGACTCACGTCTGAGCATCCCCAGTACACTTAGAGCGGTTACTGCAAACACAACAATGATGGACAGAATGTGGATCAATGTCACACATTCACCCCAGTCAAAAGATCTGGGCCCAAATCCATCGTTTTTCCACTCCACACCACCCTGGGTTAGACAATGGCGATATGCAAATCAGCGCTGACCCTGTGCCCCATGGGAACAGTCCAGTCCGAACTACAAAAGCCATGTCCTTCCCAGAACGGAAACAAGCATCCGAGGACCGGCCCGGTTTCGAGGTAACACCTCTCATCGGCCCGGCTAGCTTGCTTCCAGTGGTGTGGAGTGCCTGGGACTCACGTCTGAGCATCCCCAGTACACTTAGAGCGGTTACTGCAAACACAACAATGATGGACAGAATGTGGATCAATGTCACACATTCACCCCAGTCAAAAGATCTGGGCCCAAATCCAACGTTTTTCCACTCCACACCACCCTGGGTTAGACAATGGCGATATGCAAATCAGCGCTGACCCTGTGCCCCATGGGAACAGTCCAGTCCGAACTACAAAAGCCATGTCCTTCCCAGAACGGAAACAAGCATCCGAGGACCGGCCCGGTTTCGAGGTAACACCTCTCATCGGCCCGGCTAGCTTGCTTCCAGTGGTGTGGAGTGCCTGGGACTCACGTCTGAGCATCCCCAGTACACTTAGAGCGGTTACTGCAAACACAACAATGATGGACAGAATGTGGATCAATGTCACACATTCACCCCAGTCAAAAGATCTGGGCCCAAATCCATCGTTTTTCCACTCCACACCACCCTGGGTTAGACAATGGCGATATGCAAATCAGCGCTGACCCTGTGCCCCATGGGAACAGTCCAGTCCGAACTACAAAAGCCATGTCCTTCCCAGAACGGAAACAAGCATCCGAGGACCGGCCCGGTTTCGAGGTAACACCTCTCATCGGGCCGGCTAGCTTGCTTCCAGTGGTGTGGAGTGCCTGGGACTCACGTCTGAGCATCCCCAGTACACTTAGAGCGGTTACTGCAACCACAACAATGATGGACAGAATGTGGATCAATGTCACACATTCACCCCAGTCAAAAGATCTGGGCCCAAATCCATCGTTTTTCCACTCCACACCACCCTGGGTTAGACAATGGCGATATGCAAATCAGCGCTGACCCTGTGCCCCATGGGAACAGTCCAGTCCGAACTACAAAAGCCATGTCCTTCCCAGAACGGAAACAAGCATTCGAGGACCGGCCCGGTTTCGAGGTAACACCTCTCATCGGCCCGGCTAGCTTGCTTCCAGTGGTGTGGAGTGCCTGGGACTCACGTCTGAGCATCCCCAGTACACTTAGAGCGGTTACTGCAAACACAACAATGATGGACAGAATGTGGATCAATGTCACACATTCACCCCAGTCAAAAGATCTGGGCCCAAATCCATCGTTTTTCCACTCCACACCACCCTGGGTTAGACAATGGCGATATGCAAATCAGCGCTGACCCTGTGCCCCATGGGAACAGTCCAGTCCGAACTACAAAAGCCATGTCCTTCCCAGAACGGAAACAAGCATCCGAGGACCGGCCCGGTTTCGAGGTAACACCTCTCATCGGCCCGGCTAGCTTGCTTCCAGTGGTGTGGAGTGCCTGGGACTCACGTCTGAGCATCCCCAGTACACTTAGAGCGGTTACTGCAAACACAACAATGATGGACAGAATGTGGATCAATGTCACACATTCACCCCAGTCAAAAGATCTGGGCCCAAATCCATCGTTTTTCCACTCCACACCACCCTGGGTTAGACAATGGCGATATGCAAATCAGCGCTGACCCTGTGCCCCATGGGAACAGTCCAGTCCGAACTACAAAAGCCATGTCCTTCCCAGAACGGAAACAAGCATCCGAGGACCGGCCCGGTTTCGAGGTAACACCTCTCATCGGCCCGGCTAGCTTGCTTCCAGTGGTGTGGAGTGCCTGGGACTCACGTCTGAGCATCCCCAGTACACTTAGAGCGGTTACTGCAAACACAACAATGATGGACAGAGTGTGGATCAATGTCACACATTCACCCCAGTCAAAAGATCTGGGCCCAAATCCATCGTTTTTCCACTCCACACCACCCTGGGTTAGACAATGGCGATATGCAAATCAGCGCTGACCCTGTGCCTCATGGGAACAGTCCAGTCCGAACTACAAAAGCCATGTCCTTCCCAGAACGGAAACAAGCATCCGAGGACCGGACCGGTTTCGAGGTAACACCTCTCATCGGCCCGGCTAGCTTGCTTCCAGTGGTGTGGAGTGCCTGGGACTCACGTCTGAGCATCCCCAGTACACTTAGAGCGGTTACTGCAAACACAACAATGATGGACAGAATGTGGATCAATGTCACACATTCACCCCAGTCAAAAGATCTGGGCCCAAATCCATCGTTTTTCCACTCCACACCACCCTGGGTTAGACAATGGCGATATGCAAATCAGCGCTGACCCTGTGCCCCATGGGAACAGTCCAGTCCGAACTACAAAAGCCATGTCCTTCCCAGAACGGAAACAAGCATCCGAGGACCGGCCCGGTTTCGAGGTAACACCTCTCATCGGCCCGGCTAGCTTGCTTCCAGTGGTGTGGAGTGCCTGGGACTCACGTCTGAGCATCCCCAGTACACTTAGAGCGGTTACTGCAAACACAACAATGATGGACAGAATGTGGATCAATGTCACACATTCACCCCAGTCAAAAGATCTGGGCCCAAATCCATCGTTTTTCCACTCCACACCACCCTGGGTTAGACAATGGCGATATGCAAATCAGCGCTGACCCTGTGCCCCATGGGAACAGTCCAGTCCGAACTACAAAAGCCATGTCCTTCCCAGAACGGAAACAAGCATCCGAGGACCGGACCGGTTTCGAGGTAACACCTCTCATCGGCCCGGCTAGCTTGCTTCCAGTGGTGTGGAGTGCCTGGGACTCACGTCTGAGCATCCCCAGTACACTTAGAGCGGTTACTGCAAACACAACAATGATGGACAGAATGTGGATCAATGTCACACATTCACCCCAGTCAAAAGATCTGGGCCCAAATCCATCGTTTTTCCACTCCACACCACCCTGGGTTAGACAATGGCGATATGCAAATCAGCGCTGACCCTGTGCCCCATGGGAACAGTCCAGTCCGAACTACAAAAGCCATGTCCTTCCCAGAACGGAAACAAGCATCCGAGGACCGGCCCGGTTTCGAGGTAACACCTCTCATCGGCCCGGCTAGCTTGCTTCCAGTGGTGTGGAGTGCCTGGGACTCACGTCTGAGCATCCCCAGTACACTTAGAGCGGTTACTGCAAACACAACAATGATGGACAGAATGTGGATCAATGTCACACATTCACCCCAGTCAAAAGATCTGGGCCCAAATCCAACGTTTTTCCACTCCACACCACCCTGGGTTAGACAATGGCGATATGCAAATCAGCGCTGACCCTGTGCCCCATGGGAACAGTCCAGTCCAAACTACAAAAGCCATGTCCTTCCCAGAACGGAAACAAGCATCCGAGGACCGGCCCGGTTTCGAGGTAACACCTCTCATCGGCCCGGCTAGCTTGCTTCCAGTGGTGTGGAGTGCCTGGGACTCACGTCTGAGCATCCCCAGTACACTTAGAGCGGTTACTGCAAACACAACAATGATGGACAGAATGTGGATCAATGTCACACATTCACCCCAGTCAAAAGATCTGTTTGCAGTTACCGCTCTAAGTGTACTGGGGATGCTCAGACGTGAGTCCCAGGCACTCCACACCACTGGAATCAAGCTAGCCGGGCTGAAGAGAGGTGTTACCTCGAAACCGGGCCGGTCCTCGGATGCTTGTTTCCGTTCTGGGAAGGACATGGCTCTTGTAGTTCGGACTGGACTGTTCCCATAGGGCACAGGGTCAGCGCTGATTTGCATATCGCCATTGTCTAACCCAGGGTGGTGTGGAGTGGAAAAACGATGGATTTGGGCCCAGATCTTTGGACTGGGGTGAATGTGTGACATTGATCCACATTCTGTCCATCATTGTTGTGTTTGCAGTTACCGCTCTAAGTGTACTGGGGATGCTCAGACGTGAGTCCCAGGCACTCCACACCACTGGAATCAAGCTAGCCGGGCTGAAGAGAGGTGTTACCTCGAAACCGGGCCGGTCCTCGGATGCTTGTTTCCGTTCTGGGAAGGACATGGCTTTTGTAGTTCGGACTGGACTGTTCCCATGGGGCACAGGGTCAGCGCTGATTTGCATATCGCCATTGTCTAACCCAGGGTGGTGTGGAGTGGAAAAACGATGGATTTGGGCCCAGATCTTTGGACTGGGGTGAATGTGTGACATTGATCCACATTCTGTCCATCATTGTTGTGTTTGCAGTTACCAGAATTATATTAAGCAAAAATTAAATACCATAAATTAATTATTTTAAAAAAATTATAAAATAAAAATACACTTTTAACATATATACTAACAAAAAAAACACTTACATATTATTAAAACATAAATATTAACTTACTTACCTAAAATTCGATATTTTTGTTGTCTATATTCTATCCATCTATATTTTTGTTTTCTATATTCTGTCCCTCGATATTTTTGTTGTCTATATTCTGTCCATTCGATATTCTGCCCATTCTATATTTTTGAGTCGATATTATTGCTATTCTATTCGATATTTTTGTAGTCTATATTCTGTCTTATCTATATTCTGTCTACTCGATATTTTTAACTCGATATTATGCTACCTCGATATTTTTGTCATCGATATTATGTCTGTATACCGTTAGGGACATTTGGCCAAGCTGGATTCAAACCAAAGTCCAAAGACGCCTTAAAGGCAGCAGCTTATAACAAGGCACTGATCAATAGCTCAATTCGGTTTTTTCTGTTCAAAATGTATAAAATAGGACCATCTTCTGTGTTTCAAGCCTATTTTACTTGCCGGCTTTCAGAAATAACACTTGGAAGAAATGTTTGTATTTGTATTAAAATAAACATTCTCAGTCTCGGTGCTTGTAACCTAAACTACAAACGCTTTTACAGTTGTTTGGCATGTCACTTGGAAATAAAACAACTCAACAGAAAAATTACCCTAATTAAAGTTATGCTTCATATTCTGGATGCACGCTTGGTGATTGTATGCCTGATGCATGATTAAGAGTTTGTTATAAGCAGAATATGGATGAACAGAATATTCAACAACCTTCCAGCCAAATGCTGTTGTGTTACTGTTTCTCAAGCACGCTAATCCAGACTCAAACAAATCACTGCTTAAAAAGCTAATTACTATAATCATAATTGGAATATTTCAAACCAACATGGAAGAGCTAGAATCGAACACAATTTGTCAAATGGCGTGAATGTTGGGAATTTTGATGAAGGTTTTTTTTGCAATCTATGGGCCTATGCCGAATTTGAAAACAAACTAGCAAAGCCAGTAGATTTGGGTTTAATGTCATAATGCATTGAGCCTTAGCACATTAAAGAGAGAGCCAACGGGAGTGGAGAGACACGGATACAGATGTAATTTAGTTTATCATAATGACCGATGCAAGCACTCAAGTGGATCCATACGGATACGTCCATAGAGCCAATAAAGTGAAGTGAGGAATGAATATCCCACGACTGGTCTGAGCCAAGACGGGATTGACAAACACTCTGTGAAGAAGTACAAATGCCTCCAAAGTGATATGAAGATTGTGACCTCTATTATAAGTTATTCAGTATACAGAAAAGCCCTACCCGTAAAGCAAGCCCGCTGCTAACTGACTCCCAAACCATTCTAAAGCCATGACCATTTCTAACATTCTAACATTCTCAGAATACCTCCAAGAGGAGTATTCTGCATATAAACTACATAAGGAACACTGTCAATAAAAATACCACACATCTTCCCCCAAATACAACTTTGACTAAAATAAGTAGAAAGAAAAAACAAACACCAAAATAAAGAAAGGCAAAACATCCAGAAAGGCAAGAGATGTGAAAACAAGAAAATCATCTTACATATCCTTGACTAAATATCACATCTAAAATAACATCTAAACATAGCACGACATAACATTTCCCTTATTCTCCTTGAAATCATTATTTTAACACATAGTCACTCAAAAATGTAGGCAAAATCACCTTATGCATGCTCCTCTCAAAGTCAGCTCTTCATCTGAGCTCCTTCCCAGAGAGACCCTGTGACATGGCGAATCAGGATGAACCACAGTAATTCTATTCAAATTCCTGATGCAGTTGTCATCCAGTTTAACTGCATTCTAAAATAACTTAATCACTTTAAAAGGGAATGAAAACTTAGAAGACCCATGCTTCTGTGGGGATTTTACCCTCACAGTGTCACCCACATTCATGTTAGATTTGTAAAGTTGCATGTCCTAAGTCAAACTTTCTCTTCCTCTTCAACATTTTTAAGTCTTGAGCGTCTATCCACAACTCATCCTCTGAGTTACCACTTATAAATGTATTCCTCATCCACATTAGGAACATGAGAGTGTTGGGCCTCCTGCCCTGAACAAGTCAAGAGGCACTTTGCCAGTGACAGGATGGGGCATATGTCTGTATAGTCTCACTATCTCTAAAATCTCTGCCTTCCAATCCCCATTCTTTGATTTTGCAATTTGGATAGATTTCTTCAACCCCTATTGAAACTCTCTACCAAGCAGTTGGTTTTGGGATGATAGAGTGAGTATCTCTTGTGCTTAATCCCATTCTTTAATAAGAAATTCTCCATTTCCTAGAGACTAGCTGAACACCATTGTCTGTTAACATACATTCATGCAGTCCTTCCCAGCTGAAAATGCTACTCAGAAATCCAATGACATCATTGGTTTCTATGTTCTGTGTTATCTGAATCTCTGGCCACCTTGAAAACATGTCAATCAAAACAAGGATATATGATTGACCAGTTCTGCATGTGACATGCCCTAAAATGTCTAATGGCACCTCTTGCCAGACCCATTTAGGGGGTTTTCTTACCACCCTGGGTTGCACCCTGGTCTTATACACCTTATCACTCGTGTTACACTTTTCGCAATCGCTCACACCACGCTCAACCTGTACATCAATGCCAGGCCACCAGAAGTGCAACCTGATCCTCTTCTTGGTTTTCGAGATATCTTGATGACCTTGATGTCCTAAATAATTTATTCTCTCTTTGACTGACACTGTGAATGAGCATTTTGCCTCTCTAGAGTAAGTCCTCACTCACCAACACTTCCTCTCTTAAGTTCCAAAATGTATGCACTTCTTCACTCACTCCCTTCCTCCTGTTCCATCCATCAGTGATCATTTTAAGTACACCATGTATCTGAACATCAGATCTCATCAAGTTCCTCTATTGCTCTTCAATGACTGCCCGTTCAGTGACCTGACAGACTTTATAGTCATCCAGGTTCCACTGTTCTTACTCATCACTGGTCCCCATATCAGATAGAGCTGCCACAAGGCAAGAAAGACAATCAGCCACCCTGTTCTCTGTACCCAGTATAAACTCAACCACAAAACTGTTGTCTTGTAATGCCACCACCCACTTATACATTCCAGAGGAGATGGTATCCAAACTCTTTTTACAAAGTAGTAGGCGTTCGGCAAGAAAGCCTCATCACAAATCAAGTACATGTCACAATTTTGTGTGCCACATAGGAGCCTGGTGCAAAAGAAACAAATTATGGACAGAATGCTGAACAATGCAACCATTCACTCACAGTCACAAAGATCTGAGTTTAAACCATCGTTCTTTTGCTCCCCACACCGCTCCAGTTTGGAACCAACCATATGCATCAGTCTTGGCTCTGCTCCTCATAGGAACAGTACAGCCCGAACTTCCGAGCCAGGTCCTCCCTGGACCAGAAACAAGCATCCTGGGACTGGTTTTAGGGCATCACCCCTCATCTGCCAGGCTAGCTTGAATCTAGTGGCTTAGTGAGCATGAAACCCACGTCTGGGCATACTCCTCCAACTTAGGGCATCAAAAGCAAAAGAAACAAATGATGGACGGATTGCTGAAGAATGCAAAAATTCACCCCCAGTCACAAAGATCTGGGTTTCAGCCATTGTTATTTTGCTCACCGCGCCACCCCAGTAATTACATAAGGGTTGTTTTGGCATATTCTAATGGGCTGCTCAAGTGGATTATATTTTCAAGAGATTAAAGATATCCATTTTTCTCTATCATCTATGCACAAGGGACAGTATAACCAAAGCAGGGGCCATGCATTCTGGCCATTGCTGACTAATAATTTTGTCTCCACGGTAAGTGAAATGTGAACACTATGGGCTTGATTCACAAAGAACCTCCACAGTTGCGGTGGAGGCTCCACAGTCAAGGCGGAGCCTTCCCACTTGTGGCGAAACCTCCACACTGAAGTTTCTCATTGTGGATATTCCGCCACGAGTGTGGAGCCTCCGCTACGACTGCAGAGTCTCTTTGTGAATCGGGTCCACAATAGCTAAGCTGACAGGCAGAGGGGTGACATTAACTTGTACCAACAGAATGACCCTAGATGCTGATTTGTCACTAGATGGCCATGCAACTGCCATTCTGTCATCTGCAGAGTATCATGTCAAACTTCTAGAGGGTATTGAACTTTCTTGGGTATAGCACCTTATTGCCATTTCTTCGTCTTTTGTAAATTCCAAACTCGTATGTGACAGTAGTTTACTAAATGGTACATCAAAGATAAAGTTTACTAAGTTTCAAGTTGCTCAGAATTTGGTGGTGTGAAATGTTTGACAGTACGTAGTCACAACTATATTTCACCAGGCTTGAGGGAACTGCACTAGATATTGGTCACTTCTAGAATAAAATCCAAGGCGCTCACGTGGATACCTAAGTTGATCGATCTCATCATTCCAATTTAGACTTTACACACCCACGCCCTTTTTTAATTTCAGTGGTCACATTTTTAGTAGCCCTTTTCAGGACCAGTAAGTCCAAGGTAGGTGAAAGTATGTTAGATACACATGCTGGTGCTCTGTGGAATAAGTTTCCGGTGGCGTGTACAATATGCAATTCATTACCAAAGTTAGAAGGAAATTAAAAACACTCATTTTTGTAACTCCGTCATCCTTCTCTGTGGTTCGTTCAATGCCAGGCTGGGGTTCGCACAGAGCATTTTATTTCACTTTTAGTATTTGTCATTTTAGATATCTGGCAAGATGATCTGAGGGTGGACATTTTCATCTAGCATTGTTTATGGCCCACTGACAGGTGATTAGAGGAGTATATAACTTTCTACGTTTGAAGATAACTGTGTTCAGAGGGGGAACCCTCTACCAAGGGAAACAACCTTTACAACGCAACTTTTACAACGCACTACCATTACAACGAAACTTTTACAACGCAACATCCATTACATTGCATGCCATTACAACGCAACCATTACAATGCATGACACTACAACGCATGTCATTACAGCGCAGTCATTACAACGCATACCATTACAACGCATACCGTCACAACGCATAGTACCCTTACACTATCCAACACTTACCCTACTGTTGCACCTCCTGGAGTTAGAATAGTAATTTTTACCCCTACATTATCCAACACTTACCCTACTGTTGCACCCCCTGGAGTTAGAATAGTAATTTTTACCCCTACACTATCCAACACTTACCCTACTGAGGCACCCCCCTGGAGTTAGAATAGTAATTTTTACCCCTACACTATCCAATACTTACCATACATGCAATGTAATGGTATGCGTTGTAAAGGTAGTATGCGTTGTAAAGGTAGTATGCGTTGTAATGGAATGCGCTGTAAAGGTAGTTTTAAAAAATTAGTTGTAATGGCATGCGTTGTAATGCAATGCGTTGTAATGGATGTTGCGTTGTAAAAAATGCATTGTAAAGGTATGCGTTGTAAAAGTATGCGTTGTAATGTCATAAATCCCTCTACCAAGGGATAGTACAATAAATATTGAGGCCCTGGAAGATCAAGAATATTGAGAAGATTATATCGAGGGGCAGAAGGTGCAAGTAGGGAAGTAAATATTTACTATTCCTATTTTCATATTTACATACCCTGAAGATAGATGCCCTGCGTGAGTACATATATGTGGAGTTAGGTATAGAAAATCTAGTCTTACTTATTTGTTGATTTTTTAATATATATTTTGTCCTCGATATTGTGTCCCAATAATATTCTGGGGTCAATATCCATGTTGCTCACCTTAACAAGGGTGCTCTCTTAACCTGGGCTGTCACTTGAACTTTGTATTGTTAGAAAACTCCATACCACTATTTAATGTTTCTCAAATGTTTTTATTCTTTATAGACTTGAACGAGTTCTTAGATTAAAACTCCATTATAGAACCCTAACTCTAATTTCCCATAGGTATGTTCAGCCTCTTTTTATCCAGGTAGAATTGTTTTCGCTACTTTCACAGTTTATTGACTATCTTTTTATATTTTATGCACATTCCTTTGTTGGGCATTAGTATGGTGAGTTGGAGTTTGGAGGATGTAAAACATCTGCCACAAAATGGCACATGTGCCTTACGCCAACCTCAAACCCCCCTCATTTACAGGTGGGGGAACCACAGGGTGTCCAGTGGTGAAGCCTGAGCTGGTTCCACAGTCAGATACCCTTAACCTGATGGCACACCGGCCACTGGGTTGCCAGGTCACTGTGATGATTGCCTATCCTACTGAACACTACATGACTGCGAAGTAACAAAGTCCTCCTCGCATACACTGAAAATGTATCACATTTCTATGGAACATATTGGCCCAAAGAGAATATATTAATAATCAGCCGACTGAATGACATACCTCTTGCAATACTGTGGTGTAAATATTCCACAATCCCTTCTAATTCCCTTCTGCTTTTACCGCTCTGGTCACGTTTGATTTAAGAACAACATAAATGTCAGTTACGTGTAACCATTGGAACGAGCTGCTACCATTGGCTTGCATTTGGGCACCGTGCTGTCTACCCATGGGTTTGAGACCCATGAACGCAGCCGAAAGAGAAAAAAGTAAACAGTGCTCCTGGAACCCCATTTACATTTTCTATTTCCACCTCTTGCCCTTCCCCTAACCTTATACATCCAACAGGAGGTTTTTTAGGGTCTAAGGGTGGGACAAGAAGTCAGTTATTTGCCTTCATTGGAGATCAGAGTGTGGCATTACTAACACTGCTTGTCGGCATTTTTTTGACTACGCACCCTTGAAGAGAAGGTGGACATTGGTTTCTGAACAGTTTTTAGCATATTGATCCACCGAGACCAGAAAGTATAGCAATGTCTGCAGTGTTTAATTTGAGCCGGTGATTTCCGGGGCCTGGCACATAATTGTCGGCATCAGCACCCATGACATTCTTCCACATGGTGGCCCTGTTTGTCTAATTTGGAGAAAAGCACAACCGCTGTTTATTAAACACATTAAAAATACTAATATCTACCGCTCAAGCAATTGTTATGGTGCTGGCTGGGAGCTTGGAAGAGTCAGAACTGTCACACTGTAGACATGTAGGAGTTTGATGGTTAGTAGCTGTGTTAGTACTGCCTTTGGCAGCGCTGGCAGGGGCAATGGGTGGTGCAAGCTGCAGTGGCCTCCTGACAAGGGCCCTGGCACTTATTTTATAGCACTCAATATATGCAATTCAATGTCTCATTTCATTTTGCAATTTAAATGATTCTTTTAGTTAAAATATTCATGATATCGTCCCTTTGCATTTCTGATAACAAAAGCATTGACATTTGGACAGATATCGGCGCGGATTCATTTTAAAGAAGAAAATGCAAGATAATTTACATATTCACAGCATATACCAGTATGTACCTGGGCAGATATCTTGATCAAAGCAGTTTTAGTGCGCACATGTGCATGCAAGTGCACACACATACATGCATGTGCACACACACACACACATACTGAAATGGACACTTACCAAATGCACCCCTAACTGCGCTCCCACCACACAGCCCACCAATTAGTTTTGCAATTTTGAGTACCATTGAGTTGGGTAACAATAAACATCTGTTATTCAGCTCCAGGACACCTTCGGGTAATCGTGCGCTTTACAAATACACCTGTTATGTTATTTTATGTAATTTATTTATAACTAAATATTTCCTGAAATGTGCTAAAACATGATAACAATTTTGGTTGGTTGTAGAGAATGATAGCTACTCCGGGCAGCTGCTATGTGACGAGGCTCCATTCCAATGGTCACCTTTGTGCATCTGCACTTGTAGAAAGACATAGGCACCCAACGTTTGTATCATGCGTTGGCATAAGTCCATTGTGAAAAATTGTGTCTATGGTGGATGACTTGCGTCAATAGCCGAAGGTACTGGTGTCAGAGTTGGACATATATCCTGTGTTGGGCGCCATTCACAAAGATTACTTTGTTGCTTTAGCAATTTGGAATCCCGAGGCACGGTCCTGCGGTGGCATCCCTTCTTCCTCTCCACTCATCCTGGACAATCATGATCCCTCTTTATCATCCTGCCCTGCCTTTCTATAATTGGGCATCCTTAAGTAGTCAATTATTTTCCATCAATAGGTCTGTCTACCCCTAACTACACTCAATGCCTAAGTTGGCTTATCCTCCTACAGTTATGCAGTCAAAGCTTAGATCCTGCTATAATTTGCTCTGATTCAGGTGCCATTAGTGACCATAATAGGTTTGATGGGTTTAGTAGTGTCAATTGGCTCACATTGAATCTAACACACACCACAAATCGAACAATGGTGACAGGGTCTCCTCCGGACCCCTCTGTGAGTCTTGATCATTATCCTGGAGCTGCAGAGCAGTGCCTTCATGCTCCACTTCAAAGTTGTTGCTAACAATTCTACATTTGCTTCCTTGAGCAACTATGGCAAATGTCACTAACTTTAATCTGTTGTTAGTTACCCTACACTAACTATGTAGATTTGGGTCCTCTAATATTTTGCTTCTTCCTTAAAGCTTACTGCAAAGGCTACAGAATAGTTGTTTGAAGACATTGACTGACAAGAGCATCCTTGTCTCATCATCTCAAAGCTCCATTTTCTTCGATCAAACTGGTAGGTTGAATTCTAAATATTGCATGTGGTCAAAATGTCATTTTAACAATCCCATACAGATTCAGGTAATTATACAGACAGGTTAAAAACTCACTATAGATTTGTCGATCCAGATCTGGAGCTTTGGGTGTGGCGGTCAATCTGAGAATCCCCTTACAACTGTCCATTTGCGCGACTAATGGCCACAATCTGCTCTCCAGATTATCGAACACTTATCCTCCCAACACTAATCAAAGTTCTTGCATGTTTTCAACCATCTATTACTTTCAAATGATCAAGTTCAGATTTTCGTGTTATATGCTCTCGATCTAAGGGACTCCGTTTCTGTTAATGGAGTGCTCAGAAAATAATTGATCATTGTAAAGGTATGGATTTAGAGAGTCCATGAGTTCTAGAACCTGAAATCATGCTGGTGGTACAGTAGCTGCAACAAACGGCACAAGAGAAGACGTACGTAGGAAAAAGGAAGGTTTTAAGCCACTCCATGAAATGTTTGGTGGCATGGTCAGTTATGGGAGCCAAGACTATTTCACATCTTGGGAACAAAGATAAGACAGAATTGGCTGCCACTCTGTGTTTTATAGACTTGTCCAAAAATCTTAAGGTAGTTCCAGATAGTGTGTTTCTACATCAGAGAAGAAGGAACTCCACCACTTATTGACCTGTGGATCCGAAAATAGCTTTAAAGACATTTACCAACCTGCAACCTGTCCAGTCTGTGGAGAGATGATAGTGAGTAAGAATTACATCAGCATTGATCCTTAGGGTGACATTCTACAAAATGTAGGAGTCCTTAAAGTGTGCTCAAGAAGGTAGTGTGTCAGACCAAAGTAGTCACCATTTGTATCAGCCACAACGTATGTACAGGATGGCTGAATCCAAGCAAAATTTTCAGTTACCTCTGACTATGTAATTGAGTCACATTTAAGATTAATTGTATTTAAACAAGTAGAAATCATGGAAAACTTCAAATGAATCCAGTTCTTCTAGGCTTATATGTGAAACCTCTGCACTGAAGTACTTACACCCCTTATCGTTAGAATGTGTTAAAAGCAGATGGGGTTTCTGTTGTTTAACATGGTTCTATAGTGTTGGTGATGATGTGGTAAAACTGCATAAACAAATGAATGAAAATAGATTTTTCACTCTTTACTGGCATTTGTGCTGTGGACCAAATGAGTGTTTAATGTTTGAAACACACATCAGCACTTACATGGAACTTCAGTGGTGGAAATCAGGGTCAAATGGGGATAGGCTCCAGTGGAAGACACCCAGGAGCATCTATTCTGGAAACCAAAAAAGGCTACCTTGCCAAACGAATCAGTGAGATCACAAATCAAACAAGAAAATCTTTATAATCTACCAGGACTTAACCAACCCAGCTGCCTGAAACTATCTTCAGCTCAACAGTCCTGGGAAGACCTGCTCCTGTTCTTTGAGTCCAAAAGTAACATAATTTGCAAATCCATCTTTAGTTACCTGAATATGTCGCTTATCCTCCTACGACAATGCGTCTGCCCAAAATGAAGCATCAAGGTTGGCCCAAGAACCAGCCAATCTTGGCCTTCTCTGCCCCAACAATTTCAAGGAAAGCAGGGTACAAGTCAGCTACAAACATGCATTGAACTTAACCTCAGCCATTAAAACCACCAATCCGGATTTAGGGGGTAGCAAGTGGTACCGAAACTGCTGTGGCTAACACCAGCAAAGAGCTGCCGTTCTTCGACAAAAGCACAGCCCTCGTTCCCAGCAGACTACAATCCAACCATGATATACTGCTGTACATACTTAAGGAACTAATTGGGCAACTGGCTCTTACTTGGGATGGGTCCAGATCTACATCTCCAACCGCAGCCAACCGATCCAAATTGGGACACTGGAATACCCACCTCAGAAGATGACATTTAAAATGAATACGGTCCGCCCTCTCATGCTTGCCCTTCAACATGCACTCACTGGTGCAGCTCCTAGAGTAGAAGCAAATAATTAATTGAATGTACGCTGATGAGACGCCAATCCTTTTTGGCCTAGAAAACATGGGTAACCAAGGTCAGCATCTTCAGCTGCTCAGACCATATTTTTATGGATGAAAGAGACTTCTCTTCGTCTGAATGGAATGAAAAGTGAAATCCTGATCGTGAGATTACAAGAATCTACTTCACTGCAGCCAAACTAGGAACACCCACTGTACTGAAAGTTAGGAACCAAGGAGACATATTTGATCCTGAACTCTCTTTCATAGCCCAGGTCTACAAGGTGGTGAAGGGCATCAGTCTGCAGCTCTCCCTAATCAGGAGAATCCACCAACACCTCTAAAGTCACCACTGGGTACATCTGATGAGAGACCTTGCGTTGGCCCTATTAGACTATTGCAATATTGTTTACACTGAGTTCCCAAATAAGGTAATTCACTGGATTCATGGGTTCCAGAACCAAACAGCAACTATCTGTATGAATCTATGATGCCCACTAAATTGAAGAATTACATTCTAACTTCTTTGTACCATTCACAATTCTTACAGCGGCCTAAGTCTTAGTATCTCCAGGGACTGGCCAGCCGCTACGTTCCCAAGAAAACTGCATTGGGAATCCTTATCTCCCAAAGAGTCCTTAGCTGGAACAAATATGGAGGCATTTCCTTGGCAGTCCAGGACCACTGGCTGTAGAAACATCTTACTCAGGGCAGAGCCAAATTGCTATCTATACTAATATAATAAAGATTGAGCCCAAACCTTTGAGGCGGGTAATCTCAGGAACCACAGCACCAATCACAACACCCAATACAGCATTGGAAAGGGCAGTTGCAGCAGAAGGACATAGGCTATGCAGACGCCCACCATATACATTTAAAAGGTAAAAGAACCGTGCCAGCAAAGTAGTCCCTTGTGGGCGTGTCTGCGTTGTGCTGTGGGCGTGTGCTGGGGGCGTGACAAATGCTGGGGGTACGTTCCGTCCTTCATGCCATGTCTCATATCATGTGCTAATCCCACCCTGCTCCCTTTAAATACCCCTGCACCCCATAATCATAACCCACCCTTACTCCTTAAAATACCCCAACACCCTTAAACACTAACCCATCTTAACCCTATAAATATACCCTGTACTCCAAAACGCAAACCTATCCCTAAACCCTAAAAATACCCTTGTACCCCAAAACCCAAACCTCGCCCTGAACCCTATAAATACCCCTGTACCTCAAAACCCAAACCTACCCCATAACCCTAAAAATACCCCTGTACCCCAAAACCCAAACCTAGTCCTGAACCACAAAAATACCACTGTACCCCAAAACCACCCCTGAACCCTAAAACACCCCTGTACCCCAAAACCCAAACCTAGCCCTGAACCCTTAAAATACCCCTGTACCCCAAATCCAAACCTACCCCTGAACCCTAAAAATACCCCTGTACCCCAAAACCCAAACCTAGCCCTGAACCCTAAAAATAACCCTTTACCCCAAAACCCAAACCTACCCCTGAACCCTAAAATACCCCTGTACCACAAAACCCAAACCTAGCCCTGAACCCTAAAAATACCCCTGTACCACAAAACCCAAACCTAGCCCTGAACCCTAAAAATACCCCTGTACCCCAAAACCCAAACCTAGCCCTGAACCCTAAAACTGCCCCTGTACCCCATAACCCAAAACTATATCTGAACCCTTAAAATACCCAAACACCCCAAAACATATACCTCAGTACCCCAAAACATATACCCCTATACCCATACTTACCTTATCCAAACATTTTAAAAAAACATGCTTTTACCATTCATGCATTTACAACGAATTTCGTTGTATATGTATGTGTGGTAAAAGCATATAAAATGTAATGCCATGTGTTATAATGGCATTGTGGAGTCATGGTACTTTCGTAATGAAAGTATGCGGAGTGATGAAATGTGGAAAGAAAGTTGCGGAATAATGGGTGTTTACCCTCCCCCGGTAAGTACATTGGTGGCACGGCGGCCCACATCTCCAGCAACATACTCATATTTTTTCACCACCCATTTGAAAAATGCACAGGTCTCTCTCATTGATGGCCAGCACCGACATACACTTTTAGACACACCTCCCGCCACAAGTTGTAGAATTGCGAACTTTAGAGCTGGGGAGCTATGTTCGAAAATCGGCATCAGCTCAACATCCTGTGATTCCAGGCAAATCGCTTTGTCTCCCCGTGCCTACCACAAATGAATGTGTTCTTCTGTAATGTAAATTGTGCTCATGCCATGTTGTCGAGTTCGCGCTATATAATATTGCAAGGAAAAATAAAGTAGGGAAACTCGAGTTCACACACTACTTAAGTGCATCAGTAGTGCACTGTGAATCGGAGCGTTTCACAGGCCTGTCACAGATAAGAAATGCTATCAAAACGTAATCCTACAAAACAATATACTACTGGCCGGCAGCAATTCATACCCGCACAACGTCGGGACGGGCTGCTAGTCTTTTCATAAAAGACTTAAGAACTGGCCTCTTTGAGCTCACATTTAACTGTCCCCACACTTCGGAGGCAGGGACAGAAGAGCAGTGACAGAGGAATATCAATTGGCCTGCCACTCACCTGTTCATATCTCATCTAGCGCTCTGAAATAACTGAATGGAAACACGTAGCACTATATAAAATGCTTAAAAAATGAATACGTCAATAGAAACTAGAGGAATCGTGCGCCCAAAGATGGGCAATCACATTGAAGAAGACAGTAAAATTATCTGAAAGGATTTTTTTCCCCCGAATATTCTTCTTACTAGATTTCATTTCAGGCACTGTGCAGTTTTTTGAGCTGCGGCTAGTCCTAATTTTATTTTTCTAATTTACGGTTAAATTTACAACTTTAGCAAATCGCAAGGGATTTCAGACCGCCTCAGCGTGCCTGGAGCGTTCTGGCTCGGTGTCTTCAAAAGGGCCCTATTTTCATTTGATGTTTCATTCCCAAGTCTTCTGAAAATTAATTGCATTTAATTCTTTCGTTCAGCTCAGTTCATCTTTGAAAACTGTCATGTGCCGCATAGTTTGTCCGTTTCCTTTGGGGCCCCTGCATTTTATTTGGTAGATCCGTCTAGACTTGCCCTGCTCCGGTCTGCATTCCTGACAGCTGCGTGGAAACATGTGCCTCAGTGGCACAAATGTGCACTCTGACTGAATTGGACGCAGCTGGAATGTTCAGGTTCAGCGGTTTAATTTTGAAATCTGGAACTTTGGTAACGTGCTTACAAAAATTGACGTCTTCGGGGGCTGCTGTTCACTTCTGTTCAGCCTCTCCCCCCACCCCATAGTGCTTACAAGAATGTACGTCTTCGGGGGTTGCTACTCACTACAGTCCAGCTCCCCCCCCCCCAGTCCTCCCCCACCCCATAGGGCTTACAAGAATGTACGTCTTCGGGGGGTGCTACTCACTACTGTCCAGCCTCAACCCCCCTCCCCCCTTCAGTTAGACCTACGAACAGAGGCGCAATATGGCGCGTCGGGCAGCTACTCAGAGACGGCCTCTCACAGGCTTCGACGCTGCTAATATGAGATGTGTGGGGATGCCTGTGAGCGGCCAGTGTTTGTTGATATCTGAGACTGGGAGGGAAAAGCTGCAGAGCGGGAGGCGTCTTTAGAAACACGGTTTTATTTTCGCCCTGCTGTTTAGGAACATGGGGGCATATTATCAAGGGGGTTTATCTCCGCTTTTTTGGCTTTAAAAGCCAAGCAAGCGGAGATAAAATGATCTCCCTATTACCAAGCTGTCGCTAACACCAGTTAGTGACAGCTAATAGGAGATAGCGACCATCTTGGGCCCCGCTTTGCATGTCAGTGATATTTATCACTAATGACATGCAAAGTGGGCGTGCCAAGATGTTAGCGACTGGAAACAGTCGCTAACATCGCTATCTCCTATTACCAACTTTTGGAGATATTCGCGCTAAGCGCGAATATCTCCAAAAGCTAACACCTGCCCTGAGCAGTTCTTCACCATGTTATCCAATGGGAGGTGGATAACATGGCTAAGAGCATTTGCTCGATAATCCATGAATATCGCTGACTTTTCAGCGATATTCATGCATTGCGGCCGTTTTTTATCGCATTTGCGATAAACCTTGCTAATAGCAAGGTTTATCTGCGATAAAAATCGCCGATCTGCGGCGATAATTTTTGTCTCTAAACAAGTTAGAGACAAAAATGATCGCTAGTTGTTGGTAATATGCCCCATGATCCCATATAGTGAACCGGTGTTTTAACCATCCAAGCTCCTATCCCCCCCGTTTGTTTTGCACCCTGGTAGGACCTGCACTAGACAAACCACTTAATCCCCCTGAGCTTTAAAAAAATAAAATAAAATACGAATATATTCTGGTGCTCATGCAAAGTGCATCAATGCATGACAGCCCAAAAAAAGATTTTTTTTAAAATTCCGAAACTGTATTCCCAGAACTGTCCTGCAAGAGTTCCTTGTGAAAAACTGTTTCTCAATATTGCCTTTGATACTACTCAACTCCAGCGTTCCCTGTAGATTCTCCAGTGCCAGTATTTATGAGGGCTAAACAACAGCTTTCTCCCATTTTGTCAAACAGTTAGGACTACAATGTCTACAATATTTTTTCAGTTAGTTAAAAAGTATTTATTTTACTTGTTGCTTAAAATTTATATTCAAGGTCATTGAAATTATGTGAATGTGCGGCTCCGGTGTTTTTAGCATAGTTACGCATTTGCCACATAATCCATCACCTGCTGCATAATCTGCAGAACAAAAAAAGTTTTGTTTATAGCTCAAACACTTAAAAAATGATGAAAAGCACAGCCACACGTTGCTGCGCTGCGGAAGGCCCTTTGCAAAGTTTGACTGGTCACCTATCTGTTGCTTATTGCTCTATTTGAGTGTCAAACTGGAACTAATGAGGTGCATTCAATGCCCAGATAGTGTTAACATGTAGAAAAATTACAAAATAATGACGTAAAACTATCATAGAATTTGCAGCATTACGCCACATAATTTGCCTTTTCTTGACACATCAACCCCCCTTCATAATTTGGTTCTCCCCTGCCGCATAATTCCACTGTGCCTACTTACATTATGTTGATAAAACATTTGAGGCCTAATTCTCCCAAAAAGTTTTAAATGTTCAGCTACAGGTTTATTTGGTCAGATGGGTGCAAATATGCAAATTCAAGTGCAAACGCACTTGTTTAAGTGCCAACTTTTTCCCCAGTGGAGAAACCCTGTCCTCTACAGCCCCACCTACCTATCAAAAGCTACAAGCTGATTTACTCTTGCCACAGATAGGACGGGATCTCTGACATTTTCCAGCGTAGAAAGGGTTTGGAAATTGTTGTGAGCAAATCATTTTTATTAATTACCGTACGATTAATCTAACTAAATGTATGTCAGCGTTATTTAAATCGAGGCCCTATGCTTAATATTGGTTTTAATTAATATAAGATTATTCATTTTGTTTTAATACAATATTAAAAGCGTTTTTTCTATTACAATTATTTTAGTTGCCTTTTGAAGAGGGACTCCTTACGCCCACTTTTCCTATGTGTTTCACTCTCCATTGTTTTTTTCGTCCCTTAACTTAACCTATAGCAGTAATCCTCATTATTTACCAGTTCCTTTTTCAGTTTTTTGTTCAGGATTTTTATGTTTTACTGATGTTTTTATCCAATTTCTTTGCTTTTCAAAATGTAGGATCTTTCTTCCTGGATCCTACTTTCAGACTTTTCTTTTTTCTTACTCTGGTCCTAAACACATTTCCACAAAGGGTCTCAACTAAAGCATTACCTGGACTACTGAAAATCTTATATGTAAACTCTCCTGAAAATTTTTTTGTGAATGTGTAGAACTCAGACAATAAGAAAAAATACTGACCTGCCTATCATAGTATGTGTATGTCACTCCTGGCCAAAACTCACTCCACTGTCACATGCAGGCAGGATGCAGTTTAAGATTGCCTGCCTCGTCACAAACTGAACAATCTACAGTAAAGGTACAAACATTTGAAAAGTATATTTATATTCTACCACTCCCCCTGCAGTGCGTTCTCGCACACAAAGCCCCCTGCTCGCGACGAAAGTGCCACACGGAATTTGAGGGCCCAAGGTACCTATCCATGACAATATCAGTAAGCTCCAGACCTTCTCATAGCTAAGGAGGAAGAGTACAGTCACATGTTCTAAAGAACATAGCTGACTTCCGTCTTTCTTTGGGCAACTCATAGCTGAGCTTCTTGGCAACTAAGAAATTGGATTATTATTTGGGGTGGGTGACTACTATTAAGGAATAATCAAAACTCTTCAATCCCAAAAGTCACTACATTAATTTGCAAAAACACAGGGTTCAGCAAAAGGTGAAAAATCCATGGCGACCATGCATAAAAGGCAGGTGTCCTACAGGAACTTACTGTTGGGTACGCTCCAACTTATTAATCCTAAAATTCATTCAAATCCACACATATATTTGTGCATTGCAGTTGTTCCTTTTCCTTTTGCACATAATATATGATTTGCCTAATCGTCCCCCAATAACAGTTTCAAATACGAGCACATAAGAATGTTTTTTAAAGAAAATTTCCCAAATATATTGGCTGAAAAACGACAACTCCTAGAAACAGTTCTCAAAGGCAGGTCACGAAATAATCCAATATTTTAAGGAGTACCATTTGACCAGAACAATTATTTCTCTGCAGGAGGAAATGCATCGTTGTACTTTATGAGCAAAAAAAATGTGTGTGCCACATAAAAACACGGTGGAAAAATGTGCCACACAAGGCATAGCGCCTTCCTGAACTTGGCGAAAGGATTGGCCATTTCATCTAGTAGCCGCGCTATCTCACAGTTCTCATTCCATTTATGGTGGGAATGCCTATGGCTGCCTCCCTGTTACTTGGGTTGCTAATCTGTTCTAATGGTGAGCATTAAGTAATCTATAGCATATATCAGCCTTGGAAGTGTATAGGTGTAAGAAAGCATTTGGCCATTTCTAATTTCAATGTGTTGTAATCAGTAGATGATTTGTTGTATGCGGAAGTCATCATTCATTTTCTCTATCCTTCTAGTTCTATTGGTTTTTCTTCTTTCTGCTGCAGATGGCCTCATCTCTCATTATTTATCCCCTTAATGTTGGGTTTCTGGCAGCTTATAGGACCTGCGTGGAATCTACAGTTACCCTATTTTTTTTTACAAAAGCTTTTATTTGGGGCCTCAGAAGGGTTTTCTCCTTGGGCACTTTATATCGGGAGACATTAAATCTCCATTGGTGTTTTTTTGCTGAAAGCGTGAGGGCCCATTCCAGCTGCAAATGTATAGGGGCATGATCTGAAAATGAATCTTCTAGTATGTTACACATGGATGCTAGACAGGCAAGCTTATGGGGAGTCTGACAATTGTCTATTCTCGATTGTGTGCTATGTGCATTGAATAGAAAGATGTACTCCTTTTCTTTTGGTGTGGGTCAGTCTCCATCTAATATAGAAGCCTGTGGTCTTCATGTATGTTGTCTATTAGTGCTCTTTTGGCATTGTTTGTGATGTCTATCGGTCCCGTATATGTTATATTGGTCCAAATATGGCATCTGGGACTGCATTCTTGTCTCTTCCTAGGACCAATGGAGTTGATCTGGATCCAAAGAAGATTCTAATCTGTCTAATAGGAAAACTTGTTAGGTTGGGTGTGTAAATGGAGTTTATCATCATGCCTTTTTAGCTTATCAATAATTTTGCCAGGGCATACCTCCTTTCATTATCACTGCAAGTCTAAAGGGTCATGCATGGAATAGTTTTCTTTATCAGCATCAGCACCCCACATTGCTTAAACTATTGGTATTTGCTATTTGCCCATTGCAAAATGATTGCTGCCCATTGCTGTCGATCACTATATCTATACAATCCTGCTGAGCTCTGATTCTACAGGTAGTGCAATATTGATGTTTTTAATGCTAAATCTGATGATATTGTTCCCTTTTCACCTAGTTGTTTGAAAATGGGTCTCTAGTTGGCAGAAGTATGCACCCTGTCCAAGTAGGGACCACAGTCCTGGTCAGGGTAAGCTAGATATACACTAAAAGATGACCTGTACTGACCCTCTCGTAGTTTGGCACTGTGGTTCCCAAAATCCGGACCCTGTGGTTTTCCCGATATCGAGGTCAAATACCCGTGTCACAAAATCTCAACGTACCAAGACGATTTTGGTGTCTACGAACCGATAATGATTAGGACATCATTCCTATGTATTTGCGTTACAATCGAGGGTTGCCAACACCCCTAAATCACAGTTTCCGTCCCATCCCTTAAACTCCATTTTGTGAACGGCATCCATCTTGCATCTTGCCCTCATGATAAGTCAATTAAAGGTCGAGCTTGATCCAAATAGACACGTCCACCTTTCGTGACTTTCCCCTGACCTGTCCCAACTGACTCCACTGTCTTCGGCCAAACCTGTTTAGGCAGCTCCTCGCCCAGTGGCCGAATACGATAGCATCTACGCATAACATTCCACGAACCATTCACTACATACAGCCCATGTTTCCTTCAAACACGCACCTGTCCCCGTATCTTGTTTATGGCCCTTTTTATGGCTGGGTTGTACCTTCCTTTATTGGTGGTTCATCGATATCTGATGGGAGTTCCCGGTCCAACTGGGTAATCTATCAGCAAACTGGACATCTAAAATATGGGCTTGCTTACATGACTTCGCTCTTTGTATTGTTATAGAAATATGTGTGTTACCATACCATAAACTCAAGAATTCTTGCTTGAAACCATATATTTGATATATAAGGAGACGACTGGTTCTGTAAAAACGAACAGTCTCCCAAGAACCTACTCTCTGTGTGGTGTACTTCTGGGACACGTGTTACTTGGTAGCTACCAATAAAACTTGATCTTTGACTGCGACTAGAAGACTACGTGTTTCTGTGGTCCGGAACAAGGGAACTCAGAGGTCTTCGGGTGTTATCCCCTGACACCGGCGGGTTCCTAAAAACCCGTTACCTCAGTTGGCGCACAACTCGGGGCGATATCAAGCGGTGACGGTCCAAGCCAGATGTTCGTGAGGAGCTTCGTGTGAAAATTCCGGAGGACGGCCAGCCACTTCAGCGAACCCTGTATGTCGATGTGGTTCCGAAGGTCTTTGTTGCGAGGTTCCCCGCGTCCCGACGGCTACGAAGGACTGCTGCCCTGACTATCGCCTTGTTTTGGACCCAGTGATCCTTGGTAGAGCGAAACGATAGACGAGTCTTCTAGCGACGTCATCGATCTTCAAATACTTTAGTTAAGTATAAGTGGAGCGTCTCCTAGTCCTTAGTTTGTCCTTAGTTTTTGGTATCCTTGAGATACGACTTGATTTGGAACTTGCAAGCCCCAAAGCCGAAGGACTCGTGTATTCACGAGAAATATCGTAACAGATAATCCTTTGAAGTTTGAAGCTAGACTAGTGAGCGAAGATGCCTAGTTTTAGCAAACTTGGAAACTTGTTTTGTCTTGGTTGTAGTAAGGACTCCCGATTGGAGGATTCCTGTCCGGTCCCTCCAATTGGAACTCCAACGTATGAACTCTATGTAAAGCACGGCGTAGGTCCTATAACGTATAACGAAGTATGGATAAAATACACCCGCAAGGATGGTGTTTTAAAATGGCCCCAATATGGTAGTTTCGACCAAGAAATATTAGATAACTTAGAGGTCAAATTGTTCAAGAAGAAAGCCCGGCCGGCGATGTTTGACTCTTTCCGCTTATGGCGCAAAGAAGCCAAACAGAAAGAAATAAGATTAGCAAAAAAGAATAAAAGAGGTATGTCAATGGTGCAAGCTGCCGTTGCGTACAGAGATAACGAGGAAGAGCAGGAGAGCGAACAGATGCTTAGGAGCACGAAACTAGCGATAGATAAATGTTACCCGATGTTGCCAAATAAGGGACAAGGTCAAAAGGAAGGATCCGAGAAAGATCCATTAATGTCCCACCTATTAAATTCTCCGCCACCCTATGCACAAAATGCCACAGCACCTCCGCAACCTTTAGTTGCACCTTTGGTAGCTGTAATACAGGCTCCTTTGCCGCACTCACCGGCTACTCTTCAGCTGGCTCCTGTTTCTTTGGCACAGCCTCCTCAAGGCTCACCGATCACGTCTATTTCTCCTACCGTTCCTTCTAAAATTTCGCCTAGCGCACCTTCTAGCCTCTCTGATACTCGTTCTACGAACATTTCTGTTTCTGCTTTGCGTGACTCTGTTCTACTACCAGCTATTCCTCCACTTTCACCTTCCGTCTGGCATAAAATGGCCAGCATTGTTACTAACTTTCCTTCACCACTTTTTCGGTCGCCTAAAACGACCCCTAACACGGAACGAAGACAATTACGAAGCCAAATGCCTGATTATCAGGAAAGGGAAACATTGAATAAGTTAGCACGAAATTGGGCTATGGATACAGCGAGATATGATGTAGAGTCTGTCATGAACGTTTTCCGTCAATGGGATGAACCAACGCAAAGATACGTCTTTGAGCAGATGTGTGTTTTCCTGTGTGAGGATTTGGAAGATAATGGTCAGAAGAGCAACCTGCAGGAGTTGTGTAGGTTACGATTTAAATTTGGGGAGGGTATGATAATTGGTCCCGACGTTGAAAGAGCAGTAGAGATATTATTATCACATCGAAGTACAGGTGGTAATTCTGGGTCATCCTCTGACAGTGGTACGTATAGTAGGAAAAGAGCGAGACAGTACCCTATGAGAGAGGTTCCTCCGGTTTGGAGGGAAGGTGATGCAAACGCAGTTCCACCGGTTCTGCCTCATTTCCAGCGTGTATGGGTACATGTCCCCTGGAAAAGGTCAGAAGTTCTAGCGCTCAAACAGACACTACCCGATCCCCGTAAAAACCCGACTGGGTATTATAAGGAGTTGTCCCAAACTGCAAGCTCATGTATAATGAATCTAGCGGATATAGACATGTTGTTTGGGAACATTGTTCCACATCCTTTATGGAGTAAGATACGTCATACGGATCATGACCAAGAATTAGGTGACTCATGGGCGAACATTGCGACTACAGATGCTAGACAAGTCGGTGGTTTCAAGCCTGAGCCGTTGATAGCTGAACTTCCTGGTAGAATTATCGCGTACATGAAGACAATTATGCCTGAAGTACGTGTAAACTGGGACAAGCTATCCGCGTGCAAGCAGAAGAAAGACGAGAATGTGTCTGACTTCTTCACGAGATTTGAGGAAACCTTCACTGACCATAGTGGTCAGGATATGGCTACCGAGGGTGGCCAAAGACTGTTTGTAGACAAGTTTGTACACAATTTGCTTCCTGAATTGTGTGCTAAACTAAAAGACTCAGAAAGTGCTTGGGCTGTCTCTACGTCAGCGCAGATTCTAGCAACAGCCCAGTACTATGAAAATAGGCGTAAAGATGAGTTAGACAAGGCAGACAAGAAGACGAAAGATTTGAAAACTAAAGTTCTTCTCCAACAGGCCTATCAGCCTCGTATGGCTAGCCAGCCTAATTATCAACAGAATCAGCAGTACTCTAGAGACGCGCAAGGAAACGAGCTTTCCCATCAGCGTCCTACGTATGGCCCGAATCAATGTGCGTATTGCAAAGAAGAGGGTCATTTTAGGAATAATTGTCCGGCTCTTGCACGACGTTTAAACGGCGCACAAGGTGTAAGGGGAAGAGGTGTTCAGCATGCCTCTAGAGGTAGAGGCCGTGGAAATTTCACTCAGAATATAACTTCTTTTCCACCTCAGAAATCCATGAATAGCTTTGATCAACAGGGTAATTCATCGTCCAAGTCAGCTCAGTACTATGCTGACGACTATTACACCGAACACGACAATGAGGGTAACGATCGCTAGGACAGCCACGGACAAAGAGAGGGAGTTGTTTCAGTTCCAGTAGATCAGGATGGACCTTATGTCGAGGTAATTACCTCAGGAGTGTCAGAGCCATTTCTGCTGGATACTGGTGCTACAAAAAGTTCTATTATGCACTCAAAACTTCCTGGCGCACCTTTGTCTGGCGAAATGAATGTCTCAGTAGGCTTCTCTGGCGCCCCTGTTAGAAACCCGATCTCTAGTCCTATTTCCCTTTCTGTTGGCCCCTGTGAATTAGAAGCACCCCTCATTCTCACAACAGGTTGCGGTGAAAATTTGTTAGGATTGGATTTGCTAAAGAGATTGTACGCCTCTTTGTACTATTCTCCCTCGGGAGTACAGCTTACTTTAGGGAGAAAAGTCATTTCTCCAATGTACTTGTCAAAAGACGGTATCCCAACCGAATTGTCATCACTTCCAGATATACTATGGGCTAATGGTTCCAACGATGTAGGTCGTTTAGAGATAGCACCATATGTCATAACTTTGAAAGCAAACGTCAGATTGCCACGTATTCCCCAATACAAAATTTCTAACGACTGCGAACAGGCATTGTTAACGATCGTTTATGATTTGATCGATAAAGATGTTATCGAGGAAACAACAGGAAACATTTGTAACAGTCCAGTTTTACCGGTCTTGAAACGTACTGATTCTTCACAGCCCCCTGTGTATAGGTTTGTGATTGACCTCCGAGAAGTAAATAAGGTAGTTATACCGCAGTTTCCAGTCGTCTCCGACATTACTGCTTTATTGACAATGGTTCCAGCTTCAGCAGCTTGGTTCTCGGTGATTGACCTGAAGAACGCTTTCTTCAGCATCCCGATTGCCGAAGAGAGTAGAGAAATTTTCGGCTTCAATTTAGGAGGACGAAGCTTCCGCTTCAAATGCGCTCCTCAAGGCTACTGCGAAAGTCCATCAATATTCAGTCAGGCTCTGAAAACACAAGTAGACACAATTGTACTGCCAGATGGGTCAACATTGATTCAGTACGTAGACGATCTACTGATCGCTGCAGACACTGAAGAGATTTGCAAGGAAGCTACGTTGTCGCTATTACGTCACCTATGTGACATGAAGCACAAAGTCTCCCTTTCAAAACTGCAATTTTGTCGACAAGAAGTAACCTACCTAGGTCACATCTTATCGAAGGATGGAAGGAGACTGACACCAGAAAGAATACAGGCAATCACAGAACTAAGTGCCCCAAGGACACAGAGAGGTGTTCGAGCTTTTTTGGGCATTACATCGTACTGTAGACAATGGATACCGAATTTCTCACTACTAGCCAAACCCTTACTGTCACTACTCCGCAAAGACACGCCTAAACCTATGCCTTGGTCTGAAGATTGTCAGACGAGTTTCCTCGAGTTGCGCGATGCATTATGTTCGGCTCCTGTGTTGGGAAACCCCAACTACAGTAAGCCTTTTACATTGTATGTCCACGAAAAAGAAGGTTGTGCATTATCAGTCTTAATGCAACTCTTTGGGGACAAACAGCGCCCATGCGCGTATTTTTCGGCAACTCTGGATCCAGTGGCTAAGGCACTGCCAAGTTGCCTAAGAGCAACAACCGCATAAGCTGTCTGCATTCGACAGTCTGCTGGATTAGTCATGAATAACACTCTGATCGTTATGGTTCCGCATGCAGTAGACATTTTGCTAAATAGGACAAAGACACAACACCTTACTAGCGCTCGACTATCCAGTTACGAACTTACCCTGCTAGCAAGTCACATCCATATAAAGAGGTGTGATACACTCAATCCCGCTACGTTATTACCCATCCCGACAGAAACAGACGAGATTGACAAGCATGACTGCTGTTTCAGGACAGAGGAAGAGACAAAAGGGAGAGTAGACTTACAAGACACTCCCCTTCCCGAATGCAATGATACTCTATGGGTTGATGGTTCATGTTTCAAGTTGCCAAATGGTGATACGACTACAGCATATGGCGTAACAACATTACACACCATTGTAGAGACTGCACGCATTCCCCACAGTTCTGCACAAGCTGCAGAGTTGATAGCGCTTACTAGAGCATGTGTACTGGCGAAAGGAAAGCGAGTGAATGTGTACACTGACAGCCAATATGCCTTTGGCGTGGCTCACAGTTTTGGGAGATTATGGCGTGAACGTGGGTTCCTTACGTCCCATGGTGCAAAGATACAACATGGCCAGCTAGTCAATGAGCTCCTTGAGTCACTCACCTTGCCCCTACAAGTCGCCATTATAAAATGTAGTGCACACAGAAAGATTCAGGATGATGTTGGCCGCGGAAATGCATTTGCAGATGAGGTTGCGAAAGGAACTGCAAGGAACACAATGAGTCGGATGTATGTCATGGGTCCCGCTAGATGGATTGCTGATGAGAGAATGTGTGAGGACACCATTGAAAGCGTAAAATCAATACAAGCCGAGGCCACTGAGAACGAGATGAATGAATGGAGAGAAAGCACAGGTAGATTGGATGCGAATGGTTGTTGGGTCGAACTATCGGAACACCAGCGATGGTTACTACCTAATGCATACGTACTTGCAGTGGTAACGATGGCTCACGGAATGGCACACATCAATTCGAGAGGAATATGTAAACTATTGGCCCCAGTATGGCAGAATAGCAATATCCCAAAGTACGCAGAAAACGTGGTCAGAAAGTGTATTGTATGTTTGAAGTACAATCCCGGTAGGGGAACGCAAACTCCAGCTGGTCATTTTGCGCCTCCAACGTATCCGTTCGAGGTTTTGCAGCTAGATTTCATCCACATGGAGAGGTGCAACAACCTGAAATACGTTCTCGTTGTTGTTTGCGCCTTTTCAAGGTGGGTGGAAGCGTACCCCCTTAAGGACAACACCGCCTTATCGACTGCCAAAGCCCTTATCAAAGAGTTCTTCCCTAGATTCGGTATGCCTAGAATTGTCTGGAGTGATAACGGAAGTGAATTCGTAGGATGCGTGATGAAGAGAGTGTGTGAGTGTCTAGGCATACACCAAAAATTCCACGCTGCAAATCACCCCCAATCAGCTGGATTAGTAGAATGCTACAATGGCACTCTAAAACTCAAACTAGCCAAAATTCAAGCCAGTACAGGTCTTAAATGGCCTGATGCCTTGCCTCTAGCACTTTTGTCAACCAGGACGACTGTCCACTCCAGGTTAGGACTTAGCCCCCATGAAATCGTGTTTGGCCGCCCAGCCAACGTCTGGGGCGTGCCAAGACCCAAGAAACTGAGCAAGATAGAGCACCCCGTACTGCTTGACTATTTGTGCGAATTGACAACTAAATTGCGTGTTTTACACCAACAGGTTCACAGCTCTTCTCCACCAGCCTCTGACGATCCAGGTCACCTCATCGAACCCGGTTCGTGGGTTTTGTTGCGGAATTTTCAGCGCACCAACAACGGACAACCGAGGTGGACCGGACCGCACCTGGTACTACTTTCAACAAAATCTGCTGTTCGGGTTGAAGGCAAGAAGAACTGGGTACATGGGACCCACTGCAAACGGGTCCCTCTACCCCTTCCATACGACCGGTGGGTCAACAAGGGACTTGCTGACTCTGAGACAGAATCCGTACCTCGCTTCATCCCTTTCAGCGATGCCCGTTTGAAAGGAACTAGTACCGAAAAGGAGAGTGATCATATTTTGCAAGGACTTGTGTCACCATCTATGCAATTGGACACTACTGAACCTGAAACGCTGTTTGAAGATCACACCGTACCTGGGAAACGACGATACGACCTGCGGTCTAAACAAAAGAACTAATAAAGTGTGATCTAATGTAATTTCCTTTTCCCCCTAAGAACTATTTTTGAATTTTCAGCTCTCTCGTCCCAAGGGAACTAGCTCATTTTTGATTTTTCGAACCGCCATCCGGTTCTGCTGCTAGGGTCGCGGTTGAAGTCTGGGGAGTGCAACTGGGAAGTTCTAGGTCCACGGTTCTGATTGGTCCACGGGAGTTACCCCGGACTGAGCAGAGCGCGCTGCCTGGGAGAATCAATCAACCACCGCGGGCAGCAACTAGAGGATGGAGTTTCCAAGGGTAGAGAGACCTGTCAGACTCACGAACTTTGAAAAACAGTTATGCACGATACTGTCCAGAAGAAGATTCCTGATATTATGTGTTTTAATGTTATGTAGCACACTTGTGTTTTTTACTAGTTATATGCTATTCGTATTTAAAGTTACCTTTTCGAATGACACCCAGACACCACCTCCTCCCACTATTTCTCCACACTACTTTCACCCTTTACCTGAACACGAGTCTGCCTGAAGACTCGAATTTGTAAACAACTCTTTCATCCAGCTTCTACACCAACACCAGTCCATAATGAACACGTCAAACTGTTGGATATGCGGACTTATGCCACACACAACCGATAAGGGGATCCCATACTTCATTTTGCCATTTAGCTACTATGGTTCTCTGTGGGCTTTCCAGACCCTGTTCTTATTCGCCCTAGAACCATACCCGACCCGTTCCGCTGCGAGTGATTCCAGTAACAAGGCGCTAATCGCAGGGATAAGGAACATGAGTAGGGATATCGACACCTATCTGACAATGCCCAAAGATGAACTGAGTCCCTACTCCCGTTGGAATGTGACCAAACATGGGGTTTACCTGGTCAAGAGCCAGGCAGCACAGAAATCTCGCCCAGTTTGGATAGTTCCCCACCGAGGTCACTTATGCTTACAGGGTATTGGTAGGAACCCCACAGCACAGTTAGGAAAGAGCATTTGCACGGAAACATATGTATTTGCTTCCGGAACTTCCCCGATACTCTTGGCAGCTAAAGGCACGTATTTCGTTTGCCACGACCAAGCCTACACGTTGTTGCCCCCTGATTTCTCAGGTTCATGTTTTATTTCATTTCTGCTGCCTCCTACCTACACTGCCCGAGCAGATTACCACCGGACAAGGACAGCTAGAGGTGTCGTGAGTAAAGACGACACCGCGGGTCAGGAATTCGCTGACTTCGCAAAGGTTTTTCTGCCATTTTGGGGGCCTATGGTGAACAGCAGGAATATTCGCCAGTTAGCGAGGGTAGTTGAATCCGCCGTGACTACAACGGCCGGAGCACTTGGCAATTTGCAACAGAGCTTCAGTCGGATCGACTTATGACCCTTCAGAACCGAATTGCCTTAGACATTATACTCGCCGATCGTGGTGGTGTGTGTAGAGTCATCCAATCCAGTTGCTGCATTTTCATCCCTGATAACGCACCAACAGTATACCAGGCCATCTCCAAACTACACGAAATATCTGGTTCCCTTCACGTTGAGAAAGGGGATTGGTCCCTGCTGGGGTGGTTCTGGGAACTGATCACTGCCTGGGGATGGAAAACTCTGATTTTCATTGGGATGATCTTGGCACTTCTGTTCATGTTTTGCTTGTGTATACAGTGTGCTCTTGCACTATGTGGCCTCTGTGCTACCTCGTGTGTACGGAAGCCTGTGTCACAGGACGAGCTGAGTAACAGAATGATGCTCCAGCAACATCTCCACGAATTTCTTCATACCGATTTGGACTCAGATTAGCATGAGTTATTGCCTTATATGAGGGCAAAAGGAGGGTCTGTGGTTCCCAAAATCCGGACCCTGTGGTTTTCCCGATATCGAGGTCCAATACCCGTGTCACAAAATCTCAACGTACCAAGACGATTTTGGTGTCTACGAACCGATAATGATTAGGACATCATTCCTATGTATTTGCGTTACAATCGAGGGTTGCCAACACCCCTAAATCACAGTTTCCGTCCCATCCCTTAAACTCCATTTTGTGAACGGCATCCATCTTGCATCTTGCCCTCATGATAAGTCAATTAAAGGTCGAGCTTGATCCAAATAGACACGTCTACCTTTCGTGACTTTCCCCTGACCTGTCCCAACTGACTCCACTGTCTTCGGCCAAACCTGTTTAGGCAGCTCCTCGCCCAGTGGCCGAATACGATAGCATCTACGCATAACATTCCACGAACCATTCACTACATACAGCCCATGTTTCCTTCAAACACGCACCTGTCCCCGTATCTTGTTTATGGCCCTTTTTATGGCTGGGTTGTACCTTCCTTTATTGGTGGTTCATCGATATCTGATGGGAGTTCCCGGTCCAACTGGGTAATCTATCAGCAAACTGGACATCTAAAATATGGGCTTGCTTACATGACTTCGCTCTTTGTATTGTTATAGAAATATGTGTGTTACCATACCATAAACTCAAGAATTCTTGCTTGAAACCATATATTTGATATATAAGGAGACGACTGGTTCTGTAAAAACGAACAGTCTCCCAAGAACCTACTCTCTGTGTGGTGTACTTCTGGGACACGTGTTACTTGGTAGCTACCAATAAAACTTGATCTTTGACTGCGACTAGAAGACTACGTGTTTCTGTGGTCCGGAACAAGGGAACTCAGAGGTCTTCGGGTGTTATCCCCTGACACCGGCGGGTTCCTAAAAACCCGTTACCTCAGTACAGAGAAGTCAGGCTTATCTAAAGAAGCTATGTGTAAAGTATTTGTGCAAAACACACACAGAGTAACACAGTAGAAACACCACAAAACAATCCACACAGTTTTAGAAAAATAGAGAATAATTCATTTCATGAATAAAACAAGACTAAAATAACAAAAATCCAATAAGTAGAACAGGAGTTATAGATTTTTAAAGAATAAAACAAAAATGAGTGCTTAGAAGTCAATAGCGCTTAGGGGTTACTTCAGGTCGCGCTAGAATGTGAGAAATCCAAAATTCAGGCTGACCGCAATACCGGGCAGGCTGGCAACAGGACTCCCTCCAAAAGTACTTTGGATGGAGCAAGCATCGGCATCGAAGACTCAGTGCAAGGAGTCGAGGAGGCACCGTGTTGGCGTCAATCCCAAGAATGGGGCGAAGCATTGACGCCGATCCACACAGTCAATTAAGCCTTTGTCTACGAACCCCTTTACGATGCAGGTGATGCGTCGTCAAGCCACGCTACCTGTCGGTGTAGAGCCATCTGGTCTGCTGGTGATGTTGTCGATCGGCTCCTGCGTCATCGTCGAAGGGCGATGCATCGGTTCCGATTGGCACAAAGTCATCACTGCATCAATTTTGATGGTTCTGGACAGCAAAAATCACCTTTCAAGGGCCCAGGACTGGATTGGCACCACTTAGCAGGGCAGGATTCACAGATGGCAGAGTCCAGGTGCTGTTGCAGAGTTGAAGGAAGTCTTTAATGGCCCTGAAACTTCAGAACAGGGGACAAGCCAGCAAGCCCTTTGAGACACTAAGGGTTCAAGTAAGATGGGTCCAGTCCTTGTCTTCAGCAGGCAGCTCAGCAAAGCAGAAAGCAGATCTTTCCAAGCATCAGTGATACATAGTGGCAATTCTTGTACCTCAACAGTCCTTACTCCTGGCAGAGTTCTTCACATGTCCAATAGTGTACTGTCTTGGTAGGGTCAAAGCGCCAGTAAACATACTCAAAATGCCCTTTGAAGTGGGGGTTACTTCAAAGCAGGCCATTGAAATGCACAGCTCCCCTTTCATCCCAGTCTTGTTTGACAGGCTATCTGTAGGGGGTAATCAGCCCTTGTGTGGGACTCAGGACACTGCCTATTCAGGTTTAAGTGTCAACTCCCTCTTCCTACCCATGAAGAGTTATCAAAATGCAAATGAATAAAGATGAGTTCTCTATCACAACCACCCTTCCTGTGTTTGTGGCTGTCAAGAGGGAATGCACTAAGTGTAGCTGTCACCCACCCCAGACCTTTATTGGAGACAGGCTGCAGGCACACAGAGCTAAGTTAAGAGCAGAGAAAGTTACATTTTAAAGTGGCATTTCTAAAACACTAATGATAAATCCAACGTTACCAGTAAAGTATGAAACATGATGCATCTATTCCTTTCTAATCAAGAATTACAGCTTAAAGTGTTTTAAGGAATTCCCAATGCTAGCCTACAAGAGGAGTAAGCCTCACAGTGGTGAAAAACAGATGTAGTTGTTTATCACTACCAGGGCATGTAAAATTAAAAAGTTAATGACCTACCTTTTAGTTACACAGCACCATGCCCTTAGGGCTACATAGGACCTACATTCTGGGTAACTTATGTGTAATAAAAGGAGAGTTTAAGGCTTGGCAAGTGGTTTTAAATTCCAAGTCGAAATGGCAGTAAACTACACACACAGCCTTGCAATGGCCGGCCTGAGACAGGTTTGAAGGGCTACTTGTATGGGTGACACAACCAGTGCTGCATTTAGATTACAGGCCCGGGTATATGGTGAACCACTTTCCAAGGGACTTATAAGTAACCTAGATATGCCAATTATGTATACACCAATGTAACCATGTTTAGGGCAGAAGCACATGCACTTTAGAACTAGTTAGCAGTGGTAAAGCGCTCAGAGTCCGAAGCCCAACAAAAAGATACAGTAAAAAGAGGAGGTAAGCAGGCAAAAGGTGAAGGGTAAGACCACCCTAAGAATGACAGGTCTAACACTAGTTAAATAATTTTTCACGTTGATTGATGTGATTGTGAGTGGGATTGGTGTCAACCTCAGTCGAACTATGTACTATGATAAGTGCATATGCTATTTATCAGACTAAAGCTATAGGAGCAGTGGTTGGTCGTTTGGGTACACTTTAAAATGTAGCATTATGTACCTGTAACTCAGTTTGATAGTGTGATAAAACAAATTAAAGGTGGTGTTGAGGTTTATTAAGTGGTTAACTATGTTAGTTGTTCATATGGGTTTAAAGAAGAAGGGGGGAGAAGGCTGAGGGGACAGAGTATATATATATATATATATATATTGTGTAGATTTACCTTGTACTAGATTAATTCTCGCTATGCTGTCATTTCTGGACTTGTGTATTGATTGACACTTGGCTTCCCTTCTTTGTGGCCTCACTATTCTAGTTGCTCTTCGTTGGCGAATAAACTCTCTGCCCCTTGTTGAACCACCGGGGATCCTGTGTTTCTGAAAGGTAGCCTCTTGGAGCTCGTAGCCAGGCCATGTTAGCGTCTAGCTAGCATATTAGTTGGCATAGGTGTATCCTTGAGGCGTGGTGATCTTGAAGCTGCTAGGGATCTCAGGTGTTTTCTTCCTAAAAATGAGAATGGGGGAGTGAAAGTGGAAAGGGAGGGGTGAGCATTCACATTAAATCATTATGTGAGGAAGGGGATTTGGCAGGAGAGCGAGGTATTCTCTTCTTTCTATTTTTCAGTGATTTCTGTATCTTATGCTGAGCTGTTTTCTATTAAACCTGTGGTGCACACCTAGAAAAACAGGTTTGTACAACACTAGATCAAGAAAAACACTATCAAAATACACAAATGTTGCCAACAATATTGAAAACATAAATGTAGCAACACTATACTTAATTAGTAAATGTAAAAACATTGATTACAGTAATTGGTCAGAGAAATTATCTAAAACACAACAAAATCTTAAACAAAAATAAAGAATTAACAAGTGTCGTCTACATATCGAAACCAACGAACTATGGAAACATAATCACGAAAATCAAAATATTGAGCAACAAAAAAGCAACATAATTCTAAATAAATCGTGGAATATAATGTTACATTTATACACACACAAATAAAATATGTATAATGCACACTAAATAAAGAAAACTCTAATTAGTATTTACCATAAATAGTGCAAAAAACATTCAAACTAGTCTGCAACCAACCAATCAAATTAAACTTAAAAACAGTTAACAAATCGAAACCCTTTCCCAATGAACAAATAGTATAAAAAAGCCACTAAAACACACAACAAAATGCTTCTTAACATTTTTGTTAACAGGACTGCGTCACTCTCTCAGATTTCAGACACACAAAAGAAGATTGCAACACTTCAACAAACCACTAAATACTATAAGAAAAGTAACTGTAATATTCAATGAATGTTAACAAAATAAATAAATAATTAAAGATATGTTAAGATAACAAATAATTAAAACTATGCCACATGTTTATTCCTCCAAAACGCAGGTGCATCCTCAATAAGAAGGAAGCCAATTTTAGAAAGGAAAAGAAAATACAGACACAGACATCAGATTATTCAAAATTCAAACAAGGCAACCTCTAAAGTAAGTAAAGTAACCACAGCACAAAGTTAAGACTAAGCAAAAAATTATATTTTAACATATTTAAAAAATAAAATAAAATGTTTATCTTAACCAACTGCATCAAAAGAAAGCTGCACCAAAAACAACATCTAACAGACCTGCAAAGAATTTTTTTACAACTAAAGCAAAGCAAAAGTCAAAAGCCAGAACATAAGTTCAAATGTGCACCTACAATATACAGATATTAGAATTAATATAAAATCATATATAGTTTTTTAATTAAAAAAATTAACTGTTTGATTAATAATTTTGAGTAGGTTACATGGCATCAGTCTTTTCATGCGCGACTAGTACCATATACAAATACATTGTAAATCAAACTTAAGCTTCCGTATAATACTTGATAGACTTTAAATCCTTGGCATGGGTTTCACCTGTATTTTTGCCTTTGCCTCCTGTGTTTTTATTGTGTGTTGTACTTCGTTCTTGCTGGTCTAGATGCTTTGGGCACTTTGCCACTGCTGTTCAGTGCCAAAGTGCAGGTGCTCACTCTATTTTGTCATTGATTAGTGTATCCACAATTGGCTTATTTGATTTACTGCTACTGCTGGGGGGGTCTCTCAAAGGGGCGTGGCCAATGATATTAAGTGTGTGGCTTAAAAACACGAGCGCTAAATATCTGTGCTTAGCATAGTCTGCCGCTCGACTGTTATTTTGCTGTTTCTGTCATTGCATCCAGATATATGATACAACAAGTGACATCATACCTATGAGTCAGGACTATTGGCTTGGTCAGTGGTTGTTAGTTGCATAAGCTAAATAAGCAGCAACTATGGCTTGTATATAATGTTGGAAAAGCTTCCAATTAAAGCCCCGGTGACACCACAACAATATTGCTGCTCCTGAGTTTAAAAAAGAGAAGGGAAATCCAGAGAGAAAATTACTCTCTTTCAATGGTTTCCCTTCCCCTACAATGCTCACCTGGCATGATGTCATGCCATACCTTCTCCACTAGTGAGAAGTGAGCAGTGTGAGCATGTGCACATGCATGTGCCTGCTGTCATTGAGGTATGGCAAAAAATGGACCGCCCGTGCCAGGGCACAACACGGAGCCCGATAGAGACCTGTTTCAAGGCCCCCTTTAAAAAACTGCCTTTGTTCAGCACCGGTGAGACCCGGTCCACTTAAAGCCCTTCTGATAAGTCCAGGGCCTGTAAGCCAAATTCTGCTAGTTAGCCAGCCCAGATTGTGCCACCCACACAAGCAGCCTTGCAAAAGGGTCTCAGGCCTACCATTGCAGTGTGTGTGTGCAGTTTGTACTGCCATGTCGACCTGGCAAGTGCGCCCACTTGCCAGGCCCTAACCTTCCCTTTTCTTACATGTGAGTAACCCCTAAGGTCGGCCCAAGGTACCCCTGTGGGCAGGGTGCAGTGTATGTGAAAGGTAAGACATGCCCTGATCAACCCGTGGCCTTTATTAGTAGGAGGTTACTTCCCCGGGAACAGAGATGTAGTTTGATTGAGCATGAGGCTTTTGTTGATGTCTGAGCACTGAAGAAGCTGAGGCCTACTTGTTTGGGACTCACTTATGGGTTCAGACCGACCACAGGTCCTTCAGATGGTTGATGCAGATGAGGGGTGAGAACCCAAAGTTGCTGAGGTGGTCCATTTCCCTACAGGGGATGGAATTTACAGTGGAACACCATCATGGTACAGAACACGCCAATGCTGATGGTCTGTGCAGATTTTTCTTTCTTACAGAAGAGAACTCCCAAGAGGGTGGGTAGTTTTCCCCTCATTTCAGCTGGAGGGGACACTTGTTAGACCTGACATCCTTGGTGTGGGTTTCCTCTGTATTTTTGCCTTTGCCTCCTGTGTTTTTACATGTGGTGGACTTCGTTTTCTCTGTTCAGATGCTTTGGGCACTTTGCCACTGCTGGTCAGTGCCAACGTGCAGGTGCCCCTCTGTAAATTGTTGCCATGGATTAGTGCGTCCACAATTGGCTTATTTGATTTAATGCTAAGCCCCTAGTACAGTGCACCATGTGTGCCCAGAGCCTGTAAACCAAGTGCTGTTAGTGGGCTTGCAGCATAGATTGTGCCACCCACACAAGCAGCCTTGCAATAGGGGCTCAGACCTGCCATTGCAGTGTATGTGTTTAGTTCATATTGCCATATCAACCTGGCAGGTGCACCAACTTGCCATGCCCTAACCTTCCCTTTTCTTTCACGTGTCACCCCTAAGGTAGGTCCAAGGTACTCCTGTGGGCAGGGTGCAGTGTATATAAAAGGTAGGACATGTCCTAATAGTGAAATACTACCAATTTCATTGTTCACTATTGAAAGGCTATCTGTCCCATAGGATAGAATTGAGAGTGTACTTATTACACCTTATAAGTATAAGTGCCAATGGGAACAAGATAGGAAAATTGAGTTTAGTATGCCTGAACTCAGAATCTAAAGATGCATCTTTTAGTAAGGATGATTTTTATATTCTGGGTTTGAAAATAACACTTTTAGAAAATAGGTATTTTTTGCTTAGCCATCCAATGTGCCTCTGCTAGGGTTATGAATTGACTGTCTGACTTTGGAGTGACAGGGGCTGGAGATGTGTATTCTGTTCAGATAACCATTTGGGGGAAGGTTGAGGTGCGTCCTGCCTTTCCATGGCGCGTCAGGGCTGGGCTGAGTAGACCTGGGCTGCATTCTGAGTAGGGGAGGAGACTTCCTTCACACTAGAATGGGCCTGGTCTGCCTTGTACAATGCTGTCTCCACCTCCTGCCAGGAAGCTGGGCCAGAGAGGCAGAACTGGTTTTTGCTGAGCACAGACACTCTCTGCCTCCAGAGAACAAAGGAATTTGTACTATAAAACCCCAGACTTTTACATCACTTTTGGAATTCAAGAGGAACCTCTGCCACGGAGAAGAGCTGGAAGGAGCTGGAGGAGAAGTACTGCCCCTTAGCTGTGTGCTGTCTGGGATTGACCTGCAGTAGCTGTTTCTGGAAAAGAGAGGATCTGTGCGTGTATCATACTTGACAAAGTACCTCCAAGGGCATGAGGTAGAGCTTGACAAATAACAATATTCCCTCACGACCTACACAATTTTGGAAATGACAACTTCTATACTTTAGCAATTATTGTTTAACACAGTGTGGCAACATTAACTTTTTTTTCCATTTGTAATTTTTATTATTTTTCTAAGTACAAAATATCATTCATCAATTTATCATTTTAACATATACAATTTCAAAGTTCATTTAGTAGAACATATAGTGATTCATTTAAGACGATAAAAGACATAACCATTCCATGCAGAGAAACCATATAAAACTAAACAGTTCTTACAATTTCACACAACAGACTCTCTCATTCATACTCCATTCACTCCTTATTCTGCGTCTGAGGGATCGCAGATTAAAGCGCGAAATTAATACGCAAGGTCGACGCGTTTCGGCGGTGTGAAACCACCTTCCTCAGGACCTTTTGGCAGAATAAACAGATATTCATAAATGAATTATAACCACTGCACGGTAGGGTATCCGGAAATTTTCTACGGTGGACCCCTGCTTCGGTCACAAGATCATATCAATAGGATATATCATTCTTAAATGTTCCACACATAAAAGCTAACTATTCCTCAGTCGATTACAGTTACGAGGGTTATCTTGAGTTATACATCTTTCTGCAGCGAATCAAGGTTTTCTTCTTCAAACACTTTGAGGCCCAAAAAGCTTATTCTTTCGCCTAATTTATTGGGGTGAATCACTTCTGTGATTTGTCAGGTTAGGTTTTGGATTTGTTTGCCATTAATTTGTCTTTCTCTGAATGCGCGTAATCCAACTCCTGCCGGCATACCCTCGTAACGTTCAGTGAGCCAGCTTGTGAGGTAGAGCTTGCCCCCTGTTCAAAAAGTCCCAGGAACAGCAAAAACTTCACAATATTTCTGGGCACCGTCTCTGGAACTGATGGTTTCAATCGCTGAGGAGAAGAGCAGCCAACTGTCTGTTGCTGGTTGCGTGTTCTGAACGTACCGCAGAAGGCACCACCGCACTTCGCACCGTATCCATGGTCCCACTAAAGCCGCTGGGCTATCATCACTAAGCTGCTGCCTGCACCACGTCCTGTGGGCACCACGCTCCTCACCGTCTTGCTTCACTCTGCCCAGAACCTCACAGAGACCGTCGCTGCCCACCCGAACATCGACTGGCTCTGTCGCCTGCACCATGACCTGCAAGCACCTCATCAAGCACCTCCTCACTCTGCATCGTAAGCCTTAGCCTCACCGATGCTATTGGATAACCATCACGAGCCGCTGTCTGCACCATGCCGTGAGGCCACCACACGCTGCACCGCTTCCACTTCACACCGTAACCGCGACCGTTGCCTCTACCGACTCATACCTACGGGATTGGCCACACCAAGAAAGGTACTTTCTACGAGTCTATCAACACTACTGCTGACTCCTACAGACGTGGTCACTCGTACTGTTAGATTCTGTTGTTTTCAGCATTGGGGTAGCCCCGGACGGAGCAACAGACTTGGAAGTCCTGTGATTTTGAGATATTTCTGCAATTGAAAGGTTATCTTGCAATGTACTAATTTTTCCAGTATTGTATGTTGGATTTTTGCCGTTTTTGGTCTTGTTGGGTTAGATAAAGATTTGCTATTTTTCTAAATTGGTGTAGTGTCCATTTGTAGTGTTTTCACTGTGTTACTGTGTGCATGCACAAATGCTTTATACACTGCCTCTGTATTAAGCCTGTCTGCTCATGCCAAGCGACCAAGGGGGTGAGCATGGGTTATTTTAGAAGTGTATCCCCCTTACCCTGACTAGGAAAGAGGGCCCCTACTAGGACAAAGATAACCTTAGGGTAGCCATGCGCTATACAAGTATAATTTCATTCATTCATTCATTCAAGGTGCAAATAATTGTCAACTAGAGACCTCCATTTTTAACAGTACTCAATATGTGCACATTGTTTGACTATTGATCGACTCAAGTGAACCTTCAGATCTACTCTACCAACAGCATTATCAACTTGAGCATCAGCCAAATTAATTCCTTCTGTCAGGAGCTACATATATTATCCATTGACCACACTCTTTGTGTGACCCACCTCCTTCTGAAATCCGTATTAATGGCATACACTGCTTTTCACAGTTTTCAAGAAACACTTGGGTAAACAGTTATAAGGGCTCAGGTGTGTTCTGTGCTTCTCTTTTTAATGCGTCCAAGGGGCTTCTGGCCCTACCCCGTCTACCTCTCCTACAAAGTCTGTTATCACTTCCATCCATAAATCTGCTATCAATTTTTTGCGGACCACTCTCTGCTCCTCAAAAAAATTACCGTAAACATTTCATTTTATTTTTGAAACACATCCCATTTTCTTTTAAGGAAAATAGGCTGCATTCAAACGCAAAAAAATGATTGCTTTATTGAAAAGCAATAACAGATATGGTGGTCTGCTGACTCCAGTAGGTCACCATCCCTGACAATTCCTAATGACCTGCAAATTCGACCTACCTCATTAATATTTATGAGGTAGGTCAATTTGTGACCCACTAGGAATCAATAATTTGAAAGAAAAATGTTCATACATTAGGAGTTGCAATTTTCTAATTGCAATTCGGTGCTAATCGCAATTAGGAAATCACAATTCCTAATGTTACTACATTCGGCACTTAATTCCCTGAATCAAGTCTGAAGTATCCAGACTGGCGGGTTCACGAAGTAATATAGTACTCGCGGTAGGATTACCATTTTTCACAGTGCAATTCTATTCCTTATTGGCAACTTCAGGAAGCACCAACAGTGCACATGGCCCTTCAGCACTCTCGCGTGAATTCCAAATTCCCCTCTCGTAGGTGATTGTCAGAATGATATATTTTAATCCCCAAGTATTGAAGAACCTGGTATTCCCACAGAACGCCAACCTCTCTCAGAGGGCCCTGCATGTCTGGGGACACCAGGAAGGCACAATTCGAGTTCCAATTATGTATACACTGGACACCCTCCCCAGGTCCCTCAAGATCTCAACACTCCAGGGATCCCTGTCTCAGCGCCCCTAAGATACAGGAGCACTTCATCTGCGTGTAGCAAAATTACATTTCCACGTCCTCTAGGGGGATTCTCCTTCCCACTCCTTCCTCTCTGGCCACACAGGTAAGAGGCTCCACAACCAGTGAGAAAAGCATCGGGGAGAGGGGACATCCCAGTTGGATACACTTGTAGAGACCAAATGCCTCAGATATACATTGCCCTTTTCTGACCCTAGCCCTGGATGCTGAGTACAGTGACGTGACCCATCTGCCCCATCCCTGACCTAAGTTTATGCGTCTCATCACTGCTCCCAGTGTTTGCTATCAAATGCCTTTCTTATATTCAGGGACAGTCAATCAATCAATCAGTGACATTTATAGAGCACTCTACTCACCCATGAGGGTCTCAAGGCGCTGAAGGGGGGGTGCAGCTACTGCTCGAATAGTCAGGTCTTGAGGTGTTTCCTGAAGGTGAGGTGGTCCTGGGTCAGTCATAGGTGTGCGGGGCGGGAGTTCCATGTCATGGCTGCCAGGTAGGAGAATGATCTTCCTCCGGTGGTGGTTCTACGAATCCGTGGGACGGTGGCGAGGGCGAGGCTGGTGGAGCGGAGCTGGCGGGTGGGGGTGTAGAACGAGAGGCGGTTGTTGAGGTACTCGGGCCCATGTTGTGGAGCGCTTTGTGTGCGTGGGTGAGCAGCCTGAACGTGATCCTCTTGCTGACGGGGAGCCAGTGCAGGTTTGTCAGGGGGGCGGATATGTGGCTGTGGCGAGGGATGTCGAGGATGAGTCGTGCGGAGGCGTTCTGCATGCGCTGAAGACGTTTCTGGAGTTTGACTGTGGTTCCTGCGTATAGGGCATTCCCGTAGTCCATTCGGCTGGTGACGAGGGCCTGGGTGACTGTCTTTCTGGTTTCGGTGGGGATCCACCGGAAGATCTTTCGGAGCATGCGCAGGGTGGTGAAGCAAGAGGACAAGACTGTGTTGACTTGCTTGGTCATCGTGAGGGAGGAGTCCAGGATGAATCCCAGGTTGCGTGCGTGGTCCGTGGATGTCGGTGCGGTGCCCAGCGCCATGGGCCACCAGGAGTCATCCCAGGCGGATGGGGATTGTACGAGGATGAGGACCTCCGTTTTGTCTGAGTTGAGCTTCAGACGGCTGTGCTTCATCCATTCTGTGGCATCTTTCATTCCGTCCTGGAGGTTGGTTTTGGCGGTGGATGGGTCTTTGGTGAGGGAGAGTATCAGCTGGGTGTCGTCGGCGTAGGAAATGATGTTGATGTTGTGCTTGCGTGCGATGGTGGCGAGGGGGCTCATGTAGATATTGAAGAGGGTTGGGCTGAGTGAGGAGCCTTGTGGTACGCCGCAGATGATCTTGGTGGCCGTGGAGCGGAAGGGGGGAGGCGGACTCTCTGGGTTCTGTCAGAGAGGAACAATGTGATCCAGTCCAGGGCCTTTCTTTGGATCCCAGTGTTGTAGAGGCGAGTTATTAGGGTGCGGTGGCAGACGGTATCAAAGGCTGCCGAGAGGTCCAGGAGGATGAGGGCGGCTGTCTCTCCGTTGTCCATCAGGGTCCTGATGTCAACGGTGGCTGCGATGAGGGCGGTCTCGGTGCTGTGGTTGGCTCGGAATCTGGAATGGGATGGGTCGAGCGAGTTGTTTGCTTCGAGGAATGCAGTCAGCTGTTTATTGACGGTCTTCTCGATGACTTTAGGGGAGAAGAGAGATGGGGCGAAAGTTCTTGAGGTCTTTGGGGTCCGCTGTTGGTTTCTTCAGAAGGGCGTTGATTTCTGTGTGTTTCCAGCTTTCAGGGAAGGTGGCTGATGTGAAGGAGCTGTTTATGACGTTCCGGAGGTGGGGTGCGATGATGGTGTCGGCTTTGTTGAAGATATGATGAGGGCATGGGTCGGAGGGGGAGCCAGAGTGGATGGTGTTCATGATGTGGGTGGTGTCTTCAGTGCTGATGGGCGTCTATGCGCTGAGGGTGGTGGTGGGGGTCGTTGTTTTGGTGGCTGGAGGTGGAGTCTGGGGTCCGAAACTGTCGTGTATATCTGCGATCTTGCGGTGGAAGAATGTGGCGAGGGAGTTGCAGAGGTCTTGCGACGGAGTGATGGCATTGTTGCTGGCGCTGGGGTTGGAGAGCTCTTTGACGATGCTGAAAAGTTCCTTGCTGTTGTGGGTATTGTTGTCCAGCCGCTCTTTGAACGATGTCCTTTTGGTGGTGCGGATCATCTGGTGATATTCGCGGGTGGCGCTCTTGAGGGCTGTCATGTTTTCTGATGTTAGTTTGTGGCGCCAAGCTTTTTCGAGGGTTCGGCATGATTTCTTTGCGACCTTGAGGGTGTCTGTGAACCATGAGGTTTTTCTGTTGCCAGTCTTGCTTAGGGGTTTCTTCAGTGGAGCGAGGTCATCGGCGCAGTTGGTGATCCACTGTGCGAGATTGTGAGCTGCGTCGTTGTGCCAGGGGTGTCGACAGGTGGGTTCTGGCTCAGCGATGTGGATAGCTGGTCTGTGGTGACTTTGCTCCAGCATCTGCGGGGGATCTGTAGCGTGTGGTGCTGTAATACCTTGTGGGGTTTTCATCTAGCACCCTAAACAATGTCTAATGTTTAATGATATGTGACACTGGGGATTAAAACTGTGTTGATTATGATGAGCCAATGTCTTCAAGAGTGGTGGTAACTGATTGGCCAACACTTAACTTAGGATCGTAAAATCCAAATTTAGCATTGAAACGGGTCTGGATGCTGTCACGTTCAGTGTGCCGCTCTTGGGTTTAGGTATCGGAACAATTAAGGTTTATCTAGTAGTATCTGGTAAGGCACCGTTCTCCAGTGCCCAGTGTACATGGTGGGCGATTTCAGAGCCAAATGAGCCATATAGGCATAACCCGCCCATCCCAGGTGTTTTTCCATGTGCTAGTTCTATGATGGCTCCCCTGATTTGATTTTCTGTGATTGGTTCCCCAGCCCCCCACTGGTCTGGGCATCCAGTTCATTCAAAGAAGGATTCTATCTCGTCCTCCGGATCCTGCTCCACGCATAAGGCTTGGTAATGTTGGACAAATACTTTGTATATCCATTTCTGTGCCCAGGCTTTATCAGCCATGCTAATCGTCGTCCCACTCTACCTCCCTCTGCATGGGTAATGTTCAGATGATCCCAGATCGACCAAATTTTTCCCTCCCCCTAGGAAGTCTAGGCCAGATTGTGGGACCTGTCGGGAGGTCCCTTTCCAGTGCATCTATACAATCCTGCAACTTAGTCACTTCGTTTTCCATGGACTTCCTAACTCAAACAGACTGTCCTGTACAGAAGCATCTCACTACTACCTGCTGGGCTGTACCTTGATTGAACCCTGAGATGTGTTTGTGTCCTCCAAACTGGTTGTGTTTGTGACATCAGTTCCGCCAACCATTTCAGAGCCAATCAGTGTTACCACCGTCTCCAACATAGGTGTCAGGTTCTGTTGTGTACCTGGTCCCTCACCTGTTGCCATAGCAGTCCTCTGGTTCTGTGTCATCTATTTTGTCCTCTACGTATGATCAAGCCGCCTATTCTTACATTCCTTCACAGTCCTGCATGTGCCAAATCATTAACATAGGAATGATGCCTTTTAACAAGGTGGTCTTCCTTGACTGTGGGACCTTAGGTCTGATACTGACAAAGAGATCATATATTTATTCATCCATTCAAGAAACGTTATTCTGTTTTAGCAAACCATAAAAGCAGACATAAAAATACTGACAGTTAAAATGGAAAATACTAATTTCCATATATAGAATAAAAACAATGAAGCATATATCCTACTTGTATTTTCTTTAGCTTGCAATTAAAGTGATAAAGTGTTTTTAAATACATTTTGTCAAAACTATGTTTCATATAAAATACAGTATCAATCGATATGGGTAAGTAAAAACAGCCAAATATAATTCATTCTCAATGTAGAGCTGCAACTATTTCCCAGCAACTCTCCTACCCTTATTTACGGCGAATCTATAAACAGGGTGGCAAACTTCATCTTGTCTGGAGTAGCCGCAGGTACTCCAGTGCCTCTTTCCACTTCACAATATTTCAGATTCTTAATATTGGTCTTAATATATGTTTGCACTGATCTTTGTACAACTCACAGAAGAAAAACAGGGGGAGTTGTGATAGTTACGCCGTGGTATTACAGGGGCATGGCGACTGGTCTTTAATTTAAATGCTAGGACACCAAACAGTGGGCCAGGAAGAGTCTAAATCTGACCAGGTAAAATCTTTGCTTACGAGGTATTTTCAGGAATTCGGGTTCAGTATCTGGTGTAGTACTCAGAGGAAGGTATCTCTCAACTGACCCCTTCTTCCTGGTGAACGCCCATCTACTCTTAGCTAAAATCTTTGCTAATGCATCTTTTACTAAAAGTTTATCCGATCGTCTAATGCACAGTAGATTGTCAAAGAGGTCCATCCCATTAAATGCTCGAAGATTCTCTCTAATATGTGAGAGCCACTTAATTTTGTTGGCCCCAGCCAATCTGAGGAAATCAGAGATCACTGACTAGGTCAAAGCAGAGTAGGCGCCAGTCGCAGTGTATCCCCTAAACTCTGGAGGCCTAATTCTTCATGGGCAATTATGGCTAGAACACTATTGGGGAGTGACAATAACCTGTGCAAGAACCTAATCTCACACATTTGTAGATCAGAATGATTAAGGTGTCCCCAGACCACCACATTTTAGGAAGCGACTGGGACCGGTCTTGTTTTGTATATTGTGATCAAATGGTCCACAGGGCTGGACTGGAAACCGAAACCGGACCTGGCAAACTGCCCACCCCCCCCCCCCCTCAGGTGAGGGGAGGCAGCTGAGCAGTTTACGAGGGCCTGTTTCGGCCGATTTTGTTGCAGGGGGCCGAGGTTGCCGACCCCAGTAACAAAAACGCCCCCCCAGGAGCCCAAAATCGGCCCCCACCCTAGCGGCCCACCGGGGTAACTCCCGGTGCGTGCTACAGCCAGTCCGGCCCTAATGGTCCAAGAGCATGGCCGCTAACTTGGCAGTAAACGTAAACAAGGAGGCTATAGCCTATTTAAACTGGGTGACTCTTATGTCCCTCAAATGCTTTCAACTATTCTGGCTGTCAAACAGGTAGGTAAGCGTAGGTACACGGCTGAGTGTAGAACCATTGATATAGAAAGGTGCCAACCTGCTTCGAGGACGGCCACACACCATAGCAAAATACTTCGACCTATTTGTCAAAAGACCTAAAGCGGGCAATAAAGTCCCAAAAGAAATCAACAGTTTCTGCAAACCCCGTCCTTTTCTGGCCATGAGAACACAAGCACCTGCATACATAAGTGCAGGGGCGGGCGTTTCTATACCGTGGGCGGATCAGAGAAATCATTTGGCAAATGTTTATCAAGGTCATTAATATAAAAGCTAACAAGCATTTGCAATGCAATAGGTTTTGCATTAATTAAGTTTGAGCTACTGGCATTGCTAATTATATGCACAAGACAGTCAAAAAATTCTTACCAAATTTCACCAACGTGGTTACCCCACGAATCTCACTGAAACTGCAGAACAACGAGCATCTGCTCGAACCAGGGAAGACCTATTGAAACCTAAAAATACTCCCCAGGAGGATAACACACGCCTTGTATTTGTATCCAAATTTTCTACTCAATCTGCCAAAATAAAAGAGTCGATACAACCAATGTTGTATACATGTTAAAGTGCCCTTGTGGCCTCCCATATGTGGGAAAAACTGAACGTAAAATCAAAACGAGACTGACGGAACATCGCAGCAATATCCGCACAAAGAACCTAAAGTCCTGCATTGCCGCACACTTTGTTGCACAATCGCATAATCCCAGCCAAATTCGTTTTCTAATTTTGGAAGTGGTTATTAAATTACCACACAAAGACAACAACAAACATTTACTACAACGTGAACTGCATTGGATACACCTTCTTCATGCGCTACATCCGAAAGGACTTAATGACAGATTAGAATTTAGTTGTCATTTATGACCACTCCCTGTGTATTCTGTTTATTGTGTAAAGATTCCCTTGATCTCTCGTTGTTATGTTATGTTATGTTAAAAGAATTTATTGAGCGCGACTAACACCATTAGGTTTCTTGGCGCTTATGCTGAGGGAGCGGTGAAGGAAAGGTGAAATAGAATCTAGATATAGGACTCGGTGAAGAGGAGGGTTTTAAGGAGTGATCTAAACCCAGAATATGAAGGTGACAACCTAAGAGAAAGGGGAAGGGAATTCCAGAAAGAAGGAGCCAGAAATGAAAACCTAAGGCCACCGTGTTTCTTCCTCTTAAATCTGGGACCTGATAGCAAGGCCATCTGAGATGACCGAAGATTACGAGGAGGAGCATACGGGTGGAGGAGAGAAAAGATAAAGAGGGGACCTTGGCCTGCAAGAGATTTTGAAATAATGCAGCCAAGCTTAAACTTGCAGCGAGCAGATACCGGGAGCCAGTGGAGACTTCTTAGGAGAGGACGAACATGTTGATCTCTAGGTTGGTGGTAAATCAGGCGAGCAGCTTGATTTTGGATCAACTGGAGTCTCTTCAGTTGGTAATCAGGAATGCCTACATACAATGCATTTGCGTAGTCAAGCCTCGAAATGACTAACGCAAGCAGAGCCAAAGTAAGGGCTTTGGTGGTGAGTAGGCGGGAGATTTTTTGGATTTTCCTGAGTTGGAAATGGCTGGCGGACACTACTGCGCTGATCTGGGGTGTCATAGAGAGATCGTTGCTAATGACAACGCCCAGGCTTTTGGCGCAATTAACTGGGGGAGGAGAACTACCCAGACTGGCAGGCCAATAGGAAGGCTGCCAAGGGTTGGAAGGTCCCCCGACAAGAATTAGTTCAGTCTTGTCGGGGTTGAGCTTCAGATGGTTTGAGCTCATCCAATTACTAATGAAGCAGAGCGTGTTTTGGAAAGTGGTGATGGAGTCATCAGAGGAGTCAATAGTGAAAACTAGTTGAATGTCATCCGCGTAATTAAACGCGGTGACACTCAACCCGCGGAGGGAACGAAGTAAAGGGGCCAGGTACAAATTAAAAAGGAGAGGGGACAAAGAGGAGCCCTGCGGGACACCACAGGTCAGCCCGACCTGGGTAGCAGAGAACTGGGACAACCTGACGGCTTGTTGGCGTTCAGTCAAGAAAGACTGAACCCAGGCCAGGGCGGTACCCTGGATACCAGCCTCTCTGACACGGTCGACCAAGATACCATGGTCGACCGTGTCAAAGGCGGCCGATAAATCCAAGAGGACCAGGGCCTGACGGATGTTAGCGTCGGCCCCTCTACGCAGTTCATCCATCACGGAGAGGATGACTGCCTCCGTGGAATGCGCAGGTCTGAACCCGGCCTGCTGGGGGTCCAAGACACATGAGTCTTCGACGAAAGTGCTGAGTGTGTGAGTTACATGCGATTCCAAGACTTTGCTAAGGAAAGGGAGAAGGGATATAGGGCGATAGTTGCTCATGATGGAGGGGTCTGCCGAGGGTTTTTTCAAGATAGCGACCACCTCGGCCTGTTTAAAAGAACAAGGGACCTCCCTGGTGGCCAAAGAGTTGTTTAGAAGGGCCAAGGGGGGTTCAGGGCAGGAAGTGAAAGCTTCCCGGAGGGCCGAGGGAGGGCAACAGTCGCGGGGAGAACCAGAAGAAACTTTGTGCAAGAGTGAAAGAAAATTGGCTGTCAAGATGGGGGGGATCTGGTTTAAGATATGGGAATTGAGATAATTGGTGGGGTCGGTGAGCGAAGAGGGGGCTAACGGGGCTTGGGCAGAAATACTGGTTTTACTTTTAGCAATTTTTTCAACAAAAAATTGATTCAAGGAATCGCACAAGAATTGGGAGGGGAGGGGCGCAATGGTAACTCTCGTCGGGTTTGACAGTTCCTCCACAATTGGAAATATATCCTTAGATTTATTAGCGGAATCCAAAATTCTATTAGAGAAATAGAAGGATTTGGCCGATGCTATAGCTGATTTATACTTTTTAAGCAGGGAGGAGAATATCTCTTTGGTCTCGGGGGAATACCCCCGGCGCCAGCGCCGTTCTGCCTGGCGGAGACCGAGTTTTAGGGCTCTCAAGTCCTCGGTGAACCACTTCTGGGCGTCATGGCAGCGTCTCGCTCTAACTAATTTTAGGGGTGCTACTACATCAGCAGCAGAAATGAGCCAATGGGTGAGGCTCAGTGTCTGGGAATCGATGGAGACCAATGGATCAGGGGTGGGTGGAGCAGATGAGCTGAGGAGAGAGGTAAATGCGTTTAAGTCTGCCCTGTTCCAGTTGCGGGCCAGAAAGTTGGAGTCTCGAATCTTGGTGACAGGGGAGGGCATCGCTAGGGTAAAAGTAATTAAAGAGTGGTCTGACCAAAGGCAGGGAAGAACAAGGGGGGCGGAAATATCCAGGCAGGATGTCCAAACCTGGTCTAGGGTATGACCCTTAATGTGTGTGGGTGAGTGAATGTGCTGAGTGCAGTTTAAGCCTAGCATAAGGTCTGAGAAAGCCAGAGAGCCTGGGGTTTCATGGGCATCCGACGGCCAGTAATTGAAGTCTCCCAGGACCAATACGTTGGCGTTATTAATAGTGAGCTGGGAGATGAGATTGCCAAACTGGGCCGAAAAATTGGGCATAGGTTGAGGGGGCGGTAGACCAGGGCGCATACGAGGGATGACCCTGCCTGTTCCAGTCTGAGTACCAGGCACTCAGTCATAGGGATACTGGTAGTGGGTACTACGGAGAAACGAATCGGGTGCTTAATGATGGCAGCAACCCCCCCTCCAGCTTTGCCAGAGGCGCGGTTGACTTGTAGTATGTAGTATCCAGGGGGGATGGCCGCCAGGATATCAGGGAAAGAATCATCTGTTAACCAGGTCTCGGTCAAGAACAAGATGTCCGGCTGTTCTGACCCCAGGAGATAAAAAATATCTGACTGGTGGCTGACCAGGGACCGGGTGTTGAGGTAGGTCACTGACAGAGAAGATTTTAAAACTCTTGCCGACGAAGAGATACAGGGCCTAGGCCCCAAGGCTAGAGACCTGGAGATGGATAAGGGGAAAATAATCTCAGGAAAAGATTTTCGGGCAGTGAACAGGTCAAATGAGGCGAGCCTAGGGGATGACTCAGGTGGAGGGAGGGCAGGATCGTGACACATAATAAGGGAGGAGCGGGAGTACGTGAGGAAAGAGGCAGAGTGGCGTGCCCCTTGCCCCGGCCGGCCGCGGACGGGCGCAGACGGGCTTAACTCAGGCGCAACTCCGGCGCGCCTACGACGCGCCCGCTGCACTCGTCCGCTGCGCTGACGCATTGTGGGCGTTTAAATAGGATGATGACGAGGGGGGTGTGGCGAAGGTCTGACTCGCCAACCAACCCAACCCAAGATGGCGGCCGCGGCCGCTGGGGAGCACCGTTAAGCGGTCAGCCCACAGCAGGCGGCTTGGCTTCTAGGAGGGTGACGACCAAGTTAAAAGGTGAGTGTCCCTGCTAGTAGTCAGCAGGACAATAGTGAAGGTGTTTAAAATTAAAGTCGCTGCTCGTAGTCAGACAGGACAAAGATCAAGAAGATAGCTGTCAGTGCTCGTAGTCAGCATGACAATAATTAAAAAAGAGAAAGCAGCAGCGCTCCAGCAATCGCGCACTGGCCCTCTGCCACCGGGCTGCTTGCGATGTTTGCCTGCTCGTTTGCCTGCTAATCTCCATTGACTCATGTTTTCTATATTCACACCCACTGCGCTTTCTCCATTTTATCCTCTTGTTGTTCTTGTGTTCTTTTTCGTTTTTCTTTTCTCTCTCTTATTCACCACGATCCTTTGCATTCTCATGTATATACTTTGACCTACATCTAATTAAATATATACATGTTTGCATTCCTTCTAAGGTCTGTCTCTGTTCTCTTTAACACTATTCTTTCTTCGGTTCACAGCCGTTTCTAACTCATATCACTCTTAGTTACCTTCCTGTCTAACTTCCACCGCGTAGTCCTATTTTTATGCTTACGAATTCATTTTCTAAATAGGAGCATGTGCGCATGCTCGGCGTCTTCCGGTTTGCCGTTCGGTCGGACCGGACCTATCTACCTTCTCTATCGCAACTGATTTACTCCATGCCTGGTAAGCGGTCGTGTCACTGGCACTATACCGTCTCCGTTTTTCTAACTTTCGGGCTGGGACTCACCGGCACCGATTAAATTGCATGCACGGTACAGTTTCCTTATCTGCTATCTTCCCACAATATCCCGCACCCTCTCGGCAAGTAAATAGAGGCTTTCACCCTGTCACCTCATTTCTACAACCATTTCCTCCACCGTCCTTACTTTGTTGCTTTTTTAAGTTCTGGTATTTTTGGGTGCTACGATCACAGCATGGCTCTGCATGCACTTTAACACTGCTTTTTTTCATTTTTGTATATGACTCCAAAATCTTGACGTTTTCTTAAAGCTATGGGTGTATACTATTTTTATGAACACCCGTAAGTTCACGGGCACCTGCTAACAGATTGATATGAGCACTTCTTTTACCCAGCCTTTTGACTCAATGCAGCTCCCAGCTATCAGCTTTCTATAGCGTTTCTTTTTCTTTTTCTTATTCTTATACAGATTCCCCCTGAAGAAGTGCTAATAAGCACGAAATGCATCGGGGTTTTATTCTATCATGGAATTCTATTATGGAGTACTAAATGATGTAAAACCTTCATTTATATCGTCTACATCAAAACGCCATTAACATATGATGAAATATGCAAAAATGAGACTGTTTTGATCACCATTTGGATTGTACCAATTAAAAACTACATTGCTAACATATGAAGTACAGGTAAACATTCACTTATTTACGCACTGATGTGCATCAAGAGTGCCCAGGGATAGTCCTTACCCTTTGTAAGGCTTTCCATGTTTTAAAAGTAAAGTGCGCCACACAGCGATTGCTACAATAGTTAATTGTGGATGCGTTAACAATTAATGTGTGCACTGATGGCTGGTCGTGTGTGTGCCTGTAGAAATTGTGCACTGATGGCTGGTGGTGTGTGTGCCTGGTGGAAGTGTGCACAGTCGGCTGGTGGTGTGTGTGCCTGGTGAAAGCGTGCACTGACAGCTGGTGGTGTGTGTGTGCCTAGTGAAAGCATGCACTGACGTCTGGTGGTGTGTGCCTGGTGGAAGCGTGCACTGCCAGCTGGTGGTGTTTGTGCCCGGTGAAAGCGTGCACTGATGGCTGGTGGTATTTGTGCCCGGTGAAAGCGTGCACTGACGACTGATGGTGTCTGTGCCTGGTGAAAGTGTGCACTGATGGTGTGGTTGTATGTGTGGTTGTGTGTGTGTGGTTGTGTGTGTGGTTGTCTGTGTGGTTGTGTGTGTGATTGTGGTGGTGTGTGTGGTTGTGGTTGTGTGTGTGTGTGGTTGTGATTATGTGGGTGTGTTTGTGTGTGGTTGTGTGTGTGTGGTTGTGTGTGTGGTTGTGTGTAGTTGTGTGTGGTTGTGTGTAGTTGTGTGTGTGTGGTTGTGTGTGTGTGGTTGTGTGCGTGTGTGTGTGGTTGTGTGTGTAGTTGTGTGTGTGGTTGTGTGTATGGTTGTGGTTGGGGTTGTGTGTGTGGTTGTGTGTGTGGTTGTTGTGTGTGTGGTTATGTGTGGTTGTGTGTGTGGTTGTTGCTGTGTGTGTGGTTGTGTGTGGTTGTGTGTGTGGTTGTGCGTGTGTGGTTGTGGTTGTGTGTGTTGTGTTGTGTTTGTGGTTGTGTGTGTGGTTGTGTGTGTGCTTGTGTGTGTGCTTGTGTGTGTGCTTGTGGTTGTGTGTGTGTGGGTGTGTGTGGTTGTGTGTGTGTGGTTGCGTGTGTGGTTGTGGTTATGTGTGGTGGTGTGTGGGGTTGTGTGTGTGGTTGTGTGTTTATGTGTGTGGTTGTGTGTGTGGTTGTGTGGTTGTGGGTGTGGTTGTGTGGTTGGATGTGGTTGTGTGTATGTGTGGTTGTGGGTGTGGTTGTGTGTGTGTGGTTGTGTGTGGTGTGTGTGTTGTGTGTGGTTGTGTGTGTGTGATTGTGTGTGGTTTTGTGTGTGGTTGTGTGTGTGGTTGTGTGTGTGTGTGGTTGTGTGTGTGATTGTGTGTGTGTGACTGTGTGTGTGGGTTTGTGTGTGTGGTTGTGTGTGGTTGTGTTTGTGGTTGTGTGTGGTTGTGTGTGTGGTTGTGTGTATTGTATTTGTGGTTGTGTGTGTGTGGTTGTGTGTGTGTGGTTGTGTGTGTGGTTGTGTGTATTGTGTTTGTGGTTGTGTGTGTGGTTGTGTGTGCGTGGTTGTGTGTGTGGTTATCTGTGTGTGTATGTGTGTGGTTGTGTGTGTGGTTGTGTGTGTGGTTTTGGGGTTGTGGGCGTGGTTGTGTGTGTGGTTGGGTGGTTGTTTGTGGTTGTGTGTGTGGTTGTGTAAATGTAAAAATGTAAATTGATACTTGTATAGCGCACTACTCACCCGCAAGGGTCTCAAGGCGCTTGTACGAATACCGCTGTGGAACCCATCCTGGCTTTCCCTGTGAGGTGTCCACTCCTGGACACCCCCAAGGTGGAGGCCAGGCATCCTTAGCGTTGTGGGGACCGTTGTGGAGATTAAGCAAGCTATTCCCCAGAGTTGCAGAGTGGGACTCCATGATTGGAATAGGCAACGAGGCGAGAATTATCAGGTCTGTGGAATTTTTGAGCCCAAGACCCGCCGAGGCGGGTAATTGTACCCTGGTCCCAGGCTAGACCTCTGCATCAGGGTCTGCTGCTCTAACCATTGAGCCACACTTCTCCACTGTGTGTGTGTGTGTAGTTGTGTGTGTGTGGTTGAGTGTGGGATTGTGTGTGTGGTTGTGTGTGGTTGTGTTTGTGTGGTTGTTGTGTGTGTCTGGGTGTGGTTGTGTGTGTGTGTGGCTGTGTGTATGTGTGTGGTTGTGTGTATGTGTGTGGTTGTATGTGTGGTTGTGTGTGTGGTTGTGGTTGTGTGTGTGGTTGTGTGTGTGGTTGGTTGTGTGGTTGTGTGTGTGGTTGTGCGTGTGGTTGTGTGTGGTTGTGGTTGTGTGTGTGACAGTAATACTAAAAGCATGTCAAGATATAGGAACACAAACATCGAGTTTGTGGAAAGAGAAAGCACGTTGTAAGTCAAACGGGCAGCAGCAAAGCATTAACACAACATGTTCTTTGATGTTTGATATTCTTTGAGCAAGAACATCAAAGGGGCGCCGCGAAAGTGATCGCGGGTGAAAGTGAAAGTGATCACGGGTGCTTACTGACCTAAATGCCAAAATAGTAAATGAAACAACAAATTAGACTAAATGCCATGAATTACATGAAGTGACGTGAACAAAGTGTAAATACATGCAAAACATGCAGAAACTCACCACCATGAGTGTATAGTGTAGTTCCTATATTCCCAATAGGCTTTGCGCTTTGGAATAATATATCCTATAGATTAATCATAGGACTAAGGTCGACTAGGTCTCTATCGAATATACTAGACTTAATTGTGTGTGCCAGCTAGCTCAGAGGTCACTAGAAACTTTTTCGAATTCACAAGAAGGGATTAGTCTTTGACAACCGTATAAACATGACAACTTTGTTTCCCCAAGCTAAAACGTATCTTCAGAGTCGTGGAAACAATAGATAGATATTTCACTCAGTCAATCGTGCATGCTTCGTTTCACTAGAGGTGCAGAGAAAGTAGAAAGACGGACGTTTTCAATAAAAGGATTTATTAAACAGTCTTCTTTCTCAAGCATAAGAAATGAACTGCTACAATAGTAAAACTGTTTGTAAAATATAATGCGTACAGTATAAATAGTAGAATAAAATAATACTGTAAGAGCATTGCATGGTACCTAACCCATATATAAATACATACATAAATTACAGAGGCTAAAAGTACTCAACTGGCGCTTCTAAAATACGCCTACTCCGGTGTACCTAACCTAAGCTTAGTACGAGGGAAGAAGTAACTGAGGTGTAGCATAAATGTAGTATTCTTTTACCAAGAATCTGCTCAAGATTTCTCTAAGGGTCTAAACAGCTCTGTACCTTAGTTTAGAATGGAGAAGGTCAGTCTCGGACTCGATTTCCCAACAACCCGCAGTGTAGCTTGGAAACACTGGAGCTGGATTTCTCGACAGGAGAAAAAACAGCGTCTCTCTCAGTGCGTCTGCTGGAGGGTCGGCTTCCTTCGTCACTTGCTGAAGCAGGGCACGCAGGCAAGTAGATAGTCGAACTGCTCCAAACCACCATGTGTTTGCTTGGGCGAGTGTGGGCATATTTATACCTTGAAGGGGACGACTTTGACGTGCAGTTAGACATAATAACATCATCAAAGAGTCTCAGTTCTTTGAAAACTCCATGAGTTCTTGGACAGATCAATATTCAAGCAAGGGGAAGTCCCCGGCTGCTGAAGCTGAGTTTTCCAAGAAATCGTTGTGGATTTTCGAAACTAGTGGAAGTAGCCCTTCGGTATTTGGGCTGCATGAGCTATGCCTAAATATTGTTATGATTTCTATGCCTATATAAGGATATGGTGATTTATACCTATATAAGGGCATGAATCGGGAAACTTACAATAGGGTCCTAAAATGATACATAACAAGTGGCGATAACCAGTGCCTCTGGATAGTCAAACCGGGCCGTAGAACAAAACACCAGGTCCGCGGGACCTGCAAACCAAAATTATAACAAGGTTGTTCAAGACAGCCATAATGGTAGGGGGATAAATAGAGCCTATATATAAACAAAAAACAACAGAATAGGCATAAAGGGTATAAAATAAAGACAAATATATTGAAATATCAGCAAGAGATTCAACTGTGAAAAGGGCAAATAAGAAAAGAAAAACAGGAGAAACAGGTAATAAGGTCAAATGCTAAAAATATACCTGGAGTATAAAAGCACGTCCCCAATGTAAGAAATGAAGAATGACTGACAGCAGGCGTATAGAGGCAAACTCGTTGATGCATTAGGCTACAGAGGAAGAGGGGAGATACCTGTCAAGATCCCTGATGTAAAATAAAAAATAAAGAAAATTTATCTCTAAGTTAAATGTGACCCGCTAAGAAGATTTAAAAGTTGCATGTCGGCTGAAATATCGCAGGGAAGAGAGCAGTCCAAGTAATGAAGGTCTGTGTTTTCTAATCTAATGGCGGCAACCGGCGATCAGTTCATGAAATGAGAATTAACATGTGAGCCGGTTTTTACGTTATGGAGGGGAAGCAGTAGCGGTGAAGCGCACAGAAGAAATCTAGCCTGTTAAGAGAATACTTACCCGGATTTGCCGGTGTATAACAGGCCCACATGGTTGACCAGCTCGTGGTATAATGAGAGATAAAGTCTGTAATAATGAAAAAAGAATTGTGCAATAACGTCAGTAGAACTATTCAGGCAGGGGTCACCTGGTGCTAACGCTCTGAAAGAATGCCTGAAGAAGCAATCTTACCCCTGGGAATCTATGGAAGGCAGACCGGAAGGACGGTGCCGGTAGAATTCAAATGAACAGGAAATGTACTCTCGTGGTCGGGGAGACGGTGTAGGGTCAGTGATAATAGGTGACTGATCTAACGCGGCTGAAAAACAAACCCAAAACAAGGCGTGGATCATGAAAAAGATGGCTGTCAAAAAACAGCTCGAGGAGACAGAGGTCATCGCGATCACGATCGCTTTGAAAGTGAAAGTGATCATGATGACAAGCTAAAACACACAAGGGGTGCGTGCGCAGCAGTGCGCGTGCTTGTTGTGCGTTCTAGCAAGCTGGCCGCCGCTTTGGGAACATTTCCCAAAGCTGCTACTAAATGTCTCTCCGCATAGCGCATGCGCGCTGACTCAGCGAGACCTAAAAAGGAGTGGTGCTCAGCACCGGACTGGGAACCGGAACCGGCCCTGGTAAAGAACTCGGCCGTCCCGAGGGACGGGGGTGTTACAGGGGGGAAGTGGTGCTGGGGGGGGTAGTGGTGCTAGTGGAATGCTTTGTGCTGCTTTTGTTGTTGGAGGCCAATATTGCAGCTATGCTGCAAAACCGCCCCCCGGTAACAAAAACGCCCCCCAGGGGTCTAAAACCAGCCCTCACCCTGACGGCCGACTGGGGAAATGCCCGGTGCCCTCTACGGCCAGTCCGTCAGGCCCTGGCGGTGATAGCATGCACCCCTGTCTAATCCCTTTTCTGATCTTTATTTAGGGTGTGCATTCTCCACAAAGGGATCATTTTCATGTCTTTTTTCCTCTGTGACAGGCCTGGTTCTAGCAGGTGGGCCGGGTGGGCCATGCCCACCCAAACATGAGCCTGGCCCACCCAAACAGGAGCCTTGGCCCTCGCAGTGAGGGCTTGAAGGCAGGCGTGCAAAGCACAGGTTGTGTGTGTCCGCCCGGGCCGAGACAGCTTCCTGGGAGCACACATACAGAGACAGTTTTAGAGTACTTCACAGGTCTTTAAAGACCATTTACATGTTAAGGAGGCTTTGTTTAGTTTTTCACCCCTTCATCTCTGCATGGCGAAAGGTGGCAAATCCTTTCTTTTACAATGGTAACCTTTGGTAACCTTTGTCTACTGTCCTGCTGCATTGAGCACAGGAGAAAAGAAGTTTGTTTATTCCTTAGTCACCTTTCCTAACCCCTGCCAGCTGCTTATCACATCAGGCTGTGACACAAAGTTTGACTAATGGAGTAGGTAAGAGAATGTGTTACTACATTTTTTTCTTTTTTTAAATCTGCACAGGCCCAGCAGGACACATACTTCGTGTGTGCTTGATTTAAACAGTTTTTATCATCATCATGGCAAATGCAGGACAACAATAAGACAATACAAAATGCCCAGATAACGCTGCTGATTAATGATGCTGCTGGAGAGCAATCATTTGTCTGTTAGTAGTTTTTAAATTCAGATGAACTGTATTTTATGTGGATATCTCAGTCAGTTTCTGCCATTGTCACAGAGATCCTTGTATTACTTGCAGTTCAGAAGTTACTATCCTAACATAGGACAGTGACCAATGAACTGTCATGAAAGATCTGCATGAAAACATGAATGGTATAGTTAGAACTTCGATTTTTTTGTTTTGTGATAGAGTTAGAACTTCCCCAGTCTTTCATTATTCTTATGTTGCTAAAATTAGTATGTTTGGGAAGATATACATTTTTATCAGTAAAGCTGACCCCCATGGAATACTCTTTAAATCCTAAGGTTGTGTTTCCTCAGACCAAACCCTCTTAAAATATACTGTCCACCAGAATGGATGACGTGATTCCTACACCTTGTAATACTCATTGGCTTATGTGACATACCCTGTAGACTGATTTACACACTTGTATGATTCATTGTCTCTGTAGAATGTGTGCGTGGTGTAAAGTACTGACACCCTACACTAATATGAGTAGCGCTATAGAACAAATGAAATGCATATGAGAGAGGGGTTACGTAAAGATGAGGGGCGCTAGAGGAGGGTGGCAGTGAGGGAATCCGAGGAAGAGGTCATGGGGTGGAGGGAGGAGCTAGGGAGAGATGAGGGGCACTGATGGAGGGTGGTAGGGAGGGAATCCGAGGAAGATGTCATGGGGTAGAGGGGTAACAGAGAGATGAGGGGCACTGGTGGAGGGTGGCAGTGAGGGAGTCTGAGGAGGAGGTCAAAGGGGGTGGTCTATGGAGAGATGAGGGGCACTGGTGGAGGGTGGTAGTGAGGGAGTCTGAGGATAGGTCATGAGGGGGAGGGGCCACGGAGAGATGAGGGGCACTGGTGAAGGGTGGCAGTGAGGGAATCCTAGAAGGACGTCATAAGGGGGAGGGGCTATGGGGAGATGAGGGACACTTGTGGTGTGTGGCAGTGAGGGAATCTGAGGAAGAGGTCAAAAGGGGGGCCATAGAGGGATGAGGGGCACTGTTGGAAGGTGGTAGTAAAGGTATTTACGGAGAAAGAAGTTATTGGTGTGGCGCCAAAAAAGACTTCCGCATCAGCGCTGAAGCCGGCCCTGTCATGGCCTTTCTGTTTTTGTTTATTTAATTAGCAGTCTGGCCATGAGGGCTACTGTGGAACATACTTTAAAGTGTGTGCATATTATACTTAATGCTGTATTCAATGTTTTAAGTATGAGGGTGATTTTACTAATATTTTTACCAGGAAAAATGAAAATGGAGCCTGATGGTGCCTGAGATGGGGCTGGGCCCAAGGTCATCTGTGAGATAAGGTGCACTGGAGAGGAGTAGTGGCTAATCAAGCCTGTAAGGGAGTGCCCTGCTGAGTCCGTGGTCAGGTGTAGGTAGTAATGAAGAGGGATTCTCCCTGAAGGCTCTCACAGGGGAGCTCGAGAAGTGTCACTTGCCTGATACTCCCACCTCAGAAACCTCCTCTTCCCATCAACGGAACTTGGAAAAAACACTTTTTGAGATTGATAATATTTAGAAATTGATTTGGAAAAGAGTGAGTTTTTCTGGGCCTTCTAAGAGTAAGAAGACATAAAGGAAGGCTTGAAGCAGGCCTACCTAGACATATATGCGACAAATCAAGCCTGCAGTGGCCCACCCAAATGCAACCTTGGCCCACCCAAATAAAAATTCCTGGAGCCGGGCCTGCTCTGTGATCACATTCTCCACCTCTTCGTGGGTGGACCTCATCTTCCTCCTCAAGGTTCTCTCCTGAGTACTGCCCTGATCAGTAAACCCCTCCAGGCATGTCCCTCCTGGCCAGTACCTACTCTCGCTCCTGGTTTGATATTTTGCACAGAATTTTGGCTGTTTTCTGCAGCTTGGTGCCCTTTTCGAAACATTAATGTTTTGCATGGCGCAGAGGGCGTGCCGCATCTCTTTCTTTGCATTCCTACGTCGTCATCGAATGCCTTTCTGTAGTATATATATATATAGCACTTTACAAGAAAAACTTGCGTGCACGAAATAATGCTAATGATGTTTGACTCTAAACAGCAAGGAAACTTAAGTAAACCTGGCCCTTAGATTCTTAACAAAAAAAAACAGACGTCCTCAGGATAAGTTGACATAACAAATGAACAGGAGAAAAAACTTCAAATATAAAATTTCGCATTTGTCCTGTTGTATTTTTCCCATCTGTCGAACGTTTATTTCTAAAGTCCACTTTTTTTTTTTATTAATAGAGTCCTTTATCACAGCGTGTCTGCCACATACCGACGATGACACAGCACTCCATGATATAGTTCTGCGCAGAACTCGGACGTCTTCAAATTAAAAGAGGGGAAAGCTAACAATAACTGATCACGTGATTCCTCTGCCGACTCCAAACAATCCAGGGACGGAAACCACCCACACATTTCCACGTTTCCAGTTTATGTTCTCAGACTCTCACCACGGTCCTGCACTTGTGCAGATAACTACAGCATTATTTGGAAAGGGCTTAACACCAAACAATGCGTGTTTGCAATGTGGTGTGAAACAAGAGATACAGAGTTTGTGTGTTTTTCCGGTTTTGCTTCTACTAGATAACCAGAAACTTTAGACTTCCTGCTGGAAAACATACTTTATTCAGTAATGGAATTAGAACTTGTCATTTATCCATATTTAAGACGTTTCACCTTCATGTGTTATATTTTAAAGGTTTCGAATGGTATTTTATGAACTGCAGTGCGGAGCTGTCATATGCAGCTATATAGGAGTCCTGCCCTGGTTTCACCCCCTCGGCTGTCACCTACCCAGGAGGTATCTGACATTGGTTTCCTCGTTTCCTCGTTGTGTTTCCATGATTCTTTGATTTAATGAATGTAACTATGTAACCTGTAACTCGCTGATCCTCTTGGAAAGCGCTCTGATGCCGCCGGGTCTAAGCAGCGCTATATAAAACTTTTCAAATATATAAAATATGCTGAACTGGGTGCTCTCTGTTGGTTTGCTATATGTTTTCAGAGTGAAGGTACAATATATCGTGTAGGAAATATCTCCCTACCATAAAATGGTAGGCAAACTATCTGCAAGGTAGGTATATTTAGGTTAATATATGTTTACTATACTTAATTCCACATATATGAACCTTTTGAAATTCAACAGGTGTAGTTAAATGAAATGACTATAATTTGTGCACTCTCAATGTAAAGTGATGTCATTAATGAGGTCATTTTCAAATGCCATCAGTGATGTTATCTATGATAACATAGAACATGTAACGAGTGATGTTATATGAGAGGTCATAAGCAGTGCATGGTGAGTGTACAAGTTAAAGTTACTTCTTTAACAATAACTCGTGAATTTCAGTGTTTTTTTAGATTCTAATGTTAAGTTTTAACTCACATTTTCACCTATCATGTCACATTAACCCTTGGTTCTCCAGTGATTTGCGGAAGGCATTTTTTAAAGTAAAGTAAGATATTTTACCATGCCTCACTACATCTTCACTTTAACCTTTGGTTTTTCTAGTATATTTTTTAGGATTTTTTTGTACGGAAAGTAATATGTTATTGTGATTCCAAACCCCGGAGTTAGCTCGAGAGCGTGTATTGAACCCCCAGCAGGAAGCCGACCTCCCAGCCTCACACTCCCTGCGTCCAATTCCCCACAGACGCCAAACCCTAAAGTGTGTGCGGCATTGGGTAGGGCACAGGATATGACCTGCTCCAATCGACACCCAGCCTACTAAGGTCCCAGTTATGAGCCTGGCTGTCTGTGGACCAATGGAGTCATGGATATACGGTGGTGGCTGCTTAGTCACTGCCACAACAGCAGTACATCGACCCCATTATGACTTGGGCGGTCACACCGCTATGGGATCGCCACCAGGGAACAGCATTCCCTGCAGGTAGCGCTGCAGTCCAGGGGCCTCAATATGTATGGTGGAACATTGTGGTCCCAACAAGCATATTACGAGTTATCTCTCAGCCACGGTTTTCACCATGGCGGGGAATAAACAAAGGGAGTCCTACAGGGCCCCCTGGTGCCTCACGCTCTGTGAATGCACACATGGGGGGCACAACATGTTCCCCCCTGTTTGCATGCACAGCAGTTCTTGCATGGCATGGACGTTACAGTCCATGCGTGCAGGAACCATGTGTGGCGTTCCCATTGCGGTGTCTTTTTTAAAGGCACCTCCGCCCTTGAAAGAGGCACATCAGCGGGAACCGCCCCCCGCCCATCCGCCAGACCACATTTAAGTTGTAATCTGGCAGGCGGACAGCGACGACTCTTGATGGTGTGGGGGCATGGCGGTGGCATTTTGCCCACCCCAGCATTTCCAAAAGTCATAATTAGAGCCTTAGTGTTTTTTCAAATTGCTTTTCAATCCTGTGGGACTCTCGCAGGAGTCAAGGGTCATGCTGGCTCCCAAGAGAGTCTCACAGAATAACAGCAACCCAAAAAAGATATTTTTTAAATTGGCTCTCACAAGTACTCCTTTACAAGATCCAGGGAGTGGAAAGCTCTAAAACTACTGAACGTATTTCCACCAGTTCACAAAAAGCATCATATGAGGTGTTACCTATAATATGTTGTGACTAATGTATGCCGTGCAATTAATGGGTAGCTATGCACAAAAATGGCACTTGCCATGGACATGTATGATGTTTAACTTTTGTCTATCTGATGTATATATTTCGGGGTATAGCACTTGCTCTTTATCCTTTGATATTACCTGTTATGCACTTAAAACAGCACTTGCCTTGGATATTTATGATGTGTCATTTCTGTTTGTTTGAAGTATAGCACTTGCACTTTTATCTTTTGATATTCTTTGCGTGTTGTGGTATATCCACTTGAATACATGTTGCGCTGCCAATGTCATGAAGGACTGTTACAATGAATACACAGATTGACTTGCATTATGTTACAAGATGGTGACCAAAATGACTATTGCAATAGAATGTGTAGTACCATTATTAGTTTCTATTTTCATGGTTTGATCACATGCTAAAAATGGATACGTAATAGCTCTTCTCTGTCGTGAACAAGGTTGCGAGCGGCAACCGAAATGCGTTGACTAGCGCTCACTCTGAATAAACAAACTTCAGGATCCACGTTTGGAGTGCCATGCTTGATTTTCTACATTGTGAAAACAAGAGTTTCTTCATTTAGGTGAGGAGTCGGTAGACTTCTCCCCATGGCGGCACCACTGGCGATTTGGTAGCACGCCAGCATCCGGCTGTTTCGAGGACGTATATATATATAATAGACTGGGAGTTCGCCTGCCTCGGGGCTCCTGTGGCAGGTGAGCCTAAGCACTTGCGAAGGGGTGGATTGGTCAGCAACCAATCTTAAGCATGCAGGACATTCAAGTCCACGTTCGTGCCCGCACCTCATGATCTTACCTGGCGCTGAAGAAGGCACATAAGCCGAAATGCATTCGCCATCTGTATGAATAAAGGTTGCCTCCATGGGTTCCCCTAACGTTGGCCTCTGCTCTTTCTTGTAAGGAGTTTGCTGTGGAACATTACGCGCGTTTACCAGAGGCGCGCTACAGGAGCCCATACAACATCAAGTGGCCTCGACATCACTGGTATCTGCTGCTTCGACGCAAATTTGGATTCTCCAGGGAACTGAATGCGTCGAGGCCCACCTCCGGGATCAGGAAGAAAGGCAGCGGTATAGGAGTTATTAACTCCTCGCTGGTTGAGTTGGATTGCCCTACTTGCCCCCGTATATTGGACTCTTGATCACTGGGGGTTGTTGCAGTCTGGGGACTCGAGGGGGCACTGGATTTCAACACCAAAGGAGGTACTATGGTGAAGCAACAACGTGATACCCTGCATGCAGTATGAACATTCGGTAAACTCCGTATCACCCACCTGGTCAGAACGCAGCATTCTGGGACTGGGAGTTCACCTGCCTCGGGGCTCCTGTGGCAGGTGAGCCTGAGCACTCGCGAAGGGGTGGATTGGTCAGCAACCAATCGGAAGCATGCAGGACATTCAAATCCACGTTCGCGCCCGCACCTTATGATCTTACCTGGCGCTGAAGAAGGCACATAAGCCGAAATGCATTCGCCATCTGTATGAATAAAGGTTGCCTCCATGGGTTCCCTTAACGTTGGCCTCTGCTCTTTCTTGTAAGGAGTTTGCTGTGGAACATAATATATATACCGGACATGCTCGTAATAACCTTGAACATCACTAGCCTGTACACATCGATCAATCATAAAAAGGGCCTGCAAGCTATGAGTTTCTTCATAGATAAGAGACCATTGAAATATCACAAACACAATCAAATGCTTGTTGAGCTAACAACGTTTTGTCTTAACAATAACATCTTTATTTTCTCAGGGCAACTGTACCTACAAAAGCAGGGTACCGCAATGGGCATGTGCTTCGCCCCCAGTTACGCGAACTTGTTCGTGGGCTGTTGGGAGAAGCACGTAGCCTGCGCGGGGTCCAATGAGAAATGGATGGATAATATTGCTCTGTGGACGTGGTACATCGATGATCTTTTCATCCTGTGGCGTGGTCCACAGAGCGAGGCGGAGGAATACATCAGAGCCCTTTTTTTTTTTTTTTTTTTTTTTAAACAGATTTTTATTGAGTTTCAACACCAACATACATACAAATGGTTGCAGGCCGTCAGTTTGCAATACACACACTAACATGTCAAGTATCTCGTCCCGCCAACCATTCCCTATCCGTCCCTCCATTCCCTCCCTCTCTACATCAGAGCCCTTAATGTAAAGGACCTAAATCTGCAATTCACCAGCTGCACCAGCGATAAGGAGGTTGTTTACTTAGATTTAAGAGTATACATTGAAAGAAACAACATAGAAATGGCACTGTATCGAAAACCAATAGCAGGGAACACAATCCTGCACGCAGGCAGCTGTCATCCGAGAAGTGTGGTGAATAACATTCCTGTAGGTGAATTTCTAAGGATGAAGCAAAATTGTTCCACTCCCTTAGAATGTGACAAAGCTATAGCACAGGCCAAACTTTGATTTCAGAAGAGGGGTTAATGTACAGGCATTCTAGATAAAGCTGAAGAACGATGTAACGCCACAGAGAGAAGTCAATTTCTGACAGACAAGGAGTAAACCAGAGAGAAGAATATCAGGGTTATCACCAATTCCACTGAGAAATCTGCAGAAGTTTATCAGTTTCTCAGAAGGAATTGGAAGATAATAAAATCTGACAGCACAGTGGGTAAAGTATTACCAGAAAATCCCCTAGTGACATATAGGGGAGGTAATTCCTTGAAAGATCATCTGGTACAGTGCCACTATGACCCAAAGAAGAGAAGAACTATGCCTATCAAAGGGTTCTTCCCATGTATGAAGTGCAAAGCTTACAGAAACAGTCATAAGGTAAAGGATTACATCATACCAGGGAAAAAAACGAGAGTCCCAATTACCAAACTCCTGAATTGCAATTCAGACTATACTGTCTACTGCCTAGTGTGCCTCTGCAGAAAACAGTATGTGGGAAGCACGATACATCCCACCAAAAAGAGAGTCCTGGATCATCTTAGGGCAACAAACAACAAGGATTACAATTAGCCTGTTGCTCGTCATTTCGAGAAGGAACATGACAGCAATAATAGTCTTCTCACATTCTTCTGCTTGGATCAGATTGTGAAATCTGAGAGGGGAGGAGATAATATGAGAAAGCTACGCACACTTGAATCCAAATACATCATCAAGTTGCAAACTAAAATGCCCAAAGGGATGGTTAATGATGAAGAAATATGGGTTCATATTGGCTGACCAATTTAGATCCAGGAAAATTGGGGAACTACTGTTTATAAACCTGTCTTTATATAATTGTGGATGCTAGGACTTCAAACTCTCGATATTGAAAAGTTACATTTAGAGAGAACTGATTCCTAACAGTTTGACCTGTAAGGACAATATGTCCATAATAGGGGAGGACGTGACTTCCAGCTGTGTTTCCATGTAATGAATTTATGTAGAAATTAGGCCTGCTGCACATTTGTTGAAGCCCATTCAGGGAGTTATTGTGGTAAAGCGGCAACCCTAGAAAAAACAGTTGCTTATAATGCTCAGAAACTGCTGAATATAAAGCGATGTTGTAGCTAAGGGAATGACAGGAATTCTCAATGGCATATCCAGGAGGAACAATGACACCAAGAATGTTTGACAATCCTGTAAATATGTATAAAGCATTTGCGCACGATTGATTGTTAGTGTTTTATCATTTGCCATTTCTGCACTTAGTTTAACCCCTTCCATGTTCATGACGAGCTCAGCTCGTAATGCTGTACAGTGCTCCTGTGCTCATGACGAGCTGAGCTCGTCATGACCACACCCGTTTTTATTGCTGTCCAGCACAGCAGGGGAATCGCTCTAGCAGCGATGCGGTTAAGCACAGTAAAGAAAGGGGCAGATTTATGAGGCACTTGCGCCACGTTTACGCCGCTGTTGCATCACGCAAGGCGGCGTAAACGTGGCGCATCCCTACGAACGATTTACAACGTGACGCATCTAGGCAGATGCGTCACGTTGTAAAGCCCTGCGCCGCTTGTGGGCGTTCCGGCGCAGGGTGGGCGTTCCGGGGCAGATGCGCCTCGCAAAAGTGGCTGAGTGAAATCTATAAGATTTCACTCAGTCACTTTCAGGCCAATGCTGCGTCAAAAGCCTGCGCCTGCTTAAAGCAGGCGTAGGTCTTGACGCAGCATTGTGGAGATGGGGCACCCCCGAGCCTTGCTGGAGCTGCGTCGCGCTTGCGACGCAACTCCAGCAATGCGTCACCTTTACGGCACAGATGCGTCACGCATCTGTGCCGTTTTTGCCCCATGGTGCGCCGCATCATAAATGCGGCGCACCATGGGTGGCGGAGCTGTGGCGCACTGTGGCGCATGTTAACTGGCGCATCCCTGGGGATGCGCCAGTTAACATAAATCTGCCCCAATGTATTTACTGTTCACAACTAAGAACATTGCAAGATGGCCGCGATGCCTAAGTTCATTGTTTGTTTTGTTAAAATCACTAGTCACTTTCTATATCCATGAATTTAGAGCACGTCTTTATTTAAACACACAATTTGTAAAGTTTTGTTGACACTGACGAAGGCGGCAACGCTGAAACGCGTTTGTCAACTATTAGCAAAAACTACAAATTAAATTGAAATTACGCTGTGACACAATGTATGGCTCAGAGTGCACTCATTTGAAGAAGTTCTATGAACGAGAGAGCTGGTGTTTTTGAATCTTTGAGTATGCACCCGCAGCGCTGAGTAGCTGGTGAACTGGGTGTTGGGATATATATATATATATATATATATATGTATATATATATCTATATATATATATATATCTATATATATATATATAAATATATATATATATAGATATATATATATATATATTCACTGAAAAAACCATAGGTTATAGACCATATATAGTTAGGAATTAGCATTTAAAAAACCTTATTTTACTCACACAAAACCATTGAAATTCCATATATAGTTAGTTGCACTAACTATATATCGCGCACCTGCAATCCACTGCTGATCATGTCACATATTACATCATTCATGACATGGTCAGTGACATCACTGATGACATCACTGATGACATCTCAAATGACATCACTGATGACATCATCCAGTGACTGTGTGTTTCTGTAAAGTTTAAATATGTTTGACATATTGAAGAATGAGTGGATGTATAAGTGTCTGGATGAAGGATTTAGTAGGTGCGTGACTGACTGTATGAGTGAGTGATTAAATGTGTCTCACTGAATGCATGGGTTAGTGACTAAACTGTCTTAATTTGTGCATCATTATGTCTGTTGTTCTGTAAACTGCTGCATGTGTTGATCATTAGCTATACGAGAGGCTATATGTGTTATTAATTGGTTGCCCAAGTCTTTCTATGGGAGATTGAGTTTGTGTGGGGGTGGCTGGAAGGTGTGTGACTCTATGCATAGATGTGTGAACAGTTTATTCACTAGGTGTATGAGTTCAAGAGTGCATGTGGAAACAGCTACATGGGCAGTTGACTGTGTGCATGAGTGTATTGATGAGTGAATGGATATCTCAATGCTACATGTCATAGTAAGTACATATGTAAAACACAGTACATGTGAGAGTTGGCATATATAAATAACTGTGCATGAGAGCCACCGAATGAGTGAGTGGTTGTATCGATCATTGTGAACTTGTATCAGGGATTGTATAAGAGAGTAAATATGTGTTAGTATATGTTTCAATAAGTAAGGTGTGTTTAACTGTATAGTTGAAGAAATGGAGATGAGATTGTTTCTTTGCATGACTGACTGGGTGTGTGAGTAACTCCATGGATGAGTGGCAGTGTGTGAGTGTCTGTATACACTGAGTGTATCTAAGGTTATATTAGAGTCTGAAGAGGTTTATCGTATTAGCACAAGAATGATGTCAAATGAGATGTCATCAGTGATGTAATCAGTGATGTCATTTGAGATGTCATCAGTGATGTCATCAGTGATGTCACTGACCATGTCATGAATGATGTAATATGTGACATGATCAGCAGTGGATTGCAGGTGCGCGATATATAGTTAGTGCAACTAACTATATATGGAATTTCAATGGTTTTGTGTGAGTAAAATAAGGTTTTTTAAATGCTAATTCCTAACTATATATGGTCTATAACCTATGGTTTTTTCAGTGAATTTTCAAGGTTTTGTAAATGCTAATTCCTAACTATATATGGTCTATAACCTATGGTTTTTTCAGTGAATTTCAATGGTTTTTTAATAGCAAATATCATAAGCTGTCGAATGTCAAGTACGTGGTAAGTGAAAACATTTTCGTGTTTATGCACACTGATCTGCTTTGAATGGTGCCCCCCCCCCTCATTTCTATTAGGAGTACTCTCTCTTTGCAGATAGTGAAAGGTAGTTAACGCAGGTCTTTGCCCCCATTGTAATCCGTCATGCCTGCTTCTCTCTCCATTTGATTGATTGTTATCCAAGTATTTACTGTTTTAGAATTAGTTCTCTTTGGTTCATTCTCTATTTACAAACAAACACAGAGTCGCAATACTCTGTTTAGTCTTTGCAGATAACGAAAAATCGTGTAAAAAAAAAAAGAAAAGGAATCGAGCAAAATCAGTAGGCCACTAATGGGATCTCTTTTTGACCTCGCTAAAATAGAAACATTAGGAACAACCCCTCATGACAAATACAAAACTAGTGAGATGAACTGAACTCCACACAATGATGGCTGCAAAACAGCTCGGCTCCGCCACCCACCCCGCCCAAAATAACGATAAAGAACGGCTGCCATGATTGGTTGCGGAATGACCACGACGGAGCTACGAAATGGTGCTGCTCTCATGCTAACCCCAGCTTCAGTCTGAAACATCCAGAAACACTGTAGACTACCAATTCGATCAGTTCCGGTAGCGCCCCAATGTAACCCGGTAGAGAAGAACTAGCTCTCCCCTCTTTGACTGATGGTTCTTGTTGCCTGTCCCTTCTGTTGTCATTTAACAGAACTATTTAGCCTGCTGAAAGGGGTTGTGTTCCGACCGCTGGTTGGTGGAGACATTTTGACTATATTCTGTACCTGCGTTGTCGCGTAATGCGTCATATGACGCGCCGCGTTAGCGCATCCGGAAGTCATCCGGGGCGCGCAGCGCGTAACGTAAGCATAACAAGTCATGTGACTTGTTAATAAAACTTTTCATTGGTTCATTTTACTTTTCTTATTGTAATGATGAAAGGCTTGGTCATATGACCTAAAAATTACGCTTTTCATTACTTCCGAACATTATTTTTTCTTAAATATATGTTATAATGTTCCAGGCTAATGTACTTTCCCGGAAATTTTACAACTGTCCTGCAAGTAAAATATATTCTTTTTTCGAGAAAAAGAGCGTTTCTTCGTCCCATGACGGAGCCGTTGAGCAAAAGAGGGTCGACCTGCTGTCTTAGTCGCCGATACGCCTGAATATGAGATTCTTATCGATCACTTTATGTTGCAGGAATAGAAAACACAACAGCCCTTGACCATTTATCTTTACTGCGTTCCTTCGTATTATACCTTTTACCCTTCATGTAATTGGTCTGCTTTATTTCACTTGCCTTTTAATGATTCTAAAACAGTCACTATTATTAAAAACTTTACCAATGTATATACTACTACCATGTTTTCTTTTAAAAACCTTTATTGTGAAAATTTCATTATACAAATACGAGCCTATAACCACGTGGGCCTGCCACAGAGCAAACTGTAATCGTATATGATGAATAGACATTTACACTGTAGAGGAACGTAACGGGCGGGCCATTAGGTTGCAAGAACTAAGGTGTCTAACAGTTACGGAATCGGTGGACGTACATTTTATAATTAAAATACGACAGGGCCAGTTACAATAAAATTATCTAGATATACATTTGCGGGCAAGTACCATGGGTGACGTTAATTCGAACTTTCAACAGTACAGTAATCAATAACACATCAGAACTTAATATCAATAGGGATGTCGAAATATTCAATCAATTCTCGTCCCCGCCCGCCATGTGCTTCAAAACTGCATACGTATCTCGTGATTTCAAGGTTCTGCAACCAGTACACAACAAGGAGTTACGAGTCCCATTTATTCCGGCGCCATTTTGGGCGAGGACGGGCAGGTCCAGGATATAGTCAAAATGTCTCTACCAACCATCGACTATGATGATGTTCATATGCTGTATTTATTAGAGTAACACTCATCTGTCCACATGAAATTAATTTGCCACAATCTAAACATGTCATTTTAATCTTTCCAAAGTTCTTCTAAATATTTGGGACCGTTTCCCTTGCCTCTGAAGCTCTCAGTGCCACTTCTTTGATGAATGTACTAGCAGGTCAGGGGTTCTCCTCCAAATCTCTCTTTTATGCAGCACTATAATTAATTGGTGCCACCTCTCCATATGAAGATGCATGGTATAGTTACCACAACTATATTTTTTTTCGGTTCCTCTGGAGAGTTCATCGTGGCAGATGAAGCGTGTAACGTACCGGGCATTTACCTTTTTTTGCATGTACAGGAAAGGAAAAAAAAATCGAGCGTCCGAGTTCTAAGGTGTCCCAGGGCCATTTTGGTGGACCAGGCCCAAATCCAAAGAACAGCCATCTCACAGGCTAATGGGGCGACCCACGCCGAGTTTCAGCATTGTAGGATGACCACACAAGTACAGCAACTTGCTAGACATCACCTCGGTGCCATCCGGATCTCGGCGCCCCACTGCAGATGAAGTGCCTCTCAACTATGAAACCACCACGGTGACATCCGGATCTTGGCGCGTTGTGCTGCCTTCGGCCTATTCGCACATCGGTCCGCTACTGACGCCATCTCACAGGCTAATGGGGCGACCCACGCCGAGTTTCAGCATTGTAGGATGACCACACCAGTACAGCAACTTGCTAGACATCACCTCGGTGCCATCCGGATCTCGGCGCCCCACTGCAGATGAAGTGCCTCTCAACTATGCAACCACCACGGTGACATCCGGATCTTGGCGCGTTGTGCTGCCTTCGGCCTATTCGCACATCGGTCCGCTACTGACGCCATCTCACAGGCTAATGGGGCGACCCACGCCGAGTTTCAGCATTGTAGGATGACCACACCAACTTGCTAGACATCACCTCAGTGCCATCCGAATCTTGGCATCTCAACGCCTAGTGGTATCTTCCATACAAAAAATATTGTTACGCTGCCTTTGGCCCCATTCGCACATCAGTCCGCAACTTAGACATCACCTCGGTGCCATCCGGATCTTGGCATCTCAGCGCCTTGTGGTGTCAGTCAGAAAATATTGTTGCGCTGCCTTTGGCCCCATTCGCACATCGGTCCGCTACTGACGCCATCTCACAGGCCAACGGGGCGCCCCACGCCGACTTTCAACATTGTAGGATGGCCACAGAAGTGCGACAACTTACTAGACACCACCTCGGTGCCATCCGGATCTTGGCGCGTTGTGCTGCCTTCGGCCTATTCGCACATCGGTCCGCTACTGACGCAAACTCACAGGCCAACGGGGCGCCCCACGCCGACTTTCAGCATTGTAGGATGGCCACACCAGTTCTGCAACTTGCTGGACACCACCTCGGTGCCATCCGGATCTTGGCGCGTTGTATTGCCTTCGGCCTATTCGCACATCGGTCCCCTACTGACGCCGCTTCACGTGCCAACGTATTTTCTCCGCATTTTATACCCTATGCCGCATAACAGGTCATGTGACTTGTTTATAAAACTTTTCATTGGTTCATTTTACTTTTGGTTTCCGAATGATGGAAGGCTTGATCATATGACCTAAAAACAACACTTTTCATTGGATGAAAACTTTTTTTTTCCCCCAAACGATGAAAGCCCCACCTTGTTTCTGGATGTTTCAGACTAAACTGGCGTCAGCATGAGAGCACCACCATCTCGTAGCTCCGTCGTGGTCATTCCGCGAGCAATCATGGCAGCCGCTCCCCACCAGAAGCCTGCAGGAGTCGGGGCCCCCAAAACTTTTGATGAATTCTCAAGGCGGAGGGGACGCTTTCGAGAATGGGGTCCAAGACCTAGCAGACAAGCGTCCGATTTCCAAGGTGTCCCAGGGCCATTTCAGTGGACCACGCCCAAAAAGGAAAGAGCCTGCCGCCATTTTGAGAGTCCTGTGGCAGCCGCCTATCGCTGCACCGCAAGAGTGGGCGCAACTCAGCTGAATGGCGGATTTTGACACAGTGGACCAAAAGCGGACGGAATGGCAACTGAAACGGTAAAGGGGCGCCCCACTAAAACAGATGAGACTCCACCTGGAGAGGCCCGTTCACGCCGCCTCCCCCGGGGCGCTCCACGCCGTTATTCGGAGCAGCATTGTAGGATACCAAAACCAGTGCGGCAACTTACTGGACATCACCTTGGTGCCATCGTTCTGCTGCCTTGGAACTATTCGCACAACAGTTTGCTACTGATGACCCACCCCCCGCGACGCCCCACGCCGTTATTTGCTGGGTGGCAACTTACTAGACATCACTTTCGTGTCATCTAGATTTCGGCGCGTTCTGCTGCCTTGGAACTATTCGCACAACAGTTTGCTACTGATGACCCACCCCCCGCGACGCCCCACGCCGGAAATCTGGACGTTGTGCTGCGTTGGGACTATTCGCACAGCCGACCGCTACTTCGTTGTTTTTCCCTAAAAATGTTTATATGTTATTACTATTTTTGTTTTCTTGTATATATTTATAAATTATTAAAGTTTTATAATCTTACTACTTTGTCGGAGTGCTATATATTTTTAATGTGACACATAATTGTAAAAACTTTGATGTACAAAGAGTCATCCCTGGAATCTTCCGCTTCACGCTCGGTCCCCTCCCCAATCACAATACAGGATGTTTTTCAGATAATAGCAACGCTTCTGCTGTGACGGATCTCATCGAGTGTGGGCCTTGATCTACTATAACTCCTTTGAAGAGGGGTGATTCTTTACAGCTGTGGCCATAAACTACATCTGCAGGGCTAGCTGATAGCCTAGGACCGGCCTGGACAATCGGACACAGAGGAAAAGGAGTGTCAGAGGGTGCGGTAGTGAATAGGGCGAAAGGGAGGTGTCGGGCGGGCACAGGGTGTGATTCTCAGGGAAGAGCAGCGCAGATGGGGGGAGGTTTATTACCCATGCATAAGACAGAGAGCGGGGGTGACCACTGCCTGGGTGAGATGCTTGCGAGGGTGGGGAGCCATGCTAAGGATCGACAGCGTGCACAGAGTGGGTCTGGTCAAGGCATCTAAAATGGCTGCCGTGCACGACAAAAGTGTGGCATTTGAAAAAAGACAAGATGGCGCACACAATGTTTTTCAACAATTCCTGATTTCCTTCGAATCGAACGTTAACAGACGTTGGGGCATATTACCAAAGTTAAGCGATATTTATCCCTAACGATGCATTGCAAAGATTTTTTTACCGTCAGAAATTATCGCAGATAAACCTTGCTATTATCAAGGTTTATCGCAAATACGATAAAAAACTAGCGCAATGCATTAATATCGCTGAAAACTCCGCGATATTCATGCATTACCGAGCTAATGCTCTTAGCCATGTTATCCACCTCCCATTGGATAACATGGCTAAGAACTGCTCAGGGCAGCTGTTACTTTTTGGAGATATTCGCGCTTATCTCGAATATTTCCAAAAGTTGATAATAGGAGATAGCGATGTGAGCGACTGTTTCCAGTCGCTAACATCTTGGCATGCCCACTTTGCATGTCATTAGTGATAAATATCACTCACATGCAAAGTGGGACCCAAGATGGTAGCTATCTCCTACTAGCCGTCGCTAACTGGTGTTAGCAACAGCTAGGTAATACAGATATAATTTTATCTCCGCGAAGCGGAGCGCTGTTACAGATATATATCTTGTTTTTGAACGTTAATTTCTCAAAATGCACTGAAGCACATATATTGAGACATAGCAAAGGCACATCGGGCTACCAGTCCCTAATATTTTACCAAGTTTCGTGCAAATCCATTCAGCCGTTCGATTATTATTATTATTTTTTTTTTTTGCCCCGCGGGGCCCTTTTAAAACCTCCACATCAAACCTAGGGGGTCAGCGAGGATCTACTATGCCCCCTTATGGTCATTTGCCCCTTCGCTTTGGCCTCCTCTTGTCTCTCGATCCTACCGAGAGACAAGATGGCGGCCGCTACGTACTGTTTGGAATGTTTACAGACACCGGAGAGCCAATCAGCTTCGCTTCGCAAAGCTCCGTAACGCGAAAAGTACGCGAAGCGGTGCGCTGTTACAGATATATATCTTTTTTTGAACGTTAATTTCTCAAAATCCACTGAAGCACATATATTGAGACCTAGCAAAGGCACATCGGGCTACCAGTCCCTACAATTTTGCCAAGTTTCGTGCAAATCCATTCAGCCGTTCGATTATTATTATTATTTTTTTTTTTTGCCCCGCGGGGCCCTTTTAAAACCTCCACATCAAACCTAGGGGGTCAGCGAGGATCTACTATGCCCCCTTATAGTTATTTCCCCCTTTGTTTTGACCTCCTCTTGTCTCTCGATCCTACCGAGAGACAAGATGGCGGCCGCTACGGACTGTTTGGAATGTTGACAGACGCCGGAGAACCAATCAGCTTCGCTTCACAAAGCTCCGTTGCGCGAAAAGTCCGCGAACCAGAGCGCTGCCCGGTCCGCTGTTACAGATATATATCTTTTTTTAAACGTTAATTTCTCAAAATCCACTGGAGCACATATATTGAGACCTACAAAAGGCACATCGGGCTACCAGTCCCTACAATTTTGCCAAGTTTCGTGCAAATCCATTCAGCCGTTCGGGCTAAAAGTGAGGCCAACCGCCCTATGGAAAACTCAATGTTAAAAACACGTTTTGGGACCCCCCTTTTTTCTCGGCCCCCACTGGACGAACCCCCCCCAAATTTTCAAGGGCTGCTCAGAAACAAAATGTGCCATTTTCCTGAAAATTTCAGCCAATTCCGTCCACAAACGCCAAAGTTATTAGACATAGAATTTTCAAAAAACCCATAGAGAAAAAATCCTAACTATATATACCTACTGGCGACCGCCAGTAGGTAATATATATATATATATATATATATATATATATATATATATATATATATATATATATATATATATATATATATAAATATATATATATATATAGATATATATATAAAAAAACACAGGGGTGCCAAGCAAGGAGTCGCACTCCTACCAAGAGAAGCGAGAAGCTTTCCCCAAAGCTTTATTCAAATTCCGGCAGCACCAGCTTACATGAGTCAATCACAGCATGCGTCCGCAGCCTTGACGCGTTTCAAGCAGTCTCTTTTTCAGAAGGCTGCGCGGACTGAGAGTGTGTTTTGTGGCTTCCACTTCCATTATTAACAGCTACATCCCATGTCCATTATTGAACACCCTGGATGGGGCTCTCTGTTGCATCATGGGAGTTGGAGTCCGAAATAACACTTAAATGGCAACGTTCTCAAAAATAAATGCAATAAGGCCCTGTATGAGCCCCTGGTAGCTGCTGTAACTTTAATTCACGCTTTTGGTCCTACGATGTGAGCCCCATGTATTAGGGCTCCGCGGCCCCCAATCTTAGGTATGGTGCGACTCCGTGGCAGGACGGCCGCTAAACATCAAAAACACGGGGGTGCCAAGCAAGGAGTCGCACTCGTACCAAGAGAAGCTTTCGCCAAAGCTTTATTCAAATTCAGGCCGCAGCAGCTTACACCAGTCAATCACAGCATGCGTCCGGAGCCTTGACGCATTTCGAGCAGTCTCTTCTTCAGAAGAATGCGCGGGCTGAGAGCGTGTTTCATGGCTTCCACTTCCGTTATTAACAGCTACATCACATGTCCATTATTGATCGCTCTGTGTTTCACTAATGTACCCTACTGTATTGCCACGGTTCACAGTGAAATATTGTTGATCACTGTGCTCACTATTTTTGTGTGTGAGTTGTGATAACTTGTGATATATTGCGAGTTAACGTTTTACAGATAAAAATATAGCTATTTGTATTCCACTGTCTGTGAACTTAAGAATACATTCCTACATTTTACACCTAGTCTATATATGTACTTTTCATTTCACACTCTAATTTAATTGTTCCAGGCTATCTCAACTGTATTACTTTATTGTTCATTCAAGCACTTAAAGATGTAGTACCTCATTTTCGCAGGAAAGAGTTATCCTCCAAAATGCCATGGGGCAATGTATACAAGCCTTGCTGACCAGTCCCACCCAGCTTATTAGTATAGTTATCCTCCAACAGGTAAGGGCTGCCAAAATCTTTTGTGGGGTACAGGGCACTAATTTGCACAGGGCCCTGTAGGAGAGTAGGGTCTGCTTCTTATGGTTAACCCCACTTTTTGCTGTGATTCTCTGGTTTTTCGACTTTAGTCTGGCTGTGCCCTGCTAATCAGGCCCACAGCCTAGCTGTTTTCTCTCTAAATTGATACCTTGTACTTTAGGTACATACCAGATTGGTTACTGGGTCACCCTTGTGAGCCCCTGTATAGTGTACCATAGGTACCCAGGGCATAGGTGCACCCTAGGCCTACCAGGGGTTGCAGCATGTATTGTGCCACACCTGGTTTGCCTTCCAAACTGACACCACAGGTCTTTTCACACAGCCTGGGTAAGGTGGTATAATCACCCCTTACTTAGAGATAGTATACCTATATCTATATATACATATAGACACATATACATCTATAAGTCACTCCTATGGCAGGCCTTGACAATCCTGGAGGCAGAGTGCTTGGTTTTATGTGAGAGGGTGCCCTAGCATGAGCTGAGCCCCTCTGCAGCTTTCAGAACCATCTCCTTATAGCTGTTCTATGATATAGCCATACCATATACTCTTAAGTGCATTATAATCCTCATGGTTAATGCTAACTTTGGTTTGGCTTTATCAAAACATGTTGTGTAAGGTGTCAAACACGTTGGAATACTACCCGCTCGCCAGTTCTGGCGGCGGGGGTAGCATTCCACCCTTCTAGAGGGAGAAGACATGTAGTTACTGGTTTACTCGGTTAAAGTTAAACAGAGCATCAGCATCACAAAATGGATGCTGCTGCCACAGACACGAGTCTGCCCTCCTGCTGCTGGGCAAAACTCTGGCAGGGGAGGCCCGGACAATAGGTTTCCTGTCCAGGGAGGTGCTGGCACCTCCCCAGACAGGCTTTAGTGTATTGGGCCAGGGAGGGCTGCATTCAGTGAATGCTTTCCAGACACTGCCTGGGGCACACAAGGTGCTCCATGCATTTCCCAGTTCAAACCGGTTGCTGGGGCACTCTGCCCCAGCTCTGGCACGAAACTGGACAAAAGAAAAGGGGTTTAACCACCCCCTTCCCAGGTCCACCCATAGGAAGGACCTTAAAGGTAGTCCAGCCTCTAAACTTAGTATAAGTAGAGGAACCCAGTCCCTAGGACTTTAGATTACCCTGGATGAAACTCTCAAACATATATCCTGGACCTTCGACATTCCATTTTGACTGGAAGATGGAAGATATCTCCCTTGTGGTCAAGGAGTGACCATACTGTTTAAACAGGCACCAACAGCAACTTTGCCGGTCTGCATTTTCAAGGCTACCGCCAGATCCTGAAGATTCTGCAACACAGGACATAGACTTCCAGACATCTTTGACCCCGACCATCGCTCACAGCAAAGCTGAGATCCGTGGTGGACACGAGAAATGTGGGACCAGAACTCCTGGACATCCTACATTTTGCAAGCTGCACCTACTTCACGAGGTATCTCGAAGTTGTGCATTGGGGTGCTTGAAGCCCCAGACGCGAGCACTATTTGCTTTCAAGCTCAGAGGCCCCCACTCCACGAGTGTCCCGTGGGCCCCGCTTTTGCATTTCAGCTTGACGCATCTTTGTGGTTCCTTGCCCGTTGGCTAGTGAGCCCCGGAAGACTTTTCTTTTAATGTAACTTGCTTTACTGGTTGCTCCAGGCTTGCTCCAACTTTCCTGCAAAGAAGAAGTTCCTCAGACCTTGCTGGTCTGCACCAAAGCCAATCTTGACATCCTGCATGGGTTTTGTTTGCCAAGGCTTGTTGGGCCCAGTCCAGATACCGACACTGCAGTCAACTAGATCCTTTGTGGGACAGCTCGAATCCAGCTCCTGGTTGTCGTCGACACCTCCTGGTCCTCGTGGCTGAAGAGACAAACTTCGCCTTCTCCCCTGAAATCACCCGACTTCTGGTGGCATCTTCCTATCGCCGCCCTGGTCACTGGCAAGTGACCCAGACTCTGTCCCTTCTGCTTTCAGGTTCTACAGATCTTCGATCCACCCTTGGATCCACCCAGTCACTTTTGCTCTGGTCGCCTGCAGCACTTCTTTGCAGAACTCCATTGAAATCGACGACGAAACCCGACACCAAAAGAGACCTATGGCCCCGGCTACCGTGGGTGAGGTAACACGAGTACTCTGGTAGTCTCAAGTTAGCATGGCCCTCCTAGTGTCTAAGTCCAAAAGGGTTCCATCGTAGTTTATTTAGAAGTGTCCTTAAATTGTAAATTTGTAACTTGTTCGTTTCCCATAGAAAGTCAATGGTAACCCGCAGCTGTGTTTAGTCACTGCACGTGGCTTCCGTGGGCCTCCTACTTCCTAACTTTTGGTTGTTTAGAGTAGCCCCAGCGATTCCACAGGCCCCAGGCCTGCTTTCTAATTCTCATGTGGTTCTTATACCACTATTTTAGTATATGGTTTGTGAGGCCCCTTGGGCAAAACGTATACTGTGCAACTTATCGTATGCTAATTAAGTAACTTGTATTATACTTTTACCTCTGACCTCATAAAGAGTGCAGTGGGGTTGTGTTTAGAATAAAAACATTTATATTTGAGTCATACCTTGTGTGGGGTGCTTTCATTTGGTACTCAAGGGATTATAATTGGTAAAACAACTCGCTTAATTCGCCCTCTGAACTCTTAGCCTGAAGACTGCTCGTCACTGCCACCCCTAGGATAGCTTTCTATAAGGTTGACTTTACACCACCATCAATAAGGGTTGATTAGACTGGTGCAAGGTTCCCACTAGAACTAGTGGACATCATATACCAGGCTAACTTCTCACAGGCCCTCTCTCTTCACAATAGGTACTCTGTCCAGTGAAACATTTAAAGGCAAATTCAGCATATGGAACCACCTAGTGACAGCTGCCAATACATGCCTCGTCGTCAATATTCTATAACCCAAAATTACAATCAATGGTAACTCAAGAAAGCATGGAACACAAGTATCTGTATTAACAACATGTGATGTGATAACATTACCTTTATTGGTTTTGAGACATCATGTGATAACGAGTTGCCCTTGACTGTAATGGATTGACATATGATATTTTTTAAACAAGACTTGATGAATTGATATCATTTTTGTAGGACCAAAGCTTCATATATTTGATGGACAAAAAAGCCCTGAAGATGTACCCGAATGGACCCAAACACATTGTCTGGCAGCCTTGTTAAGACAAAGAAGGATCAACGGCTGTCTGGCTTCTTGACTGTACAATATTATGGAAGAGTTAAGCAAAGAATTCTGAGACAGAAGGATGTTAATTATATGGAGTGGACTTTTGTTCAAGAATATTCTATTTTTCTTTTATTTTGCATGTATTTCCTATTATTAAATAATTGTTTTGTTTTTATGGAAATTCAAAATCATCTTTATTAGGTCATTATAGGACCATAAAATATTTACGTTTTCAGAAAATATAAATAACACCCTAAAAGCATCATAAAACAGATGATTATTAAAATGCATAGAGTCTTCTCAATTTGATAACAGCAGTGATGTAACCGAGAACAGCAGTGCAAACATTGTGTGATTCGAAGTTTTGCAAATAGATCAAAGCCTCTTTGTAAGAATTAAAGTGCTTATGTGAAAGGGCAGGGTGTAAAAAGCGCAATCTGAAAGAGTCATATAAAGTACAAAAGAACATAAAATGAACAGTTGATTGAACAGTAACACAGGGGCAGCGTGGGAGGGAGAGAAACCAGGAGCCCACTACTGGGAAAGGCACAAGGATATGCACTATATTTAGTGTAAATCTAGTGTGATAAAATATTGCTCTGGGTTTAATATCCAGTTCAGATAAGGGATATCTTGTAACTGTGGGCATATCAAGAGATTTTTCTACTCTAACTCCATCTTTGTAAGCTTTATAACTCTTCTTGACTTCCATTTTAAGAGCAGGTGTTATACTTTGCGGTGACTCAAAGAAATGACTATACCCCAGGTTATAGAAGGTGTTTCACACATAAGCCAACCATGGAATAGCAGTCATGTTATCTCATTTTAAACAGTCTAGTAAGACCTTCCGCGAGAAGTCTTCATTCGGGGAGCTCCATAGCTTTATCCATAATAGAAGGGGTGCCATGGAGATCCAGTTCTCCATGAACCCTATACCCAGTTTCAAATTTGAAATAAAGCTTGAAGAGTATTTAGGAATGGCCAGAAGCCTGCACAAAAACTTATTTTTGTCTACTTTGGGTTTTGTGCAGGCAGTACAGGTCCAGACTCCGGCTCCATAAGTGTCCATCGATAGGCACTTGCTTTTATAAATTTGGACCATTTTGTATACCAGCTTGTGGCCTAACCTTTTTGTAAATCTGCACGCATCTTTTGAACCCTTTGGACACGTAACCTGTCACATGATCAATTTGCCTCCAATAAAATACCAAAGTAGTTGAAAAAAGGAGCTTTTTCAGTTTGTGTTCCCCCCGATAAAAAAAGTTTGTGACTTGTTGTGTTTTGGATCGCAGGTCATGATAAAAGATTTTGACTGATTTACCTTAAGTTTTAATCTCAGCATAAAATCACTAAACTCATTCAGAAGCTTGTGGAGGGCCTTTGCGGTCAGACCTAAAAGAACTGCATCATCCGCATAGAGCAGCACAAGGACTGCCAACATGCCAATCCTGGGAACATCGTCACAGCAAGCCATTAAAGCGGTGTCTAGGGAATTGCTTTATAATAAAAAGGAAAGGTGCTAATATGCAACCCTATCTCACCCCTCTAGTCACCTTTATTGGGGCTGTACAATCTTCATTCAGTGTAAAGTGCACCCTCATTGTGGAGTTCCAATGCATGCGTTTTACCAGATCCATTAGATGGGGATCAATACCCGCCTGCTCCATCAGGTCCCATAATATGCTCCTATTTACAAGGTCAAAAGCACAAGAGAGGTCCATACATGCCAAATGTGTGGACCCTCTCCTGGCTTTGGCATATTTGCCTATGATGAGAGTTAGGTTAAGGGGTTGTTCTGCACTTCCTAGGCCTTGACAGAGGCCATACTGGGCAGGGGGGGGAAAAAGAGCTAGCCTCTGCCCAGTCATCCAATTTGCCCAGGATTACCCTCCCCAGGATCTTTACAGTGCAATCAATCAACGAGATGGGACGATAACATGCCCGGCAGTTGCGATCCCCTTTCTTATAAAGGGTTACAAAGATGAATCTATAAGGTTGCTTTTCACTGCAGCCCTCAATACATTTGTGAGGGCAGCCCAGAAGGCCACGTTGTTGTTAAAAAGATTAATTGGGACCCTGTCTGGCCTATAAGGAGCTCTTATGAAATCCTACGGTTAGCAAGGGGTCTTTGTAGCTCATCCTTATAAGGGAACGAACCAAAGTGTTGATTTACTTTAGAAAATAATTAGTGAGTGTGATAAATTGGTGCTTTAGGTGCTCTCTGTTGTATGTTTTGCTCTGAATTGTATTGTATAACATAACATGAGCCATGGTTGGTCAACTAGGAATTCATAGAACATAATGTTGAGTCAGACAGGCCTATTGGGTAATATGGCAGTGTCCGAAAGGCTGGTCTCACAGGTGAGTGTGGGTTATTTTTTGGGGCTGTTTGTGGGCCTGTTTTATGGTCAGGTGGCCCTTTTTTTTACTGTTGATTTCTCAGATATCACCCACAATATTTCCTGCAGGAAACGCAAATGCATACCTTGCAAGAAACGTATCCATCTTCTCTTTCCAAGTTCAAAAGTGCCCTGCTTTGCAAATGTAGGCCACTTTTTTAGCTATCTGATTCGCTAATCTAGTCCTCTTTTAATTCAGTGCCTGGGTCTTTTTTCTGTCCCGGTCCGATCCTGGATGAGCATTACGTGGAATTACACACAATTGAGCAATTTCATGTTGTGCTCTGAGTGCCGAGGAGTTATACGTCTGGCATTTAACAGGATAAGCAGATGTAAAAATAGGCACACTGGAAGGCTCAGGCGGTCTTTATCTGCGTCTGTTTCCGTTTATCTATAATAAATCAGATATCCATGGGATATTGGTCACTTTCAGAGAGAAAAAAGCTGCCTTTCTCCAAATAGATGGTTATCCTGAACATTAAACATACCATTTGCCAAGATGTCTCGATTTGCATCTGTATGAGTGTCAGAGTCAATTTCTTTTATCAGTCACGCGCTGTGTATTGCACACTCACAGCAGCTACACAGAACCAGATTTAATGTCACCCTGCCCTGTTACAGCGACACAAATCATTTCTAATCAGGACAATGTCTTCTAGCGAGAAAACAATCTGAACGTTTAGCTTGATTTGTTGCACAAAAGAGTTTTTGTATAAAACAAAATGTGGGTTTTATATAGCATGAACTCGTCTCGAAGGCATCAGAGCGCTTTACATGAGCACCAGTTGTGTTACAAACAAACACATTAATTTTTTTAGGGACAGGTAGATTGAGTGATTTGCCCAGTATTACAGGATAGGCATCCCTGTCGAGACTCGACCCTGGTTTCCCTAGCTTCGAGGTCGACTGAACCCAGTTCCCCAGCTTTGAGATTGGGCGCTCTAGCCGTTAGGCCACATCCTCTACTCTTATTATCTAAGCTTTTGCACACATGCCATTGAAATCAACCCCAATTTGTTTTTGTTAGATTGTTGTGTGAAAAATATAATTTTATCAAGAACATTTATGGCCTGTTTACGAGTTTGGTGGTCCTACAGAGGATGGTGTAACACGACGTCTGCTGTAGGACCGCCAAAGCCGTTTGCGACTGCCCACCAGATCAGGAGTTTATTCCTGGTCTGGCGGGCAGTCCTGTGGTGGTCTGACTGCAGTGGTCTGGTAGGCTTATAGAAGAGCCTACCATGCAGACCACCACTCTCAGAGCGACGCCTGCACCTTCCTGCATGCTGTGGCATACATGCCACACCATGCAGGAACTGTGGGTGCAAATCGGCAGGGCACGCATGTGTTTTCCTACATGCACCCCATAGGTCCTGAGGCGACAAGGAGCCCTATTAGGGTCCCCTTAGTCGCCTCACTGCCACCATTTTCATGGCGGGTTCACGGTCATGAAAAGGGTGGTGGTGATGCAACTCGAAATATGCTTGGTGGTGGATCAGTGGTGGTCACAGTGGTCACGCGGCGGTTCGACCTCCGCAGTCTTACTACTACGTGCAGTCCTGCAATGCTGCAGTGGTCGACCACCACCATAGGTTTAACGGTCCTATGGACTACCGAACTCGTAATCAGGCCCTTAATATATTAGCTGCTGATATATATTGGTTCAGTTTAACGCAGGTGGGTTAGAGTGCAAAGCCACTAACAACTGGCGGTGGCTGGAAGAGAAAATATTTAATTGCTTCCGGTCACCCAGAAACAGGTAATAACACTGTTAAATGTACAATTAGTGCTAATTTGCTCACTGCAGTCTGATTACTTTCCCTGCAAGAGAGCTAAGTTCAGCCCTTCCCTTTTAACTCAGTATAAGTAGCAGAGTATTTTGTGTGCTACGTTCCTTATTGTATATAGATTTCCAACGGATTCATTCCTTAAACTATTTAATGCCCGATAAACATTGCTCCCTCTTAATTTTTATTAAGTCTAATTCAACAAAAAAACTTACTATGGCCATGTACGACAGATGAAATTAGTGGCACCTGGCAGATTAATATGCATTGCCGAATCTATGTTGAAAAAATGCATTTTGAAGTATGGTATAGTATGGCATAGTATGGGATAGTACTGTGTGGTATGGTACAGTAAGGCATTACATGGTATGACAAGTCATGGATGGTATGATACAATGCACTATGGTGATGTTAGGTATTGTATGGTATGTTATGCATGGAATGGTATTGTGCAGTGCGATAGGGTAAAGTATGGTATGGTAAGATATGGTAAGATACAGAATGGTAAGGAATTGTATGGTTAGTCATATCACTTCAACAGTTGCTTCTAATGGATCATCTAAGTATTAAAAAGGGCATCTGTTTTATCAAATGTCCAGAGATTCTTTTAATTTGGGGAAAGCTAAATGTTTATGTCTCATCTTAATCTGAGGCCATCCTCTCTGACCTCATTGAATTCAGGGTGGAGTTCCATTTTGGACTTTCCTATCCTGTGGATGATTTGTGCAAAGCTGGAATTTACTACTTTCTTTGCAGCTCTGTACGCCAGATGATTTTGAACCATTGTCCAAATACAAAGGTGCACTTACAACAGGGGTTCTGTAAAACTAATTTATTATGGTTACTAATAGGCAAGGATGTGAAATCAATACAGGAGACATGCGCATATCTGTTTAGTTTCATGAAAAGGTGTCAGGTGTAGATTGCCATAGGACAACATTGGTTTTGCACCTCGCACCCATGCTTCCAACATAATGAAATAAAAAAAACATAACTATTGATCATCACATCTCACACTGACCTGGCTTAGTTGTCCCCTTAATTGTGGGCACCTCTGCACAAAATACAAAGAGAGCAAAAACGAAGCTTGATCAATAATGTACGTGAGGCTATACACTGAAGGCCAGTAAGGTCTCAATTATGAGTGCCTCTGAGGATAACCCAGAGGGGGCAAAAAACTCTGGCTCACACGTAATTGCCACACCTTGGCAAAGAGGGGTTGCACAAGCGTAACAATTTAATAAAGCCCTCATAATCATTAGTGTTGGCAGAGTGGCAGGTCCACCATAAATTGGCGGATCTTCTGCCCCGCCAAACTTGCAGTTTCCATGCCTCTATTAGAGGTGGGAAGCCTCTAGGTTTCTGAAGTTGGAACCTCACCTATCACCACATTTGGAAACCTTTCACATGGTGGCCCATCCTCCATAGAGGCAGAGTCTTTATAGGCCTGGCCAGCCACCAGTCAACCTGAAAGACTTTAATTTCTTTCCTTCTTTCCTGCCAAACAATGTAAGAAAAATAAAAAGGAATCTACATAATGGAACACAGATAATTTATCTTTGCACATTTGCCAATATAGCAGGAATATTGTCATCCAGTTCTTCCCTGGATGAGTTTTAGACTTCTACGTACCGTCTACTACTGTTTTAGTAATAATTACTTGTTTTGTCCAATTTGCTTAAGTTGTGCTAAATGATCTTTAGTGTGAGTTTCTATGTTGATGCAGGCACACATGTTCTGTTCTTTTCCTGGTCTCTCTGGTTTACATCTTTAGGTTGATGTCTTTGGGGCTAGAACTGAAGCATGGAAATGACAGCACCATTCCACAGACTGGAGAGAAGTATTCAGTTTGCACAGACCAAACACCAGCACAGAGTAATAAACATTTGGGGTCTTAGGACCCAAAAGAAGTGGGCAGACCACATGCCGGCATAGAGATGATCCCATGGTAAGCAACAATTGAGACATAGGACTGAATGACTTACAGTGCCTAAAGAAAACGTTGTTGAAGAATAGAGACAAGAGGGAAGCTATAATTTACATAGCTATGGTTTTAGGACAACCACTGGGTAGACATGAGACTTCTGGGACATCTAGATAATGTTGTTTCATGACTGGGACCCGCTTTCGGACAGCTTGCGATGTGTCTCCAGGATAGCTGTTTTTCCTATCGACTTTATCAATAGACCTAAACAGATGGTTACTGCAGTCTAGAGTGAGCTAAAATCAGTGATTGATTCAAAAAAGCAAAGTTTGACAATGTAACTCAGAATTCTGTGCTGAACATACATGCCATACATAACTGATTTTCCTGAGAGTCAAGAATTCACTGGATGTTGTATGAAATGGGGTTATTAGTTAAAGTAGGGACTACCCAACTTAAGTAATAAACAAAATCCTTGTCAGGGTGAACCAAAAAATGAATCAATAAATTAACCTGAGCTCAACTCCACTGGTAGCTATTGCAGACTTAACTTAGAAGCAATGTGTAAAATAGTTATGCAGTAGCATAACAGTAGTAAAGTTAAAACATAAAAACACAAGAAAAATACATAACCAACTTAGAAAATAGAGCACATTTTAATAAATGGCATACAAATCCACAATAATTCAGTAAGCAGAACCAGAGGGATGAACTTTGAAAATTGTAAATAAAAATAGCTCCTAAAAGTGTTAAGCACCAACAACGGTTAACTTGTCAGTATAGAACAGGACCTAGTCACGATTGGAGGCAAATAGAGTTGGAGCGAGGGTGGGGTACAGAAACCAGGTTTGATCGGGTCGCAAGTTTTAACTTGGAACTTAGGGGCTCAATAGGATGGAGTGCAAACATCAGTCTGCCCGCCATCATAATGAGGATGGGACTGACCGCCAGACATGCGGCGGTCCCACAGGCCCAATTAGGATGCGCCCGCCATACTGGTGGGTGCATCCTGTCCTTTTACCATTGCGGACGGTGCTGCTGGCTGCAGCACTGTCCGCAATGGTAAAAGTGTATGCACAACATTTCTGTGCACTACATGGCAGGCACCACGCGTTGCCTGCCACTTGGTGCAGGGAACTGCAGGGGGGGTACCATGGGTGCTCTCAAGTGCATCCCCCCACCCCCCTGGGATCCTGCAACGGGCCCCCAAAGCAAAACCCTGCCAGCCTCTCCATGGCCGCATCACTGCCATGGAAAGGCCTGTCCGCAAGCCACATCATAATATGGGTGGCGGTGCCTGCTAGGCACTGTCACCACAGTACTGGCCCAGCTCCACCCAGCCGGTAATCATAACGATTGCCGACCGGCGGAAAAGCGGCAGACAGACTTTGTGTCCGACCCGATACCCACCGCCATGATATGGCGCGCGTATTTCACGTTACGATTGCGTAACCGTCGCCACCGCTGGCTTGGCGGTGGCGGTCGTTACGCCATCGTAATGAGCCCCTTGGTCTCAAAAATGGAAAGACCAAAATCTTCAGTAGGGCAAGGCAGCAAGTTGTAGCTGAAGAGGGCTCTAAGAGGTTGAATAGCCATCAGAGGTAGGTCAGGTGATTCCGATTATTTTTGGTGTGAAAGCTCAGAGTGGGGAAAAAATGTAATTCAAGCCCAAGGAAGGTTTCACACCAGCCGAATACTTTTGGCACCTTCACCCCATCAAGATTTCTTCATTCACAGCTTAGATTTCTTCAGCAGGGCAAGGCTGCAGACTGTAGCCAAAGAAGGCTCCACAAGGCTGGATACCTTCTCCGTGAGGTCACACTAAATCAGATTTCCTGCTGCGGAGAAGCTCCCTGCAGGAGAAACCTGAATCTTTAGCCCAGCAGCAATGCACCTTGATCAGATTGGCCTGCCAGGTTTTCCCGGTCCTCAAGCAGGGACATCTTAAGGATTGTGGGGGCCCTGGGTAAAACATATGTTTGTGGCCCCTGTTCAGAACAGCTTTACATTTATAATCAAATTTTGGCTTTTGCATGCCCTCTTTGGCCAAGTGACCGACACTGCACATGCAGACTGGTCCAAATCAGAAATGTGTTTCTATCTAATCAGGGATTGTGCAGCTTGTTTTCAATATTGCAACATAGCAGCAGCTCACTTGTATTATTGCAAATAATCTCTGTGACTGAGGTCCTCTTTTGGTCTAAAAGGAACATCTCTATCAGGCGGGCAACCAAATTTCGGGGGGGTGAGAATATTTCAGGGGGGCTAATTCTTCCAACCACGGACAAAGTGGCTGTGAGAATGGGTAACCACACAACTAAAGCCTCATTTACAACTAAATGGTGTTTTAAAGACCTATTAAGTACTCGGGTGCGGCTGCAATTACATGCTCGCCAGCCCGCAAAGCTGTGTCAGCCGGGGCTGACAGACACGACGGGGGGGGCTGAAGCCCCGTGAGCCCAATGGGTGTTGCGCGCCTGATCTCTATAGACTTTGCATGGTGTTGAAAAACAAACAACATTTCCCTGCGAAATATCTGTAATAAACTCCTTCACGTCACTGGTATTAAAAAATATATTAAAGGAAAATAGTATTTAAAACAATCTAAACATCATGCAAGGGCTTCAGGGTGAGACCGTGTGGAGAACAGAGCCAGATCTATCAGGGGGCCACCCTGAAAGGCTGGGTCCCTGAGCCAGAGCCCACTTTGTCCATGCCTTTAAACATCCTTGCTCCAGAGGTCTTTGAAGCTAACACGTTTCTAACTCCCAGGTTTTCAGGGGTAGTAGCAGAAGTCCTGCCACTCAAGCAAGGGTTCCAGAACCACAGGAACAGCACTTTGAGCTCAGGACTCACCCCAGAGGCCAACAGCTGGGCCCAGAGCAAGTCCAGTAGTGACCAATCTCATTTTCCTTGTTTAAACTGCACCTGTACTTATGCCCCATGACCTGCCTTTCAACTTGGCTGCTGGGTAAGCCGGTATTGTGATGTCATAATTCAACTGTAATAACTTTTTTACAGTTGAGGAACGCCATCATTTTGTTATTTCAGGTGACTAAGGATGTCACAAATCGAATGTACCAAGGAAATTAGAGATGGGCTTTTATACAGGGTTTGCAGTGTTGGTCCTTTACATTGCAGAACAGCATGCCTTCCTGAGACATTCTGGCTCTTTTCATCTTTGTATTGCAGCCATGTTGTTAAACGTTGAACCCACAATAATACAAGTATAACAGCTTAGTTTATATATACTAGTACTAATGCAGTGGTGGTGATCCAGTGGCGTACCAATAACAGATACTCCACTACCATATACTCACCTGGGCCCATAAACCCACACAATAGTTGGGTAAACCGCTGGAGTCAAAGTTTATGAATTTTTCCTACAATTTCAAGATTAGTTATTTAACACCCCTAACTATTCTTTCACGGATCAAAAAGTTCTTTCCTCTGGTCGATGGGCCATTAGTTGAACTAGTTGATGGTGAAATGACTTAAGCTAACTATACTTTTACTTAATTGTAAATAACCACAGACTCTGGAAAGTATTGAATATTTATCTAAATAAAATGCATGTGAACCATCTCAAATACACATTCAAATTTGGCACGGACTTACTCAATGAACGATATCTGAGGAAAAGAAGAGGATCGAGAGAAAAGAACAACTACAAATAAAAGAATTTTCTAGTTACCAAGAATGGTGTGAATACCAAACCCCTGGCCAAAGGAGTGGTAAGGGTCCCCCGGGATAGATCAGGTGACAAAGGCTTCAGGACAGGATTCAGGACAGGATAGAGGACCTCTCTAAATACCGACGACTGTGTCGCACCCCACTCTGACACTCTTCCTCCTCGAGATTCTTCCCCGATCTTCTGTCTAACCCTATTAAATCAGGATAGAGGTTCTGCATTTGGGGTCTTCATCAGCATTTCACAGCATCTCTCTCCCATCAACAGCATCTCCCGCTCACAGCATCTGTGTCTTCCAATCTCTGCAAATCGTCATCTGACTAACTAACTAACGCTATCTCAATTTTACCTTTCGTTCTACATGTTCCACCCATTAATGTTTCAATATCGTAAAAATACTAAATCTGATTGGTCAGACAAGGGGGGAAGATCATCACATCATGCTTACATGTTATTAAATTCAGTTAAACTATTGTTCACAAACCCATCCCCTTCATTTTTATTCATAAATTTTATTTCCCACCCGCATTCACATTTCATCTGCAACATTTGTTAAAAATCTAACATGTAAGTCCATTCAGTTGAACTTTTCACTGTCCGTTCTCAGGCCCAGGCACTCGGTGACCTTGAACTTCTTCCAACCTTTGTGTCATCACTCTGGATTAACTTTCAGTGTCCATGCGCGGTTGTCACATGGCTCAGTTTACTTCAGTTATACATGAGAGGCCCAAATGCGCACTAGTAATAAAGTCGGAAAGACAGATGTTACTTTAAAAAATAAAAAATAAATGGTTTCACTGTATACCACCCATCTCTACTCGATTCCCTTTTATTTATTAATACTTTCCCCCCATTAGCATTAGTAAAATAGCACGTTTCCATTTCAAGAAAGCAGATGCCATGCTTCGAGTCTTCAAGACTCCATTTTAGTGCCTTCTGCTCATGCGCAAGAATTTCCCTCCAAGCATTAGCTCTTCCATCACTGCGGTGGTCTCAGATGTACCAATCCTTCACACTGCAACCCTTATTGTTTCCCCTCGCCAGTGCTAATGCAGACGGCTGCAGGTGATGGGCGCAGGCGCTCATTTTTTGGCGACCCAGACTTACGTTACTTCATCAGACTTTGACTCAGAGCGACAGAGAGAAAAGTCTAAATGTGGAAAAAAGGGAGAGAAATGTAGCCGGAAACCATGGATGACCTTCAATGGTGAGCTAAAAATACAGGAAGTGTAGGATGGTGGAAGAAAGAGTTATCATGTGGAATCAAGACTAGGCAGTCTTGGTGTTTGAACCAGCATTCGCCAACACCAGGTGGCAGGCTGTTAAAAAATAAATTGTGCCCCTGTGCTCATTATTTTACAAATGATGCACTGTGTTGAGAGCTAAATTGAGGACTCCTTTCCCTTAACATCCCTTTCCCAGGTCCACCAGAATGTGGTCTGAGGCAGGGTAGCTGGAACTTACCACCTAATGTCGATCAGAAAAGAAGGGGGGTCCATTATCCAAACATGACAAGCACCACACTAAAATCATAGGGGCAGATTTATGTCAGACTTGCGCCACGTTTACGCCGCCGTTGCGTCAACGCGTGCCGCATTGTAAATGCGGCGTATCCGCCGTGACGCAAGGGTAGTTTTGCGTGACGCATTTGTTCTAGCGCATCCCTGCTGATTTGCAGAGATGCGCCAGAACTAATAAATATGCCCCATAAGGTCTCCAAAATTTATTTGGGTAGTAATTTGATAATAACAAACTGTGTCATAGTCTTTACTCCCATCTTGATCAAATTGTTTTTCATGCACTGATGATAAAGCTTTGTGTATGGCCTATAAAACCAGTACCACGAGAATCGGGTGCGTTCAGACTTCTTGCCCCTAGTCTCAGCCCACATGGAAAAGTACTGAACGAGAGGAATGAACAGCCAGGATTAGTTCAACAGAATCAAGACACCCTGCATACAAAAAACTGAATAACGCAGTTAATGAAAATAAATGCAGAAATTCATGCTTACAGTTATGTAACACGCTAGAAAGACATTTAAAGTGGGGCAAGATCGTAATACATAAAATAGATCTTAATGATTGTCATTTATCATGCTGATGGGAGGGAAAACTGTCTGATCATTTGAGCCACATGGAGAAAAAGTCACGTTCAAATTCAACTGCATCCTATAAAAATATGTCCTGTCTTAAAGAGAATTAACTCTTTATTCTATGATGGCTCCAGACACTAAATCACTGTCCTGATGACGTATGGCTGCCAAGTGACATCATTACATGTGTGGCCGCTTCAGTCACTCCTGGCTTTTTCACCAAAATCCCTATCAATTCCCAGAATTTTGGTTTCCCCATCACTTCAAGATATACTTGCAAAGCACTGCTGTTCGAAGCAGCGTCACATGACTTGGGTCTGTTGACAGCCGGGCTGTGGTATTTTATTGTGACTTTTAACACAATGCAGTCTAGAGTTGCAAACAGTTCTACCCATGTCGCCTTGCACACTTTGAGTCAGTGTAATATTTTCTGTCACAAAAGCCTACCATTGGAGACCTATGCTGTAGAATGTGAAACTACAAATCCCATAATCCCTAATGCTATTGGTTAACATACTGGGACTAGCTCTGTCAGTTCCAGTTGGCACCTTGGCATTACTGCTCAGACATTGGGGGAAGGGAACCAGTGTACAAAGTTATCTTTGCCTACATCAACTGGCGCTGAAACCGAAGTCTTGGTAGAATGAGTATCTCCTTATCAAGGTGGTTTGAAGGGCAGGCAAACAATTATCGGGGCCACCGGAATACTAAAGAAAGGTCGAGTAAAGAGAGATAAAGAGGCAGAGAATGCAAGCCAATGTTTGCCTTTTAGTACTTGTGTTGCGTGTCAACGCAGTTAGACTTTCAGACATCTTGTCACACCACTGTGTGCTGCAGAGCTCTGGCCTGCTTGTCAGGTGCCTACTGCTGGCGTAAAGTCAATATGTAAAGTGATGTATTATCGCCGTATTTAAATTACCATGCAGAGAGGACACGCGCGGGCAGTGAGGACTCTAGTGCTAGATTATTCGGTGCAAATTTTAACCCTTTGGTTTCTTAGCTCTGCATCTGGGGTTAAGGAGAGTTTACTTTGGTACTTTAAACTATTGTTGTCACAACAGCTTATTTTTGCGCTTGGTCTCTGTAGTGTCTTTGATATTATGGGGCATATTATCAAGGGGGTTTATCTCCACTTTTTTGGCTTTAAAAGCCAGGAAAGCGGAGATAAAATTATCTCCCTATTACCTAGCTGTCGCTAACACCAGTTAGCGACAGCTAGTAGGAGATAGCGACCATCTTGGGCCCCGTTTTGCATGTCAGTCAAATTTATCACTAATGACATGCAAAGTGGGCGTGCCAAGATGTTAGCGACTGGAAACAGTCGCTAACATCGCTATCTCCTATTACCAACTTTTGGAGATATTCGCGCTAAGCGCGAATATCTCCAAAAGCTAACACCTGCCCCTGAGCAGTTCTTAGCCATGTTATCCAATGGTAGGTGGATAACATGGCTAAGAACATTAGCTCGGTAATGCATGAATATCGCGGACTTTTCAGTGATATTCATGCATTTCGGCCGATTTTTATCGCTTAGGAGATAAACCTTGATAATAGCAAGGTTCCTAAGCGATAAAAATCGCCGCAGCACGGCGATAAAAATATTGCCGCTAAGCCAAGATAGCGATAATTATCTCTAGTTGTTGGTAATATGCCCCTATGTGGGTACGAACCCTTGCGGTTCTGGGCGGGCGCTAAACAGGAATTAGGTAGTCTGCTGGGAGGTGTTAATGTGTGGTTATGGAAGTTTTGATGCAATACGTACAGAGTGTGATCACATGTTGAGGAATAAAGATGTCTGGTACAAAGCTCCATGAGTGGCATGTTCATTTGCATGCTCCTGGGCTGGGGAAGATGCTTCAGTCTCCTTGTACTGTGTTAGATGCCCTCAGTTCTGGAATGACAGCCATTTAAGTGTGGTCAGGTAATCAATGTTTGTTGGAAATGGGGGTTACCCAAGTCTCAAAGGGGGTAGCATGGCATCAAGCGGGCAGGCCAAACTTGGAGGACATGTGAAGCACTCACGCAGTACCCTCAGTCAACACACCAGGCACACCACAAAAGAGGCAGGACACCAGTTTGAGTTGGAAAATTAAGTAGTTTAGTATCTCCAACCTGCAAGGCAAAAATGCATCAACAGTGTCATCATAACACGGCGCCAACTGGCACCAGAGCCCAGTACTTCAGAGGGGGGAATTATTTACATGGGATATAAAGGGTTGAGTCCAAAGTCCATGCTGTAAGGGAAAAAGGATGGGTTAAAAATGTCATTAGATCTGGAGCCCAATCTGGCGGGGCCAACTCAGACTCTCATCCTACAGGGAAGGCTGTAAATGCAAAATACCACCTTAGCATAGATATTTATATCATGCACAATCACGCCAACCCAACCCCTGTAAAAGAAAACATCAGGGCAACATAGTACCTCATAAATAGGAGCACCTGTAATAACAGGCACAAAAGCATGCGATTAACCATTAGGTAGGAAAGTGGCCTCACCATAACCGTATAAACAGTAACCTAAGAGCCATGCCTAACCTCAGGGACCATCTGGCACAGGTAACTATGGCATTTCATTAGGCATGTCACCTGACTAAGTGTATCAAACATCAGGCGGAACATACATCGCCTAGCATTAACATCAGGTAGAGGCCCTCTTCAAAGCTCAGGAACACCTGTAAGGGATTAGCTAGGCTCCCTCTACCACAACCTCGGGGTATGAGCAGGGGCCTAGAATCAATCGTCAGGCCAGCTTAGGGCAGGACATCTTTAGCATAAAAACAGTAACCACAGATAACTGCAGGGCCTGAGTAAACAGCTTCCTTCAGGCAGGCTTAAACACTTTAGTGGAAATCATGTAACCTCGTGCTGTCATAATCCCTTAGCATTCAGGTGTCACCCCATTAGGAGAACAAACGCTGCACTACACAGCCAACAATATTTCCTAGCTGCAGGAATCAGCCAGTCATTAAATGGGGGTAAACATTTCATTACTGGTCAGGCTGGAATAAACGTTGCATTTAATAACAGTAACCCAATCAGTAGAACATTTCATCAAATAGGCACACCCTTCATTAAACGGGGCCTAGCGGTAGTCTATGAAGAACCATCCCCCAGCCAGGGGTTAGCTTTATGGCCAGACCATCACTACAGGCTTTTGCCCATGTTCTACCCACTTCCAGGTCTTTCTTTGGCTAAGTAGGGCCAACGGGACCCAGCCACAGTCTCTCCCGGGGGAGGGGCGAACTCGAGGCCTTCTCCGGCCTTCCGCCCTCCTCCCCTGGGGATTACCTTTTTGTCTTCCAAACACTCTATTCCATCAGAGGGGGGGCAACTGTCATTAATGAACAAGAGCCAGGGGTTGACTGGGACTCTTATATTCTTTACACCCCTCAGCTAACCAGGCTCCTTGTTATAAGCAGTGTTTCCACAGTTAAGCCCCTCGTTTTCCAGGCTTTTCCCCCCTCCTTCTTCTTTTCAGGCTCAACCAGTGTGGAAAGGAACCCAGACGAAAAGGAGGCCTAACCAGCTCTCCCTCGCCTCCCCTCACTCCTCACCGCTTACTTTGTATGAGCAGGCAACAGTCGAGTCCTCCGCTCACCCTCTGGACTCGAGGGCTCTTCACCGCTGCTACTCGGCCCCCTCGCTCCCTCTCAGAGGAGCGGAGACCTCTTCTGCACACAGAAAACGGAGCGCAGACACGGTGATGCAGCCTCGCCACAGGGCTGCTCCTCACCGTCCAGGATCGGTCCCTCGGCGCCCCACTCGATCTCTGCCACTCGCCGAGGCTGCCTCCGGACAGCTCTCCTCAGCGTCGTGTCGGCGCTTCCACACGCCCCCGGGCTCTCCTGCGCATGCGCGGGGGAGAAGCGACACCGCACTGGGCCTGCTCGGACCTAGGCCCCTCCTGAGGGATTATTACAGCCGACTGGGCATGCGCGATTGCGCCTCAGCAAAGCGTCTCGCCCAGGCTCTTCTTGGTAAACCGGGACTCCACTCGGTAACGCGACTGGAGCGCGGAAGGTGCCCCCGGGGTCCCGCTTTCGAAGGGAAGCCCTGACAAGCTTCCCAGGCTCAGTGGATCCCGGGGTTGGGCGCTTTACCAAAACGCTTGATGCCTTCCACCAAGGACTCCAGGGACCAGTTGTCTGCAGATCCAGCCAGGGCTCCTCAGGACACCAGCCTTCCCCAGCACCCTGGAAGGTAGGGACAGCGCTAGCTTGATTCTCCTCAGCAGATGTCGCTATTTACAGCGCACTGCTCCTCACAGTCCTTCTCTAGCGCTTCCAAATTATAGCGCTTCCCAGGCAGGACAGTTCAGGTCAGGGCAGCAACAGTCTTGGAGTTTACAGCGCTTAGGTAGGCAAACCAGGGCTTCCAAGTAGGCTCCTCACAGAGGGGGGGGGGGGCGAACAGTTCCACAGCCAGCCCCAGGGGCACACTCCTCACCTCCTGGGGGGTTCAAGCCCACAGCATTCCTCCTCTTCTGGGTACCTTTTTCCCTCAGCGCTGGCGTAGTCCAAGGTCCCACAGCGTCAGGGACCTATGAAGAGTCCTCCCTTGTCAGGGGCCCATGGGGACAGCAGCGGGGGGGTTTATAGGGGTGCAGGGCCCAGCTCACAGGTCCATGTGGCGGTAGCACCTCACAGCAGGTCCCCCTCCCTTCCTTGTCCCAGCGCTGACTGACTCTCTGGTGACACTTCACCCTATTTATACCCTCCTCCCAGGCAGTGCCAGGACCTTCTAGAATGTTGGCACATCTAGCCTAAACTGGTTCTAGGGGAGGGGGTGAGCACCCTGGGTGCCAGGCTTTCCCTCCAAAACTAGGGGTAGCTGGGTAATATTATCTAGACTGCTGACCTATGTCAGTCCAGTGGCAAAACCCATGGCCATGGCATCCATTTTAAAAACAATACATTTCAGTCAGGTACATTTCCAAAATGGGGGTGCAGTTTTAAAATGGGGGATTTTACAAGTGCTCACATTATGTCAGGTAATTACATTTTCACAAGGTGTCTCACACCACTCATGGCCTATACAGGTTTAATCCCATGGGGGAGACATTCAAGTTAGGGGGTCAAAAGCGAAAAATTTTTGGGGGAAAAGGCCAAGTCCAACACGACTCCCCCCCAGCCAAAAGCCAGGGTAGACATATCAATGCCTTGATGGGCTTCCCTGCTTGGGGCGGAAAAAGGTGGACGCAGGCCTGCAACTACAGGAGCACCTGCAGTCTCTCCTCCACTCTGGAACCCAATGGTTCTTTTTCGCATCCCTCCTTTCACCAACATCACCACCCCACTGGTGTTCCCTAGTGGGATGTCTCTCCTTCCTAGAGTGGGAGGCTCTAGCCTCAGGCTTGTAATTCCCTTGGACCACTCTCTTCTCTCCAAACTGCCACTGGTCCACCCATCTGGGGTCTACACCCTCAGACTGACCAGCCCTTAGGGGCGAGGCTCTCCTCCCCCTACTTTTCCTCCTAGGGTTCCTCCATCTCCTACGCTGGGGGACACCCTCACACAACTCTCTCCCCAACCTGGAGCCGAAACCCACAGGCTGAACCGGTGACAGGGGCGAGTCCTCCCTCTCCCTGCACCCCCTCCCAGAGTCCCGCACCCTCCTAACTGGAGTAGTACCCCTGGGAGTCACTTCCGGGGGGACCCTGGTTACAGAGGTCCCTCCCACCAGGGCAGGCAAACCCTGTCCCTGGCCACCCAACCCAGGATCTGCGCCCTGTGGCTGAGCTGGTGACAGAGAAGAGACCTTCCTCCCTCTGCACCCCCTCCCAGAGTTCCGCACCCTCCCACTGGGAGTAGTACCCCTAGGAGTCAAATTGGTAGGGACCTGAATTACAGGTACCCCACCCTCCAGGTCAGGCAACCCCTTAACCTGGAACCCCAGTCCAGGATCTAAACCCTGTGACTGGTCAAACCCCCGAACCACTGGAGCTCCAATTAATGATGCTCCGGGTCCTCCTGACATGAGGGGATCCTTTCCACGAGAAGGCACACCGGGACAGCCTAGACTCCCAACCTGGGGTTCCCTAAAAGAACTCTCCAGTCCCTGTGACTGCAGTTGGGGCATCTCGGGACACCTCCCCGTCTCACTCCCTCCTTTAGATGGGATGTGAGGCCCTACAACCCGCCCACTATCCTGGGACCTAGCTGGGCTTCTCACCTCTCCCGCCACGCTGGGTCGGAAGATCCCTGCACCTCTCCTTTCTGGATCACTCCCCAATGTCTTCCCAGACGCTCTGGCACTTACCCAGAGGTCTGCCTCCCGTGCAAGTTCCCTGGGGTCTGAGAACCCGCACTGCAACAGATGGTGACGCAGTCTTGGGAAACAACTCCTCAGCATGTGCTCCCGGATAACGGCATGGCACAGCCCTTCCCAATCCTCCACTGCTCTCCTCACCACCCAATCCTCCAGTACAGTCCAACACTCCTCCTCGAACTCTCCCCAGGACTGATGGGACAGCTTTCCCCTGCCCCTAAACACTAACCCGTCCTCCTCTTCCGGGGAATCAGGCACAGTCTCTTGGGCTTCGGGAGTGGGACTCCTTGCACTGGACCTACACTCGCTGCCACCACTGGATCCCACCCTCTTCGGTGAATCCAGACTCCTGAAACCACTCTCAGGGGACAACCTACCCACCTGAGCTGATCTCTCCCTGGCGAAGGCCCTCTCCGCCTCCGCCATCCTCTCCAGCGCTAGGACTTTTTCAGTCTCTAGTCGCTGCTCTTCTACCCTCAGCTGCGCTAAGCCCTCGGCATGCCTGAGCTTTGCCAGCGCCAGCTGATACTCCCTTTCCTCCCTCCTATCTACCCACTCTTCTGGGGACAGGGAAAGGGATGGGGCAGTGCCCCCGGGACTGGACCCAGTGCGAGACTCCCTATCTCCGGTGTCCTCCACAGCTACTGGCGTCTCTGCCCTGCTAGACTCTTCCTCCTCCTCATCGGAGCATTTACCTCCCAGGGTTCTGGATGGGGAGCCCTCACTCTGGTCTCTAACCCACTGACCCTTCAACACTTCGGGGGGGTAGTCAGACAAGTCCCCATTAACCTCTAAGGGCTCTCCCCTCTTGAGGGCCTCATAGAGAAACAAATTCCTCCTAATGTTCCCTACTGGGGGTATCCCTCTCTCCAGGAGGAAGTCTATCACCTCCTGTTCGGTGTACTCCATCAGTTCCACTTCCTGGTAAATCAACCCCATCGTGGCGAGGTACACCCGGGACACACCCTCCCAGTGGAACAAGGGGACAATTCAAAATACTCTTCAGGAGGAAGCAATCAAAAACAATGTTCAAACAATAATCCCCACCACAAGGCTCTACCTGTGGTGTAACCTGTGGCCGCTGTGGTACTGCGCAAACACAAGTCCTATCCCACCGCTCTGCCACCAAATGTTGGAAATGGGGGTTACCCAAGTCTCAAAGGGGGTAGCATGGCATCAAGCGGGCAGGCCAAACTTGGAGGACATGTGAAGCACTCACGCAGTACCCTCAGTCAACACACCAGGCACACCACAAAAGAGGCGGGACACCAGTTTGAGTTGGAAAATTAAGTAGTTTAGTATCTCCAACCTGCAAGGCAAAAATGCATCAACAGTGTCATCATAACACGGCGCCAACTGGCACCAGAGCCCAGTACTTCAGAGGGGGGAATTATTTACATGGGATATAAAGGGTTGAGTCCAAAGTCCATGCTGTAAGGGAAAAAGGATGGGTTAAAAATGTCATTAGATCTGGAGCCCAATCTGGCGGGGCCAACTCAGACTCTCATCCTACAGGGAAGGCTGTAAATGCAAAATACCACCTTAGCATAGATATTTATATCATGCACAATCACGCCAACCCAACCCCTGTAAAAGAAAACATCAGGGCAACATAGTACCTCATAAATAGGAGCACCTGTAATAACAGGCACAAAAGCATGCGATTAACCATTAGGTAGGAAAGTGGCCTCACCATAACCGTATAAACAGTAACCTAAGAGCCATGCCTAACCTCAGGGACCATCTGGCACAGGTAACTATGGCATTTCATTAGGCATGTCACCTGACTAAGTGTATCAAACATCAGGCGGAACATACATCGCCTAGCATTAACATCAGGTAGAGGCCCTCTTCAAAGCTCAGGAACACCTGTAAGGGATTAGCTAGGCTCCCTCTACCACAACCTCGGGGTATGAGCAGGGGCCTAGAATCAATCGTCAGGCCAGCTTAGGGCAGGACATCTTTAGCATAAAAACAGTAACCACAGATAACTGCAGGGCCTGAGTAAACAGCTTCCTTCAGGCAGGCTTAAACACTTTAGTGGAAATCATGTAACCTCGTGCTGTCATAATCCCTTAGCATTCAGGTGTCACCCCATTAGGAGAACAAACGCTGCACTACACAGCCAACAATATTTCCTAGCTGCAGGAATCAGCCAGTCATTAAATGGGGGTAAACATTTCATTACTGGTCAGGCTGGAATAAACGTTGCATTTAATAACAGTAACCCAATCAGTAGAACATTTCATCAAATAGGCACACCCTTCATTAAACGGGGCCTAGCGGTAGTCTATGAAGAACCATCCCCCAGCCAGGGGATAGCTTTATGGCCAGACCATCACTACAGGCTTTTGCCCATGTTCTACCCACTTCCAGGTCTTTCTTTGGCTAAGTAGGGCCAACGGGACCCACCCACAGTCTCTCCCGGGGGAGGGGCGAACTCGAGGCCTTCTCCGGCCTTCCGCCCTCCTCCCCTGGGGATTACCTTTTTGTCTTCCAAACACTCTATTCCATCAGAGGGGGGGCAACTGTCATTAATGAACAAGAGCCAGGGGTTGACTGGGACTCTTATATTCTTTACACCCCTCAGCTAACCAGGCTCCTTGTTATAAGCAGTGTTTCCACAGTTAAGCCCCTCGTTTTCCAGGCTTTTCCCCCCTCCTTCTTCTTTTCAGGCTCAACCAGTGTGGAAAGGAACCCAGACGAAAAGGAGGCCTAACCAGCTCTCCCTCGCCTCCCCTCACTCCTCACCGCTTACTTTGTATGAGCAGGCAACAGTCGAGTCCTCCGCTCACCCTCTGGACTCGAGGGCTCTTCACCGCTGCTACTCGGCCCCCTCGCTCCCTCTCAGAGGAGCGGAGACCTCTTCTGCACACAGAAAACGGAGCGCAGACACGGTGATGCAGCCTCGCCACAGGGCTGCTCCTCACCGTCCAGGATCGGTCCCTCGGCGCCCCACTCGATCTCTGCCACTCGCCGAGGCTGCCTCCGGACAGCTCTCCTCAGCGTCGTGTCGGCGCTTCCACACGCCCCCGGGCTCTCCTGCGCATGCGCGGGGGAGAAGCGACACCGCACTGGGCCTGCTCGGACCTAGGCCCCTCCTGAGGGATTATTACAGCCGACTGGGCATGCGCGATTGCGCCTCAGCAAAGCGTCTCGCCCAGGCTCTTCTTGGTAAACCGGGACTCCACTCGGTAACGCGACTGGAGCGCGGAAGGTGCCCCCGGGGTCCCACTTTCGAAGGGAAGCCCTGACAAGCTTCCCAGGCTCAGTGGATCCCGGGGTTGGGCGCTTTACCAAAACGCTTGATGCCTTCCACCAAGGACTCCAGGGACCAGTTGTCTGCAGATCCAGCCAGGGCTCCTCAGGACACCAGCCTTCCCCAGCACCCTGGAAGGTAGGGACAGCGCTAGCTTGATTCTCCTCAGCAGATGTCGCTATTTACAGCGCACTGCTCCTCACAGTCCTTCTCTAGCGCTTCCAAATTATAGCGCTTCCCAGGCAGGACAGTTCAGGTCAGGGCAGCAACAGTCTTGGAGTTTACAGCGCTTAGGTAGGCAAACCAGGGCTTCCAAGTAGGCTCCTCACAGAGGGGGGGGGCGAACAGTTCCACAGCCAGCCCCAGGGGCACACTCCTCACCTCCTGGGGGGTTCAAGCCCACAGCATTCCTCCTCTTCTGGGTACCTTTTTCCCTCAGCGCTGGCGTAGTCCAAGGTCCCACAGCGTCAGGGACCTATGAAGAGTCCTCCCTTGTCAGGGGCCCATGGGGACAGCAGCGGGGGGGTTTATAGGGGTGCAGGGCCCAGCTCACAGGTCCATGTGGCGGTAGCACCTCACAGCAGGTCCCCCTCCCTTCCTTGTCCCAGCGCTGACTGACTCTCTGGTGACACTTCACCCTATTTATACCCTCCTCCCAGGCAGTGCCAGGACCTTCTAGAATGTTGGCACATCTAGCCTAAACTGGTTCTAGGGGAGGGGGTGAGCACCCTGGGTGCCAGGCTTTCCCTCCAAAACTAGGGGTAGCTGGGTAATATTATCTAGACTGCTGACCTATGTCAGTCCAGTGGCAAAACCCATGGCCATGGCATCCATTTTAAAAACAATACATTTCAGTCAGGTACATTTCCAAAATGGGGGTGCAGTTTTAAAATGGGGGATTTTACAAGTGCTCACATTATGTCAGGTAATTACATTTTCACAAGGTGTCTCACACCACTCATGGCCTATACAGGTTTAATCCCATGGGGGAGACATTCAAGTTAGGGGGTCAAAAGCGAAAAATTTTGGGGGGAAAAGGCCAAGTCCAACAATGTTTATCTGTCCTTTAAATAATTCTGAATATTTTCTTCATTCTGCTTCCCTACCCATTCCACCACTCATTAACTTAACATCTATTCACTCATATGCCCACCAAAGAGCCAACTGCTTGCTCACTGACTTACCCTTCCTGCACTCCTAGACTTACTCTCTCACTCACTGCCCTTTTTCCTCAGCGCTTCACTCATCACAAAATGCACCAAATATCCAGTGTTTCACTCACTTATAATCATTCTAATTCAATCTAGTGGTCTTCAAACTTTAATAATGGTGGACCCCTCCTCGAGAAAAGAAATTAACCAGGGCCCCTAGAACGACCAACCTGTTGTTCAGGAACCACATGCATTTTATATTGGAGCTGGATTCTGGTTCATGATTTTTTGGGAAATGGCCCTCTCTGAAGGGTCTCTCAAAACTATTTGCCTTATTCCTCCTCTTTTTCTGACCCCATTTTTCACTGGCTTTAGTACTCTGAACACTTTACCACTGCTAACCAGTGCTAAATTGCATGTGCTCTCTCCCTAAAACATGAAACATTGGCTCATACCCAATAGGCATATTTAATTCACCTATAAGTCACTGGCAAAGTGTACTACATGTGCCCAGGGCTGTAAATCAAATGCTACTAGTAGGCATGCAGCACTGATTGTGCCACCCACATAAGCAGCCCTTAACCATGTCTCAGGCCTGCCACTGCAGTGCCTGTGTGTTCAGTTTAATGCCACTTCGACTTGGCATTTAAAACTACTATTGGAGTGCATGCTGTGAAGCCACGCTCGCACTCAGATAAGGTAAAGGGTAAAGCGAAAAATCCTATAGAAGGAAGATAAGCTAGGCTCAGTCTTGGACCCTCTCAAGGTGAAACAGGGGGGCAGGGGAAGGAGACTTATTGTCTCTTGTTGCCCCCACACACCCCGAATGATGTCATGCTTCATCATCGGGCCGGCGCTGCAATGCCCTACGGGTCCCCCGAAGGGTCACTTTTGCGGAGATCTTTTAAGAGAACAGCCGATAGACGAGTGCGGGTATGTAGAGAGCGTCCTTCTCTTAGTAATGGTGCAGTTGGGCAAAGTGGATTAAAATGGCTAGGGGATACCGAAGGGCAGTCATTTTAATAGTAATATATGGGTTCCCTGTCATACTAAAAAACAGGAAGGTTGTGTGTTACAATATGGGTAATAATGTACCCTGGGTAACATAAAATGTGGTCAGGTCGACATCTTTCGCGCTAGCGTGGTCAGATTGATCCAGTGCGCTTCATCAGGACCAGTGCAAAAATAATAATAATTGTTTAGTCTAAAATGTGCAAGTGTATGTGTAGGGGTAGTTGCTTGCCCCCTCTACTGGAGGTACACGCTGTGCTATGCTCCTACTAGAGTGCTGTAGTGACAGACAATTAATCTTCTCTCGAGTGAGACCTAGAAAAAGGAAGGGCGAGATCGACAAGAAATGCAGGAAACATTTAATGGAAATTAAATTTAAACTCATAGTCTGAGTCATTGTTGGTGATTGACAGCAGCCCTATGAGTGGACTTTGTAAATTAGGGTAGTGAACCTGCTTTCGCCCCATGTGGGCCACGGTCAGCGGTAAACGGGGCCAAAACCCGCATGATGCTGTCCCATGTTGGTGAAGTCCAGTCTGGCCAACCTGGTAGTGTTCCATTGCCGATATGCCAAGGTCCCTCATTACCCTCAAACACACATTAGCCACGTCCGATAGGGTGCTCATCAAGAAAAGCCCGGTGTTGCATCACTCCATATGAGACATAGAGAGAATGCATGCCACACAGGCCGTTCACATGGCCCCCCATACGTTCTGGCCAAATTACAATAGATGCCCCAGTGTCGGATACCTCACCTCAATTAAGCTGGAGCATTACTCCATGGGTGGTGGTGTAGATATCACCGTCTCCAGTGGGTCTTGACTATCAAACTATCCAGTACTGAAGGGGTTTGTTCCTAGTCCACTCCTAAGTGTCCTTATTCTTTAAAAATCTAATTGCGACTTTCTACATAGAAGTCAATGGTGATTTGCGACTGCGTTTACACTGCACGCGTCCGTCATGGGTATCCTACGTCCCTGAAATATAACAGAAGGGGGGAGAGAGAGAGTCAGTGGATTCAGTCTCCCTGAACGTATACATAAACAAAGTGGAATCCACTCAAGGTGGTGGTGATCCTTAAAGTGAAGGGGAGACACACAGTGTTGTTTAAATGCCCCTCACACACCAACAGGCCCCTTGGTGTCATGCTTCATCATCGGGGCCTTCGCACCCCTCTACGGGATGCGGCGTGCTACGACTCGCGGATACGCAGGAGCACTTTGAAGTGAACTATGTGTGGGGGTGTGTGTATATAAATGTGAGTGAGGTGAGGTGAAAAAAGTGAAAGGTTAAAAAATACCTGGCACGTGGGAAGGAAAATTATTTAATTTAATCCCCGGCTGGTATTACTAAAAGAAGTGCAGGGCGTGGTTAGATAGATACGAGTTAAGGTATCAAAAACCACTAGTAGAGTGTCAACATGTTTCGGAGGTCACAGCCTCCTTCTTCAGGACAAGGGTTGTGCACTTACCCTCCCCTTACTCACATGCAAAATGTAAAAGTGTATTAAAAAATTAACAAAATTACCACAATGTGTAATATTCCTAACAGTGTTTAATAGTGTTAGCGAATGCAGTTGCGCCCAGTTGGCGAAGAACCTGTGGAAAGAAATGCATAGATAAATACATGCATATGTCACAGACAGGTCACTGGAGAAGAAGAAACCTTCTCTGAGTATCACCAGGTCAACCAAAAATAACGGGACCCTGTGAGGAAAAGAAAAAACACACAAGTGGACATACCAGTACTGAAACACACACATATATACAAAACACAGAATTACTCTCTGCTCTGATGGAAAGAGAGCACTTGATAAAAAAGGAGAAAGTCTTACTTAGAGTTCTACAGTATAAGACCTCATGAGCCTTAGCGTGTATTGGGGATCCCTCCTTCCTGCTCAGGAAAGACCTAGAAATAAACTAGGTTCAGTTGGAAAAAATGCGCAATATTCAATCTACCAGACTACAGGGAAATGCTACTCCTTTGTCACCCATAGACTCACGGTTACTGCATTGGCAAATCGCCTGCCTTCCCTCAACGCGGCTCCGATGAAGTGAGCCTGTGTAGCGTCAGGGCCCTTATATATACTGTGCCTCATAGTAATTGGCGATGGTAAATTGGTTAATTGGAATCGGTATATGCCCAAATTCGGAACAGGGAATCACAGCAGGTCCGGTGTTGCGCTCACGGTGAACGCTATTGGCGCGCATGCGCACAACACCCTGTCTCATGCGCATGCGCGGCCGAAAAAGGCGACCGCGCATGCGTGGGGCAGACGCGCTACACATTATGCCGCGATAGACAAGCAGGAACAAAACATGCATTGCCTCTACCTTGCTCACAGGAGCGCAGTTTATAAAACGGGCAAAGGTCTCATTTTGGAATTACGAGGGACAATAAAGTGTAATGTTGGATAGGTATTCAATTTGCACAATACTGTGAGGAAGGAGCGTCTAATACATAGTAGTGTAAAAAAACCATGATACATAGACCCCAGAATTGATTCAAACAGTGAAATACCGTATTCTAATAGGTTGTAGGGGGAAAGAAAGGAGAGACACTGCCAGGGTTGGTACTCAGATGGAAGTCAGTTGCAGGGCATGGAGGCCTTGCGCACAAGATGAGGTGATGGCTGTATAACCTGATAGACCAAATGCATCATGATCTAGGGTGTGGGCAGAACAATGTAAAAGAGATAATAACTATCTCAAAAGGCTCCAAGGGATGGAGTCATTAAGCCCCGTTGTGTCAGTTCCCAGCCTGAACACCCACCGTTGTTCCTTTTCCAAAAGGCCCACCTCTGAGGGTAACTGTTCAATAACAGTCCACTGCAGCTCATTCACACAGTGTTGATGTTCAATGAAGTGGGTTGACATTTTGGTAGTGAGTTTCTTACATCTGATGTTACTCTTGTGTTCATTTAATCTCACTTTAACAGGTCTTGTTGTCATACCAACGTATTCTTTTCCACAGGGGCACGTGATCAAATACACAACATTCTTGCTGTTGCAATTTGTGAACACCCGTTGCTCCCATTGTGTCCCATTTGAGAAGGTCAAGGTCAAGCTTTTTTTAGTGAGGTGGCAGTTGTTGCAATTACCACATGGATAGTGACCATGTATGCCCTGAAGTCTTGTTTGATCTTTTTTTATTGGAGGGGGTCTTGTGTGGACCAGCATGTCCCTCAAGTTCCTACCCCTTCTATGGGCAAACAGTGGCTTCTCCAAAGTTAAACCGCTACTCGTCAGAGTGCGCCAGTGTTTGTTCACCAATTTTGTCACCTGATTGGTAACTGGACTATATGTGGTGACACATACTGTTCTTTTTTCGGCTCCCTCCCTCCGAGGATTATCCTCAAGGAGGGCCTCGCGATTGTTGTGCCTCGCCCTTTTCGATGCTTTTCTGATTACAATTTCAGGGTATTTCCTTTGTCTCAGTTTCATACTTAGATCTTTAGCCTGAGATTTGTACTTGGCAATGTCACTACAGTTCCGCCGAAGACGCAGGAACTGTCCATAGGGAAGGTTCTCCCTCAGATGACGCGGGTGGAAGCTGTCGAATCTGAGGAGACAGTTCCTGGCCGTTGGTTTGAAATGTGTTTCTGTTTTGAGCATTCCTGCTTCACAATAGATATTTAGATCCAGAAAGACCATGCTTTGGTTAGACATCTGGTGAGTAAATTTTAAGAAGGCATTTTGGTTATTAAGCCAAACGGTAAAGTCAGTTACCGTAGTCACATCTCCTTCCCAGATGACCAAAATATCGTCTATATACCTCCGCCAGGTGAGAATCCTCGTCCTGTATGGGTTGTCTGGGTGGAGGATTTTAGTGGACTCTAGGTGATGAACATATAGTCCAGCCAGACTCGGGGCAAAGGTACTACCCATACTGGTCCCATGTTTTTGCCAGAAGAGGGTGCCCTCATATTCAAAAAAATTTTTGGTAAGCGCCAAGGAGATGCATTCCAGTACCACACTTCGTGGGGTATGGTATTTCCAATTTGTAGAGTATAATACCTCCTCAATAATTTGTAAAGTCTCCTCGTGTGGGAGACTCGTGTAGAGGCTCTCCACATCAAGACTAAGGAGCATCTGGGAGCTGGGATCAAAAGTTTGGTTGTTCAACAATTGAAGTACTGCCTTCGTATCCTTCAAATATGTGTTAGTGGCCTGCACAATTGGTCTGAGAAAGGCATCCGCAAATTTGGACAATGGTTCCAGAATAGATGAGATGCCAGAAACAATGGGGCGACCGGGAGGGTTGTCAAGGTTTTTATGCACCTTGGGTATGGTGTAAAAATATGGAGTACGTGGGTTCTTTTGTATAAGAAACTCCGATTCCTTTTTAGTAATCCAATCATGGGACAGCGCCTCTTCCACCATGCCTCCTATTTGAACTCTCAGTGATTCAGTTGGATTTTCAGTGAGGATCTGATAGTTCCTATTGTCAGAAAGGAGCCTCCTACATTCTTTATCATAGGCTATGGTGGTTTGAATAACCACTGCGCCACCCTTATCCGCGGGTTTTATGACCAAGTTCTTATTCATCCTCAATTCCTTGATGGCCTCACTTTCTAGTCTCGACATGTTTTGAAAAACCCTCTGTTTATTTTCAAGACATTTTAATTCTTGCATTACGGCTTTTTCGAAGGCCAGGACCTCAACCGGGAGTTGATTATCCAATGGGGTAAAAGTGGATCTCGGTTTCAAACCGGTGTCAGAGGTCTCTGTGGATGGTTCTTTGTCTTTGAAAAACGCCCGTAGTTTAATAGTTCTAATAAACTCTTGCATTTCTTTGTGCAGTAAGAAAATGTCTGGTTTGTTCGTGGGGACGTATCCCAGGCCTTTGTTCAGTACCTCCCTCTGTAGATCTGTGAGGGGCCAGGGAGTTATATTAATAACTAGGTCCCCCTGTTGCTCGATGACGCTTGATTCGCAGTCATACTCCTCGTCATCACCACCCGTGGGTCGGCCTCCTCTGTGGGTTGCCAATTGACGTTGTTGCCCTTCTTGTTCCGCCCTCTGCGGGGTCCTGGGCCCCAGGATAAAAAAGGCTGTTGGTTCTGGGGAGCATTGGTTTGATCCGGGACCCATTGGGGGTACATTTGTCCCATTTGTGGTGGCACAAATTGGTATTGGGGGAATTGGAAAGGCGGTTGATAAGGATTAAATTGGGGTCCTTGGAAACCTCGCCAGCCTCTCTGGCGTGGGAATTGGGCCCTTTGCTGTCGGAAACCTCCCCGTTGTTTTCTTTGTTGAAAACCTCCTGACTTATTGCTTGAATTACTGCCATCAGAGTTGACACTATCAGTATCACTCGAGTTATCCTTCATGACATAGTCAGCTCGGGTGTAGGGGTAGGCTCTCTCAGGGGTAAAGCGATCCTTATCTTTTTTTAATTTATTAAATTTGCTTTGTTTTAAGGTAGCCTCAAAATCCTTCATTTGTTGATTTAGCTCCTCAAGGCCTTTTTTTAAATCTGCAGGGGAAATGAAAGCTTTAAGCTGTACTTCCAGTCTTTGGATCTCAACTTTTAATTCCACTGACTTCCTTGCGGCGGTTTGGACTATGAGTACCAGCCAATCCCTGGTACAGTGCCAAGAGATGAGTGACCACGCCTTTTTAAAAACGAGGTCATCTTGGAAAATAAATGGTTCTGTCTTGACTAGTAGGCCTTGTGGGGCCATCTTGCTTCGTAGGTACTCCCTCATAAGTAAGCCATGGAGGGCTGTCCTAATTTGGGTTTTCCGGACATTCATTAATTCATCCCAATCAGCCACAGCAGGGCCAGGGTCACTGTTGCTGAGGCCTTCAAAAGGTCTGTCATCAGCCAAAATACGGTCGATGTCATCTTCACTAAAGGTCAATCCATGTTCATCCTCCATGTTGTTAGGTGAGGAGAGCAGGAAGGTTTTATGGAACTCACGTGTTTTTGTATGTGTGTCTAGGTACGCCCAAAAGTGAGAATAAAGATGGGAAGGGGCTCCCACAGCTGTGCGCTGTTAATACACGAAATATAACAGAAGGGGGGAGAGAGAGAGTCAGTGGATTCAGTCTCCCTGAACGTATACATAAACAAAGTGGAATCCACTCAAGGTGGTGGTGATCCTTAAAGTGAAGGGGAGACACACAGTGTTGTTTAAATGCCCCTCACACACCAACAGGCCCCTTGGTGTCATGCTTCATCATCGGGGCCTTCGCACCCCTCTACGGGATGCGGCGTGCTACGACTCGCGGATACGCAGGAGCACTTTGAAGTGAACTATGTGTGGGGGTGTGTGTATATAAATGTGAGTGAGGTGAGGTGAAAAAAGTGAAAGGTTAAAAAATACCTGGCACGTGGGAAGGAAAATTATTTAATTTAATCCCCGGCTGGTATTACTAAAAGAAGTGCAGGGCGTGGTTAGATAGATACGAGTTAAGGTATCAAAAACCACTAGTAGAGTGTCAACATGTTTCGGAGGTCACAGCCTCCTTCTTCAGGACAAGGGTTGTGCACTTACCCTCCCCTTACTCACATGCAAAATGTAAAAGTGTATTAAAAAATTAACAAAATTACCACAATGTGTAATATTCCTAACAGTGTTTAATAGTGTTAGCGAATGCAGTTGCGCCCAGTTGGCGAAGAACCTGTGGAAAGAAATGCATAGATAAATACATGCATATGTCACAGACAGGTCACTGGAGAAGAAGAAACCTTCTCTGAGTATCACCAGGTCAACCAAAAATAACGGGACCCTGTGAGGAAAAGAAAAAACACACAAGTGGACATACCAGTACTGAAACACACACATATATACAAAACACAGAATTACTCTCTGCTCTGATGGAAAGAGAGCACTTGATAAAAAAGGAGAAAGTCTTACTTAGAGTTCTACAGTATAAGACCTCATGAGCCTTAGCGTGTATTGGGGATCCCTCCTTCCTGCTCAGGAAAGACCTAGAAATAAACTAGGTTCAGTTGGAAAAAATGCGCAATATTCAATCTACCAGACTACAGGGAAATGCTACTCCTTTGTCACCCATAGACTCACGGTTACTGCATTGGCAAATCGCCTGCCTTCCCTCAACGCGGCTCCGATGAAGTGAGCCTGTGTAGCGTCAGGGCCCTTATATATACTGTGCCTCATAGTAATTGGCGATGGTAAATTGGTTAATTGGAATCGGTATATGCCCAAATTCGGAACAGGGAATCACAGCAGGTCCGGTGTTGCGCTCACGGTGAACGCTATTGGCGCGCATGCGCACAACACCCTGTCTCATGCGCATGCGCGGCCGAAAAAGGCGACCGCGCATGCGTGGGGCAGACGCGCTACACATTATGCCGCGATAGACAAGCAGGAACAAAACATGCATTGCCTCTACCTTGCTCACAGGAGCGCAGTTTATAAAACGGGCAAAGGTCTCATTTTGGAATTACGAGGGACAATAAAGTGTAATGTTGGATAGGTATTCAATTTGCACAATACTGTGAGGAAGGAGCGTCTAATACATAGTAGTGTAAAAAAACCATGATACATAGACCCCAGAATTGATTCAAACAGTGAAATACCGTATTCTAATAGGTTGTAGGGGGAAAGAAAGGAGAGACACTGCCAGGGTTGGTACTCAGATGGAAGTCAGTTGCAGGGCATGGAGGCCTTGCGCACAAGATGAGGTGATGGCTGTATAACCTGATAGACCAAATGCATCATGATCTAGGGTGTGGGCAGAACAATGTAAAAGAGATAATAACTATCTCAAAAGGCTCCAAGGGATGGAGTCATTAAGCCCCGTTGTGTCAGTTCCCAGCCTGAACACCCACCGTTGTTCCTTTTCCAAAAGGCCCACCTCTGAGGGTAACTGTTCAATAACAGTCCACTGCAGCTCATTCACACAGTGTTGATGTTCAATGAAGTGGGTTGACATTTTGGTAGTGAGTTTCTTACATCTGATGTTACTCTTGTGTTCATTTAATCTCACTTTAACAGGTCTTGTTGTCATACCAACGTATTCTTTTCCACAGGGGCACGTGATCAAATACACAACATTCTTGCTGTTGCAATTTGTGAACACCCGTTGCTCCCATTGTGTCCCATTTGAGAAGGTCAAGGTCAAGCTTTTTTTAGTGAGGTGGCAGTTGTTGCAATTACCACATGGATAGTGACCATGTATGCCCTGAAGTCTTGTTTGATCTTTTTTTATTGGAGGGGGTCTTGTGTGGACCAGCATGTCCCTCAAGTTCCTACCCCTTCTATGGGCAAACAGTGGCTTCTCCAAAGTTAAACCGCTACTCGTCAGAGTGCGCCAGTGTTTGTTCACCAATTTTGTCACCTGATTGGTAACTGGACTATATGTGGTGACACATACTGTTCTTTTTTCGGCTCCCTCCCTCCGAGGATTATCCTCAAGGAGGGCCTCGCGATTGTTGTGCCTCGCCCTTTTCGATGCTTTTCTGATTACAATTTCAGGGTATTTCCTTTGTCTCAGTTTCATACTTAGATCTTTAGCCTGAGATTTGTACTTGGCAATGTCACTACAGTTCCGCCGAAGACGCAGGAACTGTCCATAGGGAAGGTTCTCCCTCAGATGACGCGGGTGGAAGCTGTCGAATCTGAGGAGACAGTTCCTGGCCGTTGGTTTGAAATGTGTTTCTGTTTTGAGCATTCCTGCTTCACAATAGATATTTAGATCCAGAAAGACCATGCTTTGGTTAGACATCTGGTGAGTAAATTTTAAGAAGGCATTTTGGTTATTAAGCCAAACGGTAAAGTCAGTTACCGTAGTCACATCTCCTTCCCAGATGACCAAAATATCGTCTATATACCTCCGCCAGGTGAGAATCCTCGTCCTGTATGGGTTGTCTGGGTGGAGGATTTTAGTGGACTCTAGGTGATGAACATATAGTCCAGCCAGACTCGGGGCAAAGGTACTACCCATACTGGTCCCATGTTTTTGCCAGAAGAGGGTGCCCTCATATTCAAAAAAATTTTTGGTCGCCCCATTGTTTCTGGCATCTCATCTATTCTGGAACCATTGTCCAAATTTGCGGATGCCTTTCTCAGACCAATTGTGCAGGCCACTAACACATATTTGAAGGATACGAAGGCAGTACTTCAATTGTTGAACAACCAAACTTTTGATCCCAGCTCCCAGATGCTCCTTAGTCTTGATGTGGAGAGCCTCTACACGAGTCTCCCACACGAGGAGACTTTACAAATTATTGAGGAGGTATTATACTCTACAAATTGGAAATACCATACCCCACGAAGTGTGGTACTGGAATGCATCTCCTTGGCGCTTACCAAACATTTTTTTGAATATGAGGGCACCCTCTTCTGGCAAAAACATGGGACCAGTATGGGTAGTACCTTTGCCCCGAGTCTGGCTGGACTATATGTTCATCACCTAGAGTCCACTAAAATCCTCCACCCAGACAACCCATACAGGACGAGGATTCTCACCTGGCGGAGGTATATAGACGATATTTTGGTCATCTGGGAAGGAGATGTGACTACGGTAACTGACTTTACCGTTTGGCTTAATAACCAAAATGCCTTCTTAAAATTTACTCACCAGATGTCTAACCAAAGCATGGTCTTTCTGGATCTAAATATCTATTGTGAAGCAGGAATGCTCAAAACAGAAACACATTTCAAACCAACGGCCAGGAACTGTCTCCTCAGATTCGACAGCTTCCACCCGCGTCATCTGAGGGAGAACCTTCCCTATGGACAGTTCCTGCGTCTTCGGCGGAACTGTAGTGACATTGCCAAGTACAAATCTCAGGCTAAAGATCTAAGTATGAAACTGAGACAAAGGAAATACCCTGAAATTGTAATCAGAAAAGCATCGAAAAGGGCGAGGCACAACAATCGCGAGGCCCTCCTTGAGGATAATCCTCGGAGGGAGGGAGCCGAAAAAAGAACAGTATGTGTCACCACATATAGTCCAGTTACCAATCAGGTGACAAAATTGGTGAACAAACACTGGCGCACTCTGACGAGTAGCGGTTTAACTTTGGAGAAGCCACTGTTTGCCCATAGAAGGGGTAGGAACTTGAGGGACATGCTGGTCCACACAAGACCCCCTCCAATAAAAAAAAAAAAAAATAAAAATAAAAAAAAAAAAAAAAAAAAATAAAAAAAGATCAAACAAGACTTCAGGGCATACATGGTCACTATCCATGTGGTAATTGCAACAACTGCCACCTCACTAAAAAAAGCTTGACCTTGACCTTCTCAAATGGGACACAATGGGAGCAACGGGTGTTCACAAATTGCAACAGCAAGAATGTTGTGTATTTGATCACGTGCCCCTGTGGAAAAGAATACGTTGGTATGACAACAAGACCTGTTAAAGTGAGATTAAATGAACACAAGAGTAACATCAGATGTAAGAAACTCACTACCAAAATGTCAACCCACTTCATTGAACATCAACACTGTGTGAATGAGCTGCAGTGGACTGTTATTGAACAGTTACCCTCAGAGGTGGGCCTTTTGGAAAAGGAACAACGGTGGGTGTTCAGGCTGGGAACTGACACAACGGGGCTTAATGACTCCATCCCTTGGAGCCTTTTGAGATAGTTATTATCTCTTTTACATTGTTCTGCCCACACCCTAGATCATGATGCATTTGGTCTATCAGGTTATACAGCCATCACCTCATCTTGTGCGCAAGGCCTCCATGCCCTGCAACTGACTTCCATCTGAGTACCAACCCTGGCAGTGTCTCTCCTTTCTTTCCCCCTACAACCTATTAGAATACGGTATTTCACTGTTTGAATCAATTCTGGGGTCTATGTATCATGGTTTTTTTACACTACTATGTATTAGACGCTCCTTCCTCACAGTATTGTGCAAATTGAATACCTATCCAACATTACACTTTATTGTCCCTCGTAATTCCAAAATGAGACCTTTGCCCGTTTTATAAACTGCGCTCCTGTGAGCAAGGTAGAGGCAATGCATGTTTTGTTCCTGCTTGTCTATCGCGGCATAATGTGTAGCGCGTCTGCCCCACGCATGCGCGGTCGCCTTTTTCGGCCGCGCATGCGCATGAGACAGGGTGTTGTGCGCATGCGCGCCAATAGCGTTCACCGTGAGCGCAACACCGGACCTGCTGTGATTCCCTGTTCCGAATTTGGGCATATACCGATTCCAATTAACCAATTTACCATCGCCAATTACTATGAGGCACAGTATATATAAGGGCCCTGACGCTACACAGGCTCACTTCATCGGAGCCGCGTTGAGGGAAGGCAGGCGATTTGCCAATGCAGTAACCGTGAGTCTATGGGTGACAAAGGAGTAGCATTTCCCTGTAGTCTGGTAGATTGAATATTGCGCATTTTTTCCAACTGAACCTAGTTTATTTCTAGGTCTTTCCTGAGCAGGAAGGAGGGATCCCCAATACACGCTAAGGCTCATGAGGTCTTATACTGTAGAACTCTAAGTAAGACTTTCTCCTTTTTTATCAAGTGCTCTCTTTCCATCAGAGCAGAGAGTAATTCTGTGTTTTGTATATATGTGTGTGTTTCAGTACTGGTATGTCCACTTGTGTGTTTTTTCTTTTCCTCACAGGGTCCCGTTATTTTTGGTTGACCTGGTGATACTCAGAGAAGGTTTCTTCTTCTCCAGTGACCTGTCTGTGACATATGCATGTATTTATCTATGCATTTCTTTCCACAGGTTCTTCGCCAACTGGGCGCAACTGCATTCGCTAACACTATTAAACACTGTTAGGAATATTACACATTGTGGTAATTTTGTTAATTTTTTAATACACTTTTACATTTTGCATGTGAGTAAGGGGAGGGTAAGTGCACAACCCTTGTCCTGAAGAAGGAGGCTGTGACCTCCGAAACATGTTGACACTCTACTAGTGGTTTTTGATACCTTAACTCGTATCTATCTAACCACGCCCTGCACTTCTTTTAGTAATACCAGCCGGGGATTAAATTAAATAATTTTCCTTCCCACGTGCCAGGTATTTTTTAACCTTTCACTTTTTTCACCTCACCTCACTCACATTTATATACACACACCCCCACACATAGTTCACTTCAAAGTGCTCCTGCGTATCCGCGAGTCGTAGCACGCCGCATCCCGTAGAGGGGTGCGAAGGCCCCGATGATGAAGCATGACACCAAGGGGCCTGTTGGTGTGTGAGGGGCATTTAAACAACACTGTGTGTCTCCCCTTCACTTTAAGGATCACCACCACCTTGAGTGGATTCCACTTTGTTTATGTATACGTTCAGGGAGACTGAATCCACTGACTCTCTCTCTCCCCCCTTCTGTTATATTTCGTGTATTAACAGCGCACAGCTGTGGGAGCCCCTTCCCATCTTTATTCTCACTTTTGGGCGTACCTAGACACACATACAAAAACACGTGAGTTCCATAAAACCTTCCTGCTCTCCTCACCTAACAACATGGAGGATGAACATGGATTGACCTTTAGTGAAGATGACATCGACCGTATTTTGGCTGATGACAGACCTTTTGAAGGCCTCAGCAACAGTGACCCTGGCCCTGCTGTGGCTGATTGGGATGAATTAATGAATGTCCGGAAAACCCAAATTAGGACAGCCCTCCATGGCTTACTTATGAGGGAGTACCTACGAAGCAAGATGGCCCCACAAGGCCTACTAGTCAAGACAGAACCATTTATTTTCCAAGATGACCTCGTTTTTAAAAAGGCGTGGTCACTCATCTCTTGGCACTGTACCAGGGATTGGCTGGTACTCATAGTCCAAACCGCCGCAAGGAAGTCAGTGGAATTAAAAGTTGAGATCCAAAGACTGGAAGTACAGCTTAAAGCTTTCATTTCCCCTGCAGATTTAAAAAAAGGCCTTGAGGAGCTAAATCAACAAATGAAGGATTTTGAGGCTACCTTAAAACAAAGCAAATTTAATAAATTAAAAAAAGATAAGGATCGCTTTACCCCTGAGAGAGCCTACCCCTACACCCGAGCTGACTATGTCATGAAGGATAACTCGAGTGATACTGATAGTGTCAACTCTGATGGCAGTAATTCAAGCAATAAGTCAGGAGGTTTTCAACAAAGAAAACAACGGGGAGGTTTCCGACAGCAAAGGGCCCAATTCCCACGCCAGAGAGGCTGGCGAGGTTTCCAAGGACCCCAATTTAATCCTTATCAACCGCCTTTCCAATTCCCCCAATACCAATTTGTGCCACCACAAATGGGACAAATGTACCCCCAATGGGTCCCGGATCAAACCAATGCTCCCCAGAACCAACAGCCTTTTTTATCCTGGGGCCCAGGACCCCGCAGAGGGCGGAACAAGAAGGGCAACAACGTCAATTGGCAACCCACAGAGGAGGCCGACCCACGGGTGGTGATGACGAGGAGTATGACTGCGAATCAAGCGTCATCGAGCAACAGGGGGACCTAGTTATTAATATAACTCCCTGGCCCCTCACAGATCTACAGAGGGAGGTACTGAACAAAGGCCTGGGATACGTCCCCACGAACAAACCAGACATTTTCTTACTGCACAAAGAAATGCAAGAGTTTATTAGAACTATTAAACTACGGGCGTTTTTCAAAGACAAAGAACCATCCACAGAGACCTCTGACACCGGTTTGAAACCGAGATCCACTTTTACCCCATTGGATAATCAACTCCCGGTTGAGGTCCTGGCCTTCGAAAAAGCCGTAATGCAAGAATTAAAATGTCTTGAAAATAAACAGAGGGTTTTTCAAAACATGTCGAGACTAGAAAGTGAGGCCATCAAGGAATTGAGGATGAATAAGAACTTGGTCATAAAACCCGCGGATAAGGGTGGCGCAGTGGTTATTCAAACCACCATAGCCTATGATAAAGAATGTAGGAGGCTCCTTTCTGACAATAGGAACTATCAGATCCTCACTGAAAATCCAACTGAATCACTGAGAGTTCAAATAGGAGGCATGGTGGAAGAGGCGCTGTCCCATGATTGGATTACTAAAAAGGAATCGGAGTTTCTTATACAAAAGAACCCACGTACTCCATATTTTTACACCATACCCAAGGTGCATAAAAACCTTGACAACCCTCCCGGTCGCCCCATTGTTTCTGGCATCTCATCTATTCTGGAACCATTGTCCAAATTTGCGGATGCCTTTCTCAGACCAATTGTGCAGGCCACTAACACATATTTGAAGGATACGAAGGCAGTACTTCAATTGTTGAACAACCAAACTTTTGATCCCAGCTCCCAGATGCTCCTTAGTCTTGATGTGGAGAGCCTCTACACGAGTCTCCCACACGAGGAGACTTTACAAATTATTGAGGAGGTATTATACTCTACAAATTGGAAATACCATACCCCACGAAGTGTGGTACTGGAATGCATCTCCTTGGCGCTTACCAAAAATTTTTTTGAATATGAGGGCACCCTCTTCTGGCAAAAACATGGGACCAGTATGGGTAGTACCTTTGCCCCGAGTCTGGCTGGACTATATGTTCATCACCTAGAGTCCACTAAAATCCTCCACCCAGACAACCCATACAGGACGAGGATTCTCACCTGGCGGAGGTATATAGACGATATTTTGGTCATCTGGGAAGGAGATGTGACTACGGTAACTGACTTTACCGTTTGGCTTAATAACCAAAATACCTTCTTAAAATTTACTCACCAGATGTCTAACCAAAGCATGGTCTTTCTGGATCTAAATATCTATTGTGAAGCAGGAATGCTCAAAACAGAAACACATTTCAAACCAACGGCCAGGAACTGTCTCCTCAGATTCGACAGCTTCCACCCGCGTCATCTGAGGGAGAACCTTCCCTATGGACAGTTCCTGCGTCTTCGGCGGAACTGTAGTGACATTGCCAAGTACAAATCTCAGGCTAAAGATCTAAGTATGAAACTGAGACAAAGGAAATACCCTGAAATTGTAATCAGAAAAGCATCGAAAAGGGCGAGGCACAACAATCGCGAGGCCCTCCTTGAGGATAATCCTCGGAGGGAGGGAGCCGAAAAAAGAACAGTATGTGTCACCACATATAGTCCAGTTACCAATCAGGTGACAAAATTGGTGAACAAACACTGGCGCACTCTGACGAGTAGCGGTTTAACTTTGGAGAAGCCACTGTTTGCCCATAGAAGGGGTAGGAACTTGAGGGACATGCTGGTCCACACAAGACCCCCTCCAATAAAAAAAGATCAAACAAGACTTCAGGGCATACATGGTCACTATCCATGTGGTAATTGCAACAACTGCCACCTCACTAAAAAAAGCTTGACCTTGACCTTCTCAAATGGGACACAATGGGAGCAACGGGTGTTCACAAATTGCAACAGCAAGAATGTTGTGTATTTGATCACGTGCCCCTGTGGAAAAGAATACGTTGGTATGACAACAAGACCTGTTAAAGTGAGATTAAATGAACACAAGAGTAACATCAGATGTAAGAAACTCACTACCAAAATGTCAACCCACTTCATTGAACATCAACACTGTGTGAATGAGCTGCAGTGGACTGTTATTGAACAGTTACCCTCAGAGGTGGGCCTTTTGGAAAAGGAACAACGGTGGGTGTTCAGGCTGGGAACTGACACAACGGGGCTTAATGACTCCATCCCTTGGAGCCTTTTGAGATAGTTATTATCTCTTTTACATTGTTCTGCCCACACCCTAGATCATGATGCATTTGGTCTATCAGGTTATACAGCCATCACCTCATCTTGTGCGCAAGGCCTCCATGCCCTGCAACTGACTTCCATCTGAGTACCAACCCTGGCAGTGTCTCTCCTTTCTTTCCCCCTACAACCTATTAGAATACGGTATTTCACTGTTTGAATCAATTCTGGGGTCTATGTATCATGGTTTTTTTACACTACTATGTATTAGACGCTCCTTCCTCACAGTATTGTGCAAATTGAATACCTATCCAACATTACACTTTATTGTCCCTCGTAATTCCAAAATGAGACCTTTGCCCGTTTTATAAACTGCGCTCCTGTGAGCAAGGTAGAGGCAATGCATGTTTTGTTCCTGCTTGTCTATCGCGGCATAATGTGTAGCGCGTCTGCCCCACGCATGCGCGGTCGCCTTTTTCGGCCGCGCATGCGCATGAGACAGGGTGTTGTGCGCATGCGCGCCAATAGCGTTCACCGTGAGCGCAACACCGGACCTGCTGTGATTCCCTGTTCCGAATTTGGGCATATACCGATTCCAATTAACCAATTTACCATCGCCAATTACTATGAGGCACAGTATATATAAGGGCCCTGACGCTACACAGGCTCACTTCATCGGAGCCGCGTTGAGGGAAGGCAGGCGATTTGCCAATGCAGTAACCGTGAGTCTATGGGTGACAAAGGAGTAGCATTTCCCTGTAGTCTGGTAGATTGAATATTGCGCATTTTTTCCAACTGAACCTAGTTTATTTCTAGGTCTTTCCTGAGCAGGAAGGAGGGATCCCCAATACACGCTAAGGCTCATGAGGTCTTATACTGTAGAACTCTAAGTAAGACTTTCTCCTTTTTTATCAAGTGCTCTCTTTCCATCAGAGCAGAGAGTAATTCTGTGTTTTGTATATATGTGTGTGTTTCAGTACTGGTATGTCCACTTGTGTGTTTTTTCTTTTCCTCACAGGGTCCCGTTATTTTTGGTTGACCTGGTGATACTCAGAGAAGGTTTCTTCTTCTCCAGTGACCTGTCTGTGACATATGCATGTATTTATCTATGCATTTCTTTCCACAGGTTCTTCGCCAACTGGGCGCAACTGCATTCGCTAACACTATTAAACACTGTTAGGAATATTACACATTGTGGTAATTTTGTTAATTTTTTAATACACTTTTACATTTTGCATGTGAGTAAGGGGAGGGTAAGTGCACAACCCTTGTCCTGAAGAAGGAGGCTGTGACCTCCGAAACATGTTGACACTCTACTAGTGGTTTTTGATACCTTAACTCGTATCTATCTAACCACGCCCTGCACTTCTTTTAGTAATACCAGCCGGGGATTAAATTAAATAATTTTCCTTCCCACGTGCCAGGTATTTTTTAACCTTTCACTTTTTTCACCTCACCTCACTCACATTTATATACACACACCCCCACACATAGTTCACTTCAAAGTGCTCCTGCGTATCCGCGAGTCGTAGCACGCCGCATCCCGTAGAGGGGTGCGAAGGCCCCGATGATGAAGCATGACACCAAGGGGCCTGTTGGTGTGTGAGGGGCATTTAAACAACACTGTGTGTCTCCCCTTCACTTTAAGGATCACCACCACCTTGAGTGGATTCCACTTTGTTTATGTATCCTACGTCCCTACCTTGGGTGGTTCCTGGTTGCCCCAGTGGTTCTACAGGCCCTAGGCCTGGTCTCTATGTTCACAGTGGTACTTATACCACTTTCGTAATATATGGTTTGTGAGGCCCCTAGGGCACAACGTATACTGTGCTAATTTACTGTGTGCTACTTAAGTTATTGTATTGTACTTTTGCTTCTAGCCTCATAAAGAGACTAGAGGGATGTGTTTAGAATAAATACATATAATTTATATCTATCTGGTGTGGTGCTCTTTTCTTTTCATTTGGTCATTCATGAGGTTATAGACTGGTAAGAAAAGCTGCTTTACATTCCTTCAAGACTTAGCCAGAAGGCTGCTCTCCACAGCTACCACTAGGATAGCTTTCTATAAAGGTTGTCTTAAACCTACCATCAATAAGGGTCATTTGGACTGGTGCAAGGTGCCCACTAGAATAGTGGACAGCATATGCCGGCCAACTTCTCACACTAGGTGTGGCTTAGTACCCATCTACATACATCTGCATTCTGATGGCACTTCCTTCAGGAAGGGAGGAAAGGGCTCACACTTACACTTCAAAGTGTAATGGCCTCACCCGACACAAAGGACTGACTACCCCTCACAGATATTCTGGCTGGGAGGACTCAGTTGAAAGGGATACTGGTGCTCTTCAAAGCCATTCTCTGAACTCTCTCCCACTTCAAAGGCATATTTGGGTATAAGAACTGAGCCCCTGACCCTAGTAAATCAGGCACTTATGGACCTGCAACTGGACTCTGTCAGAAGAACTGCTGTGCTACTCAACGGCCTCAGCTGGTCTGCTGATCTGAAAGGCCTGCTTTTTGGCTTATTGCCCTGCTGCCTGCTGCTCTCTGACTGCTGAAGGAGAGCTGGACTCTGCCTTCTTCCGAGTGATCTCTAATGGCTAGTTGGCTTCCTTCCTGTTGCTTGAGACTCCGGGAAATAGAAGTCTCTACTGCTGCTCCTGTTCCTGACTCACTGAAAGTGGCCCAGGCACTTGCAACATGGATTCAGTATATTTTCACAATTCATTCACCTGATTTTTTTTCTGCACATCGTTACCAGTGAACTTGTGTAACTTTTTGGTTTTTGATGAATATATATATCCCTATGAGATAGGTAAATCAATTGAATCTATGTAAACAATGTATGAATTTTGAAAATATACTGATCATGTATGTCAATTGAATTGTTTGATCATCAGATACAAGAATGTGCTGCTAAAATGTATATGTTTTATAAATAATTAACCATAAAATATATTTTTGATAAAAGATAAAAAAGAGAAAAAAATAAGATATACAATAAAAGGAACAATTTGTCATTAAAATTGTGGTAGATGAGGTTTCTTTTTGCAGTGTTCACGCATAGATTTTAAATTTTTTTTATATTCTTGCACTGAACCCTGTGCACCTGTCCGTTTTCCCAAATAGTTTTCTGGTCCCTACTTGGAGAGACTGCCTACCTCTGCCAACTAGAGATTCAATTTCTAACAATGATGTACTGGAGCCTGGTTCAGGTTCATTATGCTCAGGAACTGGTGTTCACGCCAAAAACAGAAAAACAGACAGCCCACTTCTGCTGAATTTCCTGAGACAAAGCAAGTGCGGCTTTGTAGGTGAAGTCTTTTATACCACACTCCACACAAATTGACTGCTGAGACATTTTGTGAGCTCCCAGGGACGTTGTTCCTGAGTTAACCTGACAGTCTGTTTTTGCCAGTGGGGGGCAGGACCTGAGGCAGGTACACAGGTGGGAGTGGGTTCAAGGAAAGTGGAACTTCTGGCCTCTTGAACTTCTGGGCCAATGTTAGTGATGATTCGATGCACATAAGGTGCCTGGGATTGAAGCAACAATGGAGCCTGGTGTGTATGGAGGACCCTAAGAACACAGGGTACAACACCAGGTGCATCTCATGACCATTGTATAGTCAAAGTCCCTGTGTAAACAATGCCTGTGGCTATGGGGAATGGTTGCAGAGTAAAATATAGCATGATAAAAAAAAATCACTGACAAAGCTCCATTGAAGGCAAAATATACCTCTGTATTGAGATCACAGAATTACATCTCTCATTAAAAAAAGACATAAAATTCCCGCAAACAAACTCAGTTAAAAGGGCATTATGATTATAATCCAAAGCTACTGAAATTTGGCAAGTATGTTGGAAAAAGCAGCTTTGCCACCCACCTACCCCCACCCAAAGGAACTGTTCCTGATTTCACATGAGTTCACCGATAATATTGCAAAATGCATAATTAATGGCACCAATGGTAACATTAGACATTCCATCATCATTGAACCTAAAAACAAAAAAATTAAGTTAATTAAAAATGTTTTTAAAGGGTTTTCTGGTTCTATACTCAGATTATAAAATAACATATCAAATAAATGTAATTTCTAATAAACACATTTTATTGAATGGGTTTTAAGGTAAACTTCCATAACGTAAAGCAATTTGAAGTGCATCATGGTAAGTTTATAACTATATCTTCCCGAAATGCACTGCTCATGACCTAACATATGATGTCCCAGATGAAATCACAAATTGCATGATCTGTGATATAATATCGGTTGCAAAACTGAACACTGGGAACAACAATATTGTGACACCAAAATATTGTGTGATAAATATGTTAAACAAAAATATTAAGTTTACATACTTTTAATGCAAACAACCCAATTATTGTGTCAAAAAGATTGCAGAAGAGCCTATAAGCAAAAAGATACGTTTATCGAATGTTTAATATTTAGCACTGTAAGACATTTATTTAAAATATAAAAGTACAAAATAATCATATAATTAAAATAAATAGTCTTAATGAATAATGTTAATAAAATATATAAATGTATGTATTCTTTATAAAATATAAAAATATTAATTAAACAAATAAAAAAACATTACAAATATTGAAAAGTAACAAACATCTACATGCCCAATGTAAAAATGTCTATGCAGATAGTTTTCATTCATACTATGAACTAAATATACCTTGCAAAAATGTATATTTTAAATGTTTAAAATAAATGTAAACATTGTTTTATTTACATTAACCATAACCTACAAATTTAAATAACGAAATTATACTAACAACAACATATGCCACAATCAATTAAAAAAACATACAAAAGGTATAAAAATTGTAAATACAATTTTTTTTTAAAAACCATGATGTAAACCCTAACAAAAAGGTAAAATAAAATATTAACAAATTAAAATAATTAACACTAGCAAAAGAGTCAGATTTACTAATATAATTTCAATTTGATCAAAAGTAGAAAAAGTGTTGAACTTTGCAGTGGTCAGACTTACTATTCCCACTCCAACATAAGCAAACGCAGGGAAAGTGTGGTACTTTAGAGGAGTTTGATTTACTATTTCCACTCCAACGTAAGAAAAAGCAGGTAAAATGTTTGGCGTTGGAGGGGCTACATTCACTATTCCCACTCCAATCTAAACAACTTTAAGGAAAGTGATGCACTTTGCAGGGGTTAGATTTACTATTGCCATTCCACTCTAAAGAACAATAGGGAAAGTGTTGGACTTTGGATGGGGATACAGTTACTATTCCCTCTCCAATCTATGCAACAGTAGGGAAGATGTATGACTTTTGAGCGGTTACATTTACTATTCCCACAATAATCTGAACAACAGTAGGGAAGGTGTTGGACTTCGGAGGTGTTAGAATTACTACCTACTCCGATATAAGTAAAACCAGGGCAACTGTTAAACTTTGGATGGAGCAGATTTACTATTATCATTCCAATCAAAGCAACAATATGGAAGGTTTTGGACTTTGGAGGGGTTATATTTTTTATTCCCACTTCAAGGTAAAATGGATATTATTGGATTTAGGGAGGTATACATATACCATACCAACACCGAATCATTTTTAAACAAAAATGTAATTATCTCACAACATAAAATTATTTTAAAAACCATTCAAGATAATAAATATATACCATACAAATATATATAAATATAATTAAACATAAAAGAAAAAATGTAACAAATAATAAAATATATAAATTCAATTAAAATAAATACACTTCCATCCCTACTAAACAAGAAAATCCACGATCCCCAAAAACATAGTACATTATAAATAAAACAATAATAACATTAGAATACTAATTAAATAAAACACATACTATTAAAAACAATAATAAAAATATATATTTTACTAATGTTAATATTATCCACAAATTACCAATCAATTCAAATGCAGCAAATAATTTACAGAACAAATAATCACTTTAACAATTTAGATAATTAGCAAATAAATATGTGATTAACTTAAAAATGACAAAACAAATATAATTTCAGTAACACCCCACCCTATCCCACACCAAAATTAACAAACTCAACCAAATTATACATTTATAATTCCACTTTAATAACAAAATGTATATTAAAAATAACAAAACACCCTTAAATGCTGTAAAATAACAATACATTTATCAGTGGACATAATTATTCGCCAATTAAATAGTTACTTAAAATAGTTAAATAACATAAAAATGTATTAAAAACAAAAATCAATAATTTTTTTGATTTAAATATCTTCCCACCTGATTCCCTTACAAACCTAACACCACATTACTAAATTATACATTACTAATTAAATATGAAAACATTTAATTACACATTAAAAATTACAAACCATACTTAAAAAAATGATAAATAATTATATAAAAATATTAACTCCTATAATTTATCTGATGAATAATATATGTTCTTTCTTTCTTTCAAATAACTTTATTCGATTCAAAAAAAGAATCATAAAAGTCTACTATTAAAATAACAAGTATCATACATTCAATCACAAATCTTATTTCACAATTCATGTTCAAAGTACCACAATTCACAAACAATGAACACTAACAGGCTATACATTACAATAGTGAGGTAGATCATTGAATAGTACTGGTTAAAATCTTTCACGTTGACCACCCAAGATCATTAAAAAAGTTTTTTAAAGTGCAGTGAATTCTCAATATACAAAATATCATATTTAAAAAGACATAGTATCAATAAAAATTCATAATTCATAGTGTTTCCTAATAGAATGTGTAGATCTGATAAAACTAAGCATAGAGCTACATATAACATCAGATGACAATAATCTCAGATACTCAAAACCTTCCATATACGTACAAGGTCTAATATCCTTCAAGAGGGGTTTGATAAAACGATCTCTCGGAGCTTTATAAAGTGAACAGAAGAGGACAAAGTGCACTGTGCTTTGTTGGGCTGCATTATTACATGAGCACGGGGGCAGTCTCTCACACCAGCCCCCTTGTTTCAGGAAAGCTGCCAAAAAATTCAATATTTGCAACCGAAATCTAGTCAAATAGAAGTGCCATTATGTGTGCGTAGTAAATGACAAATAAAACTGTTGTTGTGGTGTGACCGCTTGATTATATGTTAATATTTCTTGCCTATGCGATCCTTCAACAGTGTAATAAGCATATGACCTTCTTCATGTTTGAATTGATAGAGAACGGGTCATCATAAAAACTTTCTAACCCTATTTTATGGAAAGTTTCCCTTACATAAAGTAACCAGGGTATCGACATAGCCTTATCAAGATTCATGCAATCCTTTAAAATTTCTTTTGTGAATGACAAGTCCTCAGAGGTCCATATTTTCCCCGAGAGGAGTAAAGGGGACAAATTAATTCTTTCTTTCACAGGTTGTAATCCCACCTCTGTATGGCAGAAAATATTTGGAGAACTGTTGGGGATTGATAATAAGCGCTTTAGAAATGTATTCTCCATAATTTGAATCTTTTTGCTTTTATGATATCCCCATACCCCTGCTCCGTAGGTCACCACAGACACACACTTTGATTTATACAGGGTCATCAGGTCCCCTATTGGTTTTTGCCCCAATTTACTAGCGATGCGGAAAAGGGCCTCTACAGATCTAGATGTTTTTTGGATCTGAGTATCTATCAAGTCATCCCAGTTTAGTGTTCTATTAAAAAGATTTCCTAAATAGTTAAAATTTGTAACCTTTTCAATGATCATAGTGTCCACAGTATATTTACAGGTCTTAATTCGGCCTGGGCCATAAGCCATAGCATATGATTTAGTAAAATTGATCCTGAGATCTAAGCCCAACATGAATTCATTAAAAGCATTCAGACATTTCTGCATGAATAATATACATATAACATTAATTAAAAAAATATTTATTAAAACTATGTTACACAATATTTTTAAAACAATATTATACACTTATAAAATGATCTTACATTCTATAATCAGTTGCTTAATATTTGTGTAGACATTTTTAACACAGTATTAAAGTGAAACAATATTGTTAATTCAATATTTCTGTCATCACTTACTTGTGCTAGTAAGACATTAATTTATGTTTAAAAGACCTCAGAAATTCCATGAAGAAAAAACAGAGTGAAGTTATGTTTACAAAACCATACCCAAAATCTGTTGAAATTACCCAGTTAAGATTAGCTACACAAACCAATACTCTAAGGTCAGACCCGTTATATAACCTACTGTGCAGCCAACCACTGTTGTGCATGGTCTTTGGATATGCAGAGGCAGGGCACTGAGCCCTGCACTTAATGCCAAACATCCAATACAGCCAACTTCAGTTGCGCATGATGCACAACAGACTTGGCTACAGCTTCGGTGCCCAACCTCCAATGCAGTATAGTGAACAAGGGAACCCGTTTTAGGTAGCGAAGGACCTCGGGTGATTAGCCATTTTATCAGGAACAGCGGTCCTTAGCTTAGAAAAATGTAAAAATGTTAATAGCAAACATAGACTTAAATAAGTGCTATGGAGTAGTTTTTCTCCAATGTCCAGCCGGACAAGGAATTATTTATTTTTCAAGGTTGTGTGAGGAGTTACGAATACGTGAAACAAAAATCAAACACACTGGGTACAAGCCTGTACCAAGTCAAGGAAAGTAAACAATAAGGGGAAAGAATAAGGAAAGTTTAAACAGGCAAAAGTTGGAGCAAGTGGCGGCTTGCAATACAATGCAATCTTGTGCAAGCACAAACCAACAGTAGCTGCAATAAATATATACAAGTAAACCATGCAGTACTGTTAAAACAGTTGACGTGACGTTTCGATCCCTAGCTCCTAATGTTAAACTGGGATCATCTTCAGGACTATTGTAAAAGCTAATGCCTGAATTGTTAGCAGCCTTGAAAGTCCTCAAACCGAGCCAAACACGCAGATGCGTGTAAGCGTTGCAACGCACAACGGATAAGTAACTGTAGTTGTTCACAGCCGGAGCCAGGGGCGGCTTCTGTGGGCTAGTGGGCGGGAGAGAATCCTCGTCGTGGGAGCCTGTATAGATTATTGTTCAGGCCCTGAGGGTTGAATACCTCGGAGGAAAAATTGAATAGGGCAGAGGATCCTCTGCCACTGAGCAAGACGCCCGAGACCAAGCTCCACACGCGACCCTATCACGGTCAAATACAAGGCGGACTGCCTCATTCGGCAGCCGAGCCCTATTCAATTTCTCCTCCGAGGTATTCAACCCTCAGGGCCTGAACAATAATCTATACAGGCTCCCACGACGAGGATTCTCTCCCGCCCACTAGCCCACAGAAGCCGCCCCTGGCTCCGGCTGTGAACAACTACAGTTACTTATCCGTTGTGCGTTGCAACGCTTACACGCATCTGCGTGTTTGGCTCGGTTTGAGGACTTTCAAGGCTGCTAACAATTCAGGCATTAGCTTTTACAATAGTCCTGAAGATGATGCCAGTTTAACATTAGGAGCTAGGGATCGAAACGTCACGTCGACTGTTTTAACAGTACTGCATGGTTTACTTGTATATATTTATTGCAGCTACTGTTGGTTTGTGCTTGCACAAGATTGCATTGTATTGCAAGCCGCCACTTGCTCCAACTTTTGCCTGTTTAAACTTTCCTTATTCTTTCCCCTTATTGTTTACTTTCCTTGACTTGGTACAGGCTTGTACCCAGTGTGTTTGATTTTTGTTTCACGTATTCGTAACTCCTCACACAACCTTGAAAAATAAATAATTCCTTGTCCGGCTGGACATTGGAGAAAAACTACGCCATAGCACTTATTTAAGTCTATGTTTGCTATTAACATTTTTACATTTTTTTAAGCTAAGGACCGCTGTTCCTGATAAAACAACCTCCAATGCAGCCATCACCCAATGTGTAGAGGTTTGCTGTAGGACGTGGTGTATGATAAGACATTGTGGCCAATGCGCAGGATGGCAAACGTCAAGTGCACATGGCCTTTGGCATTCCACAGTGGGAACTGGTCATAGACCCTGAACCCAATCTACCATGTGTCCGCCGTGGCCAGTCAAAGCTGCAGACCCTTTTAGCGGTGTGCCGATGGGGTTGGCCGCATTAGCTGGCCCTGATCCCAACCCACATTGTGGGCAACCAAAATCCTTTGGCCATATGTTGTTTGTCTTGGTCGTAAGGCCTAGCACATGGGTAAGCCCTGCACTCAAATTCCAGCACATCCAACCGTTGATGCTCAGCATCTTTGGCTATAGGCCTGCAGCCTACCGCTGCTCCCATGCTCCTGTGTGGTCATCTCGCTATGTGACCAAATCATACTGCACACGACCGTCATAAAGGCACATGGTCTGAGAAAGGCATGCACGTTGGGCTCTGGGTGCAGGCCAGGTTTTATGCCAGCCCCATGCCACTGTACAAGCTGCAGGTGACCTTTGGCCTCATTCCGACTGTTAAAGTCTAAACTTTTTATGAAAAAGGGACCTTGCTTAACATTAAAGAAATATGCCTGACATTAGAAAATGGGTTTTATTTTGTCATAATCATAGAGAAAATCAGTAGAAAAATGCTTCTTTAAATTGTGGTAAATAAATCATGCAGCTTTAAACCATAGAAGAAGATGCTTTTTTGAACTTGTCAAACAAACTTGCAGCTTAAACAGAGTAGTTGGCCCTCATAACTAATGTGCTTCTATTGCTAGGACTGAAAAATGCTTTCAACTTCTGTTTGACATTTAAATAAAATCCCTTTTAAAAACTGCTGACTTAATCATCTGACTGCAAAATCGTTCATCACTTTATAATGTGCTGCTCTAAGAAAACTGTGTTTCTTTGCTTGCACACACCATATGATTTCCCTATTTCTCTAAACAATGTACTTCGCTATATTTTATAATGAATAGAGTATTAGTAATGTTAAGCTTACTGAAGAAATTGTTTTGCATGGTATCATCAAGACTTTACTGACAGAAATGCTTTGTTGCTTTAGACTAGCCCTTTGTCCACAGACTGGGATACTGACAACAGCTCTTACTCACATAAGGGCAACTGGGTCAAGAAAGAGGGAATCGGAACCAAAGCTCTACTGTCTTCCTGGGATATCCAAAGATATTGGAATAGACACCTCACTCACTTGTCGTGACATACTTCATCATTTGTGCCCCTTCCACACCCTAGTAGGTAATACCACCAGGACAGACTCAACCAGAAGAAAATCTCTGGGAATTCTTAGATAAAATATAAACTGGATGATGCAGGGATTCAGAAGAGAGTGGTGAGTAGTGATGTTTTTTATAGCTGAGAACAGCTAACAGAATAGGCCTGCAAAGCTTCGCTTGAAAACCTTCCCTCGTGTATCTAGTGCAAGACATTTAGAAACTTTTAGATAACTGCTCACTGGTGTGAATGCTTACCATGGGAAATGGGAGGAGAGACGACAGACCATCGGAAGACCTGTTTCCATTGGACAAGGATCACTTAACTGTGCTGAATGTTGCAATAATGTTTTCTGTTTTCATATATGTGTATTCATAGTTAGAAAGAATCAATCCATTGCGACCTTATGTTTCGATTCCAATTAATGCCATACTATCTCTTGATGCCTTCATGCCATCTTACCAATGATGCTTTATGCATTGTTTTCCCTTATTCTTGCTCCAAATTGCTGCGTGCTACTGCCAACAGCGATTTCCTTTTATTCTGACCTTTTGCGGGGAGATTTTCTCCTCATGTTGATCATAGCTACTGCTGTGATTAATTTATTTTGCTTTATTACGAGTTGCTACTGCAATTTGTGGGGACGCTCAGCTGAGTTTTCTGGGACTGCTCTTTATGGGGAGTTTATTTTTTTGACTAACTAGAACTTTCAGAATCTAGGTCTTTTCTCCAAAAATTCTTTATGAGTTCTTATTTAATTTTGGATTCTTAGGTTAAAATAGGGACCATTTCCTTTATGGAACATGCTGTCTATTTAATGCTCACTCTAAGAAGACTTTTTATGATTTTTATAATTTGACTAATGTGAATAAAAATGACAAAAACAATTACTAATCTGTTAATGAGAAATAAAGCTTTGAAATGATTCCAAACCTCTCATCATTGACTGACATTAAGATATTGAAAGTTGATGATTATAGCCTTATAGCCCGCCGTAGAGGGCTATACCGGCTATTAAAGACCCTCTCCAGTGTTAAAGGCCCGAGCCGAAGGCGAGGGCCTTTAACAAGGGAGAGGGACTTTAATAGCGGTATAGCCCATCTACGAAGGGCTATAAGGCTATTAGAACATTCTGTCACTAGAGGACAGAATGTTCTAACAAAAAAAACAAAGCCTTTTGGAAGCATGAGGGGCTTGGAATCCCCTCAGGCTCCCTGAAGCCTTTGTTCACAGCCAGAGCTGTGAATAAAGAAACATTGGAATGTTGGAGCTCCAGGCTTATACCAGCCATTATAAGCCCAGAGCACTCCATTATTTTCAATGGAGCTCCCAACATTCCAATGTTCTAATTCTTTTTAAACGTATTTGATAACAGCTCCATTCTAACACGGTGGTAAAGATTCATTTGCCTGGAGACTGAGTGATGCCAAAAATGGAGGCCGTTGTAAGTGCTTTGGATTTGCACTGGTCATCAATTGGCTACCCAGATTTTGAGGGCTGACAAGAATACTGCGAGGAACAGGCATTGCGTTCCAACCTGAGGACAGGACCTAAATGGCCCACTATGCCAGTCAGTCCAATGTGCCTCCAAGCCAGCTGCAAATTGTCTTTGGCTGTGTGCAGAGTGCCGTGAGGTCAGACTCTGCATTACCCCTGGTACAGTTGAGCAGTCTTTACACATGTGCAGGAGTTCTGGATGACGCGCATGCTGCAAAGGCATTAAGCCATCTACAGAGGGCTCTGGGGTAAGAACAAGGTATGAAGCCAGCAGTGGTTAAGTTGTAAAATAAAAAGTGCCAGGCTCTCCTCAGGAGACAGCGCTAACAGGAGAAATGTGCTGGTGCAAACTGCCTCCTGCTTAGAGCCCCGGCACTTATTATTCTTCGAGGGGACTTGGTCTAATGGCTAGAGATGCCGGTTTCGGGGCTGGGGAACCAGGTTTGAGTCTCGGCGTGGCTAAACATCCTGTGATTCGGGGGGAAACCCATATGCCTTTACAAATGAGTGTGTCCTTAACTGGTGCTTTAAGCGCCGGTGCTGAGGATTAGGTGCCGGTGCTGAGCGCCGGAAAGCACCGGCTCAAATTGAGCACTGGAAGCCAGGCTCTGCACTGGTTCTTATGCCACTGTTCCAACTGCAGCCTGGCCCTGGGGTGGGCTCTAGCACCAGCCCCCCAGTCCCCACTGCTCAAATTCTTTCATTTCTTCTACTCTTGAAACCTTCCTCCATGTCTCTCTCACACATGCCCTGCTTTCTCTCACCCTTTTTCTCACTCTTTTTCTATTTTGTCATTCCCTCCCTCTCTTTACCTATCCTCTTGTTTTTCCTTTCACTTCCATGCGTACTTTCGCTTTGTTTTTCTCTTCTCTATCTCTAGCCACCTCTCTCATGCACAAACATTTCAGCTTTCTCTGGTTTATATTTATCTCTTTCTGGTTACTCATTCACTATCTCTCACACACATACCTCTCTCTCACTCTCTCCTTTTTTCTGTCTTCTGTTCTTTCCCTGGCTCTCCCTCTCTCTCTCTCTCGCACATGCTCACACTGCTCTCTCTCGCACATGCACGCACAATTCCAATCGCTATCTCGCTTCTCTCACCCACTCCCTATCGGCAGTGGCGTAACACAAAATGATGGGGCCCGGATGCAGAATGTGAAAGGGGCCCCTAAGTATCCCATATCTCACAGATATACATTGGCCTTTGGATCAATCCCCATTCAGCCAAATGCCAAAGGCCCAAATGCCTAAGGATTTGGGGGGCCCTTGAGTAATTTGGGGCCCCCTGCGACGCAGGGGCTGCATGTGTCTGTGTTACGCCCCTGCCTATCGATTTCTTTTCTTTCTCCGTCTCAGCCCCATTTATCTCGCTTTCCCAATCACTGTTTTTTTTCTTATCTCTTATCTTTTTTCGTAGCTTTCTCTGTTCGCCACTTAATATCTCTTTCTCTACCCCCTACTGCCTCTCTCTCTGTCATTTTCTGGCTCTCTTTTGACTCTTTTCTCTGCGTTTTCTAAAAACACACACACATCTTTCGGTTATCCTTTTTTTTTCGGACTCGGTCATGTCACAAGAAAAGCGGTGTGTTGAGAGTCTTTGCTCCAGGCCACATTTCCTGATCTGAGCTCTCATGGAGATTACAGTACTTCAGGCTTCAGCAAGAAGACTCTAGGATTGCATCAGACAAATTAAGACAAGACGTAAAACAGTATTGAGCTGGCCTGGCGTTTACCAAGTATTTTATCGCTTAAATGTCGTAGCTTTTTAAAATGATATGCACTTTCTGTGTGATTAAAAATGCCCTTGTGAATTGACGTGGTTACTTCAGTCTGGGACACTGGCAGACACTGTGAGGAAACAACTCATTACAATGTAGGACAAAGTGCGTCCCCTTGTACACAATTATCGCAGGCACTCCAAAAGGTATCTTTTTCGGGACTAGTGAATCATTGCTTTTAACTGTACGGTATTTACTGATCTGTAAATACCCACAAGTTGGCTAGGTTCACCAACCAAAGACAAGGGCACATACTGGACACTCGACTCACTCCTGTACAACAACAAAACACTCCCTAAATATGCCATGAGGCAATAGATGCCTCTTCCATACATGCATCCCCACCCTTCCTCTGTCTTGGTCTGATCATTTAGCTGTCCCTTTTGCCTTCTCCTTTCTTCCTCCCAAGGCTGCGCAGGGAGACTCCAGCAGATAGGAATTAAGGAGAAATTTTAGGGGGATAAAAAATGAAACTCTGGCCCCTTTGCTGCCTAGTCCTACGCCTCTTTTTATCATGGAAACTGACACCTCGGCCCTTGCTCTCCACAATGCTATTTCCAAAGCCGTTGATACTCTGGCCCCGTTGAAGCAGCATTATACCGCTAGGAAACGCCCCACAGCACCCTGGTTCTCAGACACTCTCAGTGTGCTTAGGCAGGGCTGCAGAAAGCAGGAGAGGCTCTGAAGACTCCACCTTGACCCCCTTGAAAAAGATACCAACAAGAGATTGCTCAAGGAGTACAAAGCCGCGGTGCTGGCAGAAAAGAAACTCCATTTCACTAGGATTACCTCCTCCCTTAGCTCCCCCCGGTAGCTATTTAAGATTGCGGACTCTCTGTGTGCCCTTCAATCTCCTGACCCTATTGAAATCTCACAGAACCTTTGTGATCAAATCTCTACTTACTTCCACGAGAAGATCTCCCACATTTATTCAGGCCTAGAAACTCTTAACCGTGATCTAGGGCCCCCCTCTGACCTAGAGACTTTTCTACCAGCTGCAACCTCTATTACACCGCAGGGTGGCTATTTTCCTGACTTCCCTCTACTTACCCTAGAACAAATTAATCTGCTCTTGGACAACCTGAAGTCAGGATCTCCTCTCGACCCCTGCCCTCTTAAAATTTTTAAAGAATGCAGGGATGTCCTACTCCCTCCTTTCCTAGAGGTGATCAATCAGGCAATCCTCGAGGGAGTCTATCCGAAGCCCTGGAAATTGGCCATCGTTAAGCCCCTCCTTAAGAAACCTACTTTAGACCCTGGCATTCTTAAAACTTTTCGCCCTATCTCCCTGCTCCCTGCCCCAGCGAAAATATTGGAAACTCACTTAAATACCCATCTTAGTGCCTTTCTAGATCCCTCCAGCCTTCTTGACCTGTCCCAACACAGCTTTCGTAAAGCCCACAGCACCGAGTCCGCCCTGACAGTTGTCGCCAATACCATACGTGCGAAGGTCGACAGTGGCCAGACTACCCTGCTGGTCCTGCTCGACCTGACCGCCGCATTCGACACTCTGTCTCCTGCCATTCTGGCTGGGCGTTTGCGGGAAATAGAAGTGGACGGACCGGCGCTCAGTCTCTTAACATCTTTTTTGACTCAGCGCGAACAAAGGGTCAAGTTGGGCGACCACCTCTCCCCCGTCAAGCCTGTGCAGTGTGGGGTTCCGCAGGGCTCGTCCCTGAGCCCCACGCTCTTCAATATATATGTAACACCGCTTGCCAGGCTTGTCAGATCCTTTGGTCTGGAAGTCGTATCCTATGCTGACGACACCCAGATCATGGTCTCCTTCTCACATACCGCTGACATCACTGCCCTTAATTTTAAAGCTTGTATGGAGGCAGTCGCGGAGTGGATGGTAAGAAACTACCTTAAACTCAACGGGGAGAAAACGGAGGTGATCATTTTTGGAGGAAAGCAGGAGATTTGGTCTGCGGACTGGTGGCCTTCCGCTCTCGTCACCTGCCCTACACCCTCTAAGTCAGCTCGGAATCTGGGCGTTATCTTTGATTCCTCGCTTTCCTTCGATAAGCAGGTCAGCAGGAAGGCCTCAACTTGCTGCGGGGTATTGCGAATTCTGAGGAAAATTGTACATTACTTGTCAATTGAAGCCCGTAAACAGGCCACGGTAGCCCTCATAGCCTCCCGCCTGGACTATTGTAATGTACTTTATCTGGGAATTTCCAAACATCTTGTCCAGCGTCTCCAAATTCTGCAAAACGCGGCCGCAAGTTTCGTTGTGGATGCTCCTAGGCGCTCATCAGGCTCAGCCATTAGGAAAGACCTGCACTGGCTTCCTATGCAAGCCAGGATTGACTTCAAGGCCTTGTGCCTTACTCATCGCGCCCTTCATGGGCTTGGGGCAGAAGACATTAGGTCTCTTGTGTCCCTCTATGTCCTCGGTAGGGTCCTTTGCTCAGCAAACAAAAACCTCCTTGCTGTTCCAAGAATTCTTAAGGCAAGATGGGGCGGGCGAGCTTTCTCCTCCCTTGCTCCTAGGATGTGGAACACCCTTCCTGCGGAACTTAGGGATCAGTCCTCTCATTCTCAGTTCTGGGAGGCCTTGAAGACCTGGCTTTTCAGGGAAGCCTATCTCTAGTTTGCACTTTTCCTCTTTTTCACATTCAGCTTTTCTTTCCATCTTTAGCGCCTTGATGCCCTCGGGCAAAGTTGCGCTATACAAGGCTCTAATCATCATCATCATCATCCTCCTGTAATATGATACCCATACACTTGCAATGTTTAATTTGTAAAAAAAAAAAAAATTTAAAACATTAAGTGCCTTGGCACTAGGTATTTTTCAAGAGGCCATTGTAGCTTGCAACTCACTGTCTCCAGTGGTGGCTGCTCCGGGAAGTAGTAGTGGGGCAGGGAGGGGGAAAGAGGGAAAGAAAAATCACTTACCTGCAGGCCGGCCAGGTGGCTGGCCGCCGCCTCCTCTCCTCTGTCCTCTCAGTCCTCTTCTTGGCTTCTTCTGTGGAAACAGGAAGCTCCCAGGCACCCCATAGCTAATCACAATGCTGCAATGCAGCGTTGTGAATGGCCTGAGGGCCATGGTCCGGGGCTCAGCAGGGAATGGGGGACTGGGCATGTTATCCATGCAGGCTGTAATGCAGCCTATGTGGAGAACATGCAAAGTATGCATGAATGTTTGGCCGGCCCGAGAGGGCCAGTCAAACATTCATGCACACTTACGTAGTGCCCAACACTCCTCCCCCTGACCTGAGAGCAGGGCAGATGCGCCTGTCCCGCCCCACCGACACGCCACCGCAGGAACAAATAAAATTATAATAACGTTGAGCTGTGGAGGACGCTCCTCCCCCTGAGCGGGGGAGCTGCCACTGACTGCCCCTGCCAGTGCTGCCAAATGCCAGTACCAGTGTTATATCCACTTACCATCACATGTCTACAAATGTGACAGTTTGAACTATTCCAAGTCACCGGAAGTGAAAAAATAGCCTGGGAGCAATAGTATTGTGTGTTTTAAATTTATATTAAATTAAGTGCTCTGCTTAAATGTTCATTTGAAACATAATCAGACACCACCACCATGTGTTAGACTGTCACAGTGCCAGTGGTAAGAAAAAGGTGTCAGTGTCGAGGTCCAGCATACACAGGCATAAATTAAGCACTGCTTTGGTGCCTCTTCAGGGGTATAAATGGCTATATAAATGCAGCCACAATAAACACGCACTATACCTTTTGACAGAGGTCAAGTGGGTAAAGAAGGTGAAAGACTGAGTTTTTTTATGTGTAAATGTTTTGTTTTGATCAATATTGAACACTGTTATACAAAGAAATCCCTTGTGTGTCCTCACACACACTGGAATTCATAAACACAATGGAGTTTGATCCTGTAAAGCCTAAGCGTGGGAGGGGTCAATCAATTAAAGAACAAAAATAACAGGACCCCACCAGCTATCGATCAATTAAATGCAATACACAACACAGTACGTTTACCCTTTGTGTAAACATATACCATTCACTTTTCATAACCTCCCAACCAAGCTGTAAACGGGAGAAGATACAGAAAAGGAAAAGTGGAGCCTTGTGACCCCGAGTACCATAGGACTGAGAACGGAAGAACAAACCGAAAGTCTCTACTAATACAAAACCGGAAGGTACCATGCTGACATTTTTGCCTGCCTTTTCATTGATAGCTTATAAACGATGTATTCCTTTTTCAGTAAGCACAACCTTGTACCCTATTGGACCATACGTGTAGGACAGCTCTGAACTCATATGACCACGTGTAGGTGGGTGAGCGAATGAAATTATCCCAGCCACAATTTTGGTAGGTGTGAGAGTCAGCATGGACTGCATTAAGTATGTTACACAAACACACGGGTGTTGGAAGCATCAAAAAGGGAATAAAGCAAGCCCTGTACCCCACTGGTGTGCAAGTGCAGTGCAACCTGTGTGAAGAAGCCCAAAAAATGAAAGTCATCTAGTCACAATTCGAGGTGTTTCTCCCTGGAAGTATGCACTATGGGCACTTCTATGCATGGTTCACAAGCCCCTTTTCCAAGGTAATCCAGACCTAATTGAAGGCAATAGTATCCACATGCTACGCCCTCAAGGCCTCGTGAATTTCACAACACTGAGGTGTATGAACAGCATAAGGCCTCTTGCCATTGAGTGGGTAGAATTGCTCAATATATTGTCCCTCCCCTTTTGTCTGCTTATTATATTTATAGAGTCCAGACCCAGACGACTCGTGTGATGCCCTGATGATGACCTCGTAACTCAGAGTGTGCCCAGAGTTTGTGGAGGTTGAAACACATTGGCAAATACAGCATGGAGAATTCTGAATGGCCCTTCTTGCATAACTGAAGAAACTAAGTAACAAGCATTACTGGAAAACACATATATGAACTTCATTCCTCAGTGCACTAATGGGCCCTTGATGAACTCTTCCAAGCCAATCCAGTGATTTGTTTAATGGATAGCTCTTTATGATTATATATGAATAGGGGTCTGAACAGTGTTTATCTGTATGGGATAACTGTTTAATATGAGTGATTTATTGTGGCAAAACATTATTCGTTTTTTGGGGTGGAGGGAATCACCATTATTTGGTTTTGTGTATTTCAAAGTGTTTTTTACTATTTTGTATATATGTAAGATGAGGTGGTTGTGTGTAAAAAGACGAAACAAATGAAAAAATCTAAATTGAATCATATATGTTTACACACAGGATTAATGTACTGTTTTGTGTATTTCATTTAATTAATCGATAGCTGGTAGGAGCCTGTTGTTTTGGTTCTTTATTTGATTGATCCCTCCCCGCTTAGGGGCAGATTTATGATGACTGGCGCATCCCCAGGGATGCGCCAGTTATCCTGCGCCGATGCTCCGCTACCCATGGTGCGCCGCATTTACAATGAGGCGCACCATGGGGCAAAAACGGCACAGATGCGTGACGCATCTGTGCCATGAAGGTGGCGCATTGCTGGAGTTGCGTCGCAAGCGCAACGCAGCTCCAGCAAGGCTCGGGGGTGCCCCATCTTCACAATGCTGCGTCAAGACCTACGCCTGCTTCAAGCAGGCGCAGGCTTTTGACCCAGCATTGTCCTGAAAGTGACTGAATGAAATCTTATAGATTTCACTCAGCCACTTTTAGGAGGCGTTCCTGCGCAGGAACTCCCCCCCCTGCGCAGGAACGCCTCCTTATGGCGCAGGGCTTTCCAACGTGACGCATCTCCTAGATGCGTCACGTTGTAAATAGGGCGCATTGTTTGCACCGCCGTTGCGTCAAATAAAGTGACGCAATTGCGGCGCAAGGCCTTCATAAATCTGCCCCTAGTCTTTACAAGATCAAACCCCATTGTGTTTATAGATTCCATAGTGAGTACACACAGGGTTTTTCTTTGCAAAACAGCGTTCAGTGTTGATAAAAACAAAACAGTTACACACAATAAGCCTCAGTCTTTCACCTTCTTTACCCACTTGACCTCCGTGAAATGTCAGGACGACAAGCGCTTGGTTATACAGAAGGAGAAATCGGGAAGCTACTGAAAAGACCCTCTGGTCTCAACCCTGAAGAGCACACCTCGAACTTAAAAGAGCAAACTGAAGTAGAAAAATGGATTCGACTAAAGGAAACGCAGATCCGCTCACACCTATAAAGGGAAGTACTTTTAGAACACCTTGAAAATGGTACAATCGCACAAGGCCTGCTAGTGAAAAACGTACAGTTTGTAAAAAACATGAGACAAAATATCTAAGAGTAAGCACCACGGGGGTCTATAGAAGATTAACTAAGCGCCTATTTTAATAAATAAAAAAACAAGCATTGAAAATGCAATAGGTCTCGCCTTTGATTAAGTTAAAGCCATTTGCTTTGCTAATGGTATTGTATATCAAAGCAAATGGCTTTAACTTAATGAAAGGCGAGACCTATTTAATTTTTAATGCTTGTTTAAAACAGCGTCTGTCTCAAGAGCTACTCACAACTCATGTTCAGAAAAGGCATTAATGGTTACGTTAGAGAAGGCCCAAAATAAGTCACGTATAAAATGTAGCTCAACTGACAGACTGAAAGCCCCCTTGCAAGTGACTCTTTATTTCGGAACTGGATTGTGGGCGCATGTTGTCGGGCCTAATGCACGCCGCTGCTCACGCTTGATTTTGCGTTGTGCCTATTTGTACCAGTACCTGCCAAAGAACAGGACATCGCCTCAAAGCCCCCTACCACGCCACACATTGCAGCATCTCCGTCTTATTGTCTATGAGAGACATCTCTGGCCTCATTTATGAGGCCTTGCGTCAGTTTTGCGCGTCCGATGCGTCACTTTTTGTGACGCATCGGCGGCGTAAAACATGCCTCCTGTTGCGCACTATTTACAAAGTGACGCATCTAAGCAGATGCGTCACTTTGTAAACCCCTGCGCTACATTATACCTGCGTCAGGTTTAATGTATGCAGAGGGGGCGTTCCCCCGCAAAAAGCCTCGTAATAGTGACGCAGTGAAATCTATGAGATTTCACTTCGTCACTTTTAGGACGCTGTTGCGTCAAAATCTTGCGCCTGCCTCACAGCAGACGTAAGACTGACGCAAGCTCTTTTACATGGGGCTTTCCCCATGTGAAAGGACGCATTGCTGGAGTTGCGTCACTTTTGTGACACACCCCAGCAATGCGTGACTTTTGCGCTTACAGATACGTCAGAAATACTGACGTATCTGTAACTCCTTGCGACATGATGCGTCATACTGTAAATATGACGCATCATTGGTGTCGCAAGGAGGATGCAGTGAAAAGTGATGCATCGCTGTTTTCACGCAGCGATGCGTCACTTTTCATAAATGAGGCCCCTCGCGTTTAGCTTTGTAATCAACATGCACCCGACATATCAGCCCTTTCACTTGCACGTGTTGTATGTACCTCGATGACTGCAGTGTCTCGAGATCGGAGAGTATTGGGCCACAGGTACAACTGGTGGGGCCGTTGACAATGCATATATAGATAGAATGCCTAAAAGGTTTAAATCTGACTGTGTGGGAGGAGGAGCTTGGCGGGCATCCGAGATGGCCGCGTGAGCACAGCGCTCCCCGGACCCCCGCCGCTCCCGGCATAATATCCTGCATGAATCCTGATTTTTTGCGAGGATTTGTATAGAGGACGTTGGGCTGATCTACCTGGACCCTTTCCGAAACTGATTTGGACACCGGGTGCCTGAGATATGGCGAATTGAACTTTTGGGCTCCACCCTTGAGGTGCGCCCGGGACTGGGTGAGGTTCGGTGGCCGTCTTGGAGTTGAACAACAACGGCAGGGGGATTGCCCTTGTGGGTCCCCTTCTTAAGTTTCGGTTTCGATTCTGCCTCAGACTGGGACATTGGTGAGAGGGTTGGGTCAGAGCTGGTGCCAGGACACGCGTCGGCTGTTGAGCCTTTGGTTGGACTATTCTCCTAATTTGCTGCCTCTATCCTGGTGGTACCCCTCTTGCAGACCTTTGGTCCCGGGGCCTCCATTTCTGGGGCCCGGTCCGTTGACCCTGGTGAATCTCCTTGTGACGCATCTACAAAATGGCGGGCAGAGGGGACCGAGAGACGCGCAAGACGAAGACACCTCTGCGCGGAGGTCCGGTCCAATCTAATGTTATGGATCGTTATACCCACTCTAAGGGGTCCCCCGGAGCCGCCCTGCCCGGCCCCACTGCGTCTGCCCACGTCTTGGATGCGTCGACGGAGCCCTCCTTGCAGGACATCATGGGCGCCATTTCTGGCATGAGGGAATCCATAGGCCAACAGTACGAAACCTTGGCCCACAAACTTGACACTGTGGCGATTGAGGTAAATCTGATTCGAGCCGATCTCTCCAAGACGAACGAAAAGGTGAAGTCGTTGGATATCAAATCATCCAGCCTCACAGCGGACGTCTCTGAGATACAGACGGAGGTTGGTAATCTCCGTAGGGTGAACGATTTCATGACCCGGCGCTTGGAGGATTTTGAGAACAGGGCACGTCGCTGTAATGTTCGCGTGGTTGGTGTGCCGGAGAATCCAGAACCCCACTCGGTTGATCTCCTGGTTGAGGACCTGATCCAGAACCACCTTTCTCCATCTGGCCTTACTAAATTCTTTGCAGTGGAGCGCGCACATCGTGTTCCGGGGGGCCAGGGTAAACCAGGCGCCCCGCCGAGACCTATTGTCGCGAAGCTTTTCCACTATAGAGATCGGGACGCTATCCTGCAGGCTTCGCGGGTGAAGGGCCCGGTGGCCTTTGAGAATGCCACGGTGAACTTTTATCCGGACTTTTCCCAACAGGTCCAGAAGCAGCGGATGGGATTTCGTGGTGCTAAGAAGCGTCTCAGGGACTTGGGGATGCGTTACGCTATGCTCTTTCCGACCAGGCTGCGGGTCGAGTATAATGACCGAACTTTCTTCTTTGATCGGCCGGATGCTGTGAATGACTGGCTAGACTCCCTGCCTAGCCGACCTCCTGAGACTGAGTCAGATGCCCACCCGGGCGGTGCTGAAGGTGGTGTAGAGAGCTGAACATTCCGTCTATGCCTAGTGCCTTGTTTTGAATAATTGCTCCAGGGGTGTATGCCTATATTCCTCTATTACTTATGTGTTTGATTTATGTTCTTTTTCTCGTCGTTGGTCTGATCGGGGGGCGGGTGGGACGGAGCCTTTCCTCCTCCGGGGTCTTTGTGTAGAATAGGGGTTCTTGGGCGACAGGCACACTGCAGGTTGGGGTGGCTCTTTAGCTTTTTGCAGGGGTGCAGGGTGGGGGGTGTTCTCTTGTTGTTTTGGGGGAGGGTGGTTGGGAAGTTCGTTGTTTGTGTGTTCTGTTTACAAGGCGACTTTATCCTGTATTTGCACATGTTTCTGTGGTCATGCTCATCGGTGGGGGGTTTTGGCTTTGTCGGGTGGGATGGGGGGTAGAGGGTTGAGATTTGTTTCGTGGAACGTTAACGGTCTGGGAGATCGTATCAAACGGGGTGTGGTGCTGAAATGTATACGACGTTTATCTCCTGACATTGTTTTCTTACAGGAGACTCATTTGATAGGCAATGTTTGTCATGCAATGAATAGGTGGGGCTATCGCCTTGTTGCGCATTCGGGGTTCACCTCGGGTTCTAGGGGTGTGGGTATCCTTGTTCGGGCTTCCCTCCCCCTGGCTATTGATGAGGTGATTCAGGATGACCTGGGGCGGTATGCCGTCCTTCTGGGTAGATATGAGGGCCGTGCCCTCTCCTTATTCACTGTTTATGTGCCCCCCGGCTTGCAGACTTCTACCTTTTCAGATTTGGGCCGAGTCTTGCTGGACCTCCCTGATAGTACTCTCTTTCTGGCTGGTGATTTTAATTCGGTGTTCTCCGGTCTCCACGATCGCCACCCCCCTAGGGATACTCCTGCGGCTCAGCAGTGGTTGGGTGGATTTTTGGATACCTTTGGCTTGGTGGATTGCTGGAGGCTTTTGCATCCTACTCAGCTTCAGTACACCTTTCATTCTGGGGCCCATGGGAGTCTGTCTAGGCTGGATTATTTCCTTATGCCTGCGGCTCAGTCGCCAGCGGTGCGTGAGATTGTGCACCTGCCATGGGGTATCTCTGACCACTCTCCGCTCTGGCTTCGTTTTGAGGTTGGGGTGGAGGCAGTGGGCCGGGTGGCTCCTATCAATCCGTGGTACCTTACCTCCCCCGAGACCCGCAGCCTTTTGCTTAAGTCTTTGGACGCGTATTTTATAGATAACGAGGGGTCGGTTTCCTCGGCGGTGTCCCTATGGGAGGCCTTTAAGACGGTGATTCGTGGGCAGGCCCTCTCCCTTATTGTTGATGCTAAGAGGGCGAGGAATAGAGAGGTGGTGGATCTTGAGGGGGAGATTTCTGCATTGGAGGAAGCTTTGGAATCGGGTGTCACGTCTGAGAAACTCCATGCCCTGGGTCTTAAACAATTTGCCTATAAGTCCATGGTCACGGATGCTGCTAAAGTGATGTTTCGAGAGCAACAGGGACGTTTGTATGATGTGGGTGACAAAGCGGGTAAGTTGCTGGCATGGCTGGATAAGAAGGAGAGAGCTAATCGTGTGGTGCCCGTGATTCAGTCTGCGAGTGGTGAGAGTGTGACGGACCCGATTGGAATAGTTGACCGTTTTGCCGAGTACTTCCGTGTGGTGTATGCCCCTGTGTCTGTGAGAGATGTGGCGGACTCTCGCCTTCTTTTGCGTGATATAGCTCTGCCCGGTGTTTCAGATTTAGACCGTGTGGCTTTGGACTCTCCCTTTACTGTTGATGAGATAGCTACTGCCATTCGTTCACTCCGTTCGGGCAAAGCATTGGGCCCGAACGGGTTGCCAATTGAACTGTACAAGTTGCGTCCCGATAGGGTGGCTCCATATCTTCGCGCCATGTTTCTGGAGTCCCGGGAACGGGGTATTCTCCCTTATGATCAGCGACTGGCCACGATAGTTGTCATCCCCAAGGATGGTAAACCGCGAGATCTTTGTTCCTCCTATAGGCCCATATCCCTTCTAAATGTTGAACCCAAGGTATTGGCGAAACTCCTGGCGTCCCGTCTCCTGACGGTCATTAGTGGCCTGGTCCATCCGGATCAATCCGGATTTATCCCGCATCGCAATACGGCTCTGAACCTACGTCGTCTTCACGCCGCGATTGCGAGGGCGGGGCTTCTGACGGAGCCGGCCATTTTGGCATCGTTGGATGCCTCCATGGCTTTCGACACGGTGGAGTGGCCTTATCTCTGGGCGGCTCTTGAGAAATTTGGTTTCGGGCCTGAGTTTATTAGTTGGATCAAGTTACTGTACGCGGAACCTCTGGCACAAGTAGTGGTGAATGGTAGGGTTTCGGCTCCTTTCGCCCTTGGTAGAGGTACACGTCAGGGATGCCCCTTGTCTCCGTTGTTGTTTGCACTCGCCCTGGAACCGTTGGCTGCTTGGCTTCGGTGGGAACCTTCACTCAAGGGGATTCACTGGTCTCCGGACTTTGAGGACCGCGTCTCGCTTTATGCGGACGACATTCTTTTATATCTCACCTCCCCGCGTAAATCTCTGTCTGTTTTATTTGACGTTCTTGCGTCCTTTGGTGCCAACTCTGGTCTTGTTATTAACTGGGCCAAGTCCTGTGTGTATGTTCTTTCGGGTGTATTGCCCCCATTGCCGAGCAGACTTCCTATCCAGGTGGTCCAGTCTGGCTTCAAATACTTAGGGATTTTTATTACGTTGGACGCGTCGCTCCGCTTTGAGCGTAATCTCCTCCCCCCGTTGCTTCGATTGCGATTGGACGTGGCCCGTTGGCGTAAGCTTCCTTTGTCTCCTCTGGGAAGGGCGGCCCTGTTTAAAATGATGTCCTTACCGCGGTTCCTTTACGCGCTGCAGAACTTTTATGACGCTATCCCCAAGACCTATTTCCGAGAGGTCGAGAGTCTTCAAAGGCAATTGATTTGGGATGGGCGTCCACGTATTGCACTCGCGAAACTCACCATCCCTTGGTATGACGGGGGCATGGCGCTCCCCGATATCAAGCGATATTACTGGGCTTCCCAGTTGTCTGCTATTAATCACGTTATGTTTTCACCGGGTCGGAATCCTGCATTCGAGATGGATAGACTCCAGCTTCCGGGTGGGGACTTTAATAGAGCGCTTTATTCTCGCTCGGCCGGGCGCCATCTTGTGGGCCCGTCCAGGACTGCAGTAACTGTGTGGCGAGCCGCGAATGTGAGTTTGGGATGGGAGGATCGCCTAATGCTGGCGACGCCGCTTTATGCCTCGGAACGTTTGGGCTGTCTCTGGTCTACCAAGGGTTTCGACCGCTGGGATATGATTGGGATTTGTAAGGTGGGTGATGTGTGCTCGAAGGGTAGTGTGAAGTCTTTCCAGGCCCTCCAGGCGGAATATGGTTTGAATGGTAGGGAATTTTTTCGCTATCTGCAGGTCCGGCACGCCCTCGCCTCGGTTTTGGCTCCTGGAGAGGCCCCGCCTGAGTCTTCCCCCCTCGAAGACCGTGTCCTTGATGGGCATCTTCCTGATAGCACTATTTCCCTGATCTATAAAAAGCTGATCAATAATCGGGCAGACTTATTGGTCCGACTTCGGGAGGCTTGGGTCGGCGATGGGTTGGAACTGGACGATGAGGATTGGCAATCGGCACTCTCTTCTCCCAAAGAGGTTGCCATTCCTGCCCGTCTCCGTTTGGTTCAACTTAAGATCCTTCATCGAGTGTATGTCACGGGTCCGCGTCTGGTGGCGATGGGCTTTTCCTTGGATGGGTTATGTAAGCGTGGTTGTGGGTTGAGTGCTACCTTTTTACATATTCTTTGGGAGTGCCCGGCTGTGGCGGCTTACTGGACTGCTGTGCTTGAGGTGATGACTGCTGTGACTGGTGTGGCCCTGCGGCCGGAGCCTCGACGATGTCTGCTGAATGTGTGGGAACCCACCGATTACTCTGTGGCCCAGACCAGATGGGCTACCCTGGGTTACATGATTGCGAAGCGGGATGTTGCGCAACTCTGGGGCGCCTCCAGGCCCCCTGAGGTCTCGAAGTGGGAGGACAACATGGACTGGTCCATGTTTCGTGAGAAGACTGTTTATGTGGCCAGGGGCAGACCCAGGGCGTGGACGAAAATTTGGGGTCAGTGGAATGAATATCGTGGGGATATCTGTACTCCTCCCCTTGTGGGCACTGCCGAGGTTGTCCTGTCTCCCTAGGCGGGCGTTCCCGGAACCCTTTCATACTGTTTTTTTGCATTTCCGGTTCTCCCCTCTGCTCCCTTCCCCCCCCCCCGACCTCGTTGGAGCCTCTGGGCTCTGAGTATGTTCTCCTGGTCGTGGACCATCCCCTCCGTCCTTTGGGCTGACCTTCCTTACCGTGCATTCGCCTTTTTAGTGTTTGTTTTTCTTTATGTATAAAATAAAATTCGAAATGCTCTGGGATATGTGGGAAGTAATGCTTTGAGATCGATTTGTGCCTGACCACGGGTGTATATTTTAATTCACGCCTTGTGCATTATTATTAGCGGCCAGCCCGTGAGGTTGTAGGCCCATTCTTGTACTTTTCTATGCTTACTCTAATAAAGGTTTTTTGAAAAAAAAAAAATAATAATTATTAAATAGTAGCAAACTGGAAAAAAAAAAAAATATATATATCTGACTGTGCGTGTGTGTGTGTGTGTGTATACACACACATCCACCCATTTACGAATATATACGTATATATAGTCATTTATATAAAAAGCCAGATTCAGATTTTTTTAACAAATGCTGTATTTCAATGAAATGTACTTGCCAAATGAATGTGCCTGATAAGGATCAGTGTTTGTGTCTTTGCTGTGTCGGCTTCTGGAACATTAGGCAGCTGTGGGGTTGGAACACACACGGGAGGGCCAGGGCAACTAGAGTTGAGGCACAGGCCTCATCTAGCAACGCCACTGCATTACTGAAAACCCAAACCTCTAACTCCATCATCATATATCTGTAGAGGTTACGCCCAATGATCAAAAAGCCCCTATAAAGAACAGCCACAGTCCCATTTAGCATATGTGTTTTATATGTACATTTTTTACACCTACAACCCCAACTTGGTGGATCAAGAAATGTAGTTACACCTATAAAACCACCGTAGACTAGAACCGTATGTGTTCCTCTCTGTACACTCTATAATCTATTTTCCAAATGCTCAGGACAGAGAACATGTCAAATTAAAGTATTTCAAAATATAATATGTACAATAGGTGGGGGCGACTTCCCAACAGAGAATACTTGCACATGAATACTGCACTTTTCCTGTACGGAACCTAAATTCCACTATGACACCCTAGGCCTCTATTACCAGAGCCGTGGAAATAAAAAATAATGCAAAGCAATGTAGCAGGGTTGAGCAATTCCAGTTCTGTCCTACAAACAACCACTGGCTTAAACGTGAAATCAAAAATGGGGAACCCACTACCATGGCTCTCATTTAGGATGGCATAAATGGACAGAGCAAATTATTTTCAGCAGTGCCTTAAAACAAGTGTTAAAGATCAGTCACAATGATGGTGTTAAACATCATTCACACATTGTGTACACAATTCAACCGCTCTATTCAGGCACACAAATTTAAACTTGCCAGTTATGCAATGATATTAATGCAATTTAAGATGGGGAAATGTGAAAGTCTCCAAGCACGATTCATCCATTTTTTTCTTTATAAAAATACCCTCTACTTAAAATGATATACCTCCAATGTCTAATGAAAGTAAGCATAGCGTCAGTTAAACACCTTGGTGGTTCTTACCCTCAAATTCTTATCGTGCTTCGAAAAAAATAAGAGCTGAAGCCTTCTTAAAAATAGAAACCGTTTTTAACAACAGTGTCCAATAATCACTATACACAAAGTACAAACAAGTATTGGCAAAACCAACAGGTGTAACCTTATTAACTGATAGGTGCTCCCAATGTTTTTTTTGCCGGTGCGTCAGGATAAAAAAGTGACATAACTGCATCATTCACTAGGTGCGAGCATGAGTGATGACATATGCGCACACACATGTGAGGATGTTTATATTTACAGTAGAACACATACACAATAGAAGGCAAGATGGCATCTGAGTGAGACAACGGCTCTATCCTCTCGCCGTCAGACCACCAGTCAGTCAGCCTGCCGCCCGACTGCGAGAGATAGTATGCGGGCGGATTCAGCACTGGCCCTAGAACTCTGGAGGCAGAGCACCGCAATAAGATTCACGGTTGGAAGACCAGAGCTGGCTGTGCTCAGTGGAGTGTTTTGGGCCGCCTGTTGCTTTCCGCGGCATTGATTGATTTCTGATAGTTGCAGGTTCAGCCGAGCTCGCTTTTGCATTCATCTACACCGCTGAGATTTAAAGGAAGCCCAGCAGGAGAGATGACTGTGTGAGGCGGCAAAAACAAACAACGGGCTGTGCCCCCGACTGCCTCTGCTTTAGCATGGACAGCCATCCAGCCTCTCCCTCGGTGCAAGACTATTGTGGAAGGCAGGGCTGGAGATTAGAAAGGTGAACTGGGGTAGAACGAACATCACGGGCAGCGGGAGAAACAACACAGGAGAAAGAAATCAACGTGGACTCTAGATGGGGAAAAATACACAGAGGCAAGAAAGCGCAGCAATCTCATAAAGCACTTAAAAAGCAGAAAAAGAATATGTGCATGGGAGCATAGAAGCCAGCCAGTCAAGAGATTGTTAAGTAACAATACACAGACAGTAAACAAAATGATCGGAGCAAAAACACAGAAGTTGATGCCTGCTTGTGCCCCGGGTGAACTGATAGTAAAAATAAAAACAAAAACACACGTGGCGTGAAGCAGCATTAGCATAGCAACAAAATGGCGTGGGACTGTCCACAGTCCCTACGGACATGCACATGCTGTCTGCTATGGACAAATGGCAAGAGCAGCCATGTTTGCCGTTGCAGACGCGTGCATGCAAGCCCTCGGCAAATTGATTTCAAAAGGTACGTGCAATAGCGAGAGCAGCGCATGCGCTGCTTTCACCAGGCGAGACCTAACAAGACTACGAGGAACTCCTCTGCAAGTAAGTGTATTAAAAATGCACATCCCACAATATCTCGTGTACCTAAACAACAATCCAATGCTATTACAACCCGTAGTACTACATTTCCTAACCATGGGAATGCCGACGTCACTGGGACTCACTGCAAATGCATACCCTTGAAAAAAGGCAGACACCGTAACCTACCAATCCAGCTGGAAACCGGAGAAGACACAGAGGCAAAACAAGGGAAAGTGTAGTCTCTGTGACTCAGAGTACCTTAGGACTAAGAACGGAAGAGCGAACAGAGGGTCTCTACAAATACAAAATTGGAAGGTACCATGCTGACATTTTACAATATATACTTTACTGCTGTGACCTGCCTTTCCAATAATGGCTTACAAACGATGTATTCCTTTTTCGGTAAGCACGACTTTGTACCATGTTGGTCCATTAGGTTATGACCACTCAGAACTCATATGACCACGTGTAGGTGAGCGAATGAAATTATTTCAGTCACAATTTTAGTAGGTGAGAGAGTCAGCATGGACTGCATTAAGCATACTACACAAGCCCACAGGACTTGGCAGCATCAGAAAGGGAATAAAGCAAGGCCTTCACCAAAATGGTATGCAAGCACAGTACAACTGGTGTGATGGAGTTAAAATAAAGGTAATCTAGTCACAATTTGAGGTGTTTCCCCCGGTAAACAGACATAATATCGAATCCAAAATATCGACTGGACATAATATCGAGTAAAAAATATAGACTAGACAAAATATCGACCAGACATAATATAGACTACAAAAATATCGAGTCATATCGATATTAATAGCCAAAATATTGAATCAAAAATATAGACTAGACATAATATCGACTAGATAGAATATAGACCAAAAAAAAAATCGAAAATAAGGTAAGTTTTTAATAATTTGTAATAATTGTGTAATATAAATCTGTAGCGGGTTGTGGGTTTATAGGGGAATAGGGTGGGAAGTAATTTAAATATAATTAATTAATTATGTAAATTAATAATAATTGTTAATTAATTATTAATTAGTAATTAATTAAAATATAATTGGTAATTAATAATAATTGATTAATTGATAATTAATTTTTAGTAAATTATTTTTTGTAGCGGGTTGTGGGTTTATAGGGGAATAGGGTGGGGGGTAATTTAAATATAATTAATTAATTATGTAAATTAATAAGAATTGTTATTTAATTATTAATTGGTAATTAATTAAAATATAATTGGTAATTAATAATAATTGATTAATTGATAAATAATTAATTTTTTGTAAATTATTTTCTGTAGTGGGTTGTGGGTTTATAGGGCAATAGGGTGGGAAGTAATTTAATTATAATTAATTAATTATGTAAATTAATAATAATTGTTAATTAATTAATAATTGTACATTAATTAAATTTTAATTGGTAAATAAAAGTAATTGGTATAGGAAATTAAATTTACTTGGTAATAATATTTCTATTAATTATATTTATTTATGAAGTTTTTAATTTTTCTACTGTTGCACTCACTGGAGTGGGAATAGTAATTTTTACCCCTACGCTATCCAACGCTTTCCCTACTGTTGCACCCACTGGAGTGGGAATAGTCATTTTAACCCCTACGCTATCCAACGCTTTCCTTACTGTTGCACCCACTGGAGTGGGAATAGTAATTTTAACCCCTACGCTATCCAACGCTTTCCCTACTGTTGCACCCACTGGAGTGGGAATAGTAATCTTTACCCCTACGCTATCCAGCACTTTCCCTACTGTTGCACCCACTGGAGTGGGAATAGTAATTTTCACCCCTACGCTATCCAGCGCTTTCCCTACTGTTGCACCCACTGGAGTGGGAATAGTAATTTTAACCCCTACGCTATCCAGCGCTTTCCCTACTGTTGCACCCACTGGAGTGGGAATAGTAATTTTAACCCCTACCCTATCCAGCGCTTTCCCTACTGGTGCACCCACTGGAGTGGGAATAGTAATTTTAACCCCTACGCTATCCAACGCTTTCCCTACTGTTGCACCCACTGGAGTGGGAATAGTAATCTTTACCCCTACGCTATCCAGCACTTTCCCTACTGTTGCACCCACTGGAGTGGGAATAGTAATTTTCACCCCTACGCTATCCAGCCCTTTCCCTACTGTTGCACCCACTGGAGTGGGAATAGTAATTTTTACCCCTACGCTATCCAACACTTTCCCTACTGTTGCACCCACTGGAGTGGGAATAGTAAATTTTACCCCTACGCTATCCAACACTTTCCCTACTGTTGAACCCACTGGAGTGGGAATAGTAATCTTTACCCCTACGCTATCCAACGCTTTCCCTACTGTTGCACCCACTGGAGTGGGAATAGTAAATTTTACCCCTACGCTATCCAACACTTTCCATACTGTTGCACCCACTGGAGTGGGAATAGTAATTTTAACCCCTACGCTATCCAACGCTTTCCCTACTGTTGCACCCACTGGAGTGGGAATAGTAAATTTTACCCCTACGCTATCCAACCCTTTCCCTACTGTTGCACTCTCTGGAGTGGGAATAGTAATTTTCACCCCTACGCTATCCAGCCCTTTCCCTACTGTTGCACCCACTGGAGTGGGAATAGTAATTTTTACCCCTACGCTATCCAACACTTTCCCTACTGTTGCACCCACTGGAGTTGGAATAGTAAATTTTACCCCTACGCTATCCATCGCTTTTGCTACTGTTGAACTTACTAGAGTTGTTACAATAAATTTTAACCATTTTGCTATGCTACGGTAAAAATATTATATATGTTTATTTAATAATATGATTTTATATATATATATATATATGTATTATTTTTGTTATATTTTCTTTTAATTTACATTAATTATTTATTAATATTACATTTATTTAATAATTTTAACTAAGTTTATATTAAATATATTTATTATTATATTAGTTTTAACTTAATTTAAAGACGTTTTAAAAAAACGATATTTTGACAGTCTATATTTTTGTAACTCGATATTTTAGAGTCGATATTTTAGTACTTACCTGTTTGAAGATAGCCAGTCGATATTTTGTCCCTCGATATTTTATCCTCGATATTTTTGTATCTCAATATTTTTGTGGTCGATATAATTTCAGTGATCCGTTTCCCCCAAAAAGTATGCACTATCGGCACTTTTACACATAGCTCACAAGCCACTTTTCCATATGAATCCAGACCTAAATAAAGGCAATGGCACCCACATGCTACACCCTCAAGGCCTCTTGAATTTCACAACATGAAGGTATATGAACAGCATAAGGCCTCTTGCCATTAAGTGGGTCGAATTTCTCAATATTGTCCCTCTCCTTTTGTCTACTTATTATATGGATAGAGTCCAGACCCAGATGAATCGTGACATGCCCCAATGATCACCTTATAATACAAAGTTTTCCCACAGTTAGTGGAGTTTCTAAATGAAGTAAGGCCCTTGTAGGTAATCAGTCCAGTAGCCAGTCATGAAGATTAGATAAGAAGGTTTATTCAGTTACAAGTAAGATGGTAAGAAAGTGCCCACTGGGAACAGCATTCTGCTGCTCAGCCCCACTCATTCCAATTGACCACTCACACCAACCATGCACTCATGAACACTCTATTGCATAACATTCACACAGGTTAAGCAGCAAGGAACTAGGAGACCACAAGATATAACATATCTCGTTCCTTCAGGAAACAAAAGAAATTACAGGAAGCAGTTAAGAAGAAAATACACATTCCACCCCCCCTGTAAATATAAGTAACCAATCCTTAAATTACAATGAAATATCACATTACATACATTATTCCATTCCTTGGGTAGTAAAGTAAAATCAAGTTACATAAGGTCACATTGCTTGAATCATTACATTCCTTTAATTGTAACGGAAAATGACATAGGATTACATTACATAAAGATCACATACTATATATCTTCTGCTCCCCCAAGAACACAATATATATATATATTAATACTGCACACAGTGCAGGTCAAAGAAAGCAATGCATTCCCAATACTGCACAACTTGCAGGACAAAGGAACCAACACATTCCCACTACTGCACACCTTGCAGGACAAAGGAACCCACACGTTCCCACTACTTCACACACTGCAGGACAAAGGCCCCCATGTTCCCACTACTGCACACACTGCTGGACAAAGGAACATATATATTCTACTACTGCTCAAACTGGAGGACAAAGGAACCCTTAAGACCTCACTACTGCACGCACTGCAGGACAAAGGAACCCTTGTGTCCTCATCACTGCAAAATTATAGGCATCTTCCAACCATAGGCATTCCTTCTAAAAGGAAATCGTTGCTTGGGGTATCATCCAATCCAACCCATCCCCACACCAGGGAATTATGCTATGGGTATCTTCCAACCCACTAGCCACACACTGTCACAAAATAAGACCTAAGCCAAACACACCCCTACACATACAAATAATTCACTGTTCACCTCAAAATGTAATACGCATTCATACTGCAAAAAAACTCATGCACTCATCCAACAGTGCGACTGCCCCCATTTGCTGCCTACATGAGCATATTTACCACAGCAGACAACAACCCATTAAACATGGTAAGCAATCAATGCAACAAAACCTTAATAACAATATGTATATGCATGGCATTAAAAAGCAAAAAAATACATAGTGTCACAAGACAGTAGCTACCAAAACAGTCCAATGACTGGCATCTCACTCGGGGCCACCGTCAGAATAGCATAAGTATGAGTTCACCTCTGATCTCAATTCATCGATTGCACTACTACTCTGCTGATGGACATTGATCACTTCCATGCGATAGCATGTCACTGAAAATTTCCTCATGGTGACCATCAGCGCATCAGACCACATAACGAGCATGGCAAAGGCACAGTGCTACCACCCTTTTACGACGTTTATGCAGCCAACACAGCCAAACCTGACTAGCTGATGGTAAGCATTGTGTCAGTTCCGCTCAACTTCTACAAGCCACAGACAATCCTCAACGGCTGGTGCGTATGCGTTTAATCAGCTCAGCATGACTGTACTGAGCTCCACTGCCTGTAGTGACATCACAGTGGTTCCATTTAGGGTGACCAACCGTCCGTAAATTTCACGGACAGTCCGTAAATCGGACCTCACGTCCTTTGTCCGTGAGGATCCTTTTTGCGGACGCCTTTTGTCTGTAATTTTAGGCATTGCAGGGGAACAGAGATGTTCCCCTGCAAAAGGCCTCATGCCCTGATGGGGCCGCCTTGCACTCCTCTGAGCACAAGAGCACCCCCACCTGCCCATTGTCATTCTGTATGCAGCTGATGATTGCCACATACAGAATGACAATGGGTCAGTCTGGGCTGGCACAGCATGTGGTGGCCTCCTCCAGCATCGGTCCAGGGCAGGGCATTCTGTGACATGGAAGTGCAAAAACGCCCCTGCTGCTGCCACCTGAGAATCCAGTTAACCAAAGGAAGGTGGTGAAAGAAGTTGAAAGGAAAGGATTATAGTTATAGTATAGCAGCCATGGTTGCTGCTTTTATATTTTATGCAACTAACAGCCACTGACAAAGCCAATTGTTCTGGCTTGTTGTAGGTGTAATGTTACTTGTTCTAAGTGTAACCGTACTTGTTCTATTATATATCTGGATGCAATGACAGAAGCAACAAAAATACCAGTCAGGCGGCACATTATAGAAAGCACAGATTTTTAGCTTATGTGTTTTAAGCCACACATTTTATTACATTAAACACCCTTTTGGAGAGACCCCCTAGTTTTTACATCCCACTTAAAGCTCTGGAAACAACACCATGTCACTGTCGCCTCACGTCCAGGCACTGTGCATCGTGCATGACTCATGCCTTCCACTTTTTCAGATTGCCTATGTGCAGGGGCATAGTGAACCCTGCCCCACCCCAACCCTTGCTTTAGGAACGACAGCAAGGCTGAAGTTCTTGATGGGTCTCATAATTAATGAGAAAAGGTGAGTGAGTAAGTAAGCGAAGGGATGGGTGGATGGATGGCTGGATAGATGAGTGAAATGATGGATGGATTGATGAATTGATAAGTGAAAGGGTGGATTGATGAATTGATAAGTGAAAGGGTGAATGGATGGGCGGATAAGTGAAAGGGTGGATGTAAGGCTGGATGAGTGAGTGAAAGGGCAGGTAGATGGACAAAAGGATTTATAGATGAGTGAAGGAGTGAAAGGGTGGATGGATGAGAGAAAGGATGGATGGATGAATGATAGGTTCAATGGATGGATTCATGAGTAGATGGATGGGTGGGTGGATGTAAGGATGGATGACTAAGTGAAAGGGGAATTGAAAGAGAAAGGGGATGGGTAAATGGATGACTGAATGGGTGGAAGGATGAGTGACTGGATGTATGAATGAGTAAGTGAAAGGATGGCTGAATAGGTAAATGGCTGGATGGATGAGTGAATTGATGGATGGGTGAAAGAGTGGATGGATGAGTGTAAGGTTGGAGAGAGTGAAAGGGTGGATGGATGGATGATGAATGAGTAAAAGGGTGGATTGAGGGATGGATGATTTAAATGATGGATGCAAGGATACATGATGGATAGGTTTGTAAATGGATGAATATGGACATGGATGGGCACACAGATGGAAGGACAGAATGAACGGTGAAAGACTGAATGATGGATGAAAGTATGATTACACATTGTAAGCCCCATTATCTTAAGCAACATTTCCTATACATTGGCTTTCACGTTTATAGGAGTGATTGTCTATATAATTGGTGTGTGCTGTAACGCACTCCAACACTCTGCCCCACATACTTGGGCTGAGTAGCACTATAGAAGAAATTAAATACACGTGAGAGAGGGTCTATGTGAAGATGAGGGACGCAATTGGAGGGTGGTATCAAGGCCAGACTGGCTGGACCAGGTATCAGGATTCTTCTCTGGGAGCTGAAAAGGTCGGGGCGGTTTTGTTACCACAAAAAGACCTGCACATTTGCTTAAAGCTGCGCGCAACCTGAGAAACCATGAAGTGCACAATTGTCTCAACCTAATATAAACTTATTTTCACTTGTACTTTAGTAGTTGTCTATTTACTTACTTATATACCATTGCGCAACCTTCTCTGATGTGTCTGTAAAACGTACCCTTTGTCCTGAATTTTGACCTCCTGTCCTGAATTTTTGTCATGAATTTTGACCTTTTGTCCTGAATTTTCACACTCACTGTCCTGAATTTGAACCCATGCCAGTTGGTCACCCTAGTTCCATTGCTGAAACTGAATCTGCTTATGGAGGCAATCGTTCTGGGAATAACAAGGCAGTCGTTGTGGAACATATCTGCTGACAGGAGTCAGGCTCGTGCCCTCCTGAGCGCGTGAATGACAGCTTGAACCCTGCTGCTTGTGGACCCCTACCTCGCGGCTCCACAGGTAAGCAGTCACATCAGTTCTAATGTAAACAGCGTAAGCATTCCATTTAACAGACGAGGACTGCCCATGGCGCATCCTTTTGAATTTCAAAGATCCGCAACAAGGTCGCTAGCGTTAAGCAGTTGACCTTTCACCCACTAAACTGCCCGCCCGAATGATGCCCCCGAATGCCATCACTTTAAATGTATGATGCAAACAACTCGCTCTGACATAATGCTGAGGGTGAAAGCCACATGCAAATCAGTACCTTCAAACGCTGCTGATCCACACAGAAGCACACTTCTCTCCTCAGTTGCATCAAAGCATCACCCTTTGTGAGGTCACAGCGCCAAAAGTCACACACAGTTCAGGTCCTTCTCAACTTGCTGTACTAATTATATAAAAGCGCAGCCGGTTCATTAAGACTGCCCGTCCTAATTCAATGCAGCTGGTTGGTCATAGTATAAATGCCACTAGATTAGATAATTAGGTTTATTCAGTTACAAGTAAGATGGTAAGAAAGTGCCCCACTGGGAACAGCATTCTGCTGTTCAGCCCCACTCATTCCAACTGACCACTCATATAAACCATGCACTCATGATCACTCTATTGCATCACATTCACACAGACTGAGCAGCAAGGAACTAGGAGACCACAGGATATAACAATGGAGGTCAAAACACATTGGCAAATAAAACGGGCAGATTTACAACAAAGTAACGCAGCACGGTGCAGCAAGTCATTTTGCTGCACCGTGCTGTGTTAGTTTAAAAAGCACAGAGATGCGACATATTTACAAGAATATGTCGCATCTCTGTGCTTCCCCTGCGCTGGTGCACAAACTGCAGCCATGTGCCGGCGCAGGCACCCTTGCACCATGGTGCAAGGATGCCTGCGTCGTGGGGAGATTGTTTTTGTGCAGGAAGGGACACCTTCCTACACAAAAACAATCACAAGAGGCTTTTTCCTCTTTCAATGCATGCTGTAGAATGCAGCACGCATTGAAAGAGGAAAAAACGAGGAGAAATGTTTAACATTTGTCCTCCTTGCGCTTCGCTACACCACCTTTAGAGTGGCGTAGCATTCACATGCATCTCCAGATTTATGATTTCTCGTAAATCTGGAGATGTGTCTTGTTCCATGAGTGTTGCGTGGGAACACCCACAGCAACACCCATAGAACACCCCTTCCACGCATAGTGCTGCGTGTGAAGGGGATATATTTACGAGGAGAGGAAAAGTCACGCAGGGAGGCTTTTTCCTCTCCTTGTAAATATGGAGGATCCCCCTGCGCCACAAGTACGTCACGAAAAAAGACGTAGGGGTGCCGCAGGGGGCTTGTAAATCTGCCCCAGCATGAGGAATTTTGAATGACCCTTCTTGCATAATTAAAGGAATTAAGTAACAAGCAGTACTGGATAAATAGAAACTAGTAGAGTAGGGGACAACACATTTACGGATTTCATTCCTCAGTGCACTAATGGGCCATTGATGAACTCTTCCAAGTCAATCCAGTGATTTGTTTAGTGAGTAGCTCTTTACGATTATATATGGCTAGGAGTCTGAAGAGTGTTTATCTGTATGTGATAACTATTTAATGTGAGTGATTTATGGTGCCAAAACATTCTTCTTTTTTCGGTGTAAGAAATCACCATTATTTGATTTTGTGTTTTCTTCTATTTTGTATATATATCATGAACCTTGTTCCCGGTTTTCTAGCTATTTAGCGACCTGTCGTGAATAAAGCCTTGCCTGGAAGCCCCGTGAGTGTGGTTGGTGTTTTACACTTGAGCTCTCACATATTGGAAGGCCCCATCACCTTCCTTGCTGCACCCGCCTGAGAAGAGTGAACGGCGCTTTGATGGAAAAGAGCGTCGCAGATGTACTGCATTTCGCCGAGCACCGCCACGCAACGAGATGTGACGAGCCCAGAAATGGCGAGCATCCAGCTTGTGGGGAGATGACCATATACCTCTCCCTTGCTCCAATACCATCACGCTGCCTGGCTGGCGAGGGGTCTCCAGGACAGCGCCGTTGCACGACTAAGGAAAACTTTAAACTTGTACACATTATGTGAGTAGGCATCACTTGCAGGACTATAAGTACCATAAGGCACTGCGCCCATCCAGGGACGTGCAACGAACATAAAAGAAGGGTATTTCCTGCTACTACCCTGCAATTCAATTCGTCCTCCTCTGAAGAAGAAGGCAGCCGCCTTCGAAACGCGTCAGGATACAAGACGAAGCAGGACAATTATCATGAACCTTGTTCCCGGTTTTCTAGCTATTTAGCGACCTGTCGTGAATAAAGCCTTGCCTGGAAGCCCCGTGAGTGTGGTTGGTATTTTACACTTGAGCTCTCACATATTGGAAGGCCCCATCACCTTCCTTGCTGCACCCGCCTGAGAAGAGTGAACGGCGCTTTGATGGAAAAGAGCGTCGCAGATGTACTGCATTTCGCCGAGCACCGCCACGCAACGAGATGTGACGAGCCCAGAAATGGCGAGCATCCAGCTTGTGGGGAGATGACCATATACCTCTCCCTTGCTCCAATACCATCACGCTGCCTGGCTGGCGAGGGGTCTCCAGGACAGGGCCGTTGCACGACTAAGGAAAACTTTGAACTTGTACACATTATGTGAGTAGGCATCACTTGCAGGACTATAAGTACCATAAGGCACTGCGCCCATCCAGGGACGTGCAACGAACATAAAAGAAGGGTATTTCCTGCTACTACCCTGCAATTCAATTTGTCCTCCTCTGAAGAAGAAGGCAGCCGCCTTCGAAACGCGTCAGGATACAAGACGAAGCAGGACAATTATCATGAACCTTGTTCCCGGTTTTCTAGCTATTTAGCGACCTGTCGTGAATAAAGCCTTGCCTGGAAGCCCCGTGAGTGTGGTTGGTGTTTTACACTTGAGCTCTCACATATTGGAAGGCCCCATCACCTTCCTTGGTGCACCCGCCTGAGAAGAGTGAACGGCGCTTTGATGGAAAAGAGCGTCGCAGATGTACTGCATTTCGCCGAGCACCGCCACGCAACGAGATGTGACAAGCCCAGAAATGGCGAGCATCCAGCTTATGGGGAGATGACCATATACCTCTCCCTTGCTCCAATACCATCACGCTGCCTGGCTGGCGAGGGGTCTCCAGGACAGGGCCGTTGCACGACTAAGGAAAACTTTGAACTTGTACACATTATGTGAGTAGGCATCACTTGCAGGGCTATAAGTACCATAAGGCACTGCGCCCATCCAGGGACGTGCAACGAACATAAAAGAAGGGTATTTCCTGCTACTACCCTGCAATTCAATTCGTCCTCCTCTGAAGAAGAAGGCAGCCGCCTTCGAAACGCGTCAGGATACAAGACGAAGCAGGACAATTATCATGAACCTTGTTCCCGGTTTTCTAGCTATTTAGCGACCTGTCGTGAATAAAGCCTTGCCTGGAAGCCCCGTGAGTGTGGTTGGTGTTTTACACTTGAGCTCTCATATATATATATATATATATATATATATAAGATGAGGCAATTGTGTGTGTATAATATGACCCAAATGAAAAAATAAAAAAGTGAATAATATATGTTTTTACCAAGGATTATTGTACTGTTTTGTGTATTTCATTTATTATTCGATAGATGCACTTCTATAATTTCAGTGCAGCAAATCTCTTTAGTATTATTGCGTCACAGAAGTACATAAGCCCAAATGCAAATATATATGTGGCCTAGCCAAACGTAAAAGAATGGAGCCAAAATTATGCTACTGCACCATCTTGGAATTAGGAAGAGAGGAACAGTGTGGGATTGTTTCAGTCGGCGTAGCTGGGGAGGATCGCCCCAGGTGGCATGAATTTTGGGGGTGGAGTCCGTCCCCCCACCCCCACTCTTACCTGTGGCCCTCCCACCTGCAAGAAGGTCCCCCGCTCTTTCCTGCAGACGTTGACTTAGCCAAAATCCTCCCCCACTCTCACCTGTGGCCGTCTCGCCCGCAAGAAACACCCCGCTCTTACCTGCGGCCGTAAGAATCACCAGCACCCCCGCTCTTAGATTAGGCCGCCACGGGCGACAAACGTAGGGGCCGCCATGGGCGGCCTAAGGCCTAGCTACACCACTGGATTGTTTGCAGTAGAGAACACAAGGAATGCTGCAAAAGTGGGTACATTTACCCCTGGTAACTTTTCCCTACTTGTTAGGGATGGAGCAGGAGACACCCCCCACCCACAGACTTGAAGTCATTATTGCTTTAAAGGCTCCTGTGACTTTCCAAATTCCTAGGTAAAATGTACACCAAAAGACAGCCATAGGTGACACATGTTCGTGGGGAATCCACTTTCTCAAGGCTATAACTATAGGACACCCTTTAATTAACTTGGCCACTTGTGAATTAAAAACAATATAACAAAAAACTGACCATTGAAAACTGATTTTATCACATGGTTGTAATATATGTTACATAAAATGCCATGATTCACAATCACAGTGCTATCCATCAAACATAGGTAGAGTTTCACATTTTTGGATCATGATTATGAATACAAATGGGCTAGATGGCAAGCAGAGGTGGGCAATTGGAGAATATAGATTCAGAGGCTGCATTGATCCACCAATATGAAATAGCAAATTAGGCAAGCCTCAGACTTGTTTAACTGAAGGTGCTACATAGGGTGTACTATAACAGGGGCAGCCTATTCAAGATGGGTAGAATGCAGTCTCCCAATTGCATGATACGCTTCAGGGGTGCCGACATATGCAGCAATACTGACAGATAATTATGATCTGTCAGCAATCCTGGGGATTTTTGTCCCTGACATCCCAGTCTTATATATTAGGTATGCCAAGGGACGTAGGCCTACCCAGGGCACGGCTACTGTTCCGCACATTGGGGTTTATACTACCAAAACACAATATTGTCAGAAGATGTGCGCCAAATAGCACAAACTAAAGACATGTGGATAACAAGCATGAACATCTGTATGGAGGAGGAGAGAAGGAGACCAGAGGTTGCATCAATACGTTTGACAATGTGTGGGACCGTTGGAGAGCATACTATGGTTTGAGTTGGGAGGCCCAGGCATGCATCAACTCTTCCCAGGTAACACAAGACATATGTACTGATGAGCTAGGCCTTAGAAGGGAGGAGACAGAGGATACACCCCTCACCAGGGCAGGAAATGCGGGCCTCCTTGATGTGGCTGGGACTACCCCAGGAGCAAACGTAACTGCAACCTGTTCCATCCTGCAAGTGGTGATATATTGAAATGTATTTTGAGCATGTGTACTGTTAAATGTTTTATGTTCTTATAAAAAGGAATAAAAAAACAATTAAAAAAATGATTATGGTGAGCAATGGACAATACCTATAAAGTTGATAAACATTCTTTTCTTAATGTTTGCATCTTGATATTCCTTGTAACATTCAAACTTACACAATCCACAGCAAATAAACCTAACAAGATTTTTAAATATTTGTTGACTTTTTAACACTGTCATCAAATTCAATTAGATCACAATTAATTCTACGTTTAATGGGGGCAATTCACAAAAGTAACCTGAGACAAAATCCTAACTTTTTGTGAATCGGGCCCTAAATTCTTAACCTGATTGAACTTATTTTTAGGTGGGTGTGCACTTGTGAACAGGTGAATGCTGTCACTTACATAGCAAGAGGGCCAATGGCCCAAGTAAGCTTCCTCACTGCCCATTGCTGCATTCTCTGGTGGGCAGACGCAAACTGTGAGCGACAGTTGAACTGACAAGCAGATGAAGCGGGATGCCCCCAAGTGCCTCTATGTATATAATGAGATTGACCGTGCTGGTGTGCACGAGGTGGGGACCTTTAATATCTTTAGAATGACTGGTTGTGTGTATCGTGAGGTTATTTTGTGTTTTTTTTAGATAATGTTGAAAGTTTTTTAAATAAAAATTCCAGAACTGGACAATATTCTCCAGATGAAGTTACACCAGTTGCAAGGTCTGGCATCTTCACTTTCCCTTCCAAATTGGTCCACTCAACATGTATGTCAAGCAGTAGGTAAAACCTGCTGTCTTAACTTGGCACACGAACCGTTTCTGAGAGTGAGATTACTTTTTGGAATTTCCTTCTACATGTCAGACCAAACTTTGGAGCTACTGTTGGATTGACAACCAGGAAAACGGCCCACTCTTGGCTAACTGAATTTGACAACTCATTCGGGTTTACTGGAAGAGAAGAGAAAGAGAGGATAGAGAGAGCGAGCGAGAGAAGTAGGTGTGTATATGTGTGTGTGGGTGTGTGTGCATGTGTGCATGCATGTGCATATGTGTTTACGTACAGCATGGAGCAATGGATCACTTCGGTCATTGGCTCTCTTCACTGTGATCTGCCTAAAACGTAGTCCACTTCAGTGCCGGGCTGGTAGGCCAATTTCTGGTTTCATTTAGTTTTATTCTTTTTATTCTCATGATAGTACACTTATTACTAGTTGTTTTTTTTTTGTTGCAAACAAGAGTTCCCCTTTTTTGAACTGGTATTTTTTTGCTTTATTACTTTTACACTTTGAATGTAGATGGCATATGTTGGCATAAAAAATAAATGAAGAAATAGCAGGCTTGTCAGGGCCAGAACCATTGGCTTTATCAGTGCTAGTTTCAATTTATAATTTCCTAGGTATGGTGGCTTTTGGTGGTTGGTGCACTTTAATTTGTTATTCTGTGTTTGAAAGATCCAACAAAAATGAAACTCAGGAATAACAAAATGTTGATGAAGGTACCTGTACTTTGCCAACTGTTAGGTTGGATAATGCACTACAGATTGTGGAACCGATTATTACCTGGAAAACTGGCCTTTCATACAATGCCACAATAATTGGGATTATAAAATCAAAATAACCTGTAAAGCTCGTCTAAAAGCATGAAGACTAGGGTGTATTTACCAAACGAAGAGGGGAACATGTCACAAACTTTGGCCTAACTCCTTGACATTTCTACCTGTAAATATGTACCAAACAACACTTCATTTGCATCTGTTTGAAAGACGTGTTATTTATATCAACCAGTGCTTCTCGCCTTTAACTTCTTTTCAAGAATACATATTCTACTTAATGTCTGATTCCTGTACTCAAGCCATTAAAGAAACCTCTACACTTTTTATGTGAACCCACAAGCACAAGGGAACCATATAATTAATTGTAAATGCGGTTGGCTAGGGTTTCATGTCTGTTTTTCCAACACTTCCTGGTTGTCTAGCTGTGCCTAGGAGGAGCTCTTGGCACTGGGATAGCATGTTTCCGTTTTCCTATTCCTACGTGTGTATGACATCCTCTCTCAGAGTTTGTGCTCAGCACTCACGGTGTCATTGCCTGGCACCTATTTCAGGAGAATTACACAGTCTGCCAATATGCAATTTCTCACAGTGGGTTTCCTTGACTTCTCTCTGCATCCATTGAAAGAAATACTGTGTACAGTTCTCCTTTGCTTGCTAAAATCAAGGAAATAACCTCGTGCTGCTAACTAGACAGGGCAGTGTTCTGTGGTGTGCATTGTTTTATGTATCAGAAGTCTAGAATTTTAGATTTCACCGCATATTAGTACCATGCACTGGTTAATTTGTAAAAAAAAAAAAAGAAGTGGGGGCTCTCGTCAGGAGGCAGCTTGCACCAGCCCATTTCTCTTGCCTAACACACAACCAACAAACACTACAGTGGGGAGGAGATGTGGCGTAAATGCCAGAGCTGCCGACTTTGTAGCTGGGGAACCAGTTTCGAGTCTCGGCGTCGGCTCAACATCTTGTGATTCTGGGCGAATCACTTAATCTCCCTGTGCCCACCAAAAAGAATATGTCCTTAACTGGTGCTGAAGTGCCGGTGTTGATGAATAAGTGCCGGAGCTGAGCACCGGAAACCACCGGCTCAAATTAAGCACTGGTAACATGTCACATAATACGGGCAGATCTCTTTTCTGTCTACCTAATGAATGGCAGCTTGTTATAGAAAGTTACCCTGCCTTAATCTTGTGGAAGAACTAGGGAAATCCCTTCCTTTACAAAGAATCTCCACTTAAGTTCTCAATTGCAAAACTGCCACTGAAGACATCAAGAAGGAGCGGTTAAATGTGTCACCTAAAATCTAACCTAGAGCTCTCCAGTTTCAAAGTTCGTAGGAATGAGAACTAATTAGCATATTTGATGACTTCACATTAAGTGACAGTTACAAACATACACATACAATAGGATCGATATGTCGTCAACTTGCACGCAGTCCCATTCTATTGTATATTATAATGCATGGGAAGTGCTGTCCTTTAATGCTTTGCTAAACACTAAGATTACCTATTCAACAATATCTGGAAACACCCTGGACGGAAAAAAAAACAGGTGCTCCTTAAAGCAAGATTTGGAACAATGCCAGGCCTGTGTCATCTTCCACCGTGGGAGAGAGTGGTAACCCAAACGCTATGCAGACTGTGTAATAATGGTGAGGAGAACATTCTCCATCTGTTGTGTATTTGCCCAGAACTCTTGCAGGAGAGAAGAACATTGCTTAAGCTTCCATTTAACGTACGAGGCATAAGGACATGCAGGCAGGCCCTGATTAGGTGCCTGCACTTGAATGATATAATCTTGAATGCAACTTTTGTAAAGTTTTTAATGACAGTTAAAAGGAAATTAGGAGTATAATTATTTTTAATATGTAACTTACTACGAAACTGATGTATTGGTATTTTAAGTGTTTTATACTTGAATATAGCTTTTACTGTTTTCTTTTTTTTCTAGATGTGTAATATTGTAAGATTTTAAATAATCAACACAATAAACTACTTTACTACGTGTGTATCAAACTTCAAAGCGCACTGGACACGATTGTCACTAGCACCCACTCCATTTATTACAGTTTTGCTTTTCCTTTTTTTGCACTTTATCTGTACATTAAATTAGAATTTGACTTTGATTAAATTCTGTTAGAATTACTCTATTAAGGACCATTGTTCAGGCAATAATCAGAAGAAGCGATAGCACCAAAGTTTTATATCAATGATAACAGGAGAATTATAAAAATAAATGTAAACTAAAACAACAAAACTTGACCAAAATACAAATACAACTTTCAAAAGTTGTGAAGCAGCATGCTGATGTGTCCAGAGTTGCTTTCAGGAGCCACTTTTTGTGCACAGCTGCCCAGCAGAGATTTCAAAGAAGTTTCATTTAAGTTTAAAATTCTAGCTCTTCTTATCAAGTGTGCCATTTGGCCTGTGGTTTGAGGACTCTTCTAATGTATTTTAGGCTTTTTCTCTCAGAACGCTTAAAGGACTAAGGGCCATATGTAGGTAATCTAGATTTACCGATTCTAAAATACCGAATTTTACCGATTCGGTATTTTAGAATCGGTAAATGCTATGTAGGAAAAAATTCGGTACATTTTACAGAATCGGTCAAATTCGGTAATTACCGATTCGATATTTACCGATTCTGTAATTCCCATTCATTCCTATATGCCTGGAGGCCCATAGGAATGAATGAAAATTACCAATTCGGTACCGAATCGGTAATAGGGGGAAGACTTACAAGGGTGGCAGGGTGTCACATTGACACCCTGCTGCACCCCTGAATAGTGCATGGGTGCACATTTGGCACATATACATGCCCTAAGGGCATGTATGTCTGCCACATGCACTGCTAAAAATTGCACAAAATTGCTTTTTCAACGGTTTTCGATATTTACCACCAACTTGTAGTTGGTGGTAAATAACGAATCCTGAAATGAGAAAAGCACTCATTTGAGTGCTCCCTACATTAAGGATTCGGTAATTTACCGAATTGGTATTTTAAGAATTCGGTAATTTACCGATTCCTTAAATTACCGATTCGGTAAATTACCGAATCCTTCAATTTGGCCTCCTACATCTGAAAAGTCTAATACCGGGCGGTAACGGCCGAAATGACCGAATTTCGGCCGTTACCGACCGGTATTAGGCTACCTACATCTGGCCCTAAGGCTCTCTTTATGAACAATCTGAATAATTCTGCTATGTGCAGTAACTGGTATTACTGCATGCATGTTTCCATAGGAAAACACTGGACTACATTTAATAATGCTCACTTTGTTTACGAAACAGCTAGAAATATACTTCAAAGACTCTTCATAATAGTTATTTTAAATCCAATGTAACAGCAACATTGAATTTGTGATAACTATTAAGGAAAGGGCGCTTTTAGGAAGTTACCTTTTTCCTGCCTAAAGCCTGAGGCGGCCTATTTGCATGGCCCCCAACCGTCACGCAGGAGCTGAATAGCCCCCTTGATGAGGAGTGACCTTGCTCCCAGAGCTGAAACAAAGGCCTTGAGTGTGGAAAGGTGGTGTTGTTCCCTTGACAGGATTTCCTGTGGGCTGTACCCTGGGGCATAATTAACTTCAAAGAGGCCTATCCTGTCACAGGCAGATGTAGCTAACATCCTTGGCCAGCTCCCTGCTTTGTTCACCTGGACAGGCAGGCACCAATCCCAGTAGAGGTGAGCTGCCCTCTGAACTAGTTAGGAGTGATCTAGGAGGAAGGGACTGCTAATTATCATGACCATATCTCTGAGGGGGCATACATGCTCTGAACAGAGGAAGGAGGGTTCTGCCATGTTGAATTCACAGAGATGCAATGCAGGATTGTTTATTGCAAGGCAAACAGGAATCGCTGCAAACCATTTCCCTATTGGCCAGGTAAGGGACAGCAGAATCTCCTGCCCACAAGTTAGTGTCAGGCATAAATGTGGCAACCCAAGGTACCTTCTTCAGAACACTACTGGACCTGTGGAAGCTAGCAGGACTGCACCTTCTGTTGAGATCTGTGAGGAGACCTGCAGAGCTGGCCCTGCTCCCACTTGTACCTGGGACAAAGAAGTAGACTCCAAAACTTGATTGGCTGACCTCCAGTTAAGCTGTAGGGCTACAAAAAGCTGCAAGTATCCCCTTTTCATGGAATGCCCAGCAGACCAGTTCCAACTGGACCTGCCCTGGACCCTGTTGGTTGTTTATGCAGGGGTGGGTCTTGACCTCCAAGTGTTGTTCCTGTTGTCCTAGGACCCTCTACTATGTCAAAGTGTACTCCTCCTAACATCTTGGAAAACTTGGAACGTTGAAATCTTTTGGCTCCAAAAACCCCCAGAGGACTTGGATAAACCTGCCAAGTCAATCCAACTAAGGTGCATTGCTGCTGGACCAACGATCCAGGGTGATCCTGCTCAGAGTTTTTCAACAGGAACAAATCCATAAAGCAGGATGTCGCTGAGAGTGTATCCGGATTAGTGGAGCCCTGTTCAGCTATAGCTTCCAGCCTTAATCGACTGGAGGAATTCAAGCTTCAAACAAGTGCTTAAGACCAAATGTAGGAATCTTCACAGGGCAACAGCACTAAAATGTATTGAACCAGAACGGGACATTCCTTTGGGGCAACGTTAGAGTTTCTCCCACTCAAAGTCTTCCTGCCAAAGGTCAATGCCTTCACCTTGCCCTCATCTGATTGCTATCTAGTCTCATGGAGCCCTTCTCGTACACAACCTGCTGCCTTGCCCCACCGAGAATTCCTGACTTTCATTTCAGATGGTAAAAAACCCAACTGGGTGGAACCTGTTTTTTGTATCTGATCTACGCTCCATCACAGTGGGCCCTCAATCGTGAGCACCTACCCATCTAGTGCAACCAGATAACCACGGTTAGCGATTAACTCTTTCTGGTGCTATGTTTACGTAAAACTTTAACATTTCAAATCTCCAGTTTTCCTTATTTGACTTTTGTTGTTTTAGTGTAATTTTGTTCATTAAATTATTCTCTATCTTTATAAATTGGAGATAGATTTGTATTGTATTGTGCATAAATACTCACGTTACACACACTCTTGCTGTTGTTTCATCCCTGCATTTTCCTTTTGTTAATGTTTACTTTTCTTCCTTCTTTCTCCTTTTTGCTACAGGTCCCATTTGCTCTTCCTCCTTCATTCTCAATTTTTTGCCTTTCTCTCTTTTGGTCTGGATCAAAGTTTAATAGTGAAACATAAGCCCAGGGACCCTAGATTGAGTGCAGGTGCATACCACCCAGAAAACAATGGCAGATCAATCAATCAATCAGTATTTATATAGCGCTTCTTATCACCCCAGGGTATATCGGGGCACTGATGAGTAGTGAGCCTTAGTTGAAGAGCCAGATATTGATGCTTTTTCTGAAGTTGGTGAGTGATGGGAAGGTATGGAGGTGGAGTGGGAGGTCGTTCCAGGACTTGGCATCGAGGTATAAGAAATAATTACCTCTAATGTGGCTCTGCTGGATGCAAGGGATGTCTGTGAGGGCAAGGGAGGTGGATCAGAGTTGTCTGGCTGGCTGGTCGAAGTTCAGGTGGTGGGTGATGTATGAAGGTCCAGCGTTGTGGAGTGCCTTGTAGGCGTGAGTCAGCAGTTTGAACTGGCATCTCTTCTTGACTGGGAGACAGTGGAGGCTTCTGTGGTGGGGGGTGATGCTGGTCCATTTGGGGAGGTCAAGGATGAGTCTGGCTGAGATGTTCTGTATGGTCTGAAGTATTTGAAGAGGTGGGTGGTGGTTCCGGCATAGAGTGTGTCTCCATAGTCCAGTTGTCTGGTGACGAGGGCTTGCGTCACTGTTTTCCTGGTGGGGATCCACCTGAAGATCTTACAAGGCATGCAGATGGTGTGGATACTGGAGGAGGCTACTGCATTGACCTGGCGCTTCATGGAGAGGTCACTGTCCAGGACGATACCGAGGTTGTGGGCGTAGTTGGTGGGGGTGGGTGAGGGTTTGAGTGCAGTAGGCCACCATTTGTCGTCCCATGGGGAGGTGTTCTTTCCAAAGATGAGCAGTTCCATCTTGTCAGTATTCAGCTTCAGGCAGTTGGATCTCATCCAGTCGTCGACATAGGTCATGGCGTTCTGGAAGTTGAATCTGGCGGTGCCTTCCATAAGGGAGAGGATGAGTTGGGTGTCATCAGCGTATGGGGCAATGTCGGCTAATTGTTAAGGGTCCTCCCCTGTTGAGGAGGATGGAAGTCCACAGGAGCAAAGATGAATGTCCCCCACACTTCCAAACAGCAACGACCCAAGTGAGAAGAGATAACTCTCTCAAAGTCAGTTGCTCCCAAAAAGTGTGGGGGGAATTTCCCAGGGAGTATACCAACTCTCCCCCAGCAGGGACGTTGTAGCTGCAGTCTCGATGGCAGGAGATGGCTGTAACCAAACATACAATAGTACTAAACTATCTAGTAATTTGCAGGACTAGTACACAAGTGTTCAATATAGAATTCCACTTATCTCACCAGGTGAGCATCAGAGCATGAGCGAGTAGTCAAAGTCACTAACCAGGAGGCAGTGAAGGGAACCTGGATGACTACTCAGCAAGGAATACCTCAAAGCAAGAAGGTAAACAATTCCAGCCCTGCTCATATACTGAAGACTGAGCAAGACTGGGCTACAAGAGCAGCAGATGACAGACTCGTACCACTTATGGAGCTAAAGACAAAGTGGCACGGCAACAACACCCACTTCCTACTCATAACCTAAAGACAGAGTGGAGTGGGTAAACACAGAACACACAACAAGCACAAATACACACACCACGTCCGACTCTTGGAACTTATGACGGAGTGGAGCGGGTGTACACTCAACAAGACAACACACGGAGTACGCACAATGCGTCCAACTCGTAAACTAAAGACAGAGTGGAGCGCGTGGAATATGTACAAACACAAAAAACGCTAATGCCCAGAGAAAGCCTCCGTCCACTCATGAACAGAAGACCGAGTGGAACGGAGCGGAAAGAATGGCCCGAAGACAAACCAATCACCAGTAAAGGGGCGTAGGGACAGAACAAGTCGCTAAGGCGGAAAGTCGTGCAAGGCACCGGGGATAACTGAGAAGCGGGAAGGGAGACAGGGAGACAAAGTATCGGGAACAGATTAGGCAGCGAAGTACGGGGGTAAAGGGTCAGGAAGAAACACCGGGAATCCAACAGGGACACAAAGAAAATACCACGGGCTCAGGAACCAGGGAACAAACTTGAACAGGAAGGCAGACAGGAACCAAGAACGCTACGGGAACCTCACAAAGCAGAACGCTGAGTAAAGGGGGCGTGGTCACTAACCAAGCAGTTAGCCAAGCAATGATTCGCGGGTGAGACTCCATTTTCACTTAGTTAGGGAGCGTCTCGAAGTTTGCTAACACAACCCAGCACGCTGTTTAGGGAATGTCACAAAAGGACTCACATAGTTCTCATGGAGTTCAATAGGAATTGCTGGAAGGAGAACTCCGATTTAGCCCTGTGGAATCTACGTTGAACACTCGTTTATGAGGTCAAATCCGACCACCCCTAACAGTTCTCCCCCTCAAAAGCCTCCCTCCGGGGCTGGGTTTCAAAGGATGCAATCGGTGAAACCTCCTTATCAATCTAGGAGCATGTACATCCTCTGCAGGTTCCCAGGTCCTGTCTTCTGGAGGATACCCAACCCAGTCGACCAGATATTGGAGTTTTCCTCTCTGTCTTCTAGAATCTAGGATCTGTTGTACTTCGAATTCCTCCTCACCTTCTATCACTACCGGAGGAGGAGGTTGTTCGGGTTTCAGCGGGGGGGTGTATTTCTTGAGTAGGGAACAATGGAAAACAGGATGTATCTTAATGTGTGAGGGCAATTGCAATTTGAGAGTAACTGGGGTTATTACTTTGCTGATGGGATAGGGACCAATGAAGCGAGGCTGTAATTTCTTCGATCCAGGAAGTCTGAGGTTTTTGGTGGATAACCATACGTTTTCACCTACATCATAGTGTGGTTCCTCTCTACGCTGTTTGTCTGCCTGATGTTTCATGTTTTCTTTGGCTTTGTTTAATTCTTGAATGGCGTTTTCCCAAACCGTCTTTATGTGTTGATGGTGTTCTTTTAATGCAGGGATATTGTCAAGATCATTCGGGAAAGGGATAGGGAGGAACCCTGGATGTTATCCATTGTTGAAATAAAAAGGGGACACTCCTATAGAGGAGTGTGTTGCGTTGTTGTACACGAATTCGGCCAATGGTAGAGCTTCCAACCAAGTGGAAGGTAAACTGGTCAGGAGGCAACGTAAGTATTGCTCCAGTGTCTGATTGGTCCTCTCAGTCTGTCCATCAGTCTGGGGATGATAGGCTGTGGACAATCTGTGATCCATTTGCAACACTGAACACACTCCTCTCCAAAATTTGGAAACAAATTGAGGGCCCCTGTCCGAAAAAATAACTGCTGGAGTGCCATGTAAGCGGATTACCTGAGCTATGAAGGTATGTGCTAACTCTTGTGATGATGGTATATTTTTCAAAGGGACAAAATGAGCCATCTTGGATAATATATCAACTACTACCAGTATGGTGTTGTACCCCTTACTACTGGGCAGTTCTGTTATGAAATCCATACTTATTGTATGCCATAGTTTGGGAGGAGCAGGTATGACCTTTAGCAGTCCTGTTGGTGCACAATGGGAAGCCTTTTGTCTGGCACAGACTGAACAAGCTTTAACATAAGCCGTTGTGTCTTTGTTTATGTGATCCCACCAGAACCATCTCTGACATAAACTAACCGTCTTGACTGTCCCTGGATGTCCTGCCAACACACTGTTGTGACACCATTCTAAGACTTGTGTTTGCAGGGTGGTAAGGGGTATGTACAATCGGTTGTCATGGAAATATAACCCTTCCTTGACGGTATTCAGTGGATTCTTCTTCCAGTCTTGTTCATTGATCAATGCGTATTGTTCTCTTAAAGTTTCCAAAAAGGACTTGGAGTTGTGTTCATCTGCTCCAATGATTTTATGTTCTGGAATAATAGGAGGTGCGTTATTTGTAGGCTCTGTTGTACGGCTATAACACTCCTTAGCACACGTAAGTTACAATAATGTCATATATACAAGTGTTTCCACATTCTGATACAATCACGAGGAGTAGTTATTTTTGGTACATCAGTTCGTGTTTATTCCCGTTCACTGGAAACTTTCCACACAGCCGACACGTGTTTCGTCGTAATTGGGAATGTAACCCACGACTTTTTCAAGGCTGCAAAATTTAGAAACAAAAGAAACATAGACTGTTGGACCTAGAGTTGTCAGGTCACCTAGGGTAGCCTGGCCTAGGGTAAGACAGTCAATTATTAGAGGCACATGTGTAAAGGTTGCACACCACCCAGCAGTAACTCAATGCAATTCCACTCAAAAAGGACACTACACCAATTTAGAAAAATACGAATGTTTTATAAAAGAAAGCTATGGTTTCTTGTTTTGGTTCTGCAATAACGTTTCACCTTTTCACATAAAATATTTCTGCATTGGTGTACTTTTACATTCGCAATCTTTACATTACTTTCATTTAATACATTTGCCCCCACCTCTTTCTGATTGGTAGGTGTATCAAAATTCCACTGTTAGCCTTACTTCTTATTATTTGATCTCAATATACAGTTGGTAAATAACTAAATGACACTTTCCTATAAGAGAATCAAGTTCTACATTACCATATGAACTGTAAGACAATATCAGCTGGAAGGGTCAGTTGTGCAACAAGAGGACCTTACTGTTGTATTAGTAACTGGATTAAGCAGCTGGATATCTGAAAGGAGACAGGGTAATTAATACCTCAATACCTTTAGCCCCCTAGATTCCTCTAAGCTCTTATGGGAAAGCTGGGATATTTTGTACACCTATTCTTTCTCAATGGAAGCTTTCCTCTACAGCTTAGTTCATATACGGCGTTACGGCCAGTTCCTGTCCTCCTGTAATGCCTGCCCGCCCTATTGCCTCAGTTCTAAAGTCCCTTTCGGACGTCTCTCCACTTGTCAGGTAATTTTTATGAGTGTCACAGTTCCAGGCTAAAGCGGAACAACTTAATTAAATGGTTCGTCTCGTGCAGCCCAAGCACCGGAGGAAGCGCCATGGAAGGAGGCTCGTGCTTTGTTCACGCCCTGTGCCTGGAAGCGCTTCCTTTCACCGCCCCCCACCAGAGTACTCTTCCCAGCTTACTTGTGAAAGGCACGAGCGTTAACACCCTCTTCCTGCCGCCGGGGGCCTCCGATCACTTTACAGCCTCCCGGGGGTTAGGAAACAGGCAGGATGTTTTCCCGCCCTCCGCCGCAGCTTCACCTCCGCTATGGCTCCGTTAAATCAGGGGGTGAAACAGGGCCTCTCTTCGCCCGGCAGGAAACCTTGACTTCAGCGTGGTGCGCAAAGAGTGATGACCGACGCCACACTCACTCGCTCCGCGCCGCTGAGGAAACACTACCTCTCGGCCTCTCTCCACGGAGCATGCGCGGAAGTAGATCCGCTTCAGCGCTGCACCGCCCACCGCCAGGAAGGAACTCCTCCCTAGCTTCCTGGCCTGCGCACTCGGCGAGACGCTACTCCGGCACACTCTCCTCACCAGCAGGTCACAATGGAATATCCGGACTCTCCGAATCGGCTGGGGCCACAATTCCTTCAGCGAGGGCAACCGCTTCTGGGCTCAGCAACGGGGTAAGCTCCCTATCTCCACAGAAATCCCAAGTCGTTGGTCAGTGAAGCAGGGTTGCCCCTGCACAGCGCTCCTAGCAAAACGGATGTCGTGGGTGAGCAAGGGAGGGGAATACCTCAGCCTCCTTTCCTCCTCCTACACCACCAGGCCAAGTCCACAGAATGCGCTCACTGCTGTCGTGTTCCCTGGTGCTCTAACCTGGCAAATTACCACAGGGAAAATTCCCTCAGCTGGGCCAGATCGACTGAAAGAGAGGCAGATTCTCAGCTCGGGCAGCAGACCAAAAAGGGCTATCAACCCTGACAGGATCTCCCTTCTCCTATCCACAGTAGTCTATGCTCCAACCAGACCTCAGGGTTCCTTTAGTACCAAGCACCAACTAAAATGGCTGCCCAGCATTCCGCCTTATATAGGCTGACCTTCCAAGGTCCAGAAGGGACCAGAAGGTTCTGGAATGCCCTATTCTATCCTATGGGTCAGATCTCAGGTGTGACAGTTGTGACAGTTGAAAACCACCATTTTGTATATCTGGGTGAATTCTAGTCAGGAAAAGGCACCTAGGCCTGAGGTAAAAATCTATGAGGGCAAAAGAGCATCTATCCCCCAGGTCAACACCATAAAAATCTAGTGGGCACAAAAAGATAAAAGAAACAAGGTATGAGGGGCAAAAAAGGGGACAAAATAAAAATTTAAGAGGAGGGTCTACGCAAAAGGCCAGACAGGTCTAACATAGACATATCGCCATATGTATATGTACTTAAGACCACTATTTCAAGTCTAATTAAAACCATTATTCATATTACCAATCAGGTTTATAAAACTGGCCCACACCGTGATAAGGTACCATAATCTGTACGTTAGTGAGCGTAGAAGTAATCATATTGCACATCATTCCTTCTCATTTAAAAGAAATAGCCCACACCTTGATAAGTTGTCACAATTCGTAAATCAAAATATACATTGTTGACAATTAAGAGTCACAACATAGTATGTGAAAATTTCATTTTTGTGTAACACAGAATGTACCTCTGTTCCTTACAAAAGGTCTATGAGCCCATTATGAATTGGAGAGACCTAGTAGTTGGATGATCTTATTAAGGCGTGATTCGGTACCGTGTTCCATCATGATCAGTGTGCACACTTTGTTCTTATAAAACCCTAGACCAACACCACGTGTCAAAAGTTTCTAAAGGTTGTAATTTTATGAAGTGCTCATATTCTTTATCAGAAAAAAGGCTATTCATGCATCGCTAGTGATAATAGAGAAGATTGATGCATATTAGTAAATACCTATTTCCAGATCTGTATTATTTCCACTGTAAGGGTAGTAAGTGAAAAGTAGTGTAAGTAGTTTCCGTTATTTTATTTTTTATCACACTGATTTGTTTTATGGATACTTATGGCTGCTGACTTACTCAGTATGCGGTGATAATTCCAACCCGCATGGGGGTTCTACGGGGGTCTTCTGTTGTATTTTATTCTGCGTTCGTTGTCCGATTAGTTCCAGGTGTCTGTTTCTACTGGAAGGCTGAAAGGAATATTGTTTATTAGAGCTTTTATTTATTAGAAGCTTATGTTTAGTAATATGGGGACTAAGTGGTGTTTATATACACATTTAGATTTACAGCTAAATCAGGTGAATATTTTAAATCCCCAGGCTTACTTACGTCCTTCCTTTATTATTAACGTTCTCCGTTTACTCTAATACTTGTTAACATCGTGTATGATGTTGCAAGTCTTGTATGTTTATAAGTATCAATCATAAATTCAGCATCCAGTATATGGTTTTAATAAAAGCGAACGAGGTATTCTAATTTCCTCACATATTTTATAATCCAATATTACAAGGTCAATATATTTGTTTGTCTCTAGAATAATCTATTTAAATGCATCTTATCATTTATTAAAGACGCCGATCAATATAACCTGTTAGACCCCGTATTACAATTAAGTATTTAGGTTATGCGATCCAAATTTAGGATCTGGTACTCAGGTAGTGCCCATCTAAATGCGGGTTTCGTAATGCGCTTACCTTTCGCCCGTTGTATTCCTGTCCGAGAAGTGTTCCCCGTTCACAATCAGCGTGTCTGCTCGATTGCGGTTTCCCACACTCGCCACTTATTTATTTCGAAACACTTCCGTATTCTTGATGTGTCAGTGATTGGGCAAGGGAAAGCACATGACCTGCGTGTAAGTGTTTGGTTGCCGATTGGGCTAAAGAAACACGTGATCATGGTTTAGGTGTTTAGTTTATTTAGTCAGATCCACGGTTGCCATCTTAGAACGTGCAATTAAGGATAGTATAGGTATATTCCATTTATTTTATCCCATTAGACTGGTCACTCGGGTTTACCGATTTATAGTGGCAGTCGAATGGAATAATCGGGTTATTGTTCAGTATCATCGTTATGAAAAGAGTAATTGAATTATTAGTTTGTATTTAATAGTCGTATGATTATACACACGATTTGATTCTAAAATTATTAATATCTGGGTAATACTGTTGTTTCTTATTGTTGTTTATATCTGGGTAATTTTGCTGTTTCTTGTTGTTATTTTTAGGCGGCCCTCTATAATTTGGATTTGACTCGAGCCTGAATCTACACAGGAATATTGCGACCATTTCAAACTTGTTTAGTTAGAGAGGACAGTATTAAAGTTTCAATTTTTATAGACAATGGACGAATTTCTTGACCTCTCATTAATTATAGTGGTCACTATTTCAAGTCCAAAGTCAATCTGAATATTTTCAGTGTTTTAGTCGATATTTCCACACATTTTTAAGTATCAGCATTCCTTATCCCATCAAAGATTCCCAAGTATTAAAGTTATATTCCATTTAAAAAGTGCGTCTTCTTTTTCTTTGGGGACAGTGAGTGCTCCTAATGTGAGGGGACCTGATATTAACGGTGTATATTTCATTATGGTGAAATCGGTGAGTAATCATACAGTGGTAGTGTTCTATATCGGTTGCCACGATTGAATCAGCAATCCGTTTATATGGCATTCCCAATATGAGTAAGAGAGTAGAGTTCTCAAGCAATTCGTGATCTAATAGTCTCTCCATCATATAGGATCAGTACATGGTCATGTTACTAACATCCAAAAACAAGTATATATTTATAAAACACTGTTTGAGCTAATTTAAGCGATACATTGTTCACATATTTCCATGTAAAGTTTATTCTTCAGTTGTTATACATCTTGATGTATTTACAGGTAAATATATTGTGTATAGTATGTGTATTTTGTCAACTACCTCCCTAGGAAGTAATGTAGCTCATGGTCAATATTTAAGCCCTGTTCTACACTTCGCATCTTCATAATCCATAGGGCTTCTCTCTGTCTTAGTGTCAACTCCCTATTACCTCCCCTAGGGTGTCTTCGTGTGTGTTCTAATCCAAAGAATTCGAACGTTCGATGTGTCGTTTGTGCAGGGCAGAGTGACATGTGGGCAGCAACCGGGTATCGCATATCACCCTGTTTCACTGCCCTAATGTGTTCATTGATTCTTTCTCTTAGTGTGCGTATTGTACTGCCTATATATTTCTTACCACATTTGCAGACTAAAGCGTAAATTACAAATTTCGTCATGCAGTTAATGTTGGTATATATACAGTACTTTCTACCATATGGACCATCAAATTCCGTTACTCTTTTGTAGGCCCATGTGCATGCACTGCAGTTACTACAGCTATAGAAGCCCGTTGTGTGTTTGTCCAGCCAGGTCTTATGGGTTTTCTCAGTTGGATAGCTTGGACTCAGTATGTTTCTGAGTGTCTTTCCTTTTCTATATGTGAGTGTAGGTTTCTCAGATATATACCTCCTCAATAGGGTATCTGTTACATTCCCAATTACGACAAAACGCGTGTCGGCTGTGTGGAAAGTTTCCAGTGAACGGGAATAAACACGAACTGATGTACCAAAAATAACTACTCCTCGTGATTGTATCAGAATGTGGAAACACTTGTATATATAAAGTGGTTCCTTCTACCTTTTAGCACCGTCAGATATAACCTCTAGAGTCAAATCAATTGTGAGATTTTCTAAGTGGCGCCAGTTAACCTATACCAAACCACTGCTTGTGTTTAACTCTGTTGTAGGGCTGTTTATTCTTGAGAGAGCATCGGCCTTGCCATGTTGGGCTGCAGGTCTATAAGTGATTATAAAATCGTATTCACTAAAGAAAGATACCCAACGCATCTGTCTTGGTATAAGGGCTTTGGCAGATTTGAAGAACTGTAAATTCCGATGGTCAGAAAAGATAGTGATGACGTGTGGGGATCCTAACAGGTAATGCCTCCATTCCTGGAAGGATAGCTTGATGGCAAGGAGTTCTCTTTCGCCTATGGTATAATTTTGCTCGGCAGGAAGCAGAGTCTTTGAGAAGTACGCGACAGGATGTAGTTGCCCAGTCCCTGGGTCTCTCTGAGATAAGACAGCTCCAACGGCTGATTGAGAAGCATCAGCTTCCAAAAATAACGGTAAGGTGTTGTCGGCATGACGAATAATGGGGGCAGACATGAATTTATCTTTGAGGTTACGGAACGCCTGTTCCGCTTCTTCATTCCAAGAAAACTTGATACCCTTCTTGAGCAATTTGGTGATAGGAACGATGATGTCAGAGAAGTGATCTATAAATCTTCTATAGAAGTTTGAGAATCCTAGAAAGGACTGTACCTCCTTGATTGTAGTTGGACTGGGCCAATCCATTAATGCTTTCGTCTTCTTGGGATCCATATGAATCCCCTGGGGTGATATTACAAAACCCAAAAAATCAATGGTATCAGTGTGAAAAGTGGTTTTGTCCAACTTGGCGAACAAGGAATTCTCTTGCAGTTTTCTCAGCACTCTTTTCACGTGTACCACATGTTCTTCTTCGGTTTGTGAATAGATTAAGATGTCATCAATGTACACGATGACGAAGACATCAAGACATTCTCGTAGTACTTCGTTGATGAAATATTGAAACGCGGCTGGCGCGTTACATAATCCGAAGGGCATGACACAATACTCATATAATCCGAATTTGGTGCGAAACGCAGTTTTCCATTCGTCGCCCGTTTTGATCCGAATTAAATGATAGGTTTCTCTTAAGTCTATCTTTGTGAACATTTTTGCTCCTCGCACTTGGTCCAGCAGGACAGGGATGAGTGGCAGTGGGTATTTATTCTTTATGGTGATCTTGTTTAAAGCCCGATAATCCAGGCATGCCCTCAAGCCACCCTCCCTTTTCGGGATAAAAAACAAAGGCGAGGACACCGGGGACGTTGAATGTCTGATGAACCCTTTTTGCAGCATGTCCTCCAGATAGTTTTTTAAGTATTCAGTTTCGGCAGAGGTCAGCGCGTATATCCTACTGTTAGGAAGTTCAGCCCCAGGGATCAAGTCAATGCGACAATCGTATGTACGATGTGGTGGTAGTTTAGTTGCTTCTTCCTCATTGAACACGGCGTTGAATTCTGAATAGATTTCCGGTACCACCGATACCACCGCTATGGATTGGACGGTGCAACACAAAGGGTGTAAACTGTCACTGGCCTCTTGATAGCAATGAGTCATGCAGTATTGCGATTTCAGCATCACAGTTCTTTCTATCCAATCAATAATAGGATTGTGGGTTTGCAACCAAGGCACTCCTAATATAGCTCCAAAGTTAGGAGTGTCAATCAAGTCAAAGGTTATCTGTTCTGAATGCCCATTACCACATACCAAGAGAAGGGGAGGCGTCTGATGACTGATTAATCCCGATGACAGTTCAGAACCATCCACTGACTTCACTGGTTCAGGACTACTTTTCTCCACGAAGGGTATGCTCAGCTTATGGGCTAGCTGTATGTCCAGAAAATTTCCAGTCGCTCCTGAGTCTAGGAGTATAGACACGTTATGTCTTTCTTGATTGGTGATCACGAGGGTAATATTCAATAAGAAGTGTTTCACTGGTCTAGTCAAGGTCTATTTGTCTTGTGAGATCTGCAAAAGAGATGTACTTGAAGAATCGATCCCCTCATTCCTCAAGCTTGGTAGTTTTCCTGAACACTGGCTATCTTCCTGGAAGGAACAGAAGGACGACTGGGACATTCTCTAGCATAATGGCCACTCTTGCCACAGTATAAACACAAGTTGTTCTTCCTTCTTCTGGATTTTTCTTCCTCTGAGATAGGGCCTCTCACCCCACCAATCTGCATGGGCTCAGGCATGTCCTTGATCTCTTTCTTGTCGGATCTCTGTACCACCAACTTGGGAAATCCGATGCGAGATATTTCTCCTCTTCTCTCTTGTAGTCGATAATTCAACTTCACCGTGAGCTCAATAAATGAAGGACAATCTTCAGGTGGATTTACTATTTGCTCCAGTATATCTTTTAGTTCATCAGATAATCCTCTTTAAAATAACGATGTTCTTTTCTCTTCAGGCCAATATGTTTCGGCCAGTAACCGGTTGAACTGTGTTATGTATGTGAGGAGATCTTTGGACCCCTGTTTTAGATTAGGCAGGGCATTATCACTAGCTTGCATGTATGCGTGTTTGGAAAAAAGACTTCTAAACTTGTGCTGAAAATCATTATAATTGTATAACAAGGGATCGTCAGTTTCTACAAGAGGAACTGCCCATTCGGCGGCGTTTCCTCCTAGATAAGAAATAATAAACGCTACCTTTGCGGCATCGTCTTGGAAGGCAGCCACCTTACACATAAACTGGAGCCTCGCTGAGCCAGCCTCGCCGATCCCGCCCCCCCGCAGTATTTGCGTGTACTGTCAATAACATTTGGTTTGCTTTTGTTTTTCCCAACATTTTGTTATCCGTTTTTGTCTCCCACATACAGTTGTTGATATTTTTGTCATTGCCTGTGCTGTCTCTCTGACCCCCTGTGCCTGCCCGCCCCGCTCCCCGCTTGCCGCCGCCGTGCTAGCGGCCACGCCCCCTTTTCCTTCTGTGCCCTCCCCGCTCCCGCCTCCCAGCTGCTCCTCCCTCCCTCCCATAAATGGCGACCGCGCGGACGCGCAGCGGGCGTGCCGATTGTGCGCCAAAGGCAGGCCCGTCTGCGCCCGTCCACGCCTGGACCGCGCCCAGCGCCAGGACCCCTGGCCCCCACCGACGACAGACGACCCGACACACCTACGACGCCGCCGCACTCAACGCACTCAATGCCGGCCGGAACCCCGCCTGCTGCCGGGCCGCCCCGAAACGCTTCCACGGACCCTTCACCTGCACAACCTGCAAGTTCACCTGCCTCCGAACATGCATCGCGCCCGCCAAGCGAAACCCCAGCACGGACCTCAAGTGCATCCTGCTCAACACCCGCTCCGTCCACAGACACGCCGTCGAACTCTGGAACCTGCTCGACACGACATCACCAGATGTCGCGTTCCTCACTGAAACCTGGATGAACGCCTCCTCAGCCCCCGACATCGCCATCGCCATCCCGGATGGATACAAGATCATCAGGAGAGACCGCGTCAACCAGACTGGGGGAGGCATCGCCATCGTCCACAAGAACACCATCCGCATTATGACCAACACCGACGACCCCTACACCGCCGCCGAACACCTCCACTTCCAGATTCACACCGACCCTAAAATGACCCTCAGAGGCACCCTCATCTACAGACCTCCGGGACCACGCACACAATTCAGCGAAGACATCACGGACTTCATCAGCCCACACGCCCTCCCCTCCGCCGACTACATCCTCCTAGGGGACCTCAACTTCCCCCTGGAGAACAACAAGGACCGCAACACCGTCACCCTGCTGGACAACCTCACCAACCTCGGACTCAAGCAACTGGTCAACACCCCCACCCACTACGCCGGCCACACGTTTGACCCCGTCTTCTCATCCAGCAAGCACATCGCCTTCAGCCACTCCACCGGACTTCACTGGACCGACCACAGCTGCGTCCACTTTACTTAAAATGAAAGTGTGTCCTCATGTAACGTAACTGGTGCAATGTAAAGCGCTCTGATAACTGATTCGGTTCGGTTCTTGTTCGCGCTATATAAAACTCTGAAAAAAAAAAAATACTTCAGAAAAACCACCACCCACCACCACCCGCAACAGGTTCCCCACAGAAGCTGGAGCAAGATCACCGCCGACCAGCTCACCACCTCCCTCAGCCAGAACCCACCTGCCAGCACACCGGACCCCAACGAAGCAGCCCGCAACTTCACGCAGTGGCTGGCCGCCTGCGCCGACGACCTCGCACCACTGAAGAACCCTCCCAGCAAACCCAGAAGCAAGAAGGCCCTCTGGTTCACCGACGAACTCAAGGACTCCAAGAAGACCTGCCGCACCCTCAAGAAAGCCTGGCTCCTCGACCGGACCACTGACAACATGACCGCCCTCAAACACGCGACCCGCAAGCACCACCAGCTCATCCGCACCACCAAGAAGAAATCACTGAAGGATCGACTGGACAACAATGCCCACGACAGCAAGGAACTCTTCAGCATCGTCAAGGAGTTCTCCAACCCCAGCACCGGCAACAACGACATCACCCCTTCACAAGATCTCTGCGACTCCCTCGCCTCGTTCTTCCACCGCAAGATTGCCGACATCCACAACAGCTTCGGTGCACCATCCTCGCACCCAACCGCCGAACCAACGCACCCCACCGCCACCCTCCGCACCTGGACCGCAATGACCACCGAAGACACAGCCCGCACGATAAACACCATCCACTCCGGATCTCCGACTGACCCCTGCCCCCACCATGTCTTCAACAAGGCCGACTCCACCATCGCACCCCAACTCCGAGACGTCATCAACACCTCCTTCGACACCGCCACCTTCCCGGAGAGCTGGAAGCATGCAGAGCTCAGCGCCCTACTGAAGAAACCAACAGCGGACCCCACCAACCCCAAAAACGTCCGCCCCATCTCGCTCCTCCCTTTTCCTGCCAAAGTCATCGAGAAGATCGCCAACAGACAGCTTGCCGCCTTCCTCGAGACGAATGGATCCCTCGACCCCTCGCAGTCCGGTTTCAGAGCCAACCACAGCACCGAGACCGCCCTCATCGCAGCCACCGACGACATCCGAGCCCTTCTCGACAACGGGGAAACAGCGGCACTCATCCTCCTGGACCTCTCCGCCACGTTCGACACTGTCTGCCACCGCACCCTATTCCAACGCCTCAGCAACACCGGCATCCAAGAGAAGGCATTGAAGTGGATCATCTCGTTCCTCGCTGGAAGAACACAGAGAGTCCGCCTCCCCCCGTTTTGTTCTGAGGCCACCGAAGTCATCTGCGGCGTCCCGCAAGGATCATCACTCAGCCCCACCCTCTTCAACGTCTACATTTGACCTCTCGCAGCCATCGCACGCCAACACAACCTCAACATCATCCCCTACGCCGACGACACCCAGCTGATCCTCTCCCTCACCAGAGACCCCGACACCGCCAGAACCAACCTCCACGAAGGTATGAAAGACGTCGCCGAGTGGATGAAGAACAGCCGCTTGAAACTGAACTCAGACAAGACGGAAGTCCTCATCCTTGGACCATCACCCTCCGCCTGGGACGACTCCTGGTGGCCCCCAGCCCTGGGCACCGCCCCAAAGCCGACAGACCACACACGCAACCTGGGCTTCATCCTGGACTCCTCCCTCTCGATGACCAGACAAGTCAACGCCGTCTCCTCTTCATGCTTTCACACCCTCCGCATGCTCCGCAAGATCTTCCGATGGATCCCGATCGAAACCAGGAAGATGGTCACCTAGGCCCTCGTCACCAGCCGGCTGGACTACGGAAACACCCTCTACGCCGGAACCACAGCCAAGCTACAGAAAAGACTACAACGCATCCAGAACGCCTCCGCCCGACTCATCCTGGACATCCCTCGATGCAGCCACATCTCCGGCCACCTGAGGAACCTGCACTGGCTCCCCGTCAACAAGAGGATCACGTTCAGGCTCCTCACCAACACACACAAATCTCTCCACAACCTGGGCCCCAAGTACCTCAACGACCGCCTGACCTTCCACACGCCCACCCGCCAGCTACGGTCCGCCAGCCTCGCCCTCGCCGCCGTACCACGCATCCGAAGAGCCACCACCGGAGGCAGATCCTTCTCCTACCTGGCTGCCAAGACTTGGAACTCCCTCCCCATCCACCTTCGGCTGACCCAGGACCACCTCGCCTTCAGGAGACAACTCAAGACCTGGCTGTTCGAGCAGTAGCGCCCCCCCTCCCCCAAGCGCCTTGAGACCCTTCCGGGTGAGTAGCGCGCTATACAAGTGTTATGATTGATTGATTGATTGATTGAGATGACACTGGGTCATGAAACTATTGAACTTCACACTGTCTCCTGTGAATCTCTCTGGCATAGCCAAGGGAACGGGACTAGGTGTGTGGACTGTGACTTGGACAGGAGGTACTATATTTGAGGCATCAGCAGGGGGACTGGCCATGGTTGTTTGCGTATAAAAACGGGCTGGTTGAATATATTTTCTCTTGGGAACTGTGCCTGACCCACCTACGGCTCCTGTCTCTTGTGCTTTTAAGTGTGTTACTTCCGCCTGTAACTTCATATTTTCTGTGCGTAACATGGCCACTTCCTGTTGTAATCCCGTTAATACTACAGTGATCTCTTCCATTGTTGGGGTGTGTTCAGAGATGCCCGTATTCGGGTCTGGATTCATCTTTGCTCAGGTGGAATATATATACGTGGGCTTGGCTTTCTGTTAAGGGTCCTCCCCTGTTGAGGAGGATGGAAGTCCACAGGAGCAAAGATGAATGTCCCCCACACTTCCAAACAGCAACGACCCAAGTGAGAAGAGATAACTCACTCAAAGTCAGTTGCTCCCAAAAAGTGGGATGTACGACGTTACAACGCATACTATTACAACGCATGTTTTTACAACGCATTTTTTACAACGCGTTGTATACTACAACGCAATATTTTACAACGACTACTATTACAACGCAATATATATAAAGTAATAGAAAAGTACTATTACAACGAATACTGTTACAACGCATACTTTTACAACGCATAAAAAATTTTTTTGATATATAAAATCTGTCACGGGATGCAGGGAAATTAGGGGTTTTGGGTGGGGAAGTGTTTTAAAATGTGGAGATAAACTGCACGGAAATAATCAGAAATTACCGATTATTTAAAAATGAATACTCGAGTAACATATTTAATACTCGAGTAACAACGCATTTAATCTGTCACGGGATGCAGGGAAATTAGGGGTTTTGGGTGGGGAAGTGTTTTAAAATGTAGAGATAAACTGGACGTAAATAGTCAGGAAATAGCGTTTTTTTTACAAATTAATACTCGAGTAACAAAATTAATACTCAAGTAACAAACTTATTTCTCACATTTATAAATATTCGCCAATTTTACTGAACAAAATGCTACCTTTGTTTTAAAACGGTCCTTAAAACAAAGAAAGTTAATTATGAAAATGAAAAATAAAGATTACATATCAACGAAAATATATTACTTGTATAAATCCGCCATTTTAATGAGTTATTTTAACAAAGTAGTCCATCATCTATTTCCATAACCTTAAAGATAAACACAACTCTCAAAATGGATGCCAAGAACGGAACGAAATTCTGAAAAGAACACTTAATAAACAAACATTTTAAATTTAACGTTTCCACATTATAAGTCTTATTATAAAATTAGAAGTGTAACGGTGTAATTAAAAAAATTAATGATGCTATTGAGTAAAACATATAAATAGAAGCAAGACACCATTTTACTTTCAGTTGATTATCAACTCCCAGAGTAAGCAGACGTGAACTGGTGACTCTCTGACCTCTTGAACTACATAGCAGCAGTAGCCAACTTTATAGCGTTTATTCACGAATATTCATGTAAGTACTTATTATAAAGTAAATGGCTGTTTATATAGAACATTTAATCAACTTAATTTAAACATTTTAATTTTAAGAACACGATTAATATTACCATATTAGCCATTATTTTAAAAAATACCAGATTTTATTCACAATAATCTCTCAATATATCAATGTAAATGTAAATGTAATTTTTATACAAACGACAATAAAATCTCATGTGGCAGTAATTATTTCCAAAAATTCAGATAACGTTTTTTTAAGCAAAGATAAAAAAAAAAAATTCAAACAGTTCTCCAAAGAAGTGACACTCATACATAAGTTTCTTCTCATTAAAAGCTTGTTCTCAAGTAATGAACATATGTGAAAGCGACTGATATTAAGGTATTTATTTCAACAATTTAACTAAAAGTGAGAGTAAATATTTCAGAAACCTTACTAAAAAATAATTCTTTACTATAATTTTATTTTCTTCACATAGATAAACCACCTCGGTTTACGAAAAACATCGTTTCCAGTTTCTACAAAAAATCAAATATTTTTGAAAAGGTAAATTATTAAATATTATTAGATATACGATTTTATTTCAAGAAGCAATAACCGATTATGAACTTCTCAGTTACTTTGAAATAGTTCTGATTTATAACTAAACATATTTAACATTCATTTTAGGAACTGAAAATTATCTTTTGAGACCCTCCAAAAAAAATTCAAACTGAGATTATACCTCAACATACAATACCAACAAAGAAACATCCAAATTATTTCAATTATTACTAAGGTAAGGCCATGATAGAGTAAATAATCTATTATAATTCTATTAAAGTCCATTATTAGGCAAAGTATTAGATAGTGTAGGTGGGTCAATTACTATACTAACTCCAGTTAAATATATGTATTTAATAAATGATGAATAGTATAGCAGTACCACTTACTATTCTAACTCCAGGAAAGTGCATATGTGGGATAAGTGCTTGATATTGTAGGAGTGTCAATTAATATTACAACTTCAAGAAAGTGCATTAGTAGTGTAAGTGCTGGATAGTGTAGAGGTGCCACTTACTATTGTAACTCCAGGAAAGTGCATCAGTATGGTAAGTGCTGGATAGTGTAGGGGTTCCACTTAATATTCCAACTCCAGGAAAGTGCATCAGTAGAGTAAGTGCTGCATAGTGTAGGGGTGTCAGTTACTATTCCAACTCCAGGAAAGTGCATCAGTAGGGTAAGTGCTGGATAGTGTATGGGTGCCAGTTACTATTCCAAGTCCAGTAAACTGCATCAGTAGGGCAAGTGCTGGATAGTGTAGGAATGCCACTTCCTATTCTAACTCCAAGAAAGTGCATTAAATTTAAAAAGTAATCAAATTACATGAAACATGTTTAAAACATTTGATACAATCTCCAATTTGTATTTTAGAATTCACCTAGAACATCCAAAACACACAAACCAATCAACGAAGAAGTAAAAGGAACAAAAAGTAGAAGACCAGGAAGAGCATCAAAAAGCAAAAACTCAAGGTAATTTATCATAAAAGTCACCTGTAACTCACATAATTATAACCAAAAAATAGATATATCCATTTTTAATAAAACAGAGAAAAAGAGTTAGATTCTCGTAAGTGCTGAATAGTGTAGAAGTGCCACTTACTATTCTAACTCCATAAAAGTGCATCAGTAGGGTAAGTGCTGGATATTGTAGGGTTTCCAATTACTATTCCAACTCCAGGAAAGTGTATCAGTATGGTAAGTGCTGGATAGTGTAGGGATTCCACTTACTATTCCAACTCCAGTAAAGTGCATCAGTAGAGTAAGTGCTGGATATTGTAGGGTTTCCAATTACTATTCCAACTCCAGGAAAGTGCATAAGTAGGGTAAGTGCTGGATAGTGTAGGGGTGCCAATTACTATTCTAACTCCAGGAAAGTGCATCAATAGGGTAAGTGCTGGATACTGTAGAGGTGCCACTTAATAATCTAACTCCAGGAAAGTGCATAAGTAGGGTAAGTGCTGGATAGTGTAGGGGTGCCAATTACTATTCTAACTCTAGGAAAGTGCATCAGTATGGTAAGTGCTGGATAGTGTAGGGGTTCCAATTACTATTCCAACTCCAGGAAAGTGCATCAGTATGGTAAGTGCTGGATAGTGTAGGGTTTCCAATTACTATTCCAACTCCAAGAAAGTGCATCAGTAGGGTAAGTGCTGGATAGTGTAGGGGTGCCACTTAATAATCTAACTCCAGGAAAGTGCATGAGTAAGGTAAGTGCTGGATAGTGTAGGGGTGCCAATTACTATTCTAACTCCAGGAAAGTGCATCAGTATGGTAAGTGCTGGATAGTCTAAGGGTTCCAATTACTATTCCAACTCCAAGAAAGTGCATCAGTATGGTAAGTGCTAGATAGTGTAGGGGTGCCACTTAATAATCTAACTCCAGGAAAGTGCATGAGTAGGGTAAGTGCTGGATAGTGTAGGGGTTCCAATTACTATTCCAACTCCAGAAAAGTGTATCAGTATAGTAAGTGCTGGATAGTGTAGGGGTGCCAGTTACTATTCCAAGTCCAGTAAAGTGCATCAGTAGGACAAGTGCTGGATAGTGTAGGAATGCAACTTACTATTCTAACTCCAAGAAAGTGCATTATATTTAAAAAGTAATACATTACATGAAACATGTTTAAAACATTTGATACAATCTCGATTTTGTATTTTAGAATTCACCTAGAACATCCAAAACACACAAACCAATCAACCAAGAAGTAAAAGGAACAAAAAATATAATACCAGGAAGAGCAGCAAGAAGCAAACAGCAAAAACTCAAGGTAATTTTTCATAAAAGTCACCTGTAAATCACATAATTATAACCAAAAAATAAATATATCCATTTTTAATTAAACAGATAAAAAATGTTAGATTCTGGTAAGTGCTGAATAGTGTAGAAGTGCCACTTACTATTCTAACTCCATAAAAGTGCATCATTAGGGTAAGTGCTGGATAGTGTAGGGGTGTCAATTACTATTCCAACTCCAGGAAAGTGCATCAGTATGGTAAGTGCTGGATAGTGTAGGGGTTCCAATTACTATTCCAACTCCAGGAAAGTGCATCAGTATGGTAAGTGCTGGATAGTGTCGGGTTTCCACTTAGTATTCCAACTCCAGGAAAGTGCATCAGTAGATTAAGTGCTGTATACTGTAGAGGTGCCACTTAATAATCTAACTCCAGGAAAGTGCATGAGTAGGGTAAGTGCTGGATAGTGTAGGGGTGCCAATTACTATTCTAACTCAGGAATGTGCATCAGTATGGTAAGTGCTGGATAGTGTAAGGGTTCCAATTACTATTCCAACTCCAAGAAAGTGCATCAGTAGGGTAAGTGCTGGATAGTGTAGGGGTGCCACTTAATATTCTAACTCCAGGAAAGTGCATGAGTAGGGTAAGTGCTGGATAGTGTAGAGGTTCCAATTACTATTCCAACTCCAGAAAAGTGTATCAGTATGGTAAGTGCTGGATAGTGTAGGGGTGCCAGTTACTATTCCAAGTCCAGTAAAGTGCATCAGTAGGGCAAGTGCTGGATAGTGTAGGAATGCAACTTACTATTCTAACTCCAAGAAAGTGCATTAAATTTAAAAAGTAATAAATTACATGAAACATGTTTAAAACATTTGATACAATCTCGAATTTGTATTTTAGAATTCACCTAGAACATCCAAAACACACAAACCAATCAACCAAGAATTAAAAGGAACAAAAAGTAGAAGACCAGGAAGATCAGCAAGAAGCAAACAGCAAAAACTCAAGGTAATTTTTCATAAAAGTCACCTGTAAATCACATAATTATAACCAAAAAATAGATATATCCATTTTTAATTAAACAGAGAAAAAATGTTAGATTCTGGTAAGTGCTGAATAGTGTAGAAGTGCCACTTACTATTCTAACTCCATAAAAGTGCATCAGTAGGGTAAGTGCTGGATAGTGTAGGGGTGCCAATTACTATTCCAACTCCAGGAAAGTGCATCAGTATGGTAAGTGCTGGATAGTGTAGGGGTTCCACTTACTATTCCAACTCCAGGAAAGTGCATCAGTAGAGTAAATACTGGATACTGTAGAGGTGCCACTTAATAATCTAACTCCAGGAAAGTGCATGAGTATGGTAAGTGCTGGATAGTGTAGGGATGCCAATTACTATTCTAACTCCAGGAAAGTGCATCAGTATAGTAACTGCTGGATAGTGTAGGGGTTCCAATTACTATTCCAACTCCAAGAAAGTGCATCAGTAGGGTAAGTGCTGGATAGTGTAGTGGTGCCACTTAATAATCTAACTCCAGGAAAGTGCATGAGTAGGATAAGTGCTGGATAGTGTAGGGGTTCCAATTACTATTCCAACTCCATGAAAGTGCATCATTATGGTAAGTGCTGGATAGTGTAGGGGTTCCAATTACTATTCCAACTCCAAGAAAGTGCATCAGTAGGGTAAGTGCTGGATAGTGTAGGGGTACCACTTAATAATCTAACTCCAGGAAAGTGCATCAGTAGGGTAAGTGCTGGATAGTGTAGGGGTGCCACTTAATAATCTAACTCCGGGAAAGTGCATCAGTAGGGTAAGTGCTGGATAGTGTAGGTGTGTCACTTAATAATCTAATTCCAGGAAAGTGCATCAGTAGGGTAAGTGCTGGATATTGTAGGGGTGCCACTTAATAATCTAACTCCAGGAAAGTGCATCAGTAGGGTAAGTGCTGGATAGTGTAGGGGTGCCACTTAATAATATAACTCCAAAAATATGCATTAGTATGGTAAGTGCTGGGTGGTGTAGGGGTGCCACTTAATAATCTAACTCCAGGAAAGTGCATCAGTAGGGTAAGTGCTGGATAGTGTAGGGGTGCCACTTAATAATCTAACTCCAAAAAAGTGCATCAGTAGGGTAAGTGCTGGGTAGTGTAGGGGTGCCACTTAATAATCTAACTCCAGGAAAGTGCATCAGTAGGGTAAGTGCTGGATAGTGTAGGGGTGCCACTTAATAATCTAACTCCAAAAAAGTGCATCAGTAGGGTAAGTACTGGATAGTGTAGGGGTGCCACTTAATAATCTAACTCCAGGAAAGTGCATCAGTAGGGTAAGTGCTGGATAGTGTAGGGGTGCCACTTAATAATCTAACTCCAAAAAAGTGCATCAGTAGGGTAAGTGCTGGGTAGTGTAGGGGTGCCACTTAATAATCTAACTCCAGGAAAGTGCATCAATAGGGTAAGTGCTGGATAGTGTAGGGGTGCCACTTAATAATCTAACTCCATTAAAGTGCATCAGTAGGGTAAGTGCTGGATAGTGTAGGGGTCCACTTAATAATCTAACTCCAGGAAAGTGCATCAGTAGGGTAAGTGCTGGATAGTGTAGGGGTGCCACTTAATAATCTAACTCCAGGAAAGTGCATCAGTAGGGTAAGTGCTGGATAGTGTAGGGGTGCCACTTAATAATCTAACTCCAGGAAAGTGCATCAGTAGGGTAAGTGCTGGATAGTGTAGGGGTGCCACTTAATAATCTAACTCCAGGAAAGTGCACCAGTAGGATAAGTGCTGGATAGTGTAGATGTTCCAATTACTATTCCAACTCTGAAATTTCATTTAAACATAACAAATGTATCCTTTTCTATGAAATAAAACATATATATATATATAAAACTTATCATTTTTCATTTTTTTTTTTTTATACAGATAATGTCAAGCCAGGCCACAGCATCCTATATTAAATCAAGGAAAGGGAACAGACTTCTGCAGCATTGTGGATATATATATTGTAATGAAAGATTAAGTGAACCAAGGAAACATTGGAGGTGTGTGAAATATTATTCTTCCCGTTGCAGCGGCAGAGCGGTTACTATTGGTGACATCGTAGTAAATACCACTGACCATAACCACTCTGCCTCTGCAATGGAGATAGAAGTACGTCAAACAATTAACGAGATGAAAGATATTGCATCCACCTCCAATGAAACTCCTGGTTCAATACTAAGAGAGGTTGCACAGCATGTCCCTGGTCATATTGCTTGTAATATGCCTATGATACCCAATTTGCGTAGAATTATTCAACGTAAAAAGCAGGCAAGTAACACACACACAGTTACCCCTCAAACTTTTGCTGACATAACTATTCCTCATGACCTTACTCTGTCTTTCTCTAATGAACCTTTCTTACTCTATGACAATGAAAACCCTCTTAATTGTATTTTAATTTTTAGTACTCCCCGCAACCTTTTTAAGTTAGAGAATTCTGAAATTTGGATGATGGATGGAACGTTTAAATGTACACCCCATCCATTCACTCAAATTTACAGCATTCATGCTCAAATTAACTCAAATGTAGTTCCCTTAGTATACAGTTTACTACCAGATAAGCAATCTGCAACCTACACTGAATTTTTAACAGTGATTAAAGACAAAACTTCTGGCAAAAGTCCTCGGAAAATCATTATTGATTTCGAATTGACTATGATCAATGTGATCAACAAATTGTACGTGGATACCCAAATTCAGGGGTGTTTTTTTCATTTTTCCCAGGCATATTGGCGTAAGTTACAAAAAACATCCCTGGTTACAGATTACTGCTCAGATAGTAAACTGCAATTTGAATTAAAAAAATTAACAGCACTTTGTTTTGTACCTCCTGAAAGTGTAGACGAGTACTACACTGCAATTTCTGAATCAGAATATTATGTCGAAAATGAAGAAAAATTGGCTCCCTTGTTAAATTACTTTGAGGACACATGGATTGGGCATCTAAGCCGATCGGGTCGCAGGAGGAAGCCACGTTTCCATGTGGAGTGGTGGAACTGCTACTCAACCTGCTTAGAAGGAGGTGCTAAAACAAACAATGCCATAGAGGGATGGCATAACTCCTTCAGTCATACAATTGGTAAACATCATCCAAATTTCTACTCTTTTTTGAAAACTTTGAAGAAGGAGCAAAGTTTTCAAGAAATGAGACTTGCTCAAGCTTTAACAGGTAGCCTAAATCCACGACCTTCTAAGCAAGCTAAGGAAATGTCTGAGAGACTATTGGGAGTACTTCAACAATTTTCGTTGACTGTGGCATTAGACTACCTGGAAAATGTAGCTAACATATTACATTTCTAAACATTTTCCACAATTTTACTTTCCTGCTTTGACCTAAATTATTTTTACAAATTTAATTTAATTGGCATTTTTGTTAAAAAAAATTTTTTTTTTTTTCTCGGGTTCCGAGATAATTTCACTGGAATATGTCTCATATTCTAAAGACCCTTTAATTTCCTTAAAAATTAATTATCTCCTTATTTTCCCCAACTTATGATAATATCCATTGCAATCTAACTCGTAAAAATATGTTGTGAAAACATTTTGAACGTCAATATTCGAATATTCTATCCTTTCTCACCACTTATTTTTTTCCAAAGTGATTGTTTAATATTCAAATGTTTGATATCCTACAAACTGTGATCAACAAAATAGTAATATGACAGTGTTTGTCATAATTTTGAATATTATGACCTGACCTTATTTTAGTAATTTGCAGTATTGGTTTGTATCTCATAATTATCTAAATATTCGAATGCCATAAAATTCAATTCTATTTGCTAACGTATTACATATATATTATAATTATTTTTTTAATTTGAACCCAAAAATTAAGTCTTTCTAAAGAATTACGTCTTTGTTACACCTATCCTTAAACCTTAAACATTTTTGGATAAAATACATTTTTCAAATGTTTCACAATCAGAAAACAGATATTTTCTTATAATCATATATGACATCCTAACTATTATTCTTCTCACTATCTAAATTTATAGTATCACATTTCAAAATTTATATTTTCCAAATAAAATCCAAAATAATGTCTCTAAACCAATACAGCAAATCACCGCCTCGAAACGAAAAATGCAATATACAAAAATGTAAAGCGTTCAAAGGTAAAAAACAATTCGAAATAAACAGTTTTATTTCTCAAACACCTTGCATTGAAAGTAAAAAACGACAAATCCTAAAAAATTACGCTTTTTTTTAGTACAATTCGAAATAAACAGTCACATCCTAACTATTATTATTCTCACTATCTAAATTAATAGTATCACATTTCAAAACTTATATTTTCCAAATAAAATCCAAAATAATGTCTTTAAACCAATACAGCAAATCACCGCCTGGAAACGAAAAATGCAATATTCAAAAATGTAAAGGGTTCAAAGGTAATAAAACCACAAATCCCAAAAACATGACTAATTTTTTTTTTGGGGTACATTTTGAAATAAACAGTTTTATTTCTCAAACACCTTGAGTTGAAAGGAAAAAAACGACAAATCCAAAAAATAAAACGCATTTTTTTTCGTACAAATCGAAATAAACAGTTTTTTTTCGTAAACACCTTGAGTTGAAAGGAAAAAAACCACAAATCCAAAAAAAAAGACTCTTTTTTTTTCGTACAATTCAAAATAAACAGTTTTATTTCTCAAACACCTTGTACAAAGCAATCGTTTTGGAAAAAACAAACAAACAAACAATCCTATTTCTCCGTTTTAAATTCTCAATCGATAAATATTTCCAACTTTCTTCAAACTATGAAACTTTCAAAATGTTTTCAATACATTACAGAAATATATACTTTTTTTCACTCTTTATCCATAATATTTTTTGTAACATAACCCGACGTAGACATATGCAATTAATATAATCGTCGACATGCTGAAAACAAACTTTAAACATCATTTAACAACTATCGCAACCTCTCCTTAATCTTTCATTACAATATATATGTTCATTTAATGTTTTTTAATTAGAAAATAACTTTATAAAGTTTCCTACCTGAGCGCAGATCAGCTTCCAGCTGCTTCCAGGAATCGATGCTATCCAAAATGGCCGCTAACGTCGACGTCAACGTCAAAACGTCATCAAAATGTAACAAGATAAACAAGGGACTACTTAATAATACATTATTAAATAAAATATATTTTTATTTTTCACATAATATTTGATGTTGTAAAAATATGAAAAAATATGAAATAAATTAATAAAAATTGAAATATTTATAATATATATATTTTTTTTTAAATAAAACAAGTTTGAAATGAACGTCATTGTCTTTATACTTTTTTACTTCGTTAATTTTACTGTTTAAATAATTTATTCACTATGAAAATTAATGTTTTTGTTCACTTACCTGTATGCTGGTCTTGTTTTCTTTTTCTCTCTCCTTCTGTTCGCTTTCTTGCTTACTAAACCATTCCGTTAGGTTACTATGGAGCGATCATTGCAATAAACGAAGGACTAAACCTCCCATAGAAATCAATGTAAAACCGTGTGAAAAAAGATTTACATTGTATTAATTATATATGTATAATTTTGATAAAATCTATATATTTTCAATAATTATTTTGTAAATAAATAATGTTTTTAATAATAATTTTGTCCTTATTTAATACATAAAAAGTATTTTAAAATTTTATTAACATTTATCTAAACATTATCACCAACAATAAATTTAAATAATAAAATAATTATTATTTAAAATATATACCTGAGTATTAAAACTTGCAAATTATTATGTTTTGTTTTATCCAAAAAATAAAAAAATAATTATATTATATTTTTGAAACAATTACTTTATCTAAAAAAATACCTTAGTAATAATTTCTGTAATTTAAATTAATTTTTTTATTTTAATAAATTCAAAAATATATATTTAATACATACAAATTATATTATAATTTTATTAACATTTATCTAACATTAACACCAACATTACTTTTAAATGAATAATAATTTATTTCTAAAAATAAATACCTGAGTATTAATACTTGTAATTTATTAAAAAATAAGTATATTATATTTTTGAAACAATTACTTTATCTAAAAAAATACCTGAGTATTAATTTCTGTAATTTAAATTAATTTTTTTATTTTTAAAAATTCAAAAATATATATTTAATACATACAAATTAAATTATAATTTTATTAACATTTATCTAACATTAACACCAACATTACTTTTAAATGAATAATAATTTATTTCTAAAAATAAATACCTGAGTATTAATACTTGTAATTTATTCTAATAAAATTTAGACAAAAAATAATATAATATTTAAATTATATTTTTCTAACAATATTTTTTTTTAAAAGATACCTGAGTATGAATTTCTTAAATATTAATAAATAGTTTAATAATTAAAAATTTAACAATATATATTTAATACATTAAAAAAATTATAAATGTATTAACATTACATTAATTTACATTTAAATAATTAAATAAATAAATATTATTAAAAATAAATACCTGAGTATTAATACTTTGTAATTTATTCTGAAAACATTTATCAAATAAATAATAAAATAATTTTATTATATTATATTATATATTGAAAACAATTACTTTTTCTAAAAATATACCTGAGTATTAACACTTGTGATTAAAATCATCTTAACATTTTATTATATTTAATTTTTAAATATATTTAATAAATATACAACATTTATATTTTTAAAAAATTAATATATAATAATTTAATAATTAATATTAAATAAATTAATATTTTAAAGTTAATAATTTTACGTTGTAATAACATGCGTTGTAATTGTTTTTGCGTTGTAATAACGTGCGTTGTAATAACATGCGTTGTAATAGTTTTTGCGGTGTAAAAAATGCGTTGTAATAGCATTTCGTTGTAATAGTTGCGTTGTAAAGGATGTTTCCCCAGGAGATGGCTGTAACCAAACATACAATAGTACTAAACTATCTAGTAATTTGCAGGACTAGTACACAAGTGTTCAATATAGAATTCCACTTACCTCACCAGGTGAGCGTCAGAGCATGAGCGAGTAGTCAAAGTCACGAACCAGGAGGCAGTGAAGGGAACCTGGATGGCTACTCAGCAAGGAATACCTCCAAGCAAGAAGGTAAACAATTCCAGTCCTGCTCATATACTGAAGACTGAGCAAGACTGGGCTACAAGAGCAGCAGATGACAGACTCGTACCACTTATGGAGCTAAAGACAAAGTGGCACGGCAACAACACCCACTTCCTACTCATAACCTAAAGACAGAGTGGAGTGGGTAAACACAGAACACACAACAAGCACAAATACACACACCACGTCCGACTCTTGGAACTTATGACGGAGTGGAGCGGGTGTACACTCAACAAGACAACACACGGAGTACGCATCTGAGACCCCTATATAAAAATCAAAAAAGAATGTAAATAGAAAAAAAGGAAAAGAAAGAAAAATGAAAATGATCAATGTAAAAACAAGAAGTGAAAAGAATATGTAAAATGTGATGCTGTATATATTCATAGGGGACCCTCAGCAGTTCTTTTCTGTTTGATGTTTTTTGTGTTGAATTTCTGTTGTACTTAATAGTCTTAGTTTTTCAATAGCCCAGGTAGCGATTGTAGTAGTATGTATAATGGAATGAGAGAGATGTTTTTATATTTATGACATGGGGTTCTTCATGAAATGTTGATTAAATTTATTTACACAAGAATATATGTATAAAATATGAAAAAACAAAAAAGTAAAATGGAAAAGTAAAGAAGAATATGACTAAATAAAATAAAAACTTTTTCCTGCATTTAGCGTCCACTGCGTAATATTTTGTGATTTACTCATTGCACAGAATCATACAGGTCAGAATAGAGGTATTTGTACGTTATTGTTGGGAACCTGGATGACTACTCAGCAAGGAATACCTCCAAGCAAGAAGGTAAACAATTCCAGTCCTGCTCATATACTGAAGACTGAGCAAGACTGGGCTACAAGAGCAGCAGATGACAGACTCGTACCACTTATGGAGCTAAAGACAAAGTGGCACGGCAACAACACCCACTTCCTACTCATAACCTAAAGACAGAGTGGAGTGGGTAAACACAGAACACACAACAAGCACAAATACACACACCACGTCCGACTCTTGGAACTTATGACAGAGTGGAGCGGGTGTACACTCAACAAGACAACACACGGAGTACGCACAATGCGTCCAACTCGTAAACTAAAGACAGAGTGGAGCGCGTGGACATGTACAAACACAAAAAACGCTAATGCCCAGAGAAAGCCTCCGTCCACTCATGAACAGAAGACCGAGTGGAACGGAGCGGAAAGAATGGCCCGAAGACGAACCAATCACCAGTAAAGGGGCGTAGGGACAGAACAAGTCGCTAAGGCGGAAAGTTGTGCAAGGCACCGGGGATAACTGAGAAGCGGGAAGGGAGACAGGGAGACAAAGTATCGGGAACAGATTAGGCAGCGAAGTACGGGGGTAAAGGGTCAGGAAGAAACACCGGGAATCCAACAGGGACACAAAGAAAATACCACAGGCTCAGGAACCAGGGAACAAACTTGAACAGGAAGGCAGACAGGAACCAAGAACGCTACGGGAACCTCACAAAGCAGAACGCTGAGTAAAGGGGGCGTGGTCACTAACCAAGCAGTAAGCCAAGCAATGATTCGCGGGTGAGACTCCCTTTTCACTTAGTTAGGGAGCGTCTCGAAGTTTGCTAACACAACCCAGCACGCTGTTTAGGGAATGTCACAAAAGGACTCACATAGTTCTCATGGAGTTCACTAGGAATTGCTGGAAGGAGAACTCCGATTTAGCCCTGTGGAATCTACGTTGAACACTCGTTTATGAGGTCAAATCCGACCACCCCTAACACTAATGATGGCATGTAGGTGTTGAAGCGGGTGGGGCTGACGGAGGATCCTTGGAGGACTCTGCAGATACTGCTTTTGGGCTCAGAGGTGAGGGGCAGTAGGTGGATTTTCTGTGTGTGTCCTGTGAGGTAGGAGGTGATTCACTTGAGAGCGTTTCCTCTGATGCCAATGTGGTGGAGTCTGGTGATGAGAGTGTGGTGGGATGCTGTGTCGAAGGCCACTGAAAGTTTGAAGAGGATCAGGGCTGCTGTCTCACCAGGATGATGTCATCAGTTGCTGCTATCAAGGCAGGCTCAGTACTGTTTTTGGAGCGGAAGCCAGACTGAGTGGTGTACAGTAGGGGCTCCATTAGGATATCGGGCGGATTGCCTCCGCCAGGGTGGCGGTGGCCACCGCCACCCAGGCGGAGGCAATCCGCCCGGCAACCACTCTCGTTTTCCCCTCCGCCTGATTAGGATGGTGGAGGGGACAATGGCGGACGGAAATACCGTCCGCTGCTTTACCGCCGCGGTCGCAAGATAGATTAATATGGTGGCGGAGTCCAATGGACACCGCCAGCCATATTATGATGGCGAAATGTGTGGGCCTTTCCGCGGCGGCAATGCCGCCACGGAAAGGCATGCGGACATTGCTGCGGGGGCCCCCTGCAGGGCCCCCAGGTTGGCGCCACTGTCGGGGGGCACATGGGGGGTACCTAAGGTACCCCCCCACATTTGCATATGCAAAGCGGCAGGCACAGCGCGGTGCCTGCCGCTTTGCATATGCAAATGCGTAAAAGCATTTTTTGCATTGTGGCGGGCGGTGCAGAGTGCACCGCCCGTCACAATGGTAAAACTACAGGATGTGCCCGCCACTGTGGCGGGCACATCCTAATTCCCCCCACGGGACCCCCGCCCTTATGGCGGGCGGTCCCGTTCTCCGATAGGGTGGCGGGCGGACAATGTCCGCCCGTCATCCTAATGGGGCCCCTAGGTGTTTGGTTCTAGGTGGACTGTGAGATGGCGATTGATGGCTATCTCTATGACATTGACCGGGAAGGGGAGCAGCAAGATGGAGGTGGTAGTTCTTGAGCTCGCTAGGGTCAGCGGTGGGTTTCTTCTGGAGGGGTCTCACCTCTGCGTGATTCCAGGTGTCACGGAGAGTGGCTGTAGTGATGGATGAGTTGAAGATGTTGGTGAATACGCTGCTGATTTCCTTCTGTCCCAGGTTGAAGGCGTGGGGGCAGGGGTCTGTCGGTGCTCCGGAGTGGTTAGAGGTCATGATCGCAGTGGTGATTGTTGTGGTGAGCGGTGATCAATTGGTAAGGTGGCTGTCGGAGATGTTGGTGTGTGTCAGGAGGTGGCAGAGGTTGTTTGGCTGCAGGTCGAAGTTGATGTAGATGTCTACTATCTTGTTGTGGAAGTTGTCCACCAGGAAGTCGCAGAGGTCTTGGGAAGGTTGAATCGTGGTCTCGGTGGCAGATGGGCAGGAGAATTCTCCGATGATGCTGAAGAGCTCTTTTGCGTAATTGGAGCAAGACTCAATGCAGGTGGTTAGGGCGTCCTTTTTGGCTTCCTTGAGGCAGTGGTGGTATTTGCTGAGGGCAGACTTGAAGTTGGTGAGGTCTGAGGGGATCATTCTGAGGTGCCATCATCTCTCCATTCACTTGCACTCACGTTTGAAGGTCTGGAGTTCGGGAGTGAGTCAGCTGGTGTGTTCGCAGAGTCTGCTCCTGCTGGCCGTCTTCATGGGTGCGATTGTGTCTGCGCAGTTGGAGAACCAGTCAGAGAGTTATGGACGGCTAGCTCAAAGTTGCATGGGTCTGGTGGTGTTGAGAATGGGTAGAAACCACCGCAATGGAGCGCACACCGCTAGCCCCTCCTCCGGATCGCCCCTCGGGACTCTGGTACTTGTAGTTCAATAGTGGATCACCCAGGTGGGTGCAAGTCGGTACTTGTTGGACTGATGAATCTCTAGACCCGATACATGTCCCGGGTTTTTGGGTATCGCCCGAGAAATGGCTCGGGTTTCGGGATAACTTCCCTCATCAGTAGAGAAATGGTTAGGGGTGGAGGAGAAGGCCGCCAAACAACCGTCAATGGCCTCGATGCCCGAACCGGCACGCAGGGCAGCATCCAGGAGCCCGTCGGCTCAAAGCTCAATGGAGCCAATTAGTAGAAACCACCGCAATGGAGCGCACACCGCTAGCCCCTCCTCCGGATCGCCCCTCGGGACTCTGGTACTTGTAGTTCAATAGTGGATCACCCAGGTGGGTGCAAGTCGGTACTTGTTGGACTGATGAATCTCTAGACCCGATACATGTCCCGGGTTTTTGGGTATCGCCCGAGACATGGCTCGGGTTTCGGGATAACTTCCCTCATCAGTAGAGAAATGGTTAGGGGTGGAGGAGAAGGCCGCCAAACAACCGTCAATGGCCTCGTTGCCCGAACCGGCACGCAGGGCAGCATCCAGGAGCCCGTCGGCTCAAAGCTCAATGGAGCCAATTAGTAGAAACCACCGCAATGGAGCGCACACCGCTAGCCCCTCCTCCGGATCGCCCCTCGGGACTCTGGTACTTGTAGTTCAATAGTGGATCACCCAGGTGGGTGCAAGTCGGTACTTGTTGGACTGATGAATCTCTAGACCCGATACATGTCCCGGGTTTTTGGGTATCGCCCGAGACATGGCTCGGGTTTCGGGATAACTTCCCTCATCAGTAGAGAAATGGTTAGGGGTGGAGGAGAAGGCCGCCAAACAACCGTCAATGGCCTCGATGCCCGAACCGGCACGCAGGGCAGCATCCAGGAGCCCGTCGGCTCAAAGCTCAATGGAGCCAATTAGTAGAAACCACCGCAATGGAGCGCACACCGCTAGCCCCTCCTCCGGATCGCCCCTCGGGACTCTGGTACTTGTAGTTCAATAGTGGATCACCCAGGTGGGTGCAAGTCGGTACTTGTTGGACTGATGAATCTCTAGACCCGATACATGTCCCGGGTTTTTGGGTATCGCCCGAGACATGGCTCGGGTTTCGGGATAACTTCCCTCATCAGTAGAGAAATGGTTAGGGGTGGAGGAGAAGGCCGCCAAACAACCGTCAATGGCCTCGATGCCCGAACCGGCACGCAGGGCAGCATCCAGGAGCCCGTCGGCTCAAAGCTCAATGGAGCCAATTAGTAGAAACCACCGCAATGGAGCGCACACCGCTAGCCCCTCCTCCGGATCGCCCCTCGGGACTCTGGTACTTGTAGTTCAATAGTGGATCACCCAGGTGGGTGCAAGTCGGTACTTGTTGGACTGATGAATCTCTAGACCCGATACATGTCCCGGGTTTTTGGGTATCGCCCGAGACATGGCTCGGGTTTCGGGATAACTTCCCTCATCAGTAGAGAAATGGTTAGGGGTGGAGGAGAAGGCCGCCAAACAACCGTCAATGGCCTCGATGCCCGAACCGGCACGCAGGGCAGCATCCAGGAGCCCGTCGGCTCAAAGCTCAATGGAGCCAATTAGTAGAAACCACCGCAATGGAGCGCACACCGCTAGCCCCTCCTCCGGATCGCCCCTCGGGACTCTGGTACTTGTAGTTCAATAGTGGATCACCCAGGTGGGTGCAAGTCGGTACTTGTTGGACTGATGAATCTCTAGACCCGATACATGTCCCGGGTTTTTGGGTATCGCCCGAGACATGGCTCGGGTTTCGAGATAACTTCCCTCATCAGTAGAGAAATGGTTAGGGGTGGAGGAGAAGGCCGCCAAACAACCGTCAATGGCCTCGATGCCCGAACCGGCACGCAGGGCAGCATCCAGGAGCCCGTCGGATCATTTGTAAACGCCAGCAGGTAACAAGCGTACTAGCGGTTTTGAATGACATTGGGCAACACGTTATACTTTCAGTACATGCAGTTACACACGTTGATTATCCTTTGTTTAGAAAAATAAGTATAAGCATTAACCAACACGCTCAAGGAACTCAATAGTATGAATGTAGAGATACCTGTTGATAAATAACTGCTGTTGACGACAAACTACTAGTATTGAAAATAGCGTTTCAAGATGGCACCATAGCATTTGCTTTTGTTAAACACACGTAGTGTTTAAGATCGTTTGAAGATTGATTATCATGTATTGAATAGTATCATTGATGCTTTATTTGTATGATTTGTAGATTTCCCTGATGAAGGTGCAGGAAGCACCAAAATGCATTGGAAATGAACGTTAAGTCTGATTGAAAAGTTACTATATGAACTTATGAAAACTTCAAGAATAACCATTTTTTGGAACATTTGTTGAAATAATGCAATAAATCCCAAAAGAAAGTGGACACACAGAAAATGATGTCTTATCTTTTGTGATTGAACATGTGCTGAATTTTCAGCCCCCTCTTGTGCCCGGGGTGATAGGATTATGGCTTAATAGTCCTACTACACTTGGATTAGTTCGACACTCCCTAGGAGGAGGGAGATATCCTGGAGCACGGATTAAATCAGTTAAAACTCAGGCTGTGCACGTCCCACCACTTACAATTAAATGCTTGCAAAGGGATCATATAGAAAAAACAGGAGGAAAACCCATCAACCTTGTTGGGATTGGGGTAAGAAATGGTATACAAGGAACAATATCCCAACTGGTATTATTTGAAGACAAGTATCAAGGATATCTCTACAGCATTATCCAAGAAGGAAACAAGGAGACTCAGTAGGATTTTTCATCTGTGCTCAAGGCATCATTTATATCAATATTTTGAAGAATGTAGGGCAGGAAAAAAAATTACAGTTAATAACAGCACTGCAATATAATAAATAACAAGTGACAGCCCAGAGTTCTACAAAGTGCATGAGTGCAAAGGTGAGTGGCAGTACAGAGGCACATGTGACAGTGAAAGCAGCATGGACGGCGCAAAAATATGAAATGCCCCTGGGTTCACGTGTGACCGTGGCAGCAGGTTCAAAGTGGGAGGACCACAGCTTATGCAGGGGGATCCATTTGGAATGGGCATGTGGAGGCCAGGAAATGGCAGATGCAAAGGCTGTCCCACCAGGCAAACAGCGGCCACAGCACAGCATCCACACAGACCATCACCCCTCTGAGGCCTTCCGTGGTAGACAACTACTGGATTGTGCTCTTCCCCCTCCACTTCCCCCCATCACTGGTCCCTCAAAATGGCGTGCATAGTACCCCAATCCTTCCTTGGTGACACCGAAAGTGGAGCCCCAATGTCAGGAGAATAGCCACATTCAGGACACTGACAGTCACTTTCAGCCACTTTAAACTCTGCCAGCTCTCAAGTTTATCATAACTACCATTCAAAAGATCCTTTGGCTGTCTTCATATGCTGAACAAACAGATCCGATTTGGAATGTTGCCTTGATCTGGTTCGCAGATTAGCCAGTCAACAGTAAATAGATTTGTCTTGAGTGTTTGATGCCTGTAAGGGGGAGGGTATTACTTCAAAGGTCCAGACAATCTTGAAAATGACAGTAGAAACGACAGACCTCTTTACCTCAGCGATGAATCACCTCAGGTTCTATTATGGCCTTCACCCACAAGCGGGTTATTATTAGTGCCAATTAGACCTTTATTATACATCACAAACATGGCTGGCTAGGTCTCCTCGCTCTGCAGAGGATGCCAGCCACGCGCACAGACCTACCTACTTTCCCGCCAAGGCAATGAAGCGCCCGCTTGTCCTCTTTATTTGAACACATGGAACAACTCGAAAAAAAGACTGGTTTGAATCGAATGACCAACGATCGCAGTTCAAGCTGCGATTGGTCCCGCTGGGGAATGTGTATTTAATGTTTGATTGTATAAACAGACAAAAGCCTGCGCCGAGGAGACAGCTGGGGGCGCGGTGTGATATTTGAAACCTACAACTCGCTGTGAAACGGAGAGGCCTGGCCTGCACGTTTGTGGAGCCACAGGCAGGTCGGTGTGGCTTAGAGGCAGGTACGGTTCAGAAGGAGCCATTTAGTTGATAGACGAGCAAACCGCGTATTTTAAAGACAACCTTTGATCAGGAAATATTACAATTTAAATATATTTAAGTCGATCAGCAGTTTCGCTGACTCCACATCCCACGAAGTCGTCACGGGCCGATTAACCGAATCCTTCCTTTCCAGATCCTGTTTTCTCACATGCAGGAAGCGCGCCACACGCTTTTTATTTGGAAGCTCTACGGTTGTGATTTACACTCCTCTGCGCAGGGTCAGGTTACGCCCTCTGTAAACACTCACTCTAACTTTAGACTTGGCTGGGGGAGATTAAACGCTCCGCCCGGGGCAGAGCAAAGCGGTTACTCATGTCTGTGCAAGGCAGTCAGCGTCCAAACACTTCTTCCTATGCTCAGTGCTAAACGCCAAAATGAAAAGGCCGGTGCCAGCAAAGGAAATGGTGCGATGCAGAAACCGCTAGGCTGACGTGTCTTCGACTTGAAAAAAAGTTTGGTAAAATAGCTGAATGTGTCGCTGAGATATTTTGAACCAGGAGCCTTCATTTGAGTGATTTCATCTGTGGCGTAGCAAGCGCTCCATGGGCCCTAGTGCACACAAGGAAAATTGCCCCCCACCCCCTAACTGCAGCTTCTTGGGAGTAAACTACCTCAATAACAATATGCAGAGTTCAGTGGGGTCTCGGGCTCTTGTGACCCGGTGTCACTGCACCTGTCGCACCATTCATAGTTATGCCTCTGTTTGTAATTTGATTTACAAAGTTCACTTCATTTTAATACCAAACTTTGTCGTGATTGTTGGGTGTGTTCTTTGTATATCATTCTGAATTTTAGATGAGGTTACCTTATGGTATGGTATGCAGATTTGAAGAGCACGCTATCACCCGGGAGGGGAATCCTGGCTCTGAGCAGGTGTGAGCCTAGTTAGATCTAGAGCTTAGTGTGACTACTCGAAAAGCCAGACCTGCAGAATTAAAAATGAGAAGCGCAGGCTCTTATGTGTAGTGGCAGGTCGTTCCACGCTTTATGAGCGGTGTAGGAGAAGCGTCAACCCCCAGATCTGATCCTCTGTATGTGTGCGATGTGTGCAAACAGGAGTCCGGACTAGCTGAGATGTCTGGAATGTGTGTTAAAGCAGATGTGATTGTTGAACGGGAGGGAGAGCGGAGTGACTATAAGAGGAGATTTGGTCCCAGACTACAAAAGGAATGACATGCCCACGTTACATGATGCTGCACATATACCTTCAACAGATAGCTCCGTCCCCGTCCCCGGCGCGCAGGGCCCGATACACATGACATATGTCAAAGTACTGATGTTGCGCATATCACCGCCCCCACACCATAACTCCCACATTTGGGATTAGCAAAACATACCAGTGGACACGCATGAACGGATTGCCTGCTTGTTCACCTTTTTCTGACATTTCTTTGGACTCTGTTTTCATTTTTCTTTCTTATTCTTTTTGATATTGGCCTCTTTCGTTTTCCGTATTTATACATGTCCCCCCCCCCCAGTTGAACTGGTTAGTGGTGTCTCGGCGCTTTTATTAACGGACGCATTGGTTAAATTGTTTGGAATACACTTTGTAGAACATATTACTTTTGTCCTCTGATTGGTTCGCAATACCTGCACCTAAACTTAAGGGGCCACCCTAGATGATGAGTCTCCTAGACATGATTAGAAGTGGGCTGGAATATCATACACACACGAGGCTGTGTCCTTAAATGACACACTCGCATGCTATAAGCCACATTTATGGCCGATCCAGATGACAACACACTCTTTGACACCCCACTGGGCATACAACTGCCACGCCCTGATGGGCCCTTGTTTGGGAAATACACCTTTACCTCAGTTCCTAGATATCATCTCCCACAAGTCGAGGGCCCACTGCTCTATGGAGATGGGATACGCTATCAGATACGAAGTGTTAATTGGAACTGTTGTTTTATTTCTTCTTTCTTTTATCCTTCCCGCATTGATGGTCGTGATATGGAAATAATGTCCTGTATAAAATTATTGATGTTTATATTTACTACAGTGATTTGAAAGGATGACTTATTACATTTACTCAATGTTTTGATTTGTATTGTGACCATGCATCGAAACCTTAATAAAAGATATTCTAACAAAAAAAGCAGATGTGATTGTTGAGGTATGCTGGGTTAGTGTTATGTAGTGCCTTGAAAGTGTCATGGACAAGACTGAATTGTGCATATTTGTGTATGGGGAGCCAGTGGAGCTCCTTTAGGTGTGTTGTGATGTTGAATGTGGCATAGGAGGTTGAGAATGATTCTGGCTGCCGATTTCGGAATGGTCTGCAGCCGTCTAGTGATTTTTTGTTGATCCTGGCTTAGTGGCTGTTCCCGTAGTCCAGGTTGCTTGTGACCAGGGAGTGTGCGAAGGTTTTCTGAGTGCTGATTGGGAGCCATTTAAAAATCTTGCTCAACATCTACAGGTTATGGAAGCGTAAGATGGTGATGCCGTTGACTTTGGCGGTCATGTCGAGTTTGCTGTCGATGATGATCCAGAGGTTCTTGGCATGGGCGAAAGGTGTGGGTCTTTTTCTCTGCCCCAGGATGTTCAAACACAGAGTTGGAGCAGCTTGTAGGGTTTTTGCGAGGTTTTACTGGCAAAAACGGTGCATTGTAAACACCTATGAGGTGCACAATAAGCGCCACAGTCCACATTCTGCTGCATTAGATAATTGCTGTTAATACTGTAACAGGTGGTAATTATTAGAAATATTTTCTGGCAGTCTACACTGGTAAACTTGTTATCGTCATTTGCTATTAATCTTTACTCAATATGGCAGTAATTAGGTTCGCAAACATCAATACCATAGGCTACCCCTTATTCTGACCTCTGAAACTTGGATTAGGGTTGTAATTTAACCACAGCTTAGTTTGAGGATCAGGACACATTTTTCGTCATCAGACTTTCACCAAGAGCAAGAGATAGACAGAAAAGGAGGAAACATAGAGGAACAGAAAGATAGGAAAACAGTAACAAAAGGGATACAGTAGAGATAAAAAAGATCGCACAAGAGTAAGACAATGAAATGGGAAGTGTAAATTGGTTGAAAAAAGGTATATGAGGTGGAATAAGTCTAGGCAGTGTTAGAAAACGAACCAGTAACCCGGCCCGCTGCAGCACAAACAGAGGACTCATGAGAAAAATTTTGGACCCCTGCACTTATTTGTTTGCAAATTTAGGGCATATTTTTAACGAGGTAACGCAGTACAGCGGAGCAAGAGAATTGCTGCTTTGCAAAGCATGTACGGGAGAGAGCAGAACAGCATATTTCTTCTCTCTCCATGCGCTGCTCACTTGTGGTTGGCTAGAACTAATGCATGCTCCCTTGCACCGTAGTGCAAGGGTGTCTGTGTTAAAGTGAGGATCGTTTTTGTGCAGGAAGGGATACCTTCCTTCCTACACAAAACAATTCTTTGTGACTTTTCCTCCTTTTATGTGTGCTGCACATGCAAAGAGCAAATAAGGATGAGAAATAACCATATGTGTTGTTTTTTAAATGCCACAAAGAAGTTTATGTCGGATCTGCGTCAAAAAAGTGATGCAAACCCAATGCAAAATCTTTGGAAATCTGGCCCTTGGTACTGAATTTAACTAAGTGGTAAAATCGCAAGGTGCCGGTATCAGAATTTTCCCAGGGTGGAATTACCAATCAGTAAAACTGGTCAACTTGCAATGAAGGTCACAATCTTTCCTTTCACCATCCAACACCTGCTTCTTGCAGTAATATGTAATTTCCTCAGCCAGATATCAGTACAAATATTTTGCGCCAGGTTTGCGTTACTTTTTTAATGCAAAATTTTAAAATGCAAGGGGCATATTATCAAGGGATTTATCTCCGCTTTTTTGGCTTTAAAAGCCAAGGAAGCGGAGATAAAATTATCTCCCTATTACCTAGCTGTCGCTAACACCAGTTAGGGACAGCTAGTAGGAGATAGCGACCATCTTGGGCCCCGCTTTGCATATCAGAGAAATTTATCACTAATGACATGCAAAGTGGGCGTGCCAAGATGTTAGCGACTGGAAACAGTCGCTAACATCGCTATCTCCTATTACCAACCTTTTAAGATATTCGCGCTAAGCGCGAATATCTCCAAAAGCTAACACCTGCCCTGAGCAGTTCTTAGCCATGTTATCCAATGGGAGGTGGATAACATGGCTAAGAGCATTTGCTCGGTAATGCATGAATATCGCTGACTTTTCAGGGATATTCATGCATTTTGGCTGATTTTTATCCCTTAGGAGATAAACCTTGATAACATAAAGGCTCCTAAGCGATAAAAATCGTCGCTACACGGCGATAAAATTATTGCCGCTAAGCCAACCTAGCGATAATTATCGCTAGTTGTTGGTAATATGCCCCCAAGTTGGTTTTTACAAACCAACACAAATAGCGATCTGTGTTGGTTTGTAACTAAAAGTAACACAAGGCAGTGCAGTGCGTCACGAGGACGTTCCTTGGGTGGTGCCTTGGCGTTCTTCTGCATCCACCCATGGATTTTGTTGCATCCATATCGGCAGAGAACTGCAGACATGGATTTACACCAAAATCTCGTGTCTCTCTGAGGCTGAGGTAACAAAAATAAATCTTTTTATTTCTCCTTGTTTTTTTCCTCTTTGCGTGTCTGCTGCATTTTGCAGCACACGTGTAAAGAGGAAATTGCATCAAAACATAGCTTTTATGCAGTCCTCCCCAAAAAACAATGCTGACCACTAAGCAGACACCTTTGTAGATATGGTGCAGTTCTGCTCTCTCCAGTTCACGCAACATAGCATAGCATCTAGGCTTGCTGTCCTGCGTTGCATCAACTCTTTGTAAATCTGGACCCTGATATTTTAAATTGCGCGTGGATATAAATTGAACATACTTCTATCATACAGCTGATGTTGGTAAAGCAGCAAGGGTTTTCGCACAACACTATCAATACGTTGGGGAGGGCGGAATATTATGTTATTGAGAACGGTCAAGCTGCCCAGGTTATGGATGCTTATCGTGGCTCACGATACACGCGAGTTGTAATTACATATTCTGTTTCTATCTAAAAACCTCAATAAAATCTGTTTAAGAAAAAAAAAAAATTACTATCACAATCACTCGTTGAATGCATCTTTGCTTCTAACTCTGTTAAGCTCTCTACTGTCTTTTGCGTTCCATAAATTCCCCGTGTATACACTCAACGAAAAAACGACTTCTCTCTATGGCTTAGGATAATTTTTATTATTATCTATTATTTTTCATTTTTTAGAGGCCCAGCCACTCCCAAACAACACTTTTGTACTGTGGTTTTGACTTTTTTGGGGGATGGCCACACATTCATCACATTTAGTTTATTTATAATTGTGCCCAAATCTAAAGCTCGGTAATGCATATATTACCTATGTGGAAGGATATAAGTACCGCATCAGAGCTAAGTAACTACCTCATCTGAATTATTACTGCAGATATAGCACAAAGCTTGAAATGTATGGGGAGAGATGGGAGGGTCTAAATGTCTTCATTCCCCTGAAGCTGGGATTTGGCTCTAAAACCAAAGTTTCTTTCATGACCATATTAAACTCAGCAGGGCCCTCCTGCACGTGACATGTTATTGCTTGTTGACGAGACATCCACGCCATTGTTTGTGTGGTCAGACTTTGTGGGGCCGCTGGAGACTCTTGGATACCAAACCAACTTTGTGGGTTGGCCAATAAACCCAAAGAGCAGAGCCCGAGCCAACGCCTGTAAACATCATGTTTACTGCCATACTTTCAGCTTCCTTGTAACCATGGTGATGTGAACAATGGTGGCCATGAGAAAGCATGAGAGGGTGATGCAGTCCTAATAGGGGGTGTATTTTATTAGGCGAAGTACCAGCTGGTCACATGCCATATAGTCATAAGCGTGTGTGACATGTTTTACATGTGAAGGGGGAGGATGGCGAAAAGTCCTGAAAGTGTGAGCAGAAAATGAAACATTCCTAGTTTTAAGGCCTCATGAGAATGTCAGAATATAATGAGTAAAATAAAAATGCAGGTGTATGTGCATAATATAGAAGAACCAAGGGACATGTAAATATATGCCGTAAATGTGACCAGCTCTTCTGTGCTTCCCACCTCCCGGCGCCATCTTGCTTGCTTTTCATTCTTTCTACAGTGCTTTCATCCTTCTCCATCCCATTTCTGATTCAGATCTGTTTCACCACCTGACAACAGCCTTATACTCCATGCACCTTCGCACTTTAGTATATCCACATAATAGTTAAATTTATTAAACTTGGGGGCATATTATCAAGCAGGGCGTTAAAATTATCGCCGTTTTAGCGGCAGAAAACTGCTGCTAAAGCGGCGATAATGGGCTTGATAATATGCCCTGGAGAATTCCAATAGAAGCCCATTTTCACACCAGAACATGCGTTTCTATTGGAATTCACAAGGCCATATTATCAAGCCCTTTATCGCTGGTTTAGCGGCAGTTTTCTGCCGCTAAAACGGCGATAATTTTTAACGCCCTTCTTGATAATATGCCCCTTGGTTTTAAGGGATTGCTGCTGCCTTCTAGAAAAGTATCAATTGTTCCTGGGTGCTTTCGAAGGCCATGGGGAATGAAACCCACATAATATCCTAGTTCAAAGGAATTCGCGTGTTTTCGGACAACTCGCGCCTTTCTGCAGTCGCCTGGGACACAGCAGCCAATAAAGTAAGTGTGAGTCTCTGCTGTTGTTACCAAGGTGCCGCAGAACAAGTCATATTTCAGTTCAAAGTTACTTTAAACAGTAATCCAGAACTTAATTAAATCGCTGCTTTGATAACCCGATAGAAAAAAAATAAAAATAATATCGATCTTTTACATAGGGCACACCAGTGTTTATATGTCAAGAGCTTTGGCTGTTCTAAAAAAGAGCAGGGACAATTAATTGGCATAATTTTCGCTACTTTTGTATTATGAAACAATGTAAGTCATATTTGCCCCAAACTAAAGTTTTGCACCAAGCAACCAACTGAATTTGCATTCCATAAATTGTGAAAAATGAAGAAAACTATGAAATGCTCTCTACATTGCTCATCTAAAAGCTGAAGCTCAGTCTGAGAGGTTTCTAGCATTTGTTGTTACCTAAGTAGCAGACATATTGCAAAATCAAGTTGCAACCTTGTTTTAACAGAACTCCATGAATCAGAATCTCTTTGTTAAGATCTCTGTTGGTGTGGTATATGGGGCAAAGTACCCTATGGAGTTCATTTTAAGGATATTGGAAGTCATTGTGACCTTGCAGAGATAAGACCTGGTCACAGTAACGCTTCCGTCAATCCTCCCGCTTAATTTGAGCTAGTAGTTGCAGGTGTGGTCCATTGGCTCTCATTTCTGGAGACTAGGAATTATTTGCCATTATCAGACTGACCCAGAATAAGAGTGTGAAAGAAGGAAAAAGGGGGTAAAAGGAAGAAGAGAAAGATGGAGAAACGGTGAAAATGGGAGAAAGCAGGGAAGGACACCATGAGGCGGCAGTGGATTCTTGCTAATGAGGGGACATGGAGAAGACATTTTAATGTGTTCCCTTTTCCAATTGCCTGCTGTCACAAAGTGCACTGTGGGTTGTGTCAGAGGATTGCTGTGGGCAGCACCAACAGCACTTACTTATTTCACAAACTAAACAGAGGCCAGGCCAGTGACCAATGTTGCTTACGGCACTGTTTTTTGACATCAGCATTTATTTATATATTTATTTTACCTGTACCGCACTGAACAGGCGGTCAACAGTGGCGGGCTGATGCTGTTTACTTTCGGCAGCTCCCACTGGGCCATTACTCTTTCTGTTTGGAAAAACGAATGCATTCTGTAGTGCAACTCTCTTTCCAATGGAATAAGTGAAAAATACACACCTTTTAACCCTGTTGGCAAGCTGCATTATGGAGGAAAACATGGAAAACAAGCTTTGGCAAAACCAAAAGGGTGGTCCTGAAAAGCTGGTGAGATGTTTTATTTTTAATTTTTGCAAGGCTATGCTACAAGAATGCAAAGAAAAATACATGCCACATAAACATTGCACCAAATGCTTTCAATTATCATTTTAAATTAAAATACAACTGCATACAATTTTAATGGAAAATGCATGTCACTGGAAAATATAATTATAACTGGCGCAAAGAAAAGGTGCTATCGAATTACTGTAACCTGACGACTTCATTTTATCACACTATTATGATTTTAAAAACTCAAAAAAGGATAAAGAATGGAAAGAAAAAAAATAATTGGAGAAGTAAAGCATTGGCCCACCATCCCTGGAAATAGAAGAAATCCTACCACTCACAATTCAAGGAAACCAATGGATACAGTGGGCTGACCCAAAGCTACATGCTGTATGCTGCAGTGGTGGAAGCAATTGTGAATTACTGTTAAACCGACCAATGGAGGAGAGAGCTGACCTGTATATTTCTCAAGTGGTATGGTTTGTTACAAGTCATCAAAAATACAAACTTGTTAATAATGATAAATGAAGGAGGATCCCCAAGTCCTGGTGTCGATTGACCTGGCTAAGGCCTTCGACACTGTCAGCTGGGGGTATCTATTGGAGGTGCTCCAGAGGGTAGGGCTGGGGCCAGTGTTTTCCAATTGGATTTGGATCCTGTATGGGGCACCCCGGGCCAGGGTCCGGCTTGGGTCGGCCCGCTCTGAGGAGTGGACTCTGGGACGGGGCTCTCGACAGGGGTGCCCCCTGTCGCACTCCTGTTTGCCCTGGCGATCGAGCCCTTGGCGGTCTCTATTCGTACGGAGATGGAGCATTGGGGCATCACGGTGGGCGATACCGTGAACGTGATTTCCCTCTATGCGGACGACGCTCTATTCTATCTGGCCTCCCCGAGAGAATCGCTGCCCGTTTTATTGCGGTTGCTGGACCGCTTTGGTGCGGCCTCGGGGCTGCGCATTAACCCTGGGAAGTCCCTGATCTTTCCTTTGGCGGGCTGTGGCGTCGACCCGGGGGGGGCGCCTTCCATGCCTGGGGCTGCGGTGGGAAGTGGAGGCCTTCTGATATCTGGGAATCCAGGTGGCCTCATCCGATGAACAACTACTGGTCTGCAACGCCGACTGGGTGCTCCGCTCTCTGCACCAGTCTGTGTCCTTCTGGAGCACGCTCCCTCTTTCCCTCATGGGGCGGTTAGCGGTTGCCAAGATGGTGATGTTGCCAAGGATACTATACGTCCTGCAAAATACGCTGTGCCCACTCCCCCCGCGTATATATTGTTCGCTTAATACGCTGCTCACATCTTTACTCTGGGCGGGCGGACGTAGTAGGGTTGCCCTCCATACCGTGGTCCGGAGCTGGGAGGAGGGAGGCCTAGAGGCTCCAAGATTTGACCTCTATTATTATGCAGCACAGCTCCTGCCAGCCGCGCGGTGGTTCGCGGGCATGGACACCTGGGAGCTGCAGCTCCTGGCGGGCAGGGCGGATGTGACGACATTGCAGGTGGCTCTGATGAAGGGACGAGGGGCAGACGAGGCCCTGCCATATGTGGTGTGACATACCGCGGGGATTTGGCAGCGGTTTGTCGAGAAGATCTTGCGACGGGCCCCCTTTCATAGGGAACTGCCGGTGTGGATTTTGGCCCCAGTGAGGCTAATGGAGGAGAATATGTCCTTCTGGGACTGGCGGGACGGCGGGTGTGAGACTCTGGCAGACCTTTATCCAGATGACTCCTTCGTGTCCTTTGAGCGAGCTACGGAAGCCTTTGACCTGAACAGGGGACAATACCTGCACTATAGGGGGCTTCAGGAGATGGCAAGGGCGACCTGGCCCCAGTTCCCGGAGGCTCCCCCGTTGACCCACACCCTCAACATCCTTCTTTCCTGCGGCCGGGGGAGGCGGCTGGTCACCTTACTGTATTCAACCATGCGACGGGATTCGGCCCCGCCGGTCTCACCGTCCTGGGCGGCCTGGGAGGCGGACCTGGGAATTGCTCTGGAGCCGGGACAGCGCAAATGTATTGGGCTCCTGACCCGGAAAGTGTCGTGCAATGCGCGGTTTAAGCTGATCCACTTTAATTTTATACATCGCACTTACATGACCCCGGTCTCCCTGAACCGTATCTCTGCAGATAGGCGGGACAACTGCCCTAGTTGTGGCGCGGAGAGTGCCGGATTCTTCCATTTGGCCTGGGAGTGCCCACAGGTCGGTCGCTTCTGGAGGGAGGTGGTGGAGCCCATTGGTTGTGTCACGGGCCTCCGGATTGCCCTGACTCCGCTTCATTGTCTCCTGGCCCTAGTTCCCAAGCCCAAAAAGAGGAATTTGTCCTATAAGATGCTGCAGTTGCTACTGGTGTTGGCAAGGCGGCGGGTGGCTATCACTTGGATGGGGCAGAGAGCCTCTGAGTTATCCCTGTGGCTTAGGGATTTTGGGGAATGGTCCTTGGCTGAGGAAACGCACATGCAGCGCACGCGCCGAGATGAGAGGCTCCAGGAGGACTTACTAGCATGGAGAATGATGTGTGCTGCGGAATTGCCTAGTGATGACTCGGATGCCACCAGTGTCGAATTGTTTACCCCCGAGGAGTCTGGATCCGAGTAGGATGTGGCGGGTGACAGAGTAGAGGGACCTGTTCTAGAGTAGTGCCCTATCAGACGCGTAATAATGTTCCATATTGTATAACTATGTGATTTGTCTTGACTCCCAGAGGTTTGTTTAAGCTGTGATGTCTGTACCCTAATGGGCCATGAGGAGGTGACCGAACCATTCACACGTACTTGTTAGCGATGCCATGTATGGGGGGATTTGTTTTGTTGTTACATGTTAGACTGAGGTTTTATTGAAACACTGACTGTAAAGGTAGATGGGAGAAGGGATCACCGGAAGGTGTGAGTGGGGGGAGGGAAACAAAAACAGCGGATACGAGCAATATATATGTATTCATGCGAATGTTTATGTTTATCTTTCCGACTTTACGCCGCCTGGCCTCCGGGCTGTGGGCTACACGGCTGTGTATTATCCTGTATGATCATTTTGGTTATTCTCATCTGTAAGTGCCTATGAGTAGATTTTTTTGATTACCTTTTCTGTACCTTCCGCAATAAACATATTTAAAAAAAAATAATAATGATAAATGAAGCAAAAGTATTGTTCTTGTTCAATATAAGTTCTACATGGACGATTACCAGTGGCCATGACCACTACTTTTAAAATCTTTTTTCTGTAAATCCCCCTAGTGGATTATCAATATATTTCTCCATGAGCTATACACTAGATTTTAGTGACATCAATTATTGTGATGTTATCTGGAGCAAGATTATGTGGCATCACTTTCTGGGTTTCATGGTCAGAAATCATATAATGTCACTTCCTGTGATGTCATTGAGGTCAAATGGTGTGTGAAGCCACTTCGGTACCCCTTTAGTGAATCGACATCCATGGACTTCTTTAAATCATAGCTAAGGTCCTGATTTATTGTATGGTGGTCTTTACTCTGCCCATTATGGTAGTGAAGGATTTTATGTCCACCACCCTGACATACAGACGACTGCCATATTTAGAGATCAGCCCAGAGGTGATCTCTGACCGCAGCGGTTCCCCTGATGGCTGGTTTCAAAGGCTCTCCACCGGCCTTTTCTTGTTAAAAAACAACTCCCCAAAGTGGAAGTCTGTTTTTGAACAAAAAATAACTAATGACCCCCATATCCAGGGATATTTTTCCATGAGGCAGGGTGTCATTATTTAAAATGTTCTGTTTATTACTACCAGGGGCCGTATTATACATTGTGCCCCGGGGGCACGACGGGCATGTGCTCTCGCTTTGTGTACATCCTGGGCACTTTGGTATTACAGAAGTGGCCACAGACGCTTGTTCGTCCCCTTCTGTAATACTGAGAGTGCTAGCACACATGTTGCTCCAGCACTCTCATAAGAGGGCGTTCCCCATTGGCATTGGGGCGTCACCATGCAAATGAGGGAATCTCTTTGCCTCTGCTCTCGTGCTGTAATATGAATGCAGGCACAGACGCAAATATGCCTTTAGGAGGTTCACTAAAAGTGCGCCACAACATTTAGTCAGTGTGCCTCCTAAAGGCAGCCTTCCCAGACATCCCCCTGCAGGCTGGTGCGGTCACTCTCTGCACCTACCGGCAAGGGAATCTCTCTCACCTCCTGAAAGTGCAGGTGTCATGCCGCCTGCACTCTGAAACACGGGTCGGCTTTGAAGCTGCCGCTCTGTATTTCATTTGAGCTTCACGGCTGCCCTGGGTGTAGTGCATACTGCATATTACGGAGCACTTTCCCTGTTTGTGCCTAGCACACCTTTGAAAGGTGCACCAGGTGCCAACAGGGAAAGTGCCCCGTATACATAATACGGCCCCAGGTTTTCTCTGGGGATAAAAACAGAAAATAAAGGCCATCAGACCATAAGCCCTAACTTGGGTGAGTAGTGTGATGCCTTACTCCGATGACTACTGCTCTATCAAGCCATTGGAGTAAGGTTTCTATCAATGGAGCCAACAGGGGCATTGCTCTTGGAAAGCTAATGGTTCACCTGACTTGCAGTAGCACGGTGGGTTCAATAGTTTGGTAGACCCTGTAATGTTTGTGAAGGAATACCCTGTTTGCCAAACTCTAAATCATGTCCCAAGTTTTCAAAACAAGTGCAGGAATTTCTTTTTGATGGAGTTGTGATTCATGACCCTGATCTTTTTGGTAAAACTTCAGTGGCGGTTCCTCCTCTAAGGAGAAGGAGCGCCGCCCCACTGGTCAAAAGGAAAAATAAAATGATAATGACATAACATTATTATCATTTTATTTATGCTATCGCAGTCAGTGGCAGGGTGGGGCAGGCCAGAGCAGGTGGAGGAGTGTTTTACACTCTCTAAGTGTACTGACTGCTTGGCCGGCCCTCTTGAGCCGGCCAAACAGTCATGCACACTTTGCATGTTCCCCACCAGGGTGCATTACACAGCCTGGTGAGGAACATGCACAGGCTCCCTGTCCCCGTCTGAGCGCTGAACCGTGGCGCTCAGACCAATTATAACACAGCATTGCAGCGTTGTGATTGGCTCAGCAGACCTTGTGTGCCCGGGTGCTACCTGCTGCCATCCGGGACTGGAGCCAGGAAGAAGGAAGCTGAAGAAGATGAGGACAGAGGAGAGGCAGCAGGAAAACGTAAGTCCTTTTATTTTTTTTTCATTCCCTCCCATCCACCCCCCTCCTCTCCCTTGCCCCACCACCCTCGTCCGGTAACATCCGCTACAGGAAAACGTGCTAGAGAACATCCCTGGCACATAAGAAGCTTCAATGTAAACATGTTCTCCACCACCACGCATGATGCAGACGATTTGAAGAAACAATGAAATACCTTTCATCGCTGAGTTAAGGAAAAAAATATTGAAGCAGCGAAAAAAGTACAATTCAAAGTCCAGCTGTACCTGCTACCAGTGATGTGGTTCTGGTATTTTGCTCATGATAATAGCCAATACTGACACAATCACTATTAGCTGAACCAAGATGCCTGCACAATCAAGTGCTGGCACAAATCCAATACATTTCACAATCATGCCACTTTCCGTGCACATGAAATTGTTTGGTCACTATTTCCACTGCATTTTGGCTAGTTCAGCACAAAATGTATACACCTTGGAATTTACATGTAAAACTGTGCACATATTGTAAGAATTTGCACCCAATCCTTTTGCTATCTAACATGAACACTAGACTCCTAGAATGTGCCCAGTTTTAATAACAATGCATCTAAGTTAATTGCTACATTTGCTTTGATGTAAAATCACATTATGATAAAGCTCAAACACAAACAACCAAGGTAAATCTGGCCCTTAGTGACAGGTAAATGCACCCGTGTCCTCTTTTAGCAAGTAATGATTCTTAATTTCATTTACTTCATTCTGATAGACAACTGTAAATAACTATTTAAGTGGGTAGGAAACCAGCTTGGGGCTGATGAAAGGATTTGGTAAGCTGCGGCTCAATGGCAGGGGTGGCTCTCACATAGGGGTATTTAGGGGTGATAGCAATCCATCCTGAGGAAGGAGGAGGAGGGAATTGACTGATCTGTTGCTCTCTCACAGCAAAGTCTACCCGAAAAAGTGCACCAAAGCAGTGTACAGTAATATATTGAGCACATAAATGTGGTCTCATTCAGTTTTGTCCGAATATCGGGCGGTGTGTGTTTGTGTGTGTGTCTCAGCATAGCGGTCATATGCTTCCATACTTCTTAATAGCTTACCTTTCAAAAGGTTGGTCAGTTAGAAGAGGAAGTGGGGTCTGGAAGGCACAGACATAAAACATTTGATGCTGAATATGCACAGCCTTGCCCTTATTGCTGTCTGCTTCCTCCCATCTACTGGTACCCCAGCCTGGCCGGCATACTCTGATTGGCTGGCTGGCTAAGCGTGAACCAAGCACCATTATGGGAAAAAAGAACAAGCATTTACAATGCAATGGTTTTGCCTTTGTTAAAGTTAGAGCTATTGGCATTGCTCTTGACACTCTGAAGCTCCACTCTGAAGCTCCACTCTGCACTCTGAAGCTCCACTCTGCACTCTGAAGCTCCACTCTGCACTCTGAAGCTCCACTCTGCACTCTGAAGCTCCACTCTGCACTCTGAAGCTCCACTCTGAAGCTCCACTCTGAAGCTCCACTCTGAAGCTGCACTCTGAAGCTCCACTCTGAAGCTCCACTCTGAAGCTCCACTCTGAAGCTCCACTCTGAAGCTCCACTCTGAAGCTCCACTCTGAAGCTCCACTCTGAAGCTCCACTCTGAAGCTCCACTCTGAAGCTCCACTCTGAAGCTCCACTCTGCACTCTGAAGCTCCACTCTGCACTCTGAAGCTCCACTCTGCACTCTGAAGCTCCACTCTGAATCTGCACTCTGAAGCTCCACTCTGCACTCTGAAGCTCCACTCTGAATCTGCACTCTGAAGCTCCACTCTGAAGCTCCACTCTGCACTCTGAAGCTCCACTCTGAAGCTCCACTCTGCACTCTGAATCTGCACTCTGAAGCTCCACTCTGAAGCTCCACTCTGAAGCTCCACTCTGAAGCTCCACTCTGAAGCTCCACTCTGAAGCTCCACTCTGAAGCTCCACTCTGAAGCTCCACTCTGAAGCTCCACTCTGAAGCTCCACTCTGAAGCTCCACTCTGAAGCTCCACTCTGAAGCTCCACTCTGCACTCTGAAGCTCCACTCTGCACTCTGAAGCTCCACTCTGAAGCTCCACTCTGCACTCTGAAGCTCCACTCTGCACTCTGAAGCTCCACTCTGCACTCTGAAGCTCCACTCTGAAGCTCCACTCTGCACTCTGAAGCTCCACTCTGAAGCTCCACTCTGCACTCTGAAGCTCCACTCTGAAGCTCCACTCTGAAGCTCCACTCTGAAGCTCCACTCTGAAGCTCCACTCTGAAGCTCCACTCTGAAGCTCCACTCTGAAGCTCCACTCTGAAGCTCCACTCTGAAGCTCCACTCTGAAGCTCCACTCTGAAGCTCCACTCTGAAGCTCCACTCTGAAGCTCCACTCTGCACTCTGAAGCTCCACTCTGAAGCTCCACTCTGAAGCTCCACTCTGAAGCTCCACTCTGCACTCTGAAGCTCCACTCTGAAGCTCCACTCTGAAGCTCCACTCTGAAGCTCCACTCTGAAGCTCCACTCTGAAGCTCCACTCTGAAGCTCCACTCTGAAGCTCCACTCTGAAGCTCCACTCTGAAGCTCCACTCTGAAGCTCCACTCTGAAGCTCCACTCTGAAGCTCCACTCTGAAGCTCCACTCTGCACTCTGAAGCTCCACTCTGAAGCTCCACTCTGCACTCTGAAGCTCCACTCTGAAGCTCCACTCTGAAGCTCCACTCTGAAGCTCCACTCTGAAGCTCCACTCTGAAGCTCCACTCTGAAGCTCCACTCTGAAGCTCCACTCTGAAGCTGCACTCTGAAGCTCCACTCTGCACTCTGAAGCTCCACTCTGAAGCTCCACTCTGAAGCTCCACTCTGAAGCTCCACTCTGCACTCTGAAGCTCCACTCTGCACTCTGAAGCTCCACTCTGAAGCTCCACTCTGCACTCTGAAGCTCCACTCTGAAGCTCCACTCTGCACTCTGAAGCTCCACTCTGAAGCTCCACTCTGCACTCTGAAGCTCCACTCTGCACTCTGAAGCTCCACTCTGAAGCTCCACTCTGCACTCTGAAGCTCCACTCTGAAGCTCCACTCTGCACTCTGAAGCTCCACTCTGCACTCTGAAGCTCCACTCTGAAGCTCCACTCTGCACTCTGAAGCTCCACTCTGAAGCTCCACTCTGCACTCTGAAGCTCCACTCTGCACTCTGAAGCTCCACTCTGAAGCTCCACTCTGCACTCTGAAGCTCCACTCTGAAGCTCCACTCTGCACTCTGAAGCTCCACTCTGAAGCTCCACTCTGCACTCTGAAGCTCCACTCTGAAGCTCCACTCTGCACTCTGAAGCTCCACTCTGAAGCTCCACTCTGCACTCTGAAGCTCCACTCTGCACTCTGAAGCTCCACTCTGAATCTGCACTCTGAAGCTCCACTCTGCACTCTGAAGCTCCACTCTGAACTCTGAAGCTCCACTCTGCACTCTGAAGCTCCACTCTGCACTCTGAAGCTCCACTCTGAAGCTCCACTCTGAAGCTCCACTCTGAAGCTCCACTCTGAAGCTCCACTCTGAAGCTCCACTCTGAAGCTCCACTCTGAAGCTCCACTCTGAAGCTCCACTCTGAAGCTCCACTCTGAAGCTCCACTCTGAAGCTCCACTCTGAAGCTCCACTCTGAAGCTCCACTCTGAAGCTCCACTCTGCACTCTGAAGCTCCACTCTGAAGCTCCACTCTGCACTCTGAAGCTCCACTCTGAAGCTCCACTCTGAAGCTCCACTCTGAAGCTCCACTCTGAAGCTCCACTCTGAAGCTCCACTCTGAAGCTCCACTCTGAAGCTCCACTCTGAAGCTCCACTCTGAAGCTCCACTCTGAAGCTCCACTCTGAAGCTCCACTCTGAAGCTCCACTCTGCACTCTGAAGCTCCACTCTGCACTCTGAAGCTCCACTCTGAATCTGCACTCTGAAGCTCCACTCTGAATCTGCACTCTGAAGCTCCACTCTGCACTCTGAAGCTCCACTCTGCACTCTGAATCTGCACTCTGCAGCTCCACTCTGCACTCTGAAGCTCCACTCTGCACTCTGAAGCTCCACTCTGAAGCTCCACTCTGAAGCTCCACTCTGAAGCTCCACTCTGAAGCTCCACTCTGAAGCTCCACTCTGAAGCTCCACTCTGAAGCTCCACTCTGAAGCTCCACTCTGAAGCTCCACTCTGAAGCTGCACTCTGAAGCTCCACTCTGAAGCTCCACTCTGAAGCTCCACTCTGAAGCTCCACTCTGCACTCTGAAGCTCCACTCTGAAGCTCCACTCTGAAGCTCCACTCTGAAGCTCCACTCTGAAGCTCCACTCTGAAGCTCCACTCTGAAGCTCCACTCTGAAGCTCCACTCTGAAGCTCCACTCTGAAGCTCCACTCTGAAGCTCCACTCTGAAGCTCCACTCTGAAGCTCCACTCTGAAGCTCCACTCTGAAGCTCCACTCTCCACTCTGAAGCTCCACTCTGAAGCTCCACTCTGCACTCTGAAGCTCCACTCTGAAGCTCCACTCTGCACTCTGAAGCTCCACTCTGAAGCTCCACTCTGCACTCTGAAGCTCCACTCTGAAGCTCCACTCTGCACTCTGAAGCTCCACTCTGAAGCTCCACTCTGCACTCTGAAGCTCCACTCTGAAGCTCCACTCTGCACTCTGAAGCTCCACTCTGAAGCTCCACTCTGCACTCTGAAGCTCCACTCTGAATCTGCACTCTGAAGCTCCACTCTGCACTCTGAAGCTCCACTCTGCACTCTGAAGCTCCACTCTGCACTCTGAAGCTCCACTCTGAAGCTCCACTCTGCACTCTGAAGCTCCACTCTGAAGCTCCACTCTGCACTCTGAAGCTCCACTCTGAAGCTCCACTCTGCACTCTGAAGCTCCACTCTGAAGCTCCACTCTGAAGCTCCACTCTGAAGCTCCACTCTGAAGCTCCACTCTGAAGCTCCACTCTGAAGCTCCACTCTGAAGCTCCACTCTGAAGCTCCACTCTGAAGCTCCACTCTGAAGCTCCACTCTGAAGCTCCACTCTGAAGCTCCACTCTGAAGCTCCACTCTGAAGCTCCACTCTGCACTCTGAAGCTCCACTCTGAAGCTCCACTCTGCACTCTGAAGCTCCACTCTGAAGCTCCACTCTGCACTCTGAAGCTCCACTCTGAAGCTCCACTCTGCACTCTGAAGCTCCACTCTGAAGCTCCACTCTGAAGCTCCACTCTGAAGCTCCACTCTGAAGCTCCACTCTGAAGCTCCACTCTGAAGCTCCACTCTGAAGCTCCACTCTGAAGCTCCACTCTGAAGCTCCACTCTGAAGCTCCACTCTGCACTCTGAAGCTCCACTCTGAAGCTCCACTCTGCACTCTGAAGCTCCACTCTGAAGCTCCACTCTGCACTCTGAAGCTCCACTCTGAAGCTCCACTCTGCACTCTGAAGCTCCACTCTGAAGCTCCACTCTGCACTCTGAAGCTCCACTCTGAAGCTCCACTCTGAAGCTCCACTCTGAAGCTCCACTCTGCACTCTGAAGCTCCACTCTGAAGCTCCACTCTGCACTCTGAAGCTCCACTCTGAAGCTCCACTCTGAAGCTCCACTCTGAAGCTCCACTCTGAAGCTCCACTCTGAAGCTCCACTCTGAAGCTCCACTCTGAAGCTCCACTCTGAAGCTCCACTCTGAAGCTCCACTCTGAAGCTCCACTCTGAAGCTCCACTCTGAAGCTCCACTCTGAAGCTCCACTCTGAAGCTCCACTCTGAAGCTCCACTCTGAAGCTCCACTCTGAAGCTCCACTCTGCACTCTGAAGCTCCACTCTGAAGCTCCACTCTGCACTCTGAAGCTCCACTCTGAAGCTCCACTCTGCACTCTGAAGCTCCACTCTGAAGCTCCACTCTGCACTCTGAAGCTCCACTCTGAAGCTCCACTCTGCACTCTGAAGCTCCACTCTGAAGCTCCACTCTGCACTCTGAAGCTCCACTCTGCACTCTGAAGCTCCACTCTGAAGCTCCACTCTGCACTCTGAAGCTCCACTCTGAAGCTCCACTCTGCACTCTGAAGCTCCACTCTGAATCTGCACTCTGAAGCTCCACTCTGCACTCTGAAGCTCCACTCTGCACTCTGAAGCTCCACTCTGAAGCTCCACTCTGCACTCTGAAGCTCCACTCTGAAGCTCCACTCTGAAGCTCCACTCTGCACTCTGAAGCTCCACTCTGAAGCTCCACTCTGAAGCTCCACTCTGAAGCTCCACTCTGAAGCTCCACTCTGAAGCTCCACTCTGAAGCTCCACTCTGAAGCTCCACTCTGAAGCTCCACTCTGAAGCTCCACTCTGAAGCTCCACTCTGAAGCTCCACTCTGAAGCTCCACTCTGAAGCTCCACTCTGAAGCTCCACTCTGCACTCTGAAGCTCCACTCTGCACTCTGAAGCTCCACTCTGCACTCTGAAGCTCCACTCTGAAGCTCCACTCTGCACTCTGAAGCTCCACTCTGAAGCTCCACTCTGAAGCTCCACTCTGAAGCTCCACTCTGAAGCTCCACTCTGAAGCTCCACTCTGAAGCTCCACTCTGAAGCTCCACTCTGAAGCTCCACTCTGAAGCTCCACTCTGAAGCTCCACTCTGAATCTGCACTCTGAATCTGCACTCTGAAGCTCCACTCTGAAGCTCCACTCTGCACTCTGAAGCTCCACTCTGCACTCTGAAGCTCCACTCTGCACTCTGAAGCTCCACTCTGCACTCTGAAGCTCCACTCTGAAGCTCCACTCTGCACTCTGAAGCTCCACTCTGAAGCTCCACTCTGCACTCTGAAGCTCCACTCTGCACTCTGAAGCTCCACTCTGCACTCTGAAGCTCCACTCTGCACTCTGAAGCTCCACTCTGCACTCTGAAGCTCCACTCTGAAGCTCCACTCTGAAGCTCCACTCTGAAGCTCCACTCTGCACTCTGAAGCTCCACTCTGCACTCTGAAGCTCCACTCTGCACTCTGAAGCTCCACTCTGCACTCTGAAGCTCCACTCTGCACTCTGAAGCTCCACTCTGCACTCTGAAGCTCCACTCTCCACTCTGAAGCTCCACTCTCCACTCTGAAGCTCCACTCTGCACTCTGAAGCTCCACTCTCCACTCTGAAGCTCCACTCTGCACTCTGAAGCTCCACTCTGAAGCTCCACTCTGAAGCTCCACTCTGAAGCTCCACTCTGAAGCTCCACTCTGAAGCTCCACTCTGAAGCTCCACTCTGAAGCTCCACTCTGAAGCTCCACTCTGAAGCTCCACTCTGAAGCTCCACTCTGCACTCTGAAGCTCCACTCTGAAGCTCCACTCTGCACTCTGAAGCTCCACTCTGTAGCTCCACTCTGCACTCTGAAGCTCCACTCTGAAGCTCCACTCTGCACTCTGAAGCTCCACTCTGAAGCTCCACTCTGCACTCTGAAGCTCCACTCTGAAGCTCCACTCTGAAGCTCCACTCTGCACTCTGAAGCTCCACTCTGAAGCTCCACTCTGCACTCTGAAGCTCCACTCTGCACTCTGAAGCTCCACTCTGCACTCTGAAGCTCCACTCTGAAGCTCCACTCTGAAGCTCCACTCTGAAGCTCCACTCTGCACTCTGAAGCTCCACTCTGCACTCTGAAGCTCCACTCTGCACTCTGAAGCTCCACTCTGCACTCTGAAGCTCCACTCTGCACTCTGAAGCTCCACTCTCCACTCTGAAGCTCCACTCTGCACTCTGAAGCTCCACTCTCCACTCTGAAGCTCCACTCTGCACTCTGAAGCTCCACTCTGAAGCTCCACTCTGCACTCTGAAGCTCCACTCTGAAGCTCCACTCTGAAGCTCCACTCTGAAGCTCCACTCTGAAGCTCCACTCTGAAGCTCCACTCTGAAGCTCCACTCTGAAGCTCCACTCTGAAGCTCCACTCTGAAGCTCCACTCTGAAGCTCCACTCTGAAGCTCCACTCTGAAGCTCCACTCTGAAGCTCCACTCTGAATCTGCACTCTGAAGCTCCACTCTTCACTCTGAAGCTCCACTCTTCACTCTGAAGCTCCACTCTGAAGCTCCACTCTGAAGCTCCACTCTGAAGCTCCACTCTGAAGCTCCACTCTGAAGCTCCACTCTGAAGCTCCACTCTGAAGCTCCACTCTGAAGCTCCACTCTGAAGCTCCACTCTGAAGCTCCACTCTGAAGCTCCACTCTGAAGCTCCACTCTGAAGCTCCACTCTGCACTCTGAAGCTCCACTCTGAATCTGCACTCTGAAGCTCCACTCTGAAGCTCCACTCTGAAGCTCCACTCTGAAGCTCCACTCTGAAGCTCCACTCTGAAGCTCCACTCTGAAGCTCCACTCTGAAGCTCCACTCTGAAGCTCCACTCTGAAGCTCCACTCTGAAGCTCCACTCTGAAGCTCCACTCTGAAGCTCCACTCTGAAGCTCCACTCTGCACTCTGAAGCTCCACTCTGAAGCTCCACTCTGCACTCTGAAGCTCCACTCTGAAGCTCCACTCTGCACTCTGAAGCTCCACTCTGAAGCTCCACTCTGCACTCTGAAGCTCCACTCTGAAGCTCCACTCTGCAGCTCCACTCTGAAGCTCCACTCTGCACTCTGAAGCTCCACTCTGAAGCTCCACTCTGCACTCTGAAGCTCCACTCTGAAGCTCCACTCTGCACTCTGAAGCTCCACTCTGAATCTGCACTCTGAAGCTCCACTCTGCACTCTGAAGCTCCACTCTGCACTCTGAAGCTCCACTCTGCACTCTGAAGCTCCACTCTGAAGCTCCACTCTGCACTCTGAAGCTCCACTCTGAAGCTCCACTCTGCACTCTGAAGCTCCACTCTGAAGCTCCACTCTGCACTCTGAAGCTCCACTCTGAAGCTCCACTCTGCAGCTCCACTCTGAAGCTCCACTCTGCACTCTGAAGCTCCACTCTGAAGCTCCACTCTGCACTCTGAAGCTCCACTCTGAAGCTCCACTCTGCACTCTGAAGCTCCACTCTGAATCTGCACTCTGAAGCTCCACTCTGCACTCTGAAGCTCCACTCTGCACTCTGAAGCTCCACTCTGCACTCTGAAGCTCCACTCTGAAGCTCCACTCTGCACTCTGAAGCTCCACTCTGAAGCTCCACTCTGCACTCTGAAGCTCCACTCTGAAGCTCCACTCTGCACTCTGAAGCTCCACTCTGAAGCTCCACTCTGAAGCTCCACTCTGAAGCTCCACTCTGAAGCTCCACTCTGAAGCTCCACTCTGAAGCTCCACTCTGAAGCTCCACTCTGAAGCTCCACTCTGAAGCTCCACTCTGAAGCTCCACTCTGCACTCTGAAGCTCCACTCTGAAGCTCCACTCTGCACTCTGAAGCTCCACTCTGAAGCTCCACTCTGCACTCTGAAGCTCCACTCTGAAGCTCCACTCTGCACTCTGAAGCTCCACTCTGAAGCTCCACTCTGCACTCTGAAGCTCCACTCTGAAGCTCCACTCTGAAGCTCCACTCTGCACTCTGAAGCTCCACTCTGAAGCTCCACTCTGAAGCTCCACTCTGAAGCTCCACTCTGAAGCTCCACTCTGAAGCTCCACTCTGAAGCTCCACTCTGAAGCTCCACTCTGAAGCTCCACTCTGAAGCTCCACTCTGAAGCTCCACTCTGAAGCTCCACTCTGCACTCTGAAGCTCCACTCTGAAGCTGCACTCTGAAGCTCCACTCTGAAGCTCCACTCTGAAGCTCCACTCTGAAGCTCCACTCTGAAGCTCCACTCTGAAGCTCCACTCTGAAGCTCCACTCTGCACTCTGAAGCTCCACTCTGCACTCTGAAGCTCCACTCTGCACTCTGAAGCTCCACTCTGCACTCTGAAGCTCCACTCTGCACTCTGAAGCTCCACTCTGCACTCTGAAGCTCCACTCTGCACTCTGAAGCTCCACTCTGAAGCTCCACTCTGCACTCTGAAGCTCCACTCTGAAGCTCCACTCTGCACTCTGAAGCTCCACTCTGAAGCTCCACTCTGCACTCTGAAGCTCCACTCTGAAGCTCCACTCTGAAGCTCCACTCTGAAGCTCCACTCTGAAGCTCCACTCTGCACTCTGAAGCTCCACTCTGAAGCTCCACTCTGCACTCTGAAGCTCCACTCTGAAGCTCCACTCTGAAGCTCCACTCTGAAGCTCCACTCTGAAGCTCCACTCTGAAGCTCCACTCTGAAGCTCCACTCTGAAGCTCCACTCTGAAGCTCCACTCTGAAGCTCCACTCTGCACTCTGAAGCTCCACTCTGAAGCTCCACTCTGCACTCTGAAGCTCCACTCTGAAGCTCCACTCTGCACTCTGAAGCTCCACTCTGCACTCTGAAGCTCCACTCTGCACTCTGAAGCTCCACTCTGCACTCTGAAGCTCCACTCTGCACTCTGAAGCTCCACTCTGAAGCTCCACTCTGCACTCTGAAGCTCCACTCTGAAGCTCCACTCTGCACTCTGAAGCTCCACTCTGCACTCTGAAGCTCCACTCTGAAGCTCCACTCTGCACTCTGAAGCTCCACTCTGCACTCTGAAGCTCCACTCTGAAGCTCCACTCTGCACTCTGAAGCTCCACTCTGCACTCTGAAGCTCCACTCTGAAGCTCCACTCTGCACTCTGAAGCTCCACTCTGAATCTGCACTCTGAAGCTCCACTCTGCACTCTGAAGCTCCACTCTGAAGCTCCACTCTGAATCTGCACTCTGAAGCTCCACTCTGCACTCTGAAGCTCCACTCTGAAGCTCCACTCTGAAGCTCCACTCTGAAGCTCCACTCTGAATCTGCACTCTGAATCTGCACTCTGAAGCTCCACTCTGAAGCTCCACTCTGAAGCTCCACTCTGAAGCTCCACTCTGCACTCTGAAGCTCCACTCTGAAGCTCCACTCTGAAGCTCCACTCTGCACTCTGAAGCTCCACTCTGAAGCTCCACTCTGAATCTGCACTCTGAAGCTCCACTCTGCACTCTGAAGCTCCACTCTGCACTCTGAAGCTCCACTCTGCACTCTGAAGCTCCACTCTGAATCTGCACTCTGAAGCTCCACTCTGCACTCTGAAGCTCCACTCTGCACTCTGAAGCTCCACTCTGCACTCTGAAGCTCCACTCTGAAGCTCCACTCTGCACTCTGAAGCTCCACTCTGAAGCTCCACTCTGCACTCTGAAGCTCCACTCTGAAGCTCCACTCTGAAGCTCCACTCTGCACTCTGAAGCTCCACTCTGAAGCTCCACTCTGCACTCTGAAGCTCCACTCTGAAGCTCCACTCTGAAGCTCCACTCTGAATCTGCACTCTGAAGCTCCACTCTGCACTCTGAAGCTCCACTCTGCACTCTGAAGCTCCACTCTGAAGCTCCACTCTGCACTCTGAAGCTCCACTCTGAAGCTCCACTCTGCACTCTGAAGCTCCACTCTGAAGCTCCACTCTGCACTCTGAAGCTCCACTCTGCACTCTGAAGCTCCACTCTGAAGCTCCACTCTCCACTCTGAAGCTCCACTCTGAAGCTCCACTCTGAAGCTCCACTCTGAAGCTCCACTCTGAAGCTCCACTCTGAAGCTCCACTCTGAAGCTCCACTCTGAATCTGCACTCTGAAGCTCCACTCTGAATCTGCACTCTGAAGCTCCACTCTGAAGCTCCACTCTGAATCTGCACTCTGAAGCTCCACTCTGAAGCTGCACTCTGAAGCTGCACTCTGAAGCTGCACTCTGAAGCTCCACTCTGAAGCTCCACTCTGAAGCTCCACTCTGAAGCTCCACTCTGAAGCTCCACTCTGAAGCTCCACTCTGAAGCTCCACTCTGAAGCTCCACTCTGAAGCTCCACTCTGAAGCTCCACTCTGAATCTGCACTCTGAAGCTCCACTCTGCACTCTGAAGCTCCACTCTGAAGCTCCACTCTGCACTCTGAAGCTCCACTCTGAAGCTCCACTCTGAAGCTCCACTCTGCACTCTGAAGCTCCACTCTGAAGCTCCACTCTGCACTCTGAAGCTCCACTCTGAAGCTCCACTCTGCACTCTGAAGCTCCACTCTGAAGCTCCACTCTGAAGCTCCACTCTGAAGCTCCACTCTGAAGCTCCACTCTGAAGCTCCACTCTGAAGCTCCACTCTGAAGCTCCACTCTGAAGCTCCACTCTGCACTCTGAAGCTCCACTCTGAAGCTCCACTCTGCACTCTGAAGCTCCACTCTGCACTCTGAAGCTCCACTCTGCACTCTGAAGCTCCACTCTGCACTCTGAAGCTCCACTCTGAAGCTCCACTCTGAAGCTCCACTCTGAAGCTCCACTCTGAAGCTCCACTCTGAAGCTCCACTCTGAAGCTCCACTCTGAAGCTCCACTCTGAAGCTCCACTCTGAAGCTCCACTCTGAAGCTCCACTCTGAAGCTCCACTCTGCACTCTGAAGCTCCACTCTGCACTCTGAAGCTCCACTCTGCACTCTGAAGCTCCACTCTGAAGCTCCACTCTGCACTCTGAAGCTCCACTCTGCACTCTGAAGCTCCACTCTGAAGCTCCACTCTGCACTCTGAAGCTCCACTCTGAAGCTCCACTCTGCACTCTGAAGCTCCACTCTGCACTCTGAAGCTCCACTCTGCACTCTGAAGCTCCACTCTGCACTCTGAAGCTCCACTCTGCACTCTGAAGCTCCACTCTGCACTCTGAAGCTCCACTCTGAAGCTCCACTCTGCAGCTCCACTCTGACGCTCCACTCTGCACTCTGAAGCTCCACTCTGACGCTCCACTCTGACGCTCCACTCTGAAGCTCCACTCTGACGCTCCACTCTGACGCTCCACTCTGAAGCTCCACTCTGAAGCTCCACTCTGAAGCTCCACTCTGAAGCTCCACTCTGAAGCTCCACTCTGCACTCTGAAGCTCCACTCTGAAGCTCCACTCTGCACTCTGAAGCTCCACTCTGAAGCTCCACTCTGCACTCTGAAGCTCCACTCTGCACTCTGAAGCTCCACTCTGAAGCTCCACTCTGCACTCTGAAGCTCCACTCTGAATCTGCACTCTGAAGCTCCACTCTGCACTCTGAAGCTCCACTCTGCACTCTGAAGCTCCACTCTGAATCTGCACTCTGAAGCTCCACTCTGCACTCTGAAGCTCCACTCTGCACTCTGAAGCTCCACTCTGCACTCTGAAGCTCCACTCTGCACTCTGAAGCTCCACTCTGAAGCTCCACTCTGAAGCTCCACTCTGAAGCTCCACTCTGAAGCTCCACTCTGAAGCTCCACTCTGAAGCTCCACTCTGAAGCTCCACTCTGAAGCTCCACTCTGAAGCTCCACTCTGAAGCTCCACTCTGAAGCTCCACTCTGCACTCTGAAGCTCCACTCTGAAGCTCCACTCTGCACTCTGAAGCTCCACTCTGAAGCTCCACTCTGCACTCTGAAGCTCCACTCTGAAGCTCCACTCTGCAGCTCCACTCTGAAGCTCCACTCTGCACTCTGAAGCTCCACTCTGACGCTCCACTCTGCACTCTGAAGCTCCACTCTGAAGCTCCACTCTGAAGCTCCACTCTGAAGCTCCACTCTGAAGCTCCACTCTGAAGCTCCACTCTGAAGCTCCACTCTGCACTCTGAAGCTCCACTCTGCACTCTGAAGCTCCACTCTGCACTCTGAAGCTCCACTCTGAAGCTCCACTCTGAAGCTCCACTCTGAAGCTCCACTCTGAAGCTCCACTCTGAAGCTCCACTCTGAAGCTCCACTCTGAAGCTCCACTCTGAAGCTCCACTCTGAAGCTCCACTCTGCACTCTGAAGCTCCACTCTGAAGCTCCACTCTGCACTCTGAAGCTCCACTCTGAAGCTCCACTCTGCAGCTCCACTCTGACGCTCCACTCTGCACTCTGAAGCTCCACTCTGACGCTCCACTCTGCACTCTGAAGCTCCACTCTGAAGCTCCACTCTGAAGCTCCACTCTGAAGCTCCACTCTGAAGCTCCACTCTGAAGCTCCACTCTGAAGCTCCACTCTGCACTCTGAAGCTCCACTCTGAAGCTCCACTCTGCACTCTGAAGCTCCACTCTGAAGCTCCACTCTGCACTCTGAAGCTCCACTCTGAAGCTCCACTCTGCACTCTGAAGCTCCACTCTGAAGCTCCACTCTGCACTCTGAAGCTCCACTCTGAAGCTCCACTCTCCACTCTGAAGCTCCACTCTGCACTCTGAAGCTCCACTCTGAAGCTCCACTCTGAAGCTCCACTCTGAAGCTCCACTCTGCACTCTGAAGCTCCACTCTGAAGCTCCACTCTGCACTCTGAAGCTCCACTCTGAAGCTCCACTCTGCACTCTGAAGCTCCACTCTGAAGCTCCACTCTGCACTCTGAAGCTCCACTCTGAAGCTCCACTCTGCACTCTGAAGCTCCACTCTGAAGCTCCACTCTGAAGCTCCACTCTGAAGCTCCACTCTGAAGCTCCACTCTGAAGCTCCACTCTGAAGCTCCACTCTGAAGCTCCACTCTGCACTCTGAAGCTCCACTCTGAAGCTCCACTCTGCACTCTGAAGCTCCACTCTGCACTCTGAAGCTCCACTCTGCACTCTGAAGCTCCACTCTGCACTCTGAAGCTCCACTCTGCACTCTGAAGCTCCACTCTGCACTCTGAAGCTCCACTCTGCACTCTGAAGCTCCACTCTCCACTCTGAAGCTCCACTCTGAAGCTCCACTCTCCACTCTGAAGCTCCACTCTGAAGCTCCACTCTCCACTCTGAAGCTCCACTCTGAAGCTCCACTCTCCACTCTGAAGCTCCACTCTGAAGCTCCACTCTCCACTCTGAAGCTCCACTCTGAAGCTCCACTCTCCACTCTGAAGCTCCACTCTGAAGCTCCACTCTGAAGCTCCACTCTGAAGCTCCACTCTGAAGCTCCACTCTGAAGCTCCACTCTGAAGCTCCACTCTGAAGCTCCACTCTGAAGCTCCACTCTGAAGCTCCACTCTGAAGCTCCACTCTGCACTCTGAAGCTCCACTCTGCACTCTGAAGCTCCACTCTGCACTCTGAAGCTCCACTCTGCACTCTGAAGCTCCACTCTGCACTCTGAAGCTCCACTCTGCACTCTGAAGCTCCACTCTGAAGCTCCACTCTGAAGCTCCACTCTGAAGCTCCACTCTGAAGCTCCACTCTGAAGCTCCACTCTGAAGCTCCACTCTGAAGCTCCACTCTGAAGCTCCACTCTGAAGCTCCACTCTGAAGCTCCACTCTGCACTCTGAAGCTCCACTCTGCACTCTGAAGCTCCACTCTGCACTCTGAAGCTCCACTCTGCACTCTGAAGCTCCACTCTGCACTCTGAAGCTCCACTCTGAAGCTCCACTCTGCACTCTGAAGCTCCACTCTGCACTCTGAAGCTCCACTCTGAAGCTCCACTCTGCACTCTGAAGCTCCACTCTGAAGCTCCACTCTGCACTCTGAAGCTCCACTCTGCACTCTGAAGCTCCACTCTGAAGCTCCACTCTGCACTCTGAAGCTCCACTCTGAATCTGCACTCTGAAGCTCCACTCTGCACTCTGAAGCTCCACGCTGCACTCTGAAGCTCCACTCTGAAGCTCCACTCTGAAGCTCCACTCTGAAGCTCCACTCTGAAGCTCCACTCTGAAGCTCCACTCTGAAGCTCCACTCTGAAGCTCCACTCTGAAGCTCCACTCTGCACTCTGAAGCTCCACTGAAGCTACACACCGCGCAGGGCAGCTCTGGATGCTGATGCGAGAGGCCAGCTGGGAGGCGCGCTGCTCGTCTTCCTGCTCGTGCTGACTCGGAGAGAAAACTTGTTTTCATTGGGAGAGCGGCCTTCAAAGACCCGGTCACTGCGCCTCTCCGAGTGTTTAGCTTGGGATAAAATGGGCGCAGTGTTGTGGTGATGACAGTAGAGCAAGGGAGGTGCCGGCAATGCCGGAACAGACTCGGGGGCGTTCCCGGCGTCGCGTGACGTCGGCAAAAGGCAAAGAATGTCAGGAACGCCCCCGTGTCTGGTCCGGCATTGACGGACAGGCCCCTCGTCCAATGGCAAGGCTCCGTTTACGGAGCCAGCCAATCAATGACGAGGGCCGACCCAAAGCACCCTACAGTTCTCAACAGGATTTCGCCTGCGCGAAAAGCTGCGCAGAGCGCAGCTTTCGCTAGGCAAAACCTAAAAAGGGCCAACAACAGTAGGGTTTTCCTTTTGCTTCACTAAACTTGCACCTATTCTGTATTTTTTTTTTCTCACAGGGGTGGTTTCCATGTTTAGGGTTTCATGCCTTCTACGTTTCTTAGGACCTGCAGATTTTTGTTTAGTGAGCTGCTGAAGATACTAGATTCCCTTCTCCCTTGATGTGGCTGCTCAGCAGCAGTACTCCAGTTTTGTGCTTTCAGTTACCTCTCACCTTCCTCCCATTGAGTTCACTTGCTTATATCAAGAAGCTGAGGCAGCACACACCATTTTGGCGGGTAAGCAAATTCATTCTTTATTAGGTATAGTGCTGCCAGTGTATTATCATTCTTGTTTAATTACTTACCTCTCCTCCTTCTACCTTCAAACTGCCTATGCTTTATGCTCATGAAAACCACATCATCTTTTCTGCTACTCCGAAGCCTGTTGATTCCAGTGTTACTCAAGGGTATCCCCATTTCCAAGCCAAGCATAGGATGTTAACATCATGGGGAGAGAGTGGGATTAATGTCCACAAAAAGAGTGACTCTCAAGCCCTGTTTGGAATCCTAACAGCTGCCAAGTCCCTCTACATACAGCCATCTGCTGCTGCGCATAGGCGAAGGCCTTACACATCGGGGTTGGCTACACACTGCAAAATGGGCATATGGATTGCCCCCTGCTGGAAACCCCAGCTGTGCGTTGTCAAAGTCCATATGTAGAAAGGGTTTGCTATCCAAGGAAGGTTTTGAGCTGGGTCTGATTGAAGGTCAAATGCTTCAGTCCTCGCTGTAGGAAGGTGGATATCTGACTATGGTTGCCCCCAACTTTTTGCCTAGTGTTTTGCTGGTTAGGACCCCAGGCTTCCTGCTCTCTCTGTAAAATGGACTCCATGTACCTTAGGTACATACCTAATTGGATACTGGGTCGCCTTATCAGGCCCTGTACAGTGTACCTTAGGTACCCAGGGCATAGGTGTACCCAGGGCCTACCAGGGGCTGAAGCATGTATTATGCCACCCCTGGCTGGCCATCTAAAACTGACACAACTGGCTGCACGACAGCTGGGGCAAGGTGGTGTAATCACCCTTTGCTGTAGATATAGTATACCTATATCTAACCCTAAAATGGACACATATATTCCTATCAGTCACTCCTATGGCAGGCCTTAACAATCCTGAAGGCAGAGTGCTTGGAAATATGTGAGATGGTGCTCTAACATGAGCTGAGCACGTCTGCAGCTTGCGGAACCAAGTCCTAATAGCTGTTTCATGATAACGCTGTACCATATACTCTTAAGTGCATTATCAACCTCGCGGTTAAATGCTAACTCTGGTATAACATTATCAAAACATGTCGAGTAAGGTGTCATACGCATTGGAATGCTACCCCCTCGCCAATTCTGGTGACGGGGGTAGCATTCCACCCTTCTAGAGGGACACAACATGCATGTAACTGGGAACCCCGGTTAAAGTTAACTCGAGCCTTGGCATCACAAAATGGATGCTGCCACCACAGACACAAGTCTGACCTCCTGCTGCTGGGAGTCCTTCCAGCGAGGGAGGCTTAGACAAAGGGTTTCCTGCCTTGGGAGGTGCGAGCACCACCCCAGACAGGATTTTGTGTATTGGGTAGGATAGGCTTGAAAGGAATGAGACATGCCTGGGGCACACAAGGTGCCCTGTGCATACACCGGTTCAAACCAGTTGCTGGGGCACTCCAGCCCCAGCTCTGGCGGGAAACCGGACAAAGGATAGGGGGTGTAACCACCCCCCTTCCTGGTCCCACCCAGGGGAGGGACCTAGTCAGTAGTGCAGCCCCCTTTAGCAGGATAAAGGTAGGAGCTGGTCCCATTCCAAATCAGATTTTCCTGAACTACTCTACAAGAAGAAACTCTGGACTTCGACGTTCTGCTCCACAGAAGACTGAAGAATCTCCCTTGTGGGCAAGGAGTGTCCACCCTGCAACTGCAGGCACCATCAAGCGTCCAGCGGCTTCCCTTTGTCGTCTTCCTTCCAGGATCCAGACTTCAGAGCCCAACGAGACCCGGATTCCCAGACCTCTCCGACCTCAACTCACATCTGCAGCAAAGCTGAGACCCGTGGGTGCGACGAGACACGTGGGACCGGCCATCTTGGAAGAAACTGCACTTCGCTTCCAGCACAACTCCCGAGGTAAACTCGACCAAGTGCTTTGAGGACTGAGAAGCCCCAACCCCAAGCAGCTCCTGCACCGAAGATCAGCCCTCCAGCATCCACGAGATCTGCGTGGGGCCCTTCTGCTTGTTTGCTGCTTGACGTGTTTTCTGGTCACTTGCTGGCTGGCTAGTGGCCTCCTAGACGATGAGCCTTTGAATCTTTGCTGCTGGTCTGGTTGCTCCAGACTGGCCCTTGCTCCCTTCCAAAAGAGGGGCACCCTGGACTCTCCTAGTCCGCACCAGACGCTTTCTCCACTCACCGCGTGGGTTGCCTTTGCCAAGGCCTGTTGACGCCGATTCCGGATCCAACACCGCCGACAGCGAGAGCCTGCGTGGGACAGCTCGTGCCTCCATCCTGGTTGTCGAAGACACCTCCTGGTCCACGTGGCTGCAGAGTCAAGCGTCCACTCTTCACCTGATCGCGATGACGACATCTGGTTCCTTCCTGGTTCCACTCCAGTCACTGGCCAGTGACTGTGAACATTGTCCCCTCTGCTTTCAGGTCTTCTACTTCCCCGATCCACCCTTGGATCGCACCGGACATCTTCCTCCTGGTCGCCTGCAGCATCTTTTCTTCCAGGCTCCATAGATTTCAACGCGAGAACCCGACGCACTTTGACACCTCTGCACCCGCAGCCCGTGGGTGAGGTAACGAGAGCATTTCGGTGCTCAAGGGTAGTTTAACTGTCCTAGTGTCCAGTTCCACAGTCGTTTTAGTCCTACCTAGTTAGGATTGTCCGTACTTACCTTTAACTTGAACTGTGCTGTCCATAGACGTTGTTACGCATCTCGCGTGTGAGTTCACACTCTGCACACGCGTTCCGTGGGCCTCCTATTACTTACGTAGTGTTAGTGTAGCGTGGTGCCATCGATCCTACAGCCTCTGGACAGCTCCATTCCTTCTATTGACTTTCACATTCCACTTACTTAGTATATGGTTTGTTGTGCCCCTAGGGCACCATTGTAATTCGTGCAACTTAAACGTATTTTTCCTAAGAGATTGTCATGTGCTTAGCCCTCTGACCTCATAAAGAGTTCAGAGGTGTTGTTATTAATAAATATACTGTTTATTTTCATAACAACCTGTGTGGTGTCCTTTCATCTGGTATTCAAGGGGTTATATTGTGGTAAAACAGCTGGCTTCACATGCCAAAAGAGTTTAGCCTAAAGACTGCTTTGTCCATACTACCACTAGGATAGCTGGTCTACAAGGTTGACTTACAACCAATCACCATAAGGGTTGTTTGGACTGATACAAGGTGATCACTAGAACTAGTGAGCATCATATATCAGGCCAACTTCTCACACTCACCTACTATGCACAGCCAATGTTCATTCACAGAGAGATATGACTACCCGTGAAGGGTTGCTGCAGAGTCTAGCCACAGGCCAATACCTGTAGCTAGCCCCCACTTTACAGTCCTGAAAGCCATGTGTAGCTGTAGGTCACTGCAGATGGTTAGTTGGGCGTAAAGAACTGTTGCATGGTGGATATGTTCAAAATCCCCCAAAATTCACTGAGAAAAACAAAGGTTAAGTTAAGTTATGTTTAGCAGCCACCACCAACAGCGACTAAGGTCCTAGTACCACCCAAAGCACCCATGACCCTACCCACCCCATTGTCTACTCAACCAAAATTACAGGCTTCAACACAACCAAAAGTACCCTCCTCTTTATCTACCCCGGCCCGTACTTTACCGAAACCATCTGATGGTTTTAATTCCATCCCGAGAAATAGAAAGAGGAGGGGTCATCCTATCCATCTTCCCCCTGAAGCTACTCCATACGTAGTGATCATGACCGGTGTTCCAGAACTTTCTGCCAACTCGGATGAACCGGTCTGGTCACTGAAAAACAAAGTCATTCATTGGCTTTCCTCTAATAGACCATTACCACCTTTTTTGGACAATAGAGTCACTACAGTGCGCAGGGTTCCCTGGTTGGGCACCGAACCCAAAAGCATTCAGGGCGACTGTGTAATAGTGAATCTTGCAGATCCAAACACAGTAGAGCACATTTGCTCCTGGGGTGATCACTCATCTACCGAAGGGATAGCCACGCACAGATTGTCATTCTTCTATCCTCCAGCCCCATGGTATAACGCCGGCCCCCCTTGGAGTTGGACGAGAGTGGGGAACTGGGACGGAAACAGAGACCGAGGTCACTGGTCAGGGTATGGAATTAGTAATCTAGCTCCTGCTCCTCCCTTAAGCTGGAGAGGCCCACCCTTAACCAACAGGTATGAATGTCTCGACATGGTTGACTGACCACTAACTCCCAGGTTTAACATTAAAGGTAGAACGTCTACTCAAACCCCAATCATTCAAACCCCATCCATTTCTCACTTCTCCCTTCCCTCCATAGGGTTATCGCCGGCAGTTGAAGTATCTCCACACTTTTCTCGCCTCTTTGAAGAGCCTTCAACTTCTACGGCGGAACCATTTCCCAATTCGTCAGTTTTTCCGGTTCAAGATTGCACATTTGAACACCCAATCTTCACCGGAGAATTATCTAAGAGACAACCACCAACTACATATCCATCTCAACATTCGCTCCCCAAGTTAGACACACAAGTAGCGCACCCTTCTTCTCCCCTTCTCCAGTCATTCATTCGGCCCCAAGACTTGCCATCCCCTGAAAACCTGCAAAAATCAAACACTACTCCGCCTTCATCATGGGAGCTTCCAGTCATTTACTGGAATGTAGCGGGTCTTCGATCTAAGGTAGACCTTCAGTCATAGATTGAAGTGATTAATATGCACCTTATAGTCTGCCTGCAGGAAACCTGGGCTATTGACCCTATTCACATCCTGGGCTACAAAACATTCCACGTCCCCGCCAGTGCGTCATCGCGCGGGAGACCAAAGGGAGGCTTAGCTGTATATCTCTCAAACAAAATACCCCTTTTGACTATAAATGTTCCTCTTGTGACTCCAACTTTCCAAATTTTAAAGATAGCGTTCGAAAAAAGTTCTATTAATATGTATAATAACCTTTCCCCTGCTGATTGTGTGAAGACATTGACTGAAACCTCTCTATTCATCCACGAACAGCGGGCAAAATATTCTCAGATGCTATGTTATGTTGTGTGGGGGGGAGATTTTAATGTCTCTTTGTGTAACAAGTATAAGAAAGGTATTTGTGGGCTCCAAGATGAATGTGACTCTCCCATGACGCATTTCACCCACTCTAGTATTGGTAATACTCTGAATGATTGTCTTTTCTCATTAGAACTTGAGTATGCTAATGAAATAGTGAATCCTCCCGTTGAGTTCACATCGACCTTTCACGGCAGAGGCCTTTCCAGCACCATTGATTACATTCTGTGCTCACAAACTTTAAAAGGCCGCCTGAAACACTTTACAACAGGTTCAGATATCACCAGTGATCACTATTCGAATAGTATTACCCTTATACTTAATTCAGCCACACAAGCTCATAGTAGGACCAGCTTGCTAAATCAGCAATCTTTGGCCATAGATAAAATAAATGGCTTTACAGTAAAGTGGTCCAAGATAAATCCTGTTGATGTTACCAAGAAGATCATCCAAAAAACGCTCCCTTCTATAAACATCTGTTTAGCGGAGACCTCGTCACCCCGTATGATCCTTTCTAGTTTTGCCGAAATATTAAAAGCTATCCGACAGGAGTTAACCCGCCAACACAAGTCCCACGGCAAGGACTCACAGGGGTGGTTTGACGTCCATTGCCGGAAAGCCCTTTCCGCGCTAAAAAGTGCATTGCATAACAAAGTCAGAGACGTGGCAGCTATAGCCATGTTAAGAAGGAATTATAAATTGGCCCAACAAACCCGGAAACGGGAAATAAAGAAAAACCTATGGGCCAAATTACATGAGAGCACAAGGAGTAAAGACAGCTCGCTATTTTGGCGAACAGTTAAGTCACCCTTTTTAGTAGATTTTTCAGCTGTCCGTCACCTAGATGAGGTGGTTCCAGCTGAAAAATGGGTGGCCCATTACTCGCAGATTTTCGGTGATTCCTCCGCCGTAGCCCTAAACATACAGTCCTTCGAGGAAGTTTCCATCACGGATAATTTTTATCCAATTGACCTCCATTTCGATCATAGGGAGGTCACAGTTGCATTAACCTCTTCGAAGACTGGCAAAGCGCCCGGCCCCGACGGAGTACTACTTGATATTTTTGCGAGTGATCTTGATCTCTGGTCCCCAATAGTTACGCAAGTTATGTCCGCAGTTACACAGGTCGGCCTAATCGAATCTTGGTCCTCGTCAGTATTATTGCCCATTTTTAAAAAGGGTGAACGCGACAATCCAGCCTGCTATAGGCCCATTTCCCTCCTGGATTCACTGGGAAAGGTTGCTGGGCGATTAATCCTGGAGCGCCTCCAGAACTGGGCCTCGGAGAAGAAAATCTTAACCGACCTCCAGTACGGGTTCCAAGAGGGATTGGGCACTGTAGAACAGGCCCTTAATCTGACACTCTTAATGGGCAAATATGCTGGGGCGAAAGGTGGCAACTTATACTTAGTGTACGTTGACCTAAGCTCCGCATTCGACTGCGTGATTCACTCCAAACTGTGGGCAATCCTGAGAAATTTGGGGGTAGATCCTCCTCTCCTTAAATTTCTTCGAAAGCTTTACACAGATGCCAAAGCGTGCGTGAGGTACGGCATTAATGGAGAACTATCGGATTCATTTAGTGTAGTAAAAGGTGTCAGACAGGGGTGCGTTCTCGCCCCGTTTTTATTTAATATCTATACAAATGGGCTGGAGCAAGCGATGCTGGAAGACAGCCAGGATCTCCATTGCATAAACACCCGGCCCATCCCAGCCCTACTGTATGCCGATGACTCTGTCATCCTGGCGAGAACTTTAAACCAGCTCCAATTACAACTGGACAAGTACTGCCAATTTATGCTCTCCTTGGGTTTAAAAGTAAATAAGAGCAAGACTTTTGTGATGCATATTGGCAAGAAAGTGAAGAAACCTCTATTTATAGATAAAGTCAGACTGGATTATGCCCGGGAATATCCTTACCTGGGCATTCTCATAGACGATCAAATACCCTGGAAACCCGCCACTGCGAGTAAAAAACTGTTATTCCAGCGTACAACTGTGGCGCTGATGTCTTTCTCCAGGAAATTGGGCAAACCCGCTCCCGCCGAGTGGATGTATGACGTTACAACGCATACTTTTACCACGCATACCATTACAACGAAACTTTTACAACGCAAAAACTTTTACAACGCATACCTTTACAACGCACGATTTTACAACGCATATACCTTTACAATGCATACCATTACAACGTAAGTATTGGTAAGTATATAATATTTTTTTTAATTTAAATTAATTAAAAATATTGTAATATAATTTAATTGTATTTAAATGTAATTTTATTTTATTTATAAAAAATACCCCTGTACCCCAAAATCCCAAAACTGACCCTGAACCCTAAAAATACCCCTTTACCCAAAAACTAAAAACTGATCCTGAACCCTAAAAATACCCCTTCACCCAAAAACTAAAAACTGACCCTGAACCCTAAAAATACCCCTTTACCCAAAAACTAAAAACTGACCCTGAACCCTAAAAATACCCCTTTACCCAAAAACTAAAAACTGACCCTGAACCCTAAAAATACCCCTTTACCCAAAAACTGAAAACTGACCCTGAACCCTAAAAATACCCCTTTATCCAAAAACTGAAAACTGACCCTGAACCCTAAAAATACCCCTTTACCCAAAAACTAAAAACTGACCCTGAACCCTAAAAATACCCCTTTACCCAAAAACTGAAAACTGACCCTGAACCCTAAAAATACCCCTTTACCCAAAAACCCAAACATATAACATTTTAAAAATAATTATATACTTACCAATACTTACGTTGTAATGGTATGCGTTGTAAAGGTATCTGCGTTGTAAAAACATGCGTTGTAAAGGTATGCGTTGTAAAAGTTTTTGCGTTGTAAAAGTTTCGTTGTAATGGTAGTGCGTTGTAAAAATTGCGTGGTAAACGTTGCATACCCCGCCGGGTTGCTCAAAATTGATCACGCTAAATGCCATAGCGTGGCAACTTATGGCGCAGGCGTATGGGGCTACGCTCCTACCGGAGAGCTCCAAACAGTCCAAAATGGGTTTTTGAAATATGTTCTTGCCCTTCCCCAAAGTGCCCCTAACTACGGCAGCCATATTGAGCTCGGTTTGGATTATCTAACTGACACCATTAGATACCAACCGATTCTCCTATGGCACCGTATATGGACCAAAGAACAATGCCATCTTACTCGGTCCTTGATAACCGATTGTTTATCCCTGGTTCACTGGAAAAAGATTCCATGGTTACTATACGTCTTTAACTTTTTGAATTACTTAAATTGCTTATCGCTTTTTACTGACCCTTCTTCACTTGTGGACATATCCAGAAAGGCCTTGAAGAGTCTGTGTGTTAACCACCTCAGAGATCTTCGTATGTGCTCAGAGGTTGGTAAACGTACAAACAGCCATCTAATGACGATACAAACCTTATCCGGTATGCAGCCGTATTTGTCTTTCTTTTTGTCAAACTACGACAAGTATGTTTTAACTAGGTGTCGTTTTGACTCCTTTTTTCATCTTGTTTCATTCCCAGGGGTTTCAAATTGGTCACATGAATTAACTAGTTGCCCCTGTGATGGAAACGCACACCAGTCTACCCTACATGTAACACTTTTCTGTAGCTATTATGAGACCCCACGTAAACGCTGGATAGTCCCTCTCCTCCGACAAATGGGCCTGAGAAGATGCAGGCCTGCACTCCTGGCACTACAGTTTTTAGAAACACCATTTGCTGCTAAGTGTATAGCTTGTTTTTTAAAAGCATGCTTGAAAATTCGACTCCAATCATCTGACTTAGTTTTGTAACTTTTATGCAACTTATATTTAATCGACATTAACTGTTTTTTTTTAAATTTGTAACCGTCTATCATTCCTCTGTTAATACTGTACATGCGACAACTTTTCCAAGAACAAACTATTGTCTTGATGTAATCCCCTGTTAACATTGTATATGTGATAACTTTTTTAAAGGAAAAAATACTGCCTTGATGTAACTGTTTTTTACTATGCACTTTTTATGATTGCAAAATTCAATCGAAATAAAGATTCTGAAAGAAAGAAAGTTTAGCTTTTCTTATATAATATTAATGTATTGTTGGACCGGATATCCTTGGTGTGGTTCCCCCCCACTTTTTGCCTTCAATCCTCCCTTTTTTGTCTGGCCTTAGGTCTATGCACACTTTACCACTGCCAACTAGTTCTAACGTTCTTGTGCTCTCTCATTTAAACAACATGGTAAAATTAGCTAACACCCAATTGACAAATTTGATTAAATTTAAGTGTAAGTCCCGAGTAAAGTGGTACCAGTTAAACCCAGGGCCTGTAAATTAGATGTCACTAGTGGGCCTGCAGCATATATTTTGTCACCCACTTAAGTAGCACTTTAAACATGTCTCAGGCCTGCCATTGCAGATTGTGTGTGCAGTTTTAAGACCTGGCTAGATAAACCTCTTGTCAGGCCAAAACCTGACAATTACATATAAGGCATCCCTAGGGTAGGGCTTACACAGCGCCGAGGACAGGATGCAGTGTATTTAAAACTTTGGACATGTACTTTTAAGTTTTCTATGTCCTGGTAGTGAAAAACTCCTAAAATCGTTTCTCACTAATGTGAGGCCTACCTATCCCATAGGATAACATTGGATTTCCTTATTACATTTAATAAGTGGTAACTTTCAAATGGGAGCAGATGGAAAGGTCGAGTTTGGTGCCTAAATGATTGTAATATAAACCCTCTTAAAATTCTGAAAGTGAGATGTGGAGAATCAGGGGTCCCTACCTCATCTGAAGGGCGGAGCAGACAGGGGTCTCCCGCCCCCACGCCGGCACGAACAGCATCCCTAGGTCATCGGACTTCCTCTCTTCGCCCACAGGGTCCGCTAACCGACGACGACCCGGAAACTGACAAACCGGAAACCGGAAGTGAAGTCCCTACCAGTGACCCGGAACCCGAACCATCCGGAAGCGGAAGTGCGTCTACTACGCTCCACCAGGAACATAGAAAAGACGGGAGAGCAGTCAAGACGGGGTTCAGCCCAGCGGACTCGTGGCAGGAGAAAGCGAACGGCGCGGAACCCCCGACGGAGAGCGGAAGACGAGAGGAGATCGTAGAGAAGACGGAAAGCGGAGAGGAGGAGGACGAAGAGGACCTGTGGTCGGAGGACTGGTGGCGACCTCCGGAGGTGGCTGGAGAGCGGCCGCAACTCGGATGAGAGTTGCGGCGGGGCACGTGAGTACCCTCTATCCTTTCTCCGTGTCCCTTTGTAAATATAGTGTACATACCTGTAAGACCTGTATATAGAGCGTCACGAGCACCCTGCACTGCCCCCATAGATATAGGAAGTGTCACGAGCACCTTGTATATATACATCACCATCCTCGCACTGACCCCGACACCCCAGGCACTGTACCCCTCCCGCTTGCTCCGTCGACCTTAAACCCCCTCTGCCCTTCCCCCCTCCCGCACGTTTCCTTTCCTGGCCACTCACTCCCGGTGAAGGTGACGGTACTCGGTAGTCCTTGTCGGACTGGACTAACCCCACGTTGTTCTCTCTCTTACATATCTCCGAGGAGACCCATCACTCGACCAACATCTGATGACAACAAACTACCGAGGATCCTGAACAAGACATCAACCCTACAACAGAACCCACCCACCACGGCGTTCTCTCCGGACTACCTCCCCTATATCTCTGTGGAACACTACTGTGTGTGCCTTACCTGTGAATAAAATCCTAAATCATAGCTCACTACCTCCGGCCTCCCAGCCTGTTATTCCGGCCCGCCCAACCCACAACTCCACATGACACTTTTAGGATGTTGGCATTTTCTTATCCTTGTGGTAAATAAATAAATAATACCTCTATTTTTGGATGAATAAATGAATAACAGATAGCTCAATAAATAAGAGTCAAGATTCGAGGTAGTAGGAGTTTTGCAGATTTAATACAGCATAAGGACAGGAACAGGACGACCTGCACAGGAATAGGATGGCAGCCCCTAGCAGCGCTGCCGGGGCCAGGATCGGGCAAAAAGCAGGAAAAGGATGACTTTTTAATAACAGTACACGAGCATATATACATAACGCAAACACATAGCATTACATTGCAATAGGCGTAGCAGTGGGTGGAGCAGAAGGCGTGACGCGTAGCAGTCGCGAAAGATAAGGGTGAAAATGGGTGTAACAGGGCGTATACATGGACATGTGATGCAAACGTAACAGAATATGTCATGAATGGGGTGTAACCCATGGAGGGGGCTACCTAAGGAGCCGGGACCTCTAACCTGGTGGTGCGCGCAAACTGGCAATGACGTGTTACTAGGAGAAGCTGGGGGCTATGAACTCTGTGCTAGGAGCAGAGACTGAAGTCTGGAGAGTCAGGGCGACATGTACCTAAGCAGTATCTAGTATCTGATGTTTAGAGAACATGTTGATAGAATCCAAAAGTTATCGGGGTAAAGGCGAACAGACTCTAAGACTAGAGCATGCATTATTCTACATGTAGTGCGTGATGAAGAATATTAAATGACCATTAAATGCAGTATTTCTCTTACATGGAGACGTGAAGGCTAGACAATGACGGAAACTATTGATGCGATTCAGTAGCTTTAGGAATGCAGAGAAGGAGGACTGAACTGATAACTGGAACTATAACATACTCTTGGCAGACTCAGAGGCAGAGCCAGGCTGAACCGGGCACTGCGAGGCAGGAAGTAAGTGAAGGGTCGAGGATACAGGTGGGGGCTGTATCGCTCCTCAGCGAGAGCTCAGGAGACAGGAGCTGAATCTGATGTCCGGGCCCTTTTGAGGCCTAGAAACGGGGACTTTACAATGAAATAACGTGCACACTGAGAAACGTGGCAACGTAGCTTTACATGGGCCTGATATTCGTAGTATTCACGAGAACTGGAAACTGGCATACTAGAGGTGGACACAACTGTAATTGCGTCTTTAATCGAACATAGGGAATACATATGCATATTAATCATGCACAGAAAACATATGATGGATGACGCGTAGGGACACAGAACATGACAAAATTTACTTTTCCACATTCCCTCCTTGTCACTACGTTTCCATCAGGAAACATCAATATTCATGATACCATCTATCATTTCATACAGTATCATTTGCTCGTCTCGAATTATCCTGGAACGGGATTTAGAACGAGGCTTGGGACTAGGAATACAAGAGGTAGCACAAATGCCGCAAATCGCAGGGCCACATTGTATACAGAGGCAGCAGCTGAATATGATCGCTACTGCAATACCTAGAAAGGACAAGACTTTCCATCCCCAGGCGGAAATTATATTCCAGAACCAACCGGACCATGTCCAGGTGCCTGGATTTTGGTGTAACAGATGGGCAATTTTATGGAGTCTGGTTATAGCTGAATAAACAGACGGCGCGTTATTTGGAATGAAAATGCAGCAACTAGATCCGATGACTCTACAGGCCCCGCCCCTATCGGCCAATATGACGTCAAGGACGAGACGATTCTGTAAAACGACAAATCTCATAGCAGATTGCTCTTCGGTTAAGTTACCTAGAGCAGAGGCAGTCTCATTTACTACAGCTTCGAGGGTTCTTGTTAACCTACGGATCAGCTTACTATTCTGGATAGGTCCTATAAAGAAGAAGAAACCTCTATTGAAATCTGTATACTGTTCTAGAGCAGTTTCAGTATAATCGACAATTGGGGACTCGATCTCCCTTCTATGTCTAATGTGTACTAGATGTGTGTTTCTATGATAATCAGATGGGGCTAGGAAAACTGGTGGCAGTAGGAAGGCAATGTAACAGGTTCCCTCCCAATCGAGGGGCAGACGAACATATGCAGTTTGACCACAAATAAAATAAGAATGACGTGAAGCTTTGAAAATAGATTTCCCACTGTCACTATACTTGACAATAGTAGTACAATCACTATGTCCTACATGTACGGAACCATTATTTCGGACACATAATTCGCCTTTGACTGGTAGTACTGAAATAGCAGGTAAGTCTGGAGTAGTATCAGACTGAACATTCAGGACCATGAAATTCGAAGAATAGTTACCTAAATTATACACTTCATTTTCTAGATCTAACCCGGTTCTGTGGGGGAGACCTTGCTTGTCTGGAAAACATGTACTGTTAAGAAAAGACATATCTGTTGAGGATGACGTTAACGTGGACCATGCTCCACACGAACCATTATGTGAAAAAGGATAAGGGAAGAGTGGCAGAACTCCCTTCGGTGTCTGGAAAGGGGGGAGTCGACCACATACCCAACAATTAGTGGCATTGCTGGTCTGGTGTGAGTAATGTAACATGCGGATGAAAGAATTATTTCGCATAGCGAGGCGGTAAGAGAGTTCATGAGGAGGCAGATCACTAAACGTGTGCTCTACTGTAACATTAGAAGACTTATTTACATGAGAAACTGGAAGATACAGATAGAATGCATAACTGGTGCAGGAAATCATAATACTGAGAAATAATATGAAACATAGAAAAACGATACATCGAATTGAGTTTTGACTAACTCTCTCACTATGGGGGTCTATTTTATACATGTCAGAAACAGTCTAACCGTTTCACCTAGGGGAGGACTTAGACAATCAAACTGGCTGACTTATTTTACTAGACCGGAGTTTCAACTTATACTCCTGTTGCGGAGTTTTCTCTAACGGGGAGGGTGCAGTATCATTGTCTTTTGCGGGACAGTCCTTGAGAATAGTACTTTGGCAATCCTTCAAATCCTGGGAAATGTTCTTTGAGACGGGTTTCAGTCCATAAAATTTCTTTACGTGCGAAAGGTGCACCCAGCCTTTGCGACCCTCCAACTTCACGGCTGTACGGGTGGCGAGGAGGACCTGTCGGGGCTCCTTCCAGCGAGGCTCTAGCGGACTTGAGCGGTCGAAATTCCGGACAAGAACCATGGATCCTGGAACGATTTCATGCGGTGCCACCTCGGTATTGTCTGGAAATGTGGCGGCAACCTGTGAACGACAAGAGTTGAGGGCAGACATCAAGGAAGCTAGGTAATCTGTCAGCATATTACTTGAAACATCGGTAATACTTCGGGGTCTAGGAGTACCCCACATATTTGGGGGGCGGCCGAATACGACCTCATACGGGGACAGACCTGATCTGGAATGTGCGACCATACGCATATAGAACAAAGCAACTGGCAGAGCTACTAGCCAGTCCACACCTTTCTCTTTACATACTTTGGCAATGCGGATTTTCAGGGTCTGATTATGTCTCTCCACGAGACCGGCTGCTTCAGGATGGCGTACACAATGAAACTTCCACTGGTACCCTAACAACAGGGAAACGTGCTTCATCAACTCAGATGAGAATGGCTGGCCGTTGTCAGAATATACGACTCTAGGGAGTCCATAACGGGGGAAGAACTCACGAACCAGCTGCTTGGCAGTGGTCGCGGCGGTGTAATCTGGGACTGGATATGCTTCTGTCCACCTGGACAAAGCGCATACAACTACAAGGACATACTTGAAACCTCGACATCGCTCCATTTGAATATAATCCATCTGGAGGACTTCAAAAGGGTGGTCAGGGGGCTGGAATCCACCTTGTTCCACCGGGACACTTTTACCTGGATTGAACTGGCAACATATCATACAGGTACGGACTTTCTGCTTGGCTGCAGCTCGTAAATGCTTGTTGAACCAAATGTTCTGAATACTGTCTAACATAGCTTTTTCTCCTAAATGTGCTGGACTATGTGCGGTATTAATAATGACTTGAACCATAGAGTCGGGGAGAAACCATGTGGCTTTTCCCTTCGTCACCCATCCTTGATCTGTCTGGACCCCTCCTTGTTCGGACCATTTCTTGATTTCTTCGGGAGTAGCATGTAACTGGATATCTATGACATCTTGAGTAGGGTCCTTAACTGTCATACATGTAGTCGGATCTGGAGTGTGTGTCATGTTAGCTGGAATGTCTGGAGTCTGAGCTGTAAGCTTGGCTGTGCGATCTGCTAGATCATTACCCTGGGAAATAATGTCAGTAACTTTCGTATGTGCTTTGCACTTCATGATAGCAATGGATGTCGGTAAATGTATTGCATCTAACAGAGCTTGAATAAGGAGACCATGCTGAATCTTGGTTCCATGAGAAGTCATGAAACCTCTCTCTTGCCAGAGCACTCCGAAGTCGTGTACGACTCCAAATGCGTAACGTGAATCGGTGTAAATATTAACTTTCAAGTTCTTGGCGTGTATGCAGGCTTGTGTCAGAGCAACTAGCTCTGCTGCTTGAGCAGACAGGGTGTCAATACGGTGTGTCTCAATAACGTCAGTGTCAGTAGTCACTGCATACGCGGCGACTAGTTCTCCTGTACTTGTTCTCATACATGAACCATCCACATAAAGTGTCAGGTCGGGGTCTGGTAACGGAATATCTGTCAGATCTTGTCTTGGCTTTGTCGTAATGTTAACTACTTCCACACAGTCGTGTGTGGCAGAATTCGAAGTAACTGATGGTAACAATGTAGCAGGATTTAAAACGTTGCAGCGTCTGATTTCTATGTGTGGCTGGAACAGTGTCAATTCATAACCTGTTAAACGTGCAATTGTCAAGTGCTGAGTCTGTGTTCGGTTTAAAAGAACTTCCACGGAGTGTGGAACTTGTACTGTCAGGGAGTGTCCTAATACTATGGAATCACTTTGTCTGATAGCTAGTGCTGTGGCTGCAACTGACTTGAGGCACGCAGGCAGAGCCTGGGCTACAGGATCTAATGTGCTCGAAAAATAAGCACAGGGCTTGTATTGTCCTGCTTGATCTTGTGTGAGAACAGATAATGCTGTACCTTCGCGTTCAGTGACGAAAAGTGTAAAAGGCTTACTGTAGTTCGGTGTCGCTAGAACTGGAGCTTGACATAAAGCTTTCTTTAACTCATTGAAACTAAATGTATGTTCAGTTGTCCAAGGGAGTACAGTCGATACGGCTGCCTCCTGTGTCGTTAACTGTATCAGTGGCTTAGCTAGAAATGCATACTGAGGAATCCATTGTCTGCAATAAGAAGTAAGGCCGATAAAGGCACGTACCTCCTTCTGGGTCTTGGGCTGAGGAAGACTCGCTATTAACTGGATACGGTCTGGTGTCAACTGCCTACCCCTCTTGGACAGTAAGTGTCCTAAGTATACCACTTGCTGGACACAGAATTGAAGCTTAGAAGGGGACACCTTGTGCCCCATCTCGGCTAGGAAATACAAGACTGTAAGGGATGCTTGCTCGCAAGCACGTTCAGAACGGGCTGTGATCAGTAGATCGTCGACATACTGGAGCAGGGCAGTGTCAGTTGGCATGTGAATGTTGTCTAGTTGTCTCCTGAGTGCTTGACTGTAAATGCTAGGACTTTCTGTGAAACCTTGAGGAGCGCGTGTAAACATATAGCTCCTTCCATTTAAACAAAATCCGAAAAGAAACTGGCTGTCTGGATGAATAGGGACACTCAAAAATGCGTTCTTGAGGTCGATTACAGTAAAGAATGAAGCTTCGGAATCAATAGCTGTTAATAGGGAAGAGATATCTGGGACCACTGGGTACTGAGGAATAATACATTTATTAAGTTCTCGTAGGTCAATCACTAATCGATATACTGGGGGTGCATTTGGATCAGTACGTTTCATAACTGGAATGATCGGAGAATTGCATACATTGGAGTCAGTTTCTACAACTACTCCCTGAGCGATGAGCTCGTCAATAATTTTGGATAAGGCTGCTACAGCCTCAGGTGGCAATCTGTACTGTCTGATTCGTGGTAACACTACACCTGGCTTGAGAGTCACAGGATGGGGTGTGATTTGCATAAAGCCGACATCAGTTGGACCTTGCGCCCATAGATGCTGCGGAACATTAGACAATCTGGGATCAAAATCTCGTAATACATAGTGACCCTTGAAGTCACGTAGGAACAATCGTATTCCCTCTGGGGAACAGCATATAACTGCACCTAATTCTTTCAGTGTTTTAATGCCTAATAGATTTTCTGGACATGACTTAGTAAGTAACAGATCAGTAGTGCGGGACAATGGACCTACTTCTAGGGTAACTGGCTTTGAAATTTCATTTACGATAGGCTTTCCTGAAAATCCAAGGGAAACATTTCTTGAGCCTGAGAGCGGAGCCCCTGGAACTTCGGCGTGACTAATTGTGGTCCTACTTGCCCCTGTATCAATCAGAAACTTTCTGTCTTTCCCTAATACTTGACTGTGAACATAGCGACCTTCTTGATCTACAGGTATCTCGATGAGAGGCAAGCCTACCTCCCTCTCTAGGCTGTTTCATGAATACTGCTGGTACTCTGGATACTCGGACTGTGCATACTGATACATCTGCTGTGTAACATGCTGTGTTGCAGCGATAGGCTGCGGTACAGTAACTGTCTGTTGTGCATTCTGTGGCTGAGGAGTCTGTGAAACTTGTTCTTGTCTAGGCGGACGTGGTCTTTCTTTAGTCTTACCGGTAGCTATGTTGTGTTTCAGAACTGCACACTCGTTTATAAAATGACCTGGCTGTTTACAATAATTGCAGTTCCCTTTAACGGGAGCTGCAGGATGACTGGCTTGATTCGGACCCCTCTTCTGGCTATCTTGAGGAACAGATTGTGCAACTAGTACTTTCATTTTCGTGTCTTTCATACGCTTTCTTTCGTGTTCTTGCTCTTCTCTGATTCTATTCTGGTGGTATTGGAGCATCTGCAACATCTGGGACGGGGTATTAGCTTGCCAGGTACTTTCGACTTTCAAAACTCGATTTTTAATTGGTGGACTTGAATTCTCGACTAATTTAGTAACAAAAAGATGAGGGTATGACTCGCTACTTGTCTTGAGGCCACTGTTGATGCTAAAACATTTCTCAAATCTATAATAATAATCACTAATGTCTTCATCTTGTTTCTGTTTACAGGCTGAGATTGCATCCCAGTCTTCTTTTCTAGTTGTCAATAATCTGGGTAAAACTTGTATTAATAATTCCGGTAATTCTTTACATTTATCTCCAAGACCGGTACCTGGTACTCGTGTCTTATCTTCGTCTTCTAGAACTGCCCAATCGATCTTTTTCTCTCCCACCTCCCATTCTTTTTCCTTGAGCTTTTCATACACCCCTGCGGGCAACAGAACTTTCAACATTTTAATTATATCTGGGTACGTGTATTCTCCCATACGGAGCATGTCTTTTAATTCTCGGTGGAACCCTGCTGGATCTTTATCATGACAGGGGATTAATTTTTTCATCTCTAGGAGTTCCATCTTTGTAATCGGAGTGTAAACAAACACTTGTTCCATTTCGCCACCCGTTCCTCTAACTGGGTGGACTTCTCGTAACGGATTCTGTCTGTCTATGTAAAAGGGTTTACTTTCTGGGGGTGAGACATGAACAAAATGCGGATTCAAAAACGTTCTATATTTGTGGCGCTGTTCTAGAATGACACTAATTAAATCGGTACCTAAACCTTTCCATCTATACTGGAGTAACTCGTTCAGGATATCATGTAACGGACCTGGATCAGAATGTTGACCCTCATACAGAGTAATGAGGTGCTGGATCATATACATACCCACCAGTCGTTGCTCGGCTGGGGGCAATTTCAGAAACATTTGTGCCACTATTTCGTCTGGAAAAGTGGTAGAATCAGTAATCCATCGGACTGCTGATCGGACTAGTTCTTGTTCATGCATAGTACTTAACTCACTGTAACCGATTCGTGATTTCAGAATGTGATCGGTGGCTTGAAACACTTGTTCTAGAGAACCTTGTTCTGGTGCTGGATGATGGAAAGTAGACTTGTGTTCTAGGCGTAAATGGCGATCTCGAAATCTAGATTTTCCTACATACGCTATTCTGTCGGGATTCTCGTTGTCTAACTCTTCAGGATCAGAGTTACTTTCTTTCTCGCTTACTTGTGCTGCTTTACGTTGTTCGTGTAACTTTATTATTTCTTTACGGATTTTCTTGTACATACTCTCTATACTACTGATGGTTCTGTGCTTACCCTCGGCTATATTATCACTCCACTTTGTCAGGGTTCTCATTTCGGCTTGATCTTTGGTCGGATAATCTTGTTCTCGTATTAGACAATTAATCAGAAACTTTAATAGCATGAGCTGGACTTCAGCTTTTCTTTGGCACATGACATCACTAATACTTTCTGGATCATTCCCGGTACGGATGAAACGATATATTCTGTCTAGATCTTCTTTCATATCTGGTAGGGTGACTAGATACTCGGTCACCTTTCTTACGCGTAATGAATATAAAACCATACTATCCTCGCCTGGGACTGGATCATAGCCACATTCGTTAAGGGCTTTTCTTATTTCTGCAACAGACTGATACCTGGGCGTACGCTGTGACGCTTGCATATGTAATTCGGCTGTCGTTAAACGCTTGTGTGGCGGCGGGGTTTGAGGAGGACCTCCTCCTGCGGCCCCTGAACTAGAGTCGTCTACTGATCCTCTTCGTACTAGTGTGGCAGGAAATTGAAATGCGGGCTGAACTGGTATGGCGGGCTGGACCGGGGGGACCGTAACAGGTACTGCAAGGGGTGCCCCGGTGTCTGGAGGAACGGGAAGTGCCTGATTTACAGGGACTGGTGGAGCGCGAACAGGATTTGCATATTCTGGGACTGTGTCGTCCAAATAGGACGAGATGAAAATATCAGCTGCGGTCGGTTTGTGACGTAGCTTGAGCGGAACTAATGGTGGCGGGAAATTACTGGATGCCTCCGGGGTCGCTTTTGGCAAACCCTCGGCAAGAAGAGGGTACATACCCTTAATGAGGGCATGCCTCTGTCTGTCTGACTGTTCGGTTTTAACTCGTTCTCCTATCTCGATGAATTCTTTTTCATGTGCTCGTTCTAAGGATTCTCTACTTAATTCTGACTTTCTGATTTCTTTTTCGGTTCTTTTATGAGCTTCTTTGCGCCATAACTCGATGGCATCTTTCTGTGATTGTCTGGCTTTCTTTTTCCATAATGCCTCTTCTACTCTCATGATGCATTCGGCATCCCACGTACCTGATACGGGCCATCTATACTTTTCTTCTAACTCCTTGGTATACTCTACCCATAAATCTAGATACAATATGGCGCTTATGCCATGCTTCTGATACATAAAATGACCTGAACTGTCCCTAGGCGGGACAGGGACTGCTGCTTCCAGCAGACCTTTTCTGGTTTTTAACTGACGTAATTTCGAAAAGAGCGGCATGACTGAACTATAATCTGGACACAATACAATACACAATAAACACGAAAATCACTTCGCACTCATACCACGACATTAAAATACATGAAGAACATTATGAATAACAGTTCGAACAGAATATTACCTAAAATACGGAAAACAGAATACATGAATTTTCTCGAGAACAGAACTGACTAGAGCAGAAACTAGATGCACTGCTGAAACAGTACGAAACTTACCGGTCTCATAAAGAGACACGTCAGGACCCGTATCCACCGAAGTGGACACTTCGTTTGTGGGCCTGTGTACCACCAACCCACGGACCAGAGTCAATTAGATTGACCCTGTCTAGATACTACCCCAGCGACGGTACTCACCGGGCAGCAAGAACGGAAGGCCTCAGACTGGACTGGACTGCTTCGACGCCGGACGGACGAACTTCGGACTTCTGTTACGGGTGGGCCTCCGGATACCTCGGACCTTGGACTCTCGGCTTGGGCTCTGGTCGGGACTCGCCGCGTTCCTCCACCGTCTCGTCTGGATGCTGGACCGCCTCCTCCGTCTCCTCCGTGGGCCTGAGGGATACTTGAAGCAGAAATATCTGCCGGTGCGCAGAAGAGTTCCGTCACGACTGCAGAGGGTCAGGGGGTCGGCGTGGCTTCACCGACGGGTGGGGAAAGGGCAAGTCCCTATTCGGGCGCCATTATGTGGTAAATAAATAAATAATACCTCTATTTTTGGATGAATAAATGAATAACAGATAGCTCAATAAATAAGAGTCAAGATTCGAGGTAGTAGGAGTTTTGCAGATTTAATACAGCATAAGGACAGGAACAGGACGACCTGCACAGGAATAGGATGGCAGCCCCTAGCAGCGCTGCCGGGGCCAGGATCGGGCAAAAAGCAGGAAAAGGATGACTTTTTAATAACAGTACACGAGCATATATACATAACGCAAACACATAGCATTACATTGCAATAGGCGTAGCAGTGGGTGGAGCAGAAGGCGTGACGCGTAGCAGTCGCGAAAGATAAGGGTGAAAATGGGTGTAACAGGGCGTATACATGGACATGTGATGCAAACGTAACAGAATATGTCATGAATGGGGTGTAACCCATGGAGGGGGCTACCTAAGGAGCCGGGACCTCTAACCTGGTGGTGCGCGCAAACTGGCAATGACGTGTTACTAGGAGAAGCTGGGGGCTATGAACTCTGTGCTAGGAGCAGAGACTGAAGTCTGGAGAGTCAGGGCGACATGTACCTAAGCAGTATCTAGTATCTGATGTTTAGAGAACATGTTGATAGAATCCAAAAGTTATCGGGGTAAAGGCGAACAGACTCTAAGACTAGAGCATGCATTATTCTACATGTAGTGCGTGATGAAGAATATTAAATGACCATTAAATGCAGTATTTCTCTTACATGGAGACGTGAAGGCTAGACAATGACGGAAACTATTGATGCGATTCAGTAGCTTTAGGAATGCAGAGAAGGAGGACTGAACTGATAACTGGAACTATAACATACTCTTGGCAGACTCAGAGGCAGAGCCAGGCTGAACCGGGCACTGCGAGGCAGGAAGTAAGTGAAGGGTCGAGGATACAGGTGGGGGCTGTATCGCTCCTCAGCGAGAGCTCAGGAGACAGGAGCTGAATCTGATGTCCGGGCCCTTTTGAGGCCTAGAAACGGGGACTTTACAATGAAATAACGTGCACACTGAGAAACGTGGCAACGTAGCTTTACATGGGCCTGATATTCGTAGTATTCACGAGAACTGGAAACTGGCATACTAGAGGTGGACACAACTGTAATTGCGTCTTTAATCGAACATAGGGAATACATATGCATATTAATCATGCACAGATAACATATGATGGATGACGCGTAGGGACACAGAACATGACAAAATTTACTTTTCCACATCCTAACCATTTGGTGCCTACTGTCAAGTTCCTACTTACGTTTCCGCAGGAACGTTATGCAAAGATGAAAAGGTCCCAACCTCTCTTGATCACGTATTGCACCCAACTACGTCAAAGTGACAACGGTAACCAGGGGAAGAAGTGAAAATAAGGAACGAAGAATGTCCCACAGCGTCCCTGACTTGTGGACAAGACCAAACAGCAAGGTGAGATCTCTGTTGAACAAAAGATAGAAAGTGTGAGTATACAGGGAAGTTCTGCTCCTATAAGTCTATATAGGAAAATATGAGCAGTTCTAACTACCTGGATAGTACCCTTCCTCCACTATTATTGATAGATTGATTGGGTGGGGGATGTGTCTTTATCTAAAGGGATAGAAAGGAAGAACTTCACTAAAGAATACAGGAAATAGAAAAGAGAAAAGAAAAAAGAAAAGCACACTAAAAGCCACCGATGGGCACATGATTACTGTGTTTGTAACTTCTGGACTAATTTCTAGTGTAAAGCCAAAGGAGAGTAGAGGTAGTCAAAAAAATTACGTAAAACTAAATAAAGTCCACCTTGTCATCAGGTAGATTTAACAGAAATCCCTTTGCTTTCAGGAATGAACCAAGGCAGGAAAAAAACAGATCTCCAAGGACATAGGTTCCACATCATATAAGTATCAACGTAATTTAAAAATAATAAGTGTGTTCAGCGCTAGAAGCTCTGTTACCGTAAAGGATTAATGCAGCTCTTTGTTCCTTTTTTCTATTGCTTTTTCAGGGGGTTTTATCTGACAAACAGTCCCGTGGGAGCCGGGATAGAACTGAGGAGCAAATACGAGGAGCGACCCACAAAGCGACCAGGAAACCAAGGAAGGAGAGCAAGAGGCCATGAGCAGGAGACGTGATGAAGAAGGAAGCAGGACACTGGAGACTCGAAGAAGGGTCAGAAGAAACCGCAGACCCGGAAGTTCAGGTAAGAAACCGGAAGGGAATACTGTGAGTCCCAAAGCTGGAACAAGAAGCGTTTCAGCTCGGGATCGGAAATCGGAGAGGCTTTGAACTCTGTTGCCGGTTCCCACGCATGCGTGATTGCGGGTCTGGCACGTGGGCGTGAGACCGGCAGGCCTGTATCCTGGGTCACATGACTAGGTGTAGCTGGCAGTTGGTCATTGTGCATTGCTCCCAGACAGTCTAACTAAGGTGAATAGGTGTTGGGTGGATGGACCATCTTTGACTTGATGAGGGGGAGGTGCTGTCAACTATTACACTTGCACACCACAGAGCCACAGAGCCTCTGCCCGAGCACACTCCCAAAGGATCTGACACTAGTCTTTTATGACCCCAGAAAAACTGGGGCCATGTCAGGGAAGCAGGAAATTCTAAGCACCTTTGGGGTGGAAGCCTCCAGAAACTTCTCCTATCTCAAAGTGAGCACCAGGTGTAAAGAAATTGACCCTTAGACCCTTTGTGCCAAGTTACCAGAGGGCTAATCACATGTTAATTTGGGGTTTGCTTGTGACTTCACCCTGACAGGAATTCACCCCTCTGAACCAGTAACCAAATTTCCTACACGTATGTTTGAAAAAATCTTAGATATTACCTGGAAAAACACTGTTAAAGTGATGCTATGGTTTTGAATTTCAGAAAACCACCGAAATGAACAGGTTATGGTTAGGATCACAATTATTAATTTGCAGAAAACTCATGCAAACCATAACTGGCACAGCAAACAGTGCCCTTTTCGAGTGATATTGATTTTAAACTGTGATTCTGTGGACTGCAGTGTAGTTTATACATGTGTGGTATTCCCCAAAATATTTTGCCTTCACTCCCTGATTTTTGCTGAACTAATTTTTGTTGCCATTAGGACTCTGGGCACTTTACCTCTTCTAACATGTTCTAAAGTGCATGTGCTCCCTGCTTAAAACATGGTAATATTGGCCTACAACAGACAAGTTTCAGGCCTGCCACTGTATCCTGTAGTATGTACCACCACAGGGGCAGCCCTAACCACCTGAACCAGGGGCTATATTGATTTCTGCAAACAAGGTTCAAATGTATACAACAAACATTAACAATTCATAACAGTAAAGGAATTCATTCGGCCCATGAACGAAAAGTGAAAGGATGTACCTGTGAATATAGAAAAATAAAAAATTTATTGAAATTTAAAAACATGTAAAGCTCAGATTTGTTGTCGGTGTAACAAAAACATTAGGAAAACATATAGAAAACCAAACAAGTGGCAAACACACAGAGGTTACATAAACAAAAGAGTTCTAAAAAACCATATAGAAACTCCTGTACACAGAACAATGTGTCCTCCTTAATTAGTGGCCACAGTAGCGTCGACGGCGTTTTGACCGTTGTCATGAATACATGGTCATCCTCAGGACAAAATGTTAACTGAGCTTTAGAAATTGCAGCGTTTGTAAAATTGCTGTGAGTCAGAGCCACAAAGTGCTAGCAGCATCAATATTAAAAATAGCCAAAAGCTATAGTCAATGTTTCAAAATTCAATCCTTTGTCCGAGTAGATCACAGGAACTAATCCTCACTCGGTCCGAAAAAGGTGACCACAATTCAATCAATGTAGTGGCCCCGAACAGTTGGACTGCAGTGTAGTTTATACATGTGTGGTATTCCCCAAAATATTTTGCCTTCACTCCCTGATTTTTGCTGAACTAATTTTTGTTGCCATTAGGACTCTGGGCACTTTACCTCTTCTAACATGTTCTAAAGTGCATGTGCTCCCTGCTTAAAACATGGTAATATTGGCCTACAACAGACAAGTTTCAGGCCTGCCACTGTATCCTGTAGGGCAGTTCTAAACTGCTATTTTCAACACGGCATACCTTTTGCCATGGGTTACCTAAACACATTTAAAAAGGGCTAACTTCAGATTGGGAGCTGGTAGAGGTATGTTGTTTACACTCAAATTGATTGTAATTTAAAATCTTCTTTAATGGCAAAGGTGGATTTTAAAGTACTATTCTAAAATGGACCCTTTTAGAAAGTTGGCATTTTTCTGCCTAAACCAAATGTTCCTTTTTGCCAGTTTCCACAGTCAGTGAATAGCTTTCCTGTGGTGTTTAGTATATTCCTCCCAGACATAGTCACACAAGGGCCTTGGGTGTGGGACAGGGTGTTGCTTCCCTGAGCAGGATGTCATGGGGTGGTGGGGGTGGCACTGATCCTTCCTGATCTTCAAAAGCCTCCAGGCTTTCCCACCCCTCCCTGACTTCTAAGGGCTGACTGCCCTGCCACTGAAAACACAGATCACACCTAGGCTTGTCTGTCATTTGTTGAATCTAGCAAGTTTGGAGCCAAACCCCAGGAAGGGGGGAGATTAGACAAACGGGGTCTCCCCATCCACAGACTTGCCCTGGGAATAAAAATGGCACTCTAAGAACCTGAATTCATAGCACTCCTGAACCTGTGGGAGTTTAAGAAGAAGGACTGCCCTGCTACTTGAAGAGCTGCCTTGCTGTCTGAAAAAGGAAGTTTGGACCTGATTGCCTTGATCCCAGGCTACCCAGAGTAACTCCAAAGGTCAGTTAGCTGACCTCCTGTGTGAACCACAGGGACACAACAAGCTTACAGAGGTTTTCCTGCACCTGCCATGCTGACCAGCTGCAACTGGACCTGCTGGATATTTCCCACAGGTCCTGGACCCTTGACTGGCATCAGTGAGAGCTGCTCCTAAAAGATAAGGTGAAAATCCTGAAGTTTACATATTTTGTGACCACAAGCTGGCCTGTTCACTCCAAGACTCTGCCACGCAGACACCCTCCAATGAAAAGTTCCAGCAAGAGCTGCTCTTCACACTGACAGCGACCGTACGGTACGAGCGGCAATGAGAGACATGCACTTTGTGCTACAGGGAAAACAGCCTGTAGCAAATGCCAACACAAAGCTCCAAGGACGACCAGCTCTTGACAGTCCAGTGTGACTGTCAAGGGATGCTTGAACTGCTCTTTGCACCAAAAAGCCTCCTCATCGTGGCCTCCTCCAATGCAAACAGAACTCTTTGTGCTAGGACTTGAGAAGCTAACTTTCATTCGTACTAACCTGGTCCCAGTATTCGGGCCACACTACAAAGCAGTCAGCCTGAACGTGTGATTTTCCCCCAGTCCAGCACGACTAGATAACCACGAGTGACGCTTTCTGCTTTTTAGAGTTGTTTTACTGATTGGGTTTTTGTCGTGCTGGTATAATTTTTTTAATAAAAATGTACTCTATTTGTCTGAATTGGTTTGGGATTTTTCTTGTGTTGGATTTTCTCTTTGTTACAGTTTGTGTGCAGGGTAAATACTTTACACCTTGCATCTAAGTTGAGCCTGACTGCATTTGTGCCAGGCTGCCAGAAAGTTAAGCACAGGTTAATTTGGTGGCACCTCAGTTCACCCAGACAAGGATTGTGGTTGTTGCTTGAGTGGGGCTTCCACCCCTCTCAACCAATAACCCACTTTCTTACAAACTGCTCCAATTGTAGCCATTAGAACTAGACACTGAAGCCCTTTTTTATCAAGTTTTCATGCAATGCAACGCAGCCAGCCAACTTGCTGTGCAGCACTGCGTGAAAGAGAAAGAGCAGGAATGTGCTGTGTTTACAATTATACTGCACATTCCAGTCCTTTCCTGGTCCTGGCACACTTTTTTGCTGCCTAGCACCAATGAAGGCACCCTTGAGTTATGTTGCAGGGGTGCCTGCATTATAAGCAGCATTGTTTTCGTGCAGGAAGAAACACCTTCCTGCTCAAATACTATCCTGTGAGGCATTTCCTCTTTCTATGTGTGCAGCAGAATGCAGCACATGTTGAAAGAGAAAAAAACGAGGAGAAATACAAATATTTCTCCTTGTTACACCTCACCTGGAAAGGGTAGCATTTTGACACATTCCCAAGTCTACCACTAATAGTAAATTTGGGAATGAGCCAAAATTCATGGGTGAATGAGTGGGAACACCCACACTGCACCCATGGAATGCCTCCTTGCCGTAGAGTAACTCAACGCAGCGATTTGCACTTCCTTGAGTTACTTGAAATTTACCAATCCACGCAAGGTGACTTGATAAATCTCACTTAAGTTATGCATCAACCTTATGCCCCCTTGTGTGGTGCAATGGCAATGCTAAACTTTGATACATTTGGCCCTGAGAATCTTGGCACTTGAAAATCTCTCCATTTACTTAATGTGAGTAGGACACTTATTGTTTGGGTGGTCATGTGTTGCTCAAAGTGATTTTTATATTTTTGGTTGGAACCTTAGGACCTGATTATGAGTTTGGTGGTGCGGTGCTGGGTCTGCCCTACCGCCGCACTGCCAAAGCCATTGTCGAGCCACCTGCCAGATTAGGAGTTTCTCTCTGTCTGATGGGCTTTTTTTTGGCGTTCCCACGGTGGTGCCTCTAAAAATGGGCACTGCAATGGAAATGCCAAAAACAGTTCCTGCACGGCGTGGACTTAAAAGTCCATGCCGTGCAGAAACAGGGGTGCCTGTAGACAGGGGACACAAGTTGTGCCCCTTGCATGTCCCCCAGGGGGCAGAGGTACCCTTTGTTTCCTCTCTGCCACGGTTTTCATGGTCGAGGAACCGCCATGAAAATCATGGTGCAGAGGAAACACCTAATATGCTTGGCAGGACGTCGGCGGTCAGCGAAGTATATTGATGCCTCCTGACTGCTGTAATGCCGCCAAGGAATGGCAGTTCCCTGGCGGCTGCAGCAGGGCAATGGCAGTCTGACTTCCCTAATCATAATAGGGTAGTTGAGAGAATGCTGCCACCGCACCCCCAAGAGTCTGACAGACCACGGACCGCCATACTTGTAATTGAGCCCTAAATGTTGAACTCAGAGCGAGTAATCATTTATACAGCTGGCCATATTTGCTACACTGTATTTCCTTCTCAGATAAATCTTTTTCATTCAAAAATTCATGCTAAATGCAAAGAGTCATGAAGGGCCTGATTTATAACTCAGTGGACGGGTTACTCCGTCACAACGGTGATAAATTTATCCTGCCGGTCTAAATATAAATCCCATAGGAAATAATAGGATTTATATTTCGGCAGACGGGATGTCTGTCACAGTTGTGACAGAGTAACCTATCCGCCGAGTTCTAAATCAGGCCTTAAGTCTGCCTAGCTGACTTGAGTGCAGTGATGTAGGATAACAACAGTCAAGAGGAGAATCTTATAAAAATCTATTGCATAGCACGGAAACACTGTAAAATGTTTGGGATTATTATCCCAGTTTTGCCTATTCGTTTCATTTTCCTTTAAAAAACACTTCATTGAAAAATGTAGCACAGATTGATATTAAGTGTATTAACTGTTATGCCATGTGTCATGTTGTATTTGAGTTTATAACTCCTACTACCTCATAGAGCAACGATTGGCTGTGCAGTTTTCTATCCCTGTAAAATAGAGTGCCCAAAAAACAGAAACCCTGTGACAACAGTAGTAAACAACACTACTCAGACATGATACTTCCCATTTACCAATGATTGCCCCTGTACAACAAGAAAATACCTCAATGGTACACAAGTCAGAAAAAGAAGCAAAAACAGTAAAATAACATGCACCACATTATATTTGAAGACCTTTTGTGAGAAAGTGGCTCTATATGTACTGGACCAAAGTAAGGTGCAGTGTGTATAGAGGCCACCAACCCCAGAGGTATAACAAAGGTTAAAGTCAGGGCTGACCTTACTCTCAAAAGTGGTAGCTTGGTCTAGCAGTAAGGCAGTACCAGAGGACAGTGTAAAGCATTTGTTGTACACACTCAATCAGCAAAAGGTTTCGCACACTCAAGGACTGAACTCCAGGCCAATTGTTTTTTTATCAAAAGATATAGTTGTTTTATTTTTAGAACCAACAGGTATCAAACTATACTTTTCTCAGTGATGAGTAATCTCAGGTTTTTGCTTTGCAGAAAGGCAATGACTTTGTAAACACAATAGGTACAGGGGTTGCAATAGGCAACCCAGTTCTACACACAATTTAGCATTGAGCTCAATGGGTTTTTTCTACACAATTACAGTTGATTACTTTGCAGATTACTTTTGTAAGTCCAAGACTGGATCCTAGATTCAGTCCTAGGGTCTAAGCTGGAAACAGTTTAGTAAAAACGTTTTGGTTATTGAAATGATTTTTAAGGAATAAAAAGGTTGTTCAAAAGTTCACACTTAGAAACTTTTCAGTGAAAATCTGGCAATGTTATCCAATTGGAGAAAATTCAGGTTACAGGTAAAGTATGTTCTCGTTACTTTTGTAATTCAGAACTGGGCTCCTAGGTCCAGCAATGGGATATCTACGTAGGACAGGTGAGTAATTACGTTTCAGTAGTATGTCCGAATTTTAAAGAATATTTCAAGTTTCCAAAAGTAGACACTTAAAAGAAATTTCATAGAAAAGCAGACAATGGATTCCTATGGAAAATATACAGGTCAATGGTAAACCGGGTGGGATTACTTTTGTGGTTCAGTACTGGGCTACAAGGTACAGTACTGGCTTCTCTTCTGATCACAGGTAAGTACTTCGGAATTTGTTACTCAGCTGATTTTATAGGAATATTTTAAGTTTTCAAAACTGCACACTTAGATTTTTCGAGTCAAACCAGTCAATGTTATCCAATGGCAGGTAAGTGAGGTACCGGTTTCCAGGTGAGTACTCGGCTGGGGAAGTTAAGGTTCTGGGCATAGACTCAGGGGTCCCCCAGGGTCAGGTAGGTACAGTTGGTTCACCCTCACCCGGCACAGGGGCACCCTGTGCAGAGGTAGTTAGGACAATGTTAGCCCATGAGGGGCAGGGGGCCTTCGGTTGGTGGCTGCTGGCTAGCAGGCCACACGGCTGTGGGAGCTGGACTCCTGGTCACTTACTCATGGCAAATGGGGAAGTAGGATAGGGCAAAGGTTGCGCTGCCAGAGGCAATGGGGCGGCTGGGTGCAGGTTGCTTTTGAGACGTCGGGCGTTCAATGTTATTCAATGGGAAAGGTAAAAAGGGAACAAAGGCTGCAGACTCGGGGACGGTGATTCTTCAGGTGCGACCAGCACTGAGAGGTAAGTTGGGATCCTGGAGAAGAGGTAGGTACCCCAAAGGGAGGCACAGGGAGCCGCAGGGCGCCGGAAGCAGGGGTGTCTTTGGGTGTTGGGAAATCTTACCCTCGGCTGGTCGCGGTAGGAGGGGTCCCTGGTTCTGAGGCTGCAGGCTTCATCTGGTTCGTCGAGGAGGGTCTTTGGCACTGGACTTTGGGTCTCAAGTCGTGGTCTTGGATCACTCGGGCACGGGCCGGGCTCGGCGGGTGCAGAGTGGGCCGGTCTGGAGTTTCCTGGCTGGCACCAGGGGTTGGTTGTTGAAGCAGAGCCTCTGCTTATGGGAGTCCCAGTCTTTAAGAGGGTCAAGGCAGGCAGGTCCTCCGGGTGTCCCAAGGTTGCTGTCCACAGGAGTCGCCAGGATTAAGCAGGAGCAGGTTCCAGGATCGACAGACCGGTAGGGCTGGGGCCAAGTCAGTGGGTGTATTCTGGTTGTGAGCTGCTTCTTCTTGATCTTCTTTCTTCTTTCCGGGATCTGAGGAAGGAAGGTTCAGGGCAAGGGCAGGGACCAATAGGTCCCTGTCCTGGGGTGGGTACACCCCCTAGCCTGCTCCTCTCCGGTGGGAGGGGGGCAGGACCTAGCTGTGATTGGACAGGGCTCCCCATCTTCAAGATGGCTGGAGCCCGGGGTCGTGCTTCACCTCGCCTCCCCCACCTGAGGGGTTGACACAGGCTGGCACACCCCCCTTCCTAATGTAGGGTTTCCCGCTAGTCTTCCCGCCAGAGTGGGGTCAGAACTGGTGGGGGCCAGTTGCTGGGTACAGCAAATGGTCTGGAGAAGCTCACAGAGGCGGCATGCCTTTAAAGCTTCCCCCTGCCCATCCTGGGGGAGGAGACCTAGCACCTCGCCCAGGATGTGCATTGTTGCAGGCCCAGGAGAGCGAGGGGCTCTCCACCCAGGGGCCAGCAACATGTCTGCTGTGTGGCAGCCTGGGTAGCCACTCAGTCCATACGTGGATTGTAGGTTAGGTTTCAGGGGGCATCTCTAAGATGCCCTCTGGTGCATTTTACATTAAACCTCACACTGGCATCAGTGCGGATTTAATGTGCCGAGCAGTTTGATACCAAACTTCTCAGTCTTCAGTGAGGCCATCATGGTGCTGTGGAGTTCGTAATGACGACCTCCCATCACCATATACTCTTAAATGGCAGCACTGCACTTACAGTGCCAAGGAATGGCCCTGGGTACTGTAGGGGCACAGGACTCATGCACCTGTGACCACACCACTGGCATAGGGCACCCAGCTAGAGGGGTGACTGATGTATGCCAGGGCAGTGGGGTTTGTGGGCATGGCACACAGGGATGTGTGCCATGTCGACTCTCTGTTTAGTTCTGTACCTAGACACTCAGCCTGCAAAGGCAGTGTGTGGGTGTCAGGGTACAGGGCCCCTAAGGGTGGCACAATACGTGCTGCAGCCCTTAGGGGTCTTCTCTGGTCACCATGCCCTGAGTACCTAGGGTACCACTGTCTAGGGGCTGATAGGTGGCCAGAGATGCCAATTGGGTTTTGTTTCAACACAGCTTTAGGGAAGGAACACAGGCCCTGGGTACCTGGTTGGTAGGAGCCCAGGGCACACTCAGTCAAAGCACATCAGCAGTTCAGCAAAAAGTGGGGCCATACCAATGCAAGAAAGATGGCACTTTCTCACACCTTTTATTTAGGTAATGCTAATCCTCTTTAGTTTTGCTAAAAACCTTCCAGTAAACAAAGTCTTGAATCAGATTGTGTCTAGCTTCTTTTGATTTAATAATACACCATGAGCATTGTTTGTGGACATGCAGAACACTGCCTGCTCAGTCAGCAAGACTCTGATATCTCTAAGCGAACTCCACAAACACTGTACATTAGAGCTTGGCCTACTTTGTTGAAATCCTCCAATTGCTTTCAAGAGACTTTTTTGTCACTAACCTTCACCCGGATACCACTTTTAATTTTGTATGTGATGCATTTAAATCTACAGCCAGAGGCTTTATTATAAACTATATTTCAACGAAGAAAAATACAGCACAAACAGAATCTTCCCTCCTACTAGCATCCATTAAACAACTTGAAAATGAATATTATACTTGCAGTAAAGAAACTGCTTTAGCAAGCCTCATCAGGCCGAATTAGATTTTAATAAAAAATTGATTGATGATGCATCTGGGATGGTATTAAAACTCTATGCAAAATACTATGGTGGCCGTAATAAAGCAGGAAAACTGTTAACCAATTACCTGAAAGTCTAGGAACAAAAATCAAAATTAGACGCCAACACTGCTGAAAAAGTAACATGTATTAGCATTTTATAGATACTGAAATTTTGTAGTGTTTTACAGAATTTTGTCAGGAATTGTATACATTGGAATCTTGTCCTACAGATGAGGCTTTAGATATTTTTTTACTCTCTTTTCTCAGGATAATTCAGTTGATCTTTTTTTAGACTATGAACTCTCCAACCCTGAGATTAAAGCAGCTCTCTTCAGATTACTTAAAAACAGGCACATGCATCACAAAAAGCTTTTGCGAGTCCTTAATTGCGATTATTAAGGAATCGCAATTAAGGACTCTCAAAAGCCTATGTATGAAGGAATCGCTATTAAAATAGCGATTCCTAAACATTCCTTAATTGCGACTCACAAATTGCGAGTCGCAATTAAGGAATGGCCACCCATTCATTCCTATGGGCCTACAGGCCCATAGGAATGAATGGAAAATTGCATGCACAATTTGCGAGTACCAATAGGTACTCACAAATTGCGCGTGCAATTTTAAGGGTGCAACGGTGTCAAAATTACACCCTGTTGCACCCCTGTAATTGTGATGTGCACCCATGTTGCGCACACACACATGCCCCAAGGGCATGTGTGTGTGTAACCTGAAACCTTGAAACTTGCACTAAAGTGCATTTTTCAAGGTTTTTGCAAATTACAGACCAGAGTAAATTCTCTGTTTTTTGCGGCCCCAAATAGCGAATCTGCTATTTCTAAATGCTTCTAACATTGCATTTAAGGAATCGCAAATTGCCATTCCTTAAATCCAATAGCAATTTAAGAAATCGTAATACATTTTTATTTCTTAAATTGCGAGTGCCTAACACTTTGATGCACCGCAAAAGGCCTTTTTGCATGCGTAAATGGACGATTTTTGCAAATCGCACCATTTGTGCTCGCAGAAAACGTTGATGCATGTACCCCAAAGCTCCTGGCCCGATGGCTTTTCCGTAATTTTTTTATTCAGTTCCCACATATTTTACTCCCACACTTATTTTCTTTCTTTATTACATTTTCTTTAAACATGAAGCATATAGTTCTTTTCTGGAAGGAATGCTTGCTTAAGCCCTAAAAAAGTTAAGGATTTGTCTCTCTGGTAGCTAAAGGGCAATCTTCCTTATTAACACAGATTGTAAAATTTTCGCAAAACTTTTGGCTGTTCGTATGAATGACTTTATTCCTAAATTGATTAGATTCAAACAATCAGGTTTTGTGAAGGATCGCTTTCTTACAGATAACTCTAGGGCTTCTTTGTACATTATACATCTTTCTTCCAAAAGCAATGTCCCTACTGCAGCTATAACATTAGATGCACATCAAGTCTTTTACTGAGTTGACTGGAAATGTATGATGCAAGCTTTAAAATGACATAGTTTTGGCCATGGGATTTTAAAATATATTGGTGGATTGTATGCTTTGCCCAAAACCTCCATTTATGTCAATGGTCTTCAACTTCTTGTTTCAATTTACAAAGATGTAAGCAACAGGGAGGTCCTCTATCACCGTTGTTGTTCATTCTATCTCTAAAACCTTTCTTAGAAACTGCTTCATAGGTCCTCTTCCTTTCATGGTGTTAAGACATAAAGTTACTGATGTTAAATTTACGGCATATGCAGATGATGTCTTACTCTATGTTTCGGAACCATATACTTTTAGTCAATTTTTTTCTCTATTAAATACCTGCTATAATATTTCTGGTTCTAAATTAAGGGGCCAAATACGATGCCGTCTGGAAAGGCTTCAAACAGGATTCGATTCAGCGAATCTGATTTGGAACCTATGTTCCCAACCGAATTGGACACATTTCCCAACGACTGATTACAATGCAAGGAAACCGTTTGGGCTGTCCAAATCAGTTCCGAATGGCATTCGGACATCCCGAGTTGTTTGGAGCCAAATTGTACAGCTCTATGGACACGGTGTGATTACGATGACCTATTCTGGCAGCCTTTCCGAATTGGTCTGACCAACACGAAACGGCTGTCTGAATCTGACTTTGGGGGCCTGTAGCAGGCCCCCTTCACCCAGATGCCTCCAGTTGGGGCCCATGGAGGTACCCATGGGACACCTCTATACCGGCAAGCACAGTGTGGCAGGCACCATGGGCTGCCCATCACAGGGTGCATGGTTTTCCCCAACAACCCCTTTTTTTAATGGGAGCCTGTGTTCTCATTCGGAGCACAGGCTCCGATTGAAGTCAATGGGAGTCCGACCGAACGATGTACGGAAGCATCATAATTGGTCAATCAGACTCGCAGAACCCTATTAGTTCGGAAACAGTTCTGATTCGGTCTGAAGAGTTTCCTAACGAGATCGTATTCACCCCCTAAATATTGATAAGTTAGAAGTCATGACCTTAAACAAATACTGCGTAAAAGAAATGTCCACTGACTTTGGAATTACATGGAATTTAAAAAATATAAAATGCTTGTGCATTAAATATTCCAATTTGATTGAAAAAATAATCCGTCTTAACACACTGAAGTTAATCATAAAATACTCATCATGTCAGAGAAATGGTTACCTCTGTATTTGTTGTGGTGGAACAGATTAGATAACATCAAAATGAAGATGCTACCCGAAGTTTTTATAAAACCCTTAATAAAACTCTTAATTTTTATGAAACAAAAAGACAGCACGTGTATCATTACATGAACTACGTAAGCCTAAAGATTTGGATGGAGTAAAGTTTCATGACTTTCTAAAATACCACTCCGCTTTTCTTTTGAAACAGATTTGGCCTTTACTATCCAGGTATTACAACGCTCCTCTTACTGTGCGGCATAGATTGGAAGAGTCATTGATGTCTCCTTGTAGCTTTAGGAAAGTGTTTCATTTTTCACAGTTTCCAAATTCGTTCTGCTCGCTCATTACAAATTCGATTCATTTGGCACAATCCATTCTTTCCCGACAACTGACCGCCTTCCAGATGTTATTGGACTCTCCCATCTGGACCAACAATAAGGGTAAATTATCAAATAGTACATTTTATGGAAGGTTTTTGCGCCAAAAGGTATTCTACAAGTCAAACAGTTATTTACAAGCAATGTTTTTCTCCCTTTTCATGAACTTCAAAGAAAATACAATATTCCCTCCTTTCCTCTGTTTAAATATGAGCATTACAAATGACTATTTTACACTTCATGTCTGCTCTTACTATGGCTGATGCCCCTACACTTGGCACTCCCCCTGACAATTTCAACTTTTCTATGGATGTGAAAGCCTCCTACGTTTATAAATGTCTTTAATATATGCCTATCAACCTGTCCAAATTCAAAGTGGAGTTACAGTGGGAACTAGATTTAAATTGCAATTTTCCAATTCGCACCTGGAACACTCTGTGGTCTAAAATTCATTTCACCACTTGATTAGCCAGTACTACACCAACATTGTCCTATTTTTACAAAAGGTTATTCTTAACTCCTGCCTCCCTTCATAAATACAATCTCTTCACAGATGATAGATCAGTGAATGGAGAGGTTATGCATATATTTTTATACAGTCTATCAGTTAAATCTTTCTAGCTGTAAGTTTGTTCTATAACCCCTCCTTTCTACATATTGCATATTTTTCTTGGCAGTTTTTCACAAATATGGCTTGGAAACCATACTGTTTAGAAATGTTTTGACTTACTGAATGCGCTTCAAATTATCACTTCTAGTTGGAAAGATGCCACCATGATTACTTTTACTGGATGGTGAAATATTTTATGCCATCATTATAGAATTGATAGAATAAGCGCAATCTCTACTTAACAGTAAATAAGATAGATTTATTGTGGTTAATATTTTCTTCATATTTATCTTGACAGCATGTTCAATCCTCTGATGTAAATATTATTTTTCAGCATCAATGAATGTTAATCTTGGATGGGTTATATATATTCGTTATATTTGAATTCTATAGGTGACATTTATATTGTTGATAAGTTGTATATCCTGCTCCCTCTAAGGCTTTTTTGAGTTCCCTCTTACTATTTCCCTTTCTTTCTTTATCTGTCTCTTCCCTTTCTCTTTTCCATAACCCACTTCAGACAAAAAAAACCAAAAAAAGCGACAAAACGCTAGTTTCCTATTGGTTTACGCTATAGGCTTCTTTAAATATTTACATAGGTTTACAAAGTTATATTGGACAGTGTTTAGTTGTTGTTTTAAAATTGTTGTCCTTTTTTATTTGGCTAACATACTTGGCACTTTTTCGACATAATGTTATCTCTGTTATTTGCACTACCAATTTATCAATAAAGCATTTTCAAACTTAAAAAAAGAGCTTGGCCCACTGCAAGAATCAGAAATGTACATGGCAAAACAGGCGTAGAAACTGCATCAAGCGAGCAATAAACTGATAAAACCCTTTAGGCATGCCTGAGAGGGGATTGGTTCAAGATCCATTTACTTTTTAGGCTCTGACTTTGAAGAGTCTTAGCTCTCACATAGAGCTAATGTGTGACTAAAAGCTCTACTAGAACTCAATAAAGCACATCCGCCTTTGTATTGGTCTATTACACCCTAGTTTATATACAATGGGGTAACCCAGTATCCCTCAGAATCTGGGCAATTATGTAATAGAATACAATTGGTTCTGTCGGGTGCGAAATATGTCTTTAGGTGCTTGGACTACTCAAAAGTCTATACATACAATAACAAATTAATTGTTATACACACACAAACCATATAGGGTATTTAAGAGCTTTTATAAATTGCTTCATTCATAAAAATACCCAAATTTACATTTGCAAGGCTGTCAAAAAATATACATTGTGACAAGGGTGACATTTGGTGCTCAGTGCTGTAGTGACGGTGTAATATATACAAAGGTGATTGGGGGGAAGAGGGGTGGGGGTGGTGGCCAGAGAACACAATATTTCAAATCACTCTGCGAAATGATTGAATAAGTCTCATTGCAGGGTATCTCAACTGGTCAACGGTTTAAATTGTCGACGTTTCAACCCAGGGTCTGCAGTATTGGGGTGTCAGTGCGGGTCTTCATCAGGACTCGGACAGGAATTGGACAGCCTGTTAAGCAAGCCCAGGAGGGCTCACGGGGTATGGCACCATTGGGATCACTCTCAATGATGGGGCTGTTATCCTAGCAGGAGCCCGGTGTCTACTTCATATAGTCAGGCTAGGTGAGAAAATTGGCACAATAGTTACTCTCCCATTCAATTAGCTACCATTTCATAGACATGATCAGTGCAGTTCAGGGTAAAACTCACCTAAATTCAATTTGTAGTGAGGCTGTGTGATTTCAGTCTCAACATTGGATCAACATGGGATCTGTTGGGGAACAGAATAATGGTGTTTTAAGATCCATCCTAATACTAATAACCTTAGAGTAATAGGGAAGTCAAAGTCAAAGTCAAAGTCAAAAATTTTTATTTGCATAATTGGTTAAAATTATTACAAAATTCGCATAATAAATAACAATACAAAATTGATTAAAAATACTAGGGTTATAAACTCTCTGCGGCTGTTAAAATTAGGGTCAAAACATGAAAGTTCATTGTGTTGAAAAGTTCCTGATAGCCCACCAACCTATTGATTCCCACTTTCAATTTGTCCAAGGCGATTTGTTACTTCTGCCAAAAATTTGACTCCGCGGCATGCCAAGATTATGGAGGAACCTCCAAGCCAACTTGTAACGGCATGTCTACAAGAGCGTATGTTTAGCGCGTTAAAAATAGGTTTCAGTAACAGTCGTCTTTGTCCTATCAGCGCAGGACAAACACAAAGAAAGTGGGCAAGGGTTTCAGTTTTATACCCGCAGAGGCGACATTGCTCCTTCTGGTCGGAGGGTTTCCAGGACGGCAATAGTCTTTTGAAACGTGCATCCCCATCCGATAATCGATGAAAGTCTTTTTTAAATAGCCACTGAAGTGAGATGATAGGTAAGCGAGTGGTTTTGAGTTTGTATAAGAGTTCATGATGGTCCAGCCATGCCGACGTTTTGCCAATGTCTCTTTATCCTCCAGAAAGGATTTCCTTTTTGCTGCTGCATTGGCTAATTTGCTTAGGCTTTATCTGTCCCCGATTTCCAGGCTGGTTCCAGCTCCAGCTTTTCCACACATAGTTTCAGGTACTTTCCCCAAGAGGTCGGGTGTGCGGTGTTTGCCTGTTTTTTGATTTCCTCCCAGCTCAGCCAGTCCAATGTGTCTGGGTCTGCAGATCGAAGTTTATAACAGAGTTTCACGAAGCCGCTCATGCTCCGGAACTTCTGGTTTTGCAGTCCAAATTCAAGCCTGACTTGTGAAGCTGAGGTGGATTTTGGCAGATTGAAGACCATTTTATAAATTTTCGTCTGTAATTCATTTAAAAGATCGGCCTCCTTGCCACACCACGTCGCTAGGCCATAGGATAGGGTAGGCATGATCTGCGCTGCCATTACTTTTAGTAGATGGTTATAGTTTTGGCAATCCATTTTTACTTTTAAAGAACGATACGCAAAGATTAAAGATTGTGCTTTTGCTTGTAAGGCTGTTTTATGGTCCTTGTGGATAACACCTTTTGATATTGTTATCCCCAGATACTTGTAAATCCTTTCTTCTTTCAGTGTTGCCCCTTGAGTCATCCATTTGTACCGTAGCTTATGCGCATCTACTAGACGGACCACTTTAGATTTTTCTTTATTTAATTCTAGGCCTTCCCGTTCTAAGTACGATGTTAATTTATTTATAGCTCTTTGCAAGCCGATTGGTGTTTTGCTCAGTAATGCGATATCGTCAGCATATTGTAGGTAGTATATTGGGTTGTTAGCTAGAGATGGTGGATGGCTGTCTGCCGATTCCAGTGCGCTTGAGAGGTCGGACAGAAGAAGGTTGAAGAGGGTGGGGGCTAGTACACAACCCTGTTTTAGGCCTTGATGTGTCGGGATGCTCCTGGTTGTGTTACCCCCGTTTCCCAGTTTTACTCTTGCCCAAGTATGTTGATGTAGGGCTTTGATGGCTATTAAGAGTTGATGTGGCAACCCCCAGCTTTTTAATTTCATCCACAAGCGCTCTCTGTTCACCCGGTCAAAAGCCGACTTGATGTCTATAAAACAGGCATACAAGCAGCGTCCCTTTGCAGCTGCTTGATCGGTTAGGATAGACAGGCAAGTTAAATTTGTTATTGTCCCCATTCCTTGCCTAAAACCTGTTTGAAATTTGGGCATTATCTTTGTTTCTTCTATCCAAGCTTGTAGCTCTCGTAGAATGCAGGAAGCATAGAGCTTAGCCTCTACATCTATTAACGATATCAGTCTGAAATTTCTGGGGTTACGATGGCCACATGATTAAATATGGGATGGATTATACTGCCCTTCCAGGATGCGGGTAACTCTGCTTGTTTATATATTTGGTTGAACAGAGGCGTTAGAATCTCTGACCACAGGTCCGGGTCATGCTTAAAGATCGCGTTTGGCAGCCCATTTGGACCTGCGGCTCCTTCTGACTTTAATCTTGATATTATCGACCTTAGTTCATCTTTGGTGGTTAAGTCGTCCAGCTCTGTTGGCCCCTTCTGAACTTTTTCCGCCTCAAAAGCTCTTTTTTCTATGTACTTGACTCCTTTTGATTCCTCCGCATTTTCCTGTGATGCCCCAGAACCATTAACGGGGCCGGAATCTGTGTTACAGTATAGAGTTTGCACATGTCTGGACCAAGTTTCAGCTCCAACCCCTGCTTCCTGTTGGAGTTTTGACCCTTGATTTAAATCATTTATGATACCCCAGAAGTCCCGGCTGTTTGATTGTTTGCCCGCAGTTAGCAGTTTGTTCCAGATGGTTTCTTTATGCGAGTACTTTGCGGCCCTCAGTGCCTTCCTGTAGGTGCTCCTGGCTCCATTCAAATTAAATGTATTTGTCACGGCCCCCAACGCTCTTTGCCTTGCGAGTACTCGGACTTCCTTGGCGACTTTTCTTTTTTTTGTTCTTAGGTCCGTGTTGAACCAAGGCTCCTTTTTAAATTTGTGAAAACCCTGGTTCCCTGACCTAGCTGGCAACTTTTGCTGGAGGACCTGAATCATATGCTCCCAGTTAGAGACTAGCTCCTCCTCTTTTGGGGGCCCAAGGTTGGCCATTTGGGTTTTGGCTGTGTTTGTGATTTTACCCAACCCGTCACCACGCCATTTCAATTTTCTTAAGTTGAACTTTGATGCATGGTGGAGAAGGGAGGTCATGATTGGAGCCTTACTTAGTACGATATTCAGACTTATTATTTGGGGGAAATGATCGCTTTCTACTCGATGTTCTATGCAAAATGATTCGATGCTAGGAATTAACTCGTCACTTACTATGGAATAGTCAATTGTTGAATGGACCTTACCACTCAGGTAGGTGACGGCTGCCGGCCTGTCCCCCTTTATGTTGCCGTTCAGGATTGACAGTCCGTATTCTTTTAGGCTTAATACTAGCTTTTTTCCGCCAATGTTTGCAGTCGACTTCGCCTTCTTTTTGTTTTGGACAATGAGGGCATTATTGAAATCCCCGGAAATGACCAGGAGGCATTGTGAGTGGGTTCTTTGCATTGCCTTGATCAGTGACAGCAAGGTCTCGTGTTTTTCTTTTTGTGTCTTTCTGTCGGGATGGATATAGACGTTAAATATTAGAATTTTCCATGGGTCAAACCCCGATGGCGGGGCTTCAGTAATTTTAATCACTTGGGCCCAGTTCAGTCCCACGTCCAACTCTTCTGATGCCCAATTATATTTATGGGTTACATATATTGATAATCCGCCGCAGGGATGCCCATGCGTTGAATTGCGTTCTGCAGATATATGGTGTTCTGTAAAACCTGGGATTGAGGTCGGATGTAATTTCCATGACTCCTGGATCAAGATTATATCTTGTCGTGAGAAAAAGGTTAGCGTTTCGTGATCGTGAGCCATTTCTCGAAAGCCATGCACGTTCCACGAGCAAAGTGAAACATTTGATATCTTTATTGTACTCTCAGAGAGCTTCTTGTTCCACGTGTTCCCAGAGAGGTTTGGGTCTGGGTTAGGTAGCTTTATTACTCAAGACATTAGGAATCCAGGACCAATCCATTCTATCTGCGTGGTGGAGACCGGTTGTTTGTGGTTTGAGACTTGCGCTTGATGACACTAGCGAGGCGGATCTGGCGCCACGTAGGCATGTAGTGTAGTTCCTATCTTCCCAATAGGCTCTGCGCATTGGAATAATACCTACAGCAGTAAAGGCCTAGGCCAGACGTTAACTAGGTCTACTACTGTCGATACTAGACTTAAAGTTTTGGGTTTGCCAGCTTAGCTCAGAGTTCGCTAGAAACTTTCTCGAATGTTCAAGGAGGAATTAACTTCCCTGATTAGACAAGAAGGGATTTAGTTTCTGACAACCATAGAACATGACAACTTTGCTCTCCCCTAATCAAGAGTCAATCTCGAGAGTCGTGTGAACAAAAGGCAATTTATTTTACTCAGTCAGTACGTGCATTCTTAGTCTCATCAGATTGTAGAGAAAAGGAAGAGACAGGCGTATTCAATAAAAAGGTGTCATTTATTGATCAGTCTCTTTTCTCATACAAGAGAAATGGATCGATATTATTGCAATACTTATAGTTAAGTAAAGTGCATACATTAGAAGCAATAGTATAAAATAATACTGTAAAAACATTGATATGGTTTCTAAGCCATATGATGTTTTAAAATGAATAAAATATATTACATACACATATACATTTGACTAAACGTACTCAACTGGTGTTTCTAGATACGCCTACCCCGTGTACCTGACCTAAGTCTAATACGTGGGCGGGAATAGAAAGTTACAGTTTAAGTTAAGTTTGTTTTTGCCAAGTGAATAACTAAAGAATTCTCTGTGAGGGGTTATTCAGTTCTGTACCTGGAAGTTAGGATGAATGAGGAATGGTATCTCTCTCTCTGGTCTCGATATTCCAGGCGGCCTGCGAGGGCTGCCCAGAAACGCCGGGGCTGGATTCTCGGCAGGAGAAAGCAGCGCGTCTCTCAGCGCGTCAGGAAGGCGGGGCTGCTGCCAGCGGGGTCTGCTCTGCTCTCGGCTTCGGCAAGTATGGCTGCTCCGTCTCGTCACCACGCGTGCGTTTGCATATGGCAAGATCGGTAATATTTATACCTTTAAGGTGCCGAGATTGACGTAAGGATGGACATAGATACGTCAATAAAGATGTCATACGACTTGCTCGTTAGCACATTCTTTTACTAAAGTTCTCGGTGAAATCAAAACAATGGCCGCAGGGTTTTGCCCAGGTTGTCATAGGTTTGATTTGTTATGAGAACTCCGTATGCCTTATCAGGGGCTGGAGGAATATCGCTTGTCTAATTAGATCGCAAGCGTTATGACCTAATCTGATAACACGTTCCTGTGCCGTAGTGTGACTGCGTCAGATAACGGTATCTGCATCATGGGGGTTTTCTGCCTCATGGGCTGACTGCTAGTTAACTTGTTGGTTTATTTAACTAGAATAGGGTCAGGAATAGGGGGATCGATTCAGAACCGATAGGAATACATGACACCCACTCCACGCTAACTATGGACATATTTACTAATCTAGGCATAGTATAACATAGTACAACATACTATAGAGTAGTGTGTATACCTTACCACCCCAAAATACATAAATGCATTTTGAAATTTTCAAATATACTGAAAAAAATTGCAGACATATATATATGGTATGCACTCAAGCTGTAGAAAAATGCCAAAGTAATCGCATTTGTATACATTATTGCTTATTTGGTATATGAGAATTACACATGAAATGATGTCTTACAGAAAAAAGTTTCGAGACCATTCCATCACAGAATAAAATATCTTTATGAACATGCCAGCGGGCAGCTAATGTCTATAAGCTATCTAAAAAAGTTTTTAGAAACCTTAGTTCTTTAGGAATAGTTCTTACTTTAAGCAGAAGATAGTGTCCCGAAAAATATGCAAAAATATTTTGGGGCTGCTGAAAAATTGCTGTCCGTGAACTGGAGCGATAATGTTCATGTGACTTTATTTTTAAAGTTGAAGGCCGAATTCAGGGAACGCCGTGTGCGAGCTTGCTCAAAAGTCTCTATTTCTGTTCGGGTGAGAACATCATATCATTTAGGCTTTCGAAAAAACTGTCAACAGCTTCCTGGGAAAGTTCCACTAACTCGGAAATAGGTGTAATCATGCATTCTTGCGCATGATTGTCTCCATTGACATTCTGATTTGCATTACTGACAGAAGGTCGTACCTGTTCGATGCTGCTTTCATCTTGAACTTCACTACCCATCAATCGTAGTGGTGAAGCTTCCACGAATGCCGTCATCAGGATTGGTAGCCTTTGAGGGCAGCACAAAGCATGAACCTTGATCGGGCTCAACAATGTTTCTGCATCCATCGGCGCATCCGATTGTAGCGTCAGACAGGTGTCTAACACGCATTCTTCTCCGCATAGCAGACACCTCAATACAGGTAAAACACATCTTTGCCACATTGGTCGAAATGATAGAAACCAAGTCATGTTCAGGTCTCTAAGCCGGGAGAGTCCCAGGATTTTTGATATCCGGTCCCGGTATCCAATGGCTAGGATTGTTTCTTCCCTTGTCGCAAGAGTTTTGTCTGTGACATGGGTTGCCATAGCGATAAATAAGGACTAAGAATAGGATTCCTGCAATTAGTCCCAGGATCAGGGGAAGTCCGCCAAAAATCGAATGGACGAAATCTGGAAAAATACCCAGTATGGCTTTGAATGGTGTTAATGCCATCGAAAATACTGTCTTAAATACTTTTGAGACCCCATTGGTATCAGAAATATTTAAGATTTCACTTAGGATTTCCGCGAAATGTACGGGGGAATTAGTTGATAATAATGTATGTATCTCTGCAGTCGTCCTTGCGACTTGTAGATCATACGTTTCTTTTGATGACGAGAGCCTGGTAGGCGTCTGAAGAAGGACTGTTTTCATTCTGCTTAAAGTATCTATTCGAATAGAAGTAATTTTCAAATCGGGCCATGCCCTTGCCTCCCTGTCTGGGAAGGAGCTGGGGAACAATGAGCGTCCACAGCACTTGACCTTCGCAGTCGTAGTAACTAGATAAGGAGTCCCGGGCATAAGACTACAACATCTGCGGTCTACAATAAGAATGTAACTCCCATTATAGAGTCTTTGAAAGAATGGTTCTATTTCAGTTGCAGGTGCGCCTTGCTGGTGACATGAAAGGTTGTATGAATTCCCTTCACAGGCTCCATGCAAACTAATTCCGTTACACAGAAGCGTGCCGCCTAGTGACATCGCACAATTGTTGCCACTAAGAAACACTTTCTGTCCTTTATTACTGACACATGCATGTGAATAGGGCAGGTTCCAAGTTGTTTTAAGGTACCCCTTTCCCAATTTCTCGTACATGCCAGCCTGTATATATTTTTGGCAGTATTGAAACCTGAAGGTTGAGATAGGAATATTTATGATTCCGTGTATTATCCATTCACTGACAGGTCGTTCTGACATTGTCATTGGTAATCTTTCTAGTTTTTCAATGCTCAAGATTGTATAATCAGCACCCTTTTGCGCCATACCGATTTGTCTATCAGTAAGGTTAAAGATTTGGAATAGTGATGTTGTGTTGATTAAACGCCAAGGCACATAGCCTGAACGCAGATTTTGTAACGTCCAGCCTAGCTGTACAATAGAACGCAATTGTGACTGACCATGTTGTAATAACAGTAAGTCTTGCGATAATATATCGATTGCTGAAGACACAATGCTGTCCAATGAAAAAATTCTGGAGGACAGAGTCATTAACCCATTGTCCACTACAGAAAGTGATTTTTCCAAATGAATACGGTCAATTTCCCGTATTCTTTCTGCTGTTTCAATTTGATTAACCTTCCAGGCCTCATTGTATGCGGCATATACAGAGGCTGCTATGAAACGCTTTTGACGCTGTTTGCGTGGTCCCAAAGTGAAATCACGCAAGTCAGCACCATCAGTAAGTGGTGTTGCTTAATTTCTGCCAGTGTGGAAGTTTGTAGCCATTGAAGGCATAATTTGCCCACACTGTAGGTGGTTATTATCCCTGGGTGATGTCTTTGAGGATATCTAGGGTCTGGCCTGGTCATTTTGAACCCCTGTGTTTTGTTCAGGAATCTGCCTTGACAGTTATTAGTATCTGTGGGCCAGATCAACCACTGTTTCCAATCAGGATGTGTTCTGTTTTGGTTTAATATATGGTTTACGTCTATTTCTTCATCTGTATCAGAGCTATTGCTAAACATTGTTGGCTTTGGAATAGACGGTTTATTTAAATCTTTGATTTTGGCTAAGCCAAGACAGGTGGTTTGTTGAACAGTGTCATTTAAAAATATCATTTGTTCTGGGATCATGCAGGCTCTAAACAAAGCTTCTATACCCTGTACTTGCCATTCTTTTGTACCCCAAACACTTTTCAATTCAACATTTTTGTCCCAATAATCAAATCCAAAAGTATTCATTTGTTCAAAAAATGAGTCTGAATATAACAATTTTGTGTTGGTTATCATGGTCTTGGTTCCTGTCTTGTTTGACAATTTAAAATAAAATGTTTCAGCATTACTAGTGTTAAAACCTGAAAAATATGAATATTTGTCGTAAACGGTTCTTGAGCTCCCTTTTGGAGGTGTTGCACAATGTTCCCATTGATTATAATTTAAAACATTTCTAGGTTGTGCAGATCTATGTAAAAAATGGTTACCATAGTGGTTATAGCAATACATACTATCATAATTTGTAGAACCCTGCAAATAATCATGTTTGGTAAATTTAGCAGACATTACTAAGTCAGACATCATATTATTAATGCTTTCAAAGTCCCAATCATCAGCAAATGAGTTTGGTTTTGCAAAGTCACTCAATGAGATCTTAATTTGGTGTGGATATTTCAGGATCTCGACCGGACCATAAATTTCATAGTCAGTGTTGTCCCAGGCTACCCCACCAGGTATCGGATTGGCTGTGAAGTTGGCTGAAGAAAGTTCTCTTTTCTCGACGTGTGAAGATGTGTGTGGTTTGAGGATCAAGTTGATGTTCTGACTTGCTGTGTCCATTTTAGCATATTTTCCCTCAATGAAGCGTCCCAAAGTAAGTACCATGATGAGCCAAAGTATGAGGATAAATGCACCAAAACCCACCCAAAATTCAATCCATGGAGAAATCAGATATGTTTCTTTCAGTTGTTTCAAAAGTTCTTTAGCTTTGTCTTTAAAGGATTTTTATGATGGCTGTGTCTTTGATTCACTGAAGCCTTCAGAGGAATCATCGAAGTTTATGAAGTAGCCGGATGCAGTTCTGTCAATTGTTCCAATTGCTTCAGGATTTCTGTTTCTTGCATTTTCACTTGGTACTTCATTATAGATTGGTGTGTCTCTGCTAAATGTTTTTATTTGGGTTTTCAGAGGTCTGAGTTCTATTGCATTGTTGCATAGTCCTTGTTGTTCTTCTGTAGGCGTTTCGAATGTGATGAGCCTCTTCGTTAGGACCTCTGTACTGGTAGCAAACCTTGGTGTTCTGCTACTTATTGGGAGTCCACTTGGCCTACTGTTTGTTATCGGCCACATGTTGTGGTTTTACCAGGTCGATGGATACAACTCGGTTCTCCTTTTTACCAGCAAGTGGCGGTAGTACAACTGATCTTGTCCCGTTGACAGACAAGACAGGTGTTGCAGGGTTTCTGTACTCACACAGAACTGTGCACAGAGGAGTGGAACCTCGGCAAATTAGGATGTCCCAAAACTTACCTTAGCAACCAACTCACCCCTTACCGAGCTAGCTACAGTGTCTCATTGGACATATCAAACACCCAATGTTTAGACAAACCAGAACATGAACTTACAGTACCTCAGGGTACGTGGGACTCATGAACACTCTTTCGTTATATTATCATTACAAACCAGAACATGGAGTAAAGAAGACACATGTGCATTTGAAATGTTTATTTACTAATGCCGTCTTCTCAGGCGCAGTATCTTTGATAATACAAGTATACTTATTATCAGTAGCAAAATTATCAGCATAGTTACTAAGACATAAAAAGCGAATGGTGACAGCATGTTAACATGCTGTAATGAATAAGAGTTAACAACACTTATATCTCACCCTCCCTAACACATATATTATATTATTATCTAAGAAGGTCTCTTTGGGTTGTTTTAGGGCGGGCCCATACCTTAGTGTCCTAGCATGAAGGAATCACATCAGCATACACCAGCTCTCTCTGCATGTGCACCGCATCAAGTGTGTTAACAATTCTCGTGCAAAGCAATATCAATCCCGCCTCAAGCCCAAGTTGGCAAAGCCTGCACTTGTGTTATGACTATGAAGGCGTGGAGATCAGACCTCATAACAATTCCATATCGTGTTGCTCCTGAAACTTCAGCACTCTCCGTGCAGACATGTTTTATTAAACAAAGCAGATATCAGAGCAATAACATATTATTCTCACATTCACCACGGCAAACCACTAGGTTGAAAGCTAAGTCAACAATTAAGGGTCGTGTGCAGAAGTTGCAAGAAAGGAAAAATGGCGTTTAAATCTGAAATGTACCTATGCTAACTTAACACGAAATATGGATATATAGGAGCTATACAACACCCCCCCATGATCCGAGAACGGACTAAATAAGGTAACAGAAGTGCCATCACATGAGAGCAGAATCCATTTAAAAACGAGCATGAATAAAAATTCAATTATAAAAACTAATCCTAAAAAGTAGCCCACAAATATAATGTGGCTCAAGCCAATAGGCAAGCAAAAATAAAATGTCTTGACCAAAAGTCAATAAAATCAAGGAAATGCTATCAATCAGCATGCCAATCTGAGGCAGTGTCTATGAGAAGACCGTATATGAAAAGTAAGCTGCAACAGCCTCAAGGAGGAAGTCACTGTCCTCATCCGAAAACAGTTCAGCCATCCAGTTTAAAAGATGAAAGGAACATACGTGATCTTCCAGCACCGGATCCTCTATAACCATCAGAGGACAGCTCGGTGGGTTTTCAAGAAAACTTTGTTCCAAGAAATTTCGCGCTGCCGACAACACATCCCAGGGACCCATTAGTCCATGTGCCACCGCCAAGGCCATAATCCTTTCGTCAGAACAAACCAACTCGTGAGCAATGATAGGACTCATCAGTTGATCAAAATCGACGTCAGAAGATGCTGGTCCGCAGAGACACAAATCAATGGCCCAAAGGAAATCACAGGTCAGGCAGCGAAATACAGGCTGGACACAGGTGAAATAGGAGAACCGAAAAGATAATCCAAACGCCGTGCTTAGAGTCGCCAACGGCAGTGTGCCATAGTAATCAAGCATGCGGTTGCGAAACCGCGTCAGTAGTAGCTGTGCGTGGTCTTGCACAGGAAGGGCATCCATATTTAAAAAGACAGAAAACCACCAAGGCGCCAGCCGCTAATGCAAGCAAAAACGGGAACCCTCCAAATAAGGATGAAAAAATAGAATGGAAGAAAGCAGGGATTACTCCAAAAATCTTCTCAAAGGAAGTCACGAGACCACCGCTAACAACTTTAAAAAAATGTGCTAGGCCCGTTGTGGAGGATGCGTTAAAGATAGAACGGACCATGGCTCCGAAATGCAAGGGCAAATCAGTGTTTAAAAGAGCCTGAACCTCCGTACGGGTGTTAGCAATGTGAAGCACGAAAGTTTCACGGGCCGAGCTCAAGGCCACCTCTTTCTGGGACAATAGAGCTCTTATTCTAGCCATGCCGCTGAATTCTGCTCCCAAGGTCGGTATCTGTGGCCAAATGGAAGACTCCCTATGTTCACGTGTGGGAGGATAAAGAACATTTCTGCAGCAAATAACTCGCTCACTAACTGTTACTATGAAAGCTATACCTTTAATTAAACCACAACAGTTTTCATTATTGAGCATTAAATAACTACCATTCTCTAACAATTTAAACGTGGGGATGATAGCAGGAACTGGCGTGCCTTGTAAAACGCAAGCCATATTCGGTCTGTCCTTATTACATGAACCGTGTAACTGTATGTGTCTGCACATCAAGGAATGATCTGGAGTCTCAGTACACTCATCCCCTGTTAGATAAACTTCTTGGTCATCCTTGAAACATCTGTATGTGTATGGGAGTGACCAGACCTCATGAAGAAAACCGCTACCTAAGGGTTCAAAACGACCTATTGGCACATATTTCATACAATTTGAAAACTTATATAAAGCAAAAGGCAGCGTTATTAAACCGTGGATAAGCCACGTAGCAGCAGTGGTCTCTGCCACAGAGAAAGGTAAAGATTCCAATCTTTCAATATGGAGCATAGAAAAGGAAGCATCACGCATTGAAAGCAAGCGTTGTTTGTCTGTCAAATTAAACGGTGCAAATAAAGAGGAAACGTTCATGTATCCCCAGGGAACTTTACCCATTTTTAGAGTCTGTAGTGTCCACGCAAACTGCATGATTGAACGTAATTGATTTTGACCATGGTATAATACAGACACTTCATCATGCACAATATCAACAACAGACGACACAATATTATCTAATGTGTAAATTCTAGAGGAAAGCACGTTAATGCTATTGTCAACCACTGCAAGCACTTTTTCAAGATTTGCCTGATCAATGGCCCTAAGGCGTGAAGCAGCCTCAATCTGTGAGAGTTTCCAAATTTCATTGTAAACCCCATATAACCATCTTTTCGACCTGCCACTAGCCGGGCCTTTAATGAAATCATTCAAATCCACGTCTGCATTCAGTTTGGAAAGGTGATATTTAACCGCAGGTAAAGTTGAATGTTTCAGCCAAGCTTGACACAACTTGCCAACAGAGTAAGAGGTGACAGTATGACTCAAATCAAAACGGGGATCAGATCTAACAGTCTTAAAACCGTCAGTTATATTTAAACATCTTTTTTGGCAAGAATCAGCACTACGGTGCCAAAGCAGCCAACCCTTGGGATTCATACTGGAAATGTTAAAGGAGGAATTCAGAAGCAGAGCCTGTATATCTCTAATGGACAATTTAGTAAAATTACTCCAATTCTCATATTCCTCCAAGTCCGGGAAAGACGGGGTGTTTAACCTTTTAGATGTAGCTAATCCAAAGCACGTGGTCTGGGAAATGGTTTCATTCAAAAACCACATATGATTTGGGATGAGACATGCACGGTGCAAAGCCTCAGTGCCTTGTACCTGCCAGGCCCTTGAGCCCCAAACTGATTTAAGGTCTATGGTATCCTTCCATAACTCATACCCTCCAGTAACTAATTCATCCAGGAAGGCCTTTGAATACAACAATTTCGTATTTGTAAGTCGAACCTTGGACAGTGGCTGTTTGTTAAATTTAAAATAAAATGACTCGGGATTGGACTGATTAAAGTCAGTGAAATAAGTATATTTTTTAAGAAACGTTTCTGAACTCCCTTGTGATGGTGCTGGGCAATGTTCCCACTGAGTAAAATTAACCGCATCCCTTCGGGAAGATGTCTTGTGTAAGAAGTGATTGCCATAATGTTGGTAACAGAACAATTCACCATAATTAGCAGATTCTAAATATAAATCCTCAGCATCAAAAGCAGCATAATATTTCAAATCAGAAAACAAACTTTCCACTGCATTAACATCCCAATCATCAGAACGAATGTTTTGTTTCACCACATCCCCCATATTAACTCTCAGTACATTAGGGACATTAACGACTTCCGTTGGACCATGAATCTGAAAACGAACTGCATCCCACGCGATTCCATCCAGAACAGGCCATGCTGTGATGTTAACCAAAGTCAAGTCTCTTTTTAATCTGTGTGTAGAATGTGAAGAGGAAAGCGGGGCCAAAGTTCCATTCAAATGAGTAATGCAAGTTCTCTCCTCGACATAGTGTCCATTCATAATCCGAAAAAAATAAAACACAAAACCAATTGACATAAAAAGGTAAACTGAAAAAAGGACCAGCCAAATGTATATCCAAGGAGGTATCAAAAAATGTTTTTTAAACAGGCTGGCATATACTGCAATTTTAGAGGGTTTTTTCGAGGCAAGGGAAGCAGAGTCAAATGAAAATCTGGATTCCGTGGCTAAGCGAGCTTGCAGGTCGGGCATGGACAAATCAGTGGGGTATGTATAGTCTGTCTCATCAAGGTTAGTTCCTGGTAAATTATTCAATAATGGACTGGAAATAGCAGGTAAGTCTATGGCCACCTCAGGTTCATCATTAGAAGCAGTGGGCATAATTGAATTTCTCACAATGGAAGGACAGGAAACAGCCGGTGTCATGCTAAGAAGAATCGGCCACTCTGTGTATCTTGACATTGTCAATAGAAATAAACCTGTTTTCCTTACGACCTGGAAGTGGTGGTAAAATGACTGTTCTTGTGCCCTTCACTCCAAGCACTGGGACCGGAGCTCGATAGGAGGGACCAAACTCTTTCTTGTTGTCGATCTTCTCTCGAACCAGTTCTCCAACTTGGGGTAGCCAGCCAACTACCGGGATCTGCAATGCATCATCCGATGTGGAGGGCAAATGTTCCTTTGCAAGAGTGTCTCTCGTCTTTTGTAGATTCTGTAAAATATTGCAATGTTCATCTGCGTCAAAGGAAGTGGCGCGAACCACCGAGTCTAGACCGTCAAGGTCAGGGACGAACATCTTGATGCCAAAGAGCATTTCGTATGGGGTCCGCCCACCCAGAGACCTTCTAGGGAGATTATTAAGAGCACGCTGCACGCCATAGAGGTGGGCCAGCCAGTTTCTGCCAGTGCCTATAACTCGGGCTGTCAAAGATTGCTTTAAATCACGGTTCATTCGTTCAACTACACTATTACCCTCGGGTCTGTAGGGTGACGAAAACTTGACTTGGACCCCCATCGAAGTCATGGCATCCTTATACGCCTTAGAGGCGAAAGCCGGACCCTGATCCGAATGGAAGGTACCACAGGCAAAAATCCCTATAAAGATACGCAAATCTCTGATGACAGTCCGGGAATCAGCGCTGCGATGTGGCCATAACCACACAAAGCGTGTGCATGAGTCAACTGCTACTAAGATGTATTTATACGCAGTATCAGATGAAAATGGACCGCAGTGATCTAAATAAACACAGCCTAGTGGTTTATTAGAAATGTACAACTGAGTCTGAGGCGGACGCGTAGCAGTTGAAGGTTTAATCTGCTGGCATATGTCACAAAGGAGGACATAATCACGCGTCTGTTTGTACAGTCCCCGCCACCAGAAACGTTGTTGCAATTGCGTTACAGTGGCTGAGACGCCCGCATGCGCAGACGCCACACCTTCATGAGCCGCTGTAATCAAGTCTGTTCTGCGATCCGAGTTGGGAATCAGCCGTTCCCCAACATCAGGAATTGTCACAAAAGGAACCTTTTCGGGACTTAAGTGGTATTTATACTTCGAAGGGAATCCCGAAGGATGTTTACTTCCCTTCTCAGAGGCAGCAACCGCTGCCAAGATGTCGCTATCAATCTTGGTTTTAGACCTAGTAACTGCTGCAACTAAGTATGTAGATACTGCTGTTTTCGCCGCTTCATCAGCAAGCGAGTTGCCAAGAGCGTGTACTCCCACGCGCTGATGACCGAGAGTATGAATCACAAAAACGAGTGGCAACTTAGCCTTAAGCTCTGCCACTCGAACCCAGATCATTTTATGTTTTATTGTGCTACCCTTGGAATCACGAAAGTCATTTTGAATCCAAAAGAACAAGTTTTCATTGTAAGACTGGACACAGTAGTAAGAATCACTTACAATTAGAGTAGTAACACTGGGATCTGCGTACTCCAAAGCTAGTAATAGAGCACGAAGCTCTGCCAATTGTGCGGTGCAATCGCCCAGGGGCAACGTGTGTACCTCCCTGGAAATGAACTCATCATTCAACATAGCACCGACCACAATGGCGCATGCGGAAACGTAGGCATGTTTAGAGCCATGCGCAACCTGCGCCGACCCATCAGTGTAAATGATGCAATGGAAGTCTTCCAAAGGTCGCATCGCTAGAGGAGCAGGATGAACGAATTCATACTGCAAGTACTCCTGCGACCGTAAGGAAGCGTCAAAAATAAACATGACATCTGCGGATGACAATGACGCAGCCCACTGAATCCACCGAGGGTGCAAAGCTTTTGAATTTGGTACACTGGCTTTCGTGACTGCCTCCAAATGAGGACAGGGTGTTACCACTAGCATGCGTTTCCCCTGTGACAGAGCACGTTCTTTTAGAATTGCCATCTGTACAGCAGTTAAAACCTTTTCTATGGTGGGAAACCGCATCTCAGCCGAGGTGTACAAGTGTGACTTGTAAGCAATAGGTACTGTGTCACCTTCATTAAAAGTGAGGTAGGTGAAACCCACCGTCCCAGGAATTATTCTTATTACCAGGTTGGTGTGGTTATCACGAGTCAGTAAATATTTAGAAGCGAGCAGATCAGCCTGCAAGGATTGCAAAATGGCTGAATGCTCAGGCAGCCAGCATGATTTTGAGAAAGTTGGTTGTATCAAAGCATACAGAGGCTTGACACGCTGGGCATATTCCGGAATGTATGTTCTGCCGAAATTCAAAAAGCCCAGTAAGGATTGTAATTTTTTCAGTGTTGTTGGTGCGCGCAATTGTGCGCACTTCTCCAAGAAGTGAGGAGCTAAACCTCTACCTTCATTGTTGAGCTCATAGCCCAAAAACAACACTGTGTGTTCAGCAATGTGCGATTTTGCAAAGTTGAATTTGTAACCCATGTCAGCGAAGTTGCAAACAAGAGAATTTACACGACACAGATGCTCCCAAATATCGTCGTCTGTGAGATATATGTCATCCACATACGAAAAAGCATCCGGGTCGAGAGCCTCCAGGATAGAGACAATTCGAGCGGTAAATACACCAGGACTATTCTTGTAGCCCATTGGAAGACGCCGAAATTGCTTTTGGACTCCAGCGCTAGTAAAACTGGTCCATTGGGAGCTAAATCTGTCCAATCTGTGGGCATAAAAACCATTGGATATGTCAAGCGTTGTCTTGAAACGCTTACGCACAAGACTATCCACAAGGGCAGAGCCGTGAGTATTCTGTACCGCACAGTTACGGCAATGCGAGTTCAAATGCCGGTAATCCAAAACCAAACGATATGATCCGTCAGGTTTATTCACAGTAAAAAGGGGATTATTCATCGGTGACACACACGTTTCAATAACTCCCTGATATTCCAATTGTTCAAGGATTTCTGCGACGGAAGATTTTGCTTCACGCCGAATGGGATATTGAGGTTGAGGCTGCGGCTGAGACCGCAACGGAATTTCGTGGCAAGGCGACAATTTATCCCAACCACATTGGTTACGGTACAGAGCCGGCGCGAGAGCCCGAGCCCACTCTTCTGCAAAATGCTGCGCATGCTCTTTCGAGACAGTGTTCGCGAAACTGGGTAGGATTACCTCCTCCCCTCGCGGCGCCGCGAGCACAAAAGGTGGGGGCCAGTCAGCCTCCGAAAGTAAAATATCATATGTGGAAGACAGATTCTCCCAAAATACACCTTTAACGGTACGCTGTATGTCACCTTCAATTAACAGGACAATTTCATATAGTCTTTCAGGGGGAGCAAGTCTCGTATCAGCTGTTTCTATCACAACGTAGACATCAGTCGCTGTCACCCTCAGTAGTGGACGCAGCGCCTCTCTGACTATGGTTATCTCCGCCGCGCTGTCCAGCAAGGTCAGAGCCCACGTCAGATTCCGAAGCCGCGTTCTCACTATCTGTGGCATATCGATGCGCTGTTAAGGCTGCGACTTTCTTTTTCGCAAACTGCGGACGCCTAGGCGTAGAATCCTCCTGCTTCACTGCGCCGTCCGTCTGGCGGGACTGACCACGTCCCTGTTGGCCACCACGTCCACGTCCACCCCCTCCTCCTCCACCGGTTTTCTGGGCCGATGTGTCCTGAAAGGAACGAGGAGAGCGTTGATCAGAACCCTGAAAACGATCAGGTGATTTAATCATCGCGCGATCGCGCAAATCATAAACTTTTTCGGATGGCGCAGGAGCTTCTATTGCAGGAAAAGAACCCTGAGTCTGCATTGTCTGCTTCCCCTGTGTCTGTTTTTTAGGCCAATTTTGTTTTTTGGACTTGGGCTGGGCATCTGTCACTGCAGACTGCCCCTGTGGTTGTTTTTTATCCTTCACTGGAAAATATTTCAGACCTCTACTTGTGCGGCCAATCGTTTTATAAGCGGCCACCACAATCTTTGCTAACTGGCGGGGTTTGTCGGCATCGGGCAGAGCAGCCAAAGCATTCGACACCTGAAAGTTAACTGCATCTCCTTTAACATTGGAGAGAATGAGATCACATACAATCTCAAAAGAACCACACAGGCGCATACCCAATTCCACCGCTGCCTCTGGACCGTGATCATTCTGAACACGTCTAATGATTTCAGGCAGGGCATTCATAGACGGGGTGCCAAAGCACCTCGTATAAACTGCCGCAAAAGTTTTTCCCCAGCTTTCACAGTCAACCAGTTCAGGAGTAATATCCTTCGGTAGAGTAATCGTCAACATTCTATGTTTATCAGCAGGAGTAGAATTCGGAAAAACCGCCTCCAGTTGATCAAACTTCTCCGCTAGCCAGAATGGGAAGTCATCGTTGTCAACAGGACGCGCACCAAAAACCGAATTTACCATCACTGGATTGAGACGCATTCCGCCTCGTTCCATGGGAGCGGCCGCACCCCCCTGGGGACCACCAGGAAGATGTCGACCGATGTATTGCACTAATGCACGAATCACGGAAATGGAAACTACATGTAGCCGGCGAATTTCTGCCAGGGTACAAGCCCCGTGATTCGGGTGCGGGGTAAAGCCACCCAACGCAGGCCAATTAGTACCTGGAATTGAGAGTGGACCTAACCTCGCACGGGACAAAGAGTGGGGTAGGGCGCCATCAAACCAAACTCGATGCTGCCAATGATCAATAGGTATTTCCAATGCCCTGTATGGCGTATATTCAGCCGGGACATCCGAGGCGGTGTAGGAGTGGTACAAACCAGAATTAGCGTCCACAGCCGGAAACGTAACCCAAGAGTAAAACAACTCGTAAGGAAACGCCGGATCCGCACTCACCACGAAAATCACAGCCATCCCATCAATTGGGACCTGGTACGTCTGAAGATGGTTGCGTATCGCTACGCGACTATGCTGCGCAATAGCCACCGCAGCCGCCATCACAGAATTGGAAACAAGAAAACACAAAGAATACTTTGTAGCACAACTGGGTAGTAATTCAAAGAAACCGTTTGAGTAAGAATCAAGCTTGAATAAAGACCTATTTCAAAAAATAGGTAGGTTTCACCAACACCCCGTTTTCCGGAAACGGATGTGAAGGGGTTAAGGCATGAATGATAAACTACTCGAGTGTCATGATATAAGACCACCGAAACCGTTGGGCGCCATGTTGCAGGGTTTCTGTACTCACACAGAACTGTGCACAGAGGAGTGGAACCTCGGCAAATTAGGATGTCCCAAAACTTACCTTAGCAACCAACTCACCCCTTACCGAGCTAGCTACAGTGTCTCATTGGACATATCAAACACCCAATGTTTAGACAAACCAGAACATGAACTTACAGTACCTCAGGGTACGTGGGACTCATGAACACTCTTTCGTTATATTATCATTACAAACCAGAACATGGAGTAAAGAAGACACATGTGCATTTGAAATGTTTATTTACTAATGCCGTCTTCTCAGGCGCAGTATCTTTGATAATACAAGTATACTTATTATCAGTAGCAAAATTATCAGCATAGTTACTAAGACATAAAAAGCGAATGGTGACAGCATGTTAACATGCTGTAATGAATAAGAGTTAACAACACTTATATCTCACCCTCCCTAACACATATATTATATTATTATCTAAGAAGGTCTCTTTGGGTTGTTTTAGGGCGGGCCCATACCTTAGTGTCCTAGCATGAAGGAATCACATCAGCATACACCAGCTCTCTCTGCATGTGCACCGCATCAAGTGTGTTAACAATTCTCGTGCAAAGCAATATCAATCCCGCCTCAAGCCCAAGTTGGCAAAGCCTGCACTTGTGTTATGACTATGAAGGCGTGGAGATCAGACCTCATAACAATTCCATATCGTGTTGCTCCTGAAACTTCAGCACTCTCCGTGCAGACATGTTTTATTAAACAAAGCAGATATCAGAGCAATAACATATTATTCTCACATTCACCACGGCAAACCACTAGGTTGAAAGCTAAGTCAACAATTAAGGGTCGTGTGCAGAAGTTGCAAGAAAGGAAAAATGGCGTTTAAATCTGAAATGTACCTATGCTAACTTAACACGAAATATGGATATATAGGAGCTATACAACACAGGAACTGCTTTTCTGTAAGAAGGCCCAAATTCCTTCTTTACCGCGATCTTCTCCCTGACTAAATCCCCGACTTTTGGAATCCAGACAGGTCTTGCTGGGACAGGTGGTGGTTCTTCAGTGGTTGTTGGCTGTTGTTTCAACTTTATGTTGCTCAGGTCTTTTCTTGTTTTGTTTAAGTCCTGCAAAATAGCCAAACGGTCTTTGATCTCAAAGCTTTTTTCTTTCACCACTGAAGTCTGACTATCAATGTCAGAGATCATCATCCTAGTTCCAAATAATAATTCGTACGCACTGAATCCCTTCAGAGAATTTCTTGGCAAGTTATTGAGACTACGTTGGACACTTATTAGATGTTTGACCCACCCAGCTCCCGAACCTAATACCTTTGCCGTTATAGATTGCTTTATGTCACGGTTTTTTCTTTCAACAATTCCGTTCCCCTCAGGGTGAAATGGACAAGAGTACCGCAATTGCATGCCCATGCTGACCATGGCCTCCTTATAAGCCCGAGAGCTAAAAGCAGGACCATTGTCCGAATGCAGCATGCCAATTGCGTATGTGCCGATAAAGACTCGCAAATCTTTTATAACAGTTCTGGCGTCAGCCGTTCGCTGGGGCCACATCCATATGAATCTCGTGCATGAATCCACTGCGACCAAGATATATTTATAGTTACCATCCCTTTGTAAGGGACCGCAGTGGTCTAGATAAACACAGGCTAATGGTTTATCCGAGATTAGAAGGGGCGTCTGCGCTGGACGTCTCACCGTTGATACTTTCATTTTTTGACATATTTCACACTCTAGAACATAGTTCCTTGTTTGTCTTCTCATTTGTGGCCACCAGTATCTCTGTTTTAATAATGATACTGTGGCTGAGACGCCAGCATGTATAGAAGCAAGCCCTTCGTGTGCCGCTATTATCAGTCCTAACCTATGTTCCATGTTTGGAATTGCCCTATCCCCCACTCCAGGGATTCGAGCAAAAGGAACATTGTTTGCATCAGTTATGTATGAGTATTTTACTGGAAAGCCTTTAGAGAGTGGTTCTATCGAATCCTTTTCTGAAGCGCTGACAGCTTGTAATATTTCGCTGTCTATTTTTGTTTTTGACCGGGTGACGGCAGCTACGGAAGCCGTTTGCACAGCTGCCTTCGCGGCCTCATCAGCCAATGAATTCCCTGCAACGTGAACGCCATCACGTTGATGACTCAGTGTATGTATCACGTGAGTCTTTGGTAGTTCTTTTTGTAAAAGAACTACTTGTTCCCAGAGCATTTTATGCTTGATTGTGCCACCTTTCGCATCCTTGAAACCATTCTGAAGCCAGATCTGCAAGTATTCATTGTAAGACTGAACGCAATAATACGAATCGCACACTATGAGTGTGGGGAATTCTCGATCGGTATTTTCAAGCGCCATCTTGAACGCCAGTAGTTCAGCTCGCTGAGCTGTACAATCTCCTAAAGATTGTGTTTTAGTAATTGCTGGTTTAAATTTTCCTTCGTGCCAGCGGCCTTTAACGATCGCGCACGCAGTACTGTAAGCTTGCTTACCCCCCACTGCGGGTTGTGCTGATCCGTCTGTATATATTATACAGCCGTAGTGGTCTAGAGGCAGAATTTCGGTTGGCGGAGGACATTCAAATTCATATTGGAGAAATTCTTGTGTTTTTAAGTAAGGATCAAATTTGTACACCACGTCTGTTGCAGCAAGAGAATTAGCCCATTGTATCCATCTCGGATGGAGTGCTTTAGCATTTGGAATGCTTGCCTTTGTTACCGCCTCTAGGGCTGGTATTGGTGTCACGATTATTATTCGTTTACCTTGTGCCAGGGCTCGTTCTTTTGCTATAGCTGTCTGTGTTGCTGTAAGAATTTTTTCCGTTGGGCTAAATTTCATTTCAGCCTTAGTGTACAAGTGTGATTTGAATGCAATTGGTACCTTTTCCCCCTCATTAGAGGTCAGGTATGTGAATCCGCATCTCCCTGGGATGACTCGAATCACAAGATTGCGTGTGTTATCACGTGTTTCTAATTTTGTTTTAATTAGCATGTCTGTTTGTAAGGATCTCAAAATTTCTGTGTGTATTTGAGTCCAACTGGATCTTTTAAAGTCTGGTTTAATTAGATCATAAAGGGGTTTGACCCTTTCTGCGTAATTTGCAATGTATGTTCTTCCGAAATTTAGGAAGCCTAGAATTGACTGTAAGTTTTTTAGTGTTCTAGGTGCTTGGAGTACGGCACATTTCTCTAGGAAATTGTCAGCCAGGCTTTTGCCTTCACTTGATAACTCATATCCTAAGAATAGGACCGTCAGATGGGCAATTCTGGATTTTTTAAAGTTGAATTTGTAACCCTCTGCTGCGAACCCAAGTATTATGGTGTTCACTCTTTTCAAGTGAGTCTCCAAGTCATCATCTGTTAAGTAAATGTCATCGACATAAGATAATGCTTCATCATCATATAGTTGTAGTAATTCTGTTACTCTCGCTGAGAATACCCCCGGGCTGTTCTTGTACCCCTGGGCTAACCGACAGAATTGCTTTTGAGTGCCATTTACTGAGAATGCAGTTAAATATCTGCTCTCTGGTGCTATGTTTTGACAAAAGAATCCATTGGAGATGTCCAAGGTTGTTTTGTATTTTTTGCGCACTATGTTATTCATTAGTGCAGCACTGTGTGAGTTTTGCACTGCAAAAGTTTTGCAACATGTGTTAAGGTGTCGGTAATCTAAAACTAGACGATATGAATTGTCTGGTTTGGAGACCGGAAACAAAGGATTGTTCATTTGTGAGGTGCAAGTTTCAATCACCCCCTGGTATTCTAGCTGATCTAGTATTTCATTTACCTGTTTTTTAGCTTCTTGCTTAATTGGGTACTGCCTTTGTGCAGTAGGTCGTGATTTTAACTGGATTTTGTGAGGAGGAGAATCCTCATCCCATCCTACATGATTTTTATATAAAGCAGGTGCTAGAGCCACTGCCCACTTTCTAGCAAGTGTGTATTTTTTCTGAATTGGAATTTGATCTGAGAAGGCAGGCATAATTACTTCTTCGCCATGAGGGCACTCCCTGACAAACTCTGGTGGCCAGTCTTTTTCAGCTAGAAGGATATCATAGCCCTTGGAGAGATTATCCCAAAATAGTCCCCTTATTTTCCTAGTCTTATCTCCCTCTATACGTAATGTTATCTCGTATATCTTGTGGGGTTTGCTAACTCTGGTGTCTGCAGTTTCCACTTGAAGATATTCATTCGTGTCCACTGTCTCCAGATGATTCATAAGGACTTTGCGAGCTATGCTCACTTCTGCTGCACTGTCTAGCATTGTCTGTGCCCACTCTCCGTTTTTCAGTTGTGTCCTCAGTATTCTCGGCATTGTTAACTACCTTGATACTGGCTACCTTCTTTTTTGGAAATTGTAATTTCTTTTTTAGCTGAGCAGGTTCCTTGTCTTTGGACTTGGCGTGCTCTTCTCTTTGTTCTGATCGTCCTCTTCTTTCCGATTTCTGCAAGGAAGTCTGAAAAGATTGAGAGGGGCGTGTATCAATGTCTTGATATCTATCAGGTTTTTTAATATTATCCCTATTTCTAAGGTTATATCTATTCCCAGAGGGGTCACTCTGCGGTGACCTCTGTCTTCGGTTTGGAGATTTTTCTCTTCGCCTAGGAGACCTTCCTCTGGACTGGAATTTCTTTTCTTTAGGATTGGATTGGTTATTTCCATCCCAGTTCTTTCTTGGTGAATTGTTATTAAAAAATATTTTTTCGGGACTTTCAGTCAGTTGCGGTTTTACTGGTATTCCACCTAAACTATCTCTACCTAGTTCCTCATAGGATTTTTCTATGATTCTGGCAATTTCAGCTGGTTGGTCTGCTATATCTGTCTCTTTTAACCTCTGGCGGATCGCCACGTTTGCTGCTTCACCTTTTATATTGGCTAATAATATAGCCGAGACCTGCTTGAAGTCTTTCAGTAATTTCATACCAAGAGTTAAAGCGGGTTCTGGACCGTATTCGTCTTGAATTTGTTTTAGCACATCTGGTATCACCGAAATGGATGGAACACCGTGCGTTTTTGTGTAGATGGAAGCAAAGACTGTACCCCAAGTGTCACAGTCCTCTATGTGTGGTGCGATTCCCATTGGAAGACAGATAGTCAGAATCCTGTGTTTTTCTAGCGGGGTGGTGTCAGGAAACACCGCCTCTATTTGGGTAATTTTCTGTGCCAACCAGAATGGTATTTGTTCCCGTTTAGCCGGTACTTTACCTAGGCAGGATTGGATGTTCTGTGGTGTAATTTTATTTGTGTTCCCCTGGTGAGGGGTCAGCTGTGGAAGTTTAATCGCTGGCTGAATTGTTGAAGTCCGCATTACATATTGGACTAATTGTCTATGAATTTTTAGTAATTGTTTTAGCTGTATTAACAGCTCTCCTGTAGACATCCCTTCGATGTCTGGGTGTGGTGTGTATCCGGCTAAGACCGGCCACGTTGCTCCTGGTCTACCTAAAGGACCGAGCCTGGTGATGTGATTGTTATGTTTTAGGGCGCCATCAAATAAGAGCAAATGCTCTTGGAATTTGAGTGGTACTTCCACCTCCTCGAAAGGAGTGTACATTTCAGGAGGTTCCTCTATTTTGTAATAGTGGAAGTACTTTGTTACAGCATTTGCTGCTGGAAAATGTATCCATGAATAGTATACCTCTGTCTGCCGACATTCGTGTGCCTCAATTACGAATATGACTGTGCCACCTCTAGGTGTCAGTCCATTTTCTATAAGTTTTAAGGTTATAGATTTCCTTTTGGTGACCGGGATTAGTATTATATCCCCGTCTGCATCTTGTAGTGCAGTATCAGCTGCTGCTATTTCAGCTGCTAATCTAACTGCCTCTCTTTCTTCATCACTGTCTGTCATTTTACTGACCGGATGGTTATTTTGTTTGTTTGCAGATCAGGTTTCTTATGGAACAAAGATTAGATGCACAATATTTTGGAACTGTTTATCCTTCAACGTTGACTATACCAAGAACCATACATAGGAGTTCCCTCCTGCGAGGTCTTGGAGGATATTACCTTTCACCCACTCCAGACGTCTTTGGAGTATAATGGGAAAAGGGGTCTGAGTGAGAAAGCACGACTGAGTTACTCTAAATGTCTTACGTTAGTTTTATCGCCCTTTCCAAACGCGTTGGGCGCCATGTAGTGTAGTTCCTATCTTCCCAATAGGCTCTGCGCATTGGAATAATACCTACAGCAGTAAAGGCCTAGGCCAGACGTTAACTAGGTCTACTACTGTCGATACTAGACTTAAAGTTTTGGGTTTGCCAGCTTAGCTCAGAGTTCGCTAGAAACTTTCTCGAATGTTCAAGGAGGAATTAACTTCCCTGATTAGACAAGAAGGGATTTAGTTTCTGACAACCATAGAACATGACAACTTTGCTCTCCCCTAATCAAGAGTCAATCTCGAGAGTCGTGTGAACAAAAGGCAATTTATTTTACTCAGTCAGTACGTGCATTCTTAGTCTCATCAGATTGTAGAGAAAAGGAAGAGACAGGCGTATTCAATAAAAAGGTGTCATTTATTGATCAGTCTCTTTTCTCATACAAGAGAAATGGATCGATATTATTGCAATACTTATAGTTAAGTAAAGTGCATACATTAGAAGCAATAGTATAAAATAATACTGTAAAAACATTGATATGGTTTCTAAGCCATATGATGTTTTAAAATGAATAAAATATATTACATACACATATACATTTGACTAAACGTACTCAACTGGTGTTTCTAGATACGCCTACCCCGTGTACCTGACCTAAGTCTAATACGTGGGCGGGAATAGAAAGTTACAGTTTAAGTTAAGTTTGTTTTTGCCAAGTGAATAACTAAAGAATTCTCTGTGAGGGGTTATTCAGTTCTGTACCTGGAAGTTAGGATGAATGAGGAATGGTATCTCTCTCTCTGGTCTCGATATTCCAGGCGGCCTGCGAGGGCTGCCCAGAAACGCCGGGGCTGGATTCTCGGCAGGAGAAAGCAGCGCGTCTCTCAGCGCGTCAGGAAGGCGGGGCTGCTGCCAGCGGGGTCTGCTCTGCTCTCGGCTTCGGCAAGTATGGCTGCTCCGTCTCGTCACCACGCGTGCGTTTGCATATGGCAAGATCGGTAATATTTATACCTTTAAGGTGCCGAGATTGACGTAAGGATGGACATAGATACGTCAATAAAGATGTCATACGACTTGCTCGTTAGCACATTCTTTTACTAAAGTTCTCGGTGAAATCAAAACAATGGCCGCAGGGTTTTGCCCAGGTTGTCATAGGTTTGATTTGTTATGAGAACTCCGTATGCCTTATCAGGGGCTGGAGGAATATCGCTTGTCTAATTAGATCGCAAGCGTTATGACCTAATCTGATAACACGTTCCTGTGCCGTAGTGTGACTGCGTCAGATAACGGTATCTGCATCATGGGGGTTTTCTGCCTCATGGGCTGACTGCTAGTTAACTTGTTGGTTTGTTTAACTAGAATAGGGTCAGGAATAGGGGGATCGATTCAGAACCGATAGGAATACATGACAGGCAGGTGGTATGTTGACCTCTTATCTCTTGACCCTTGTTCAGGTCACCTGTCTTAATTTCTAAAGGATAGGGGTATCTTGGGCACTTGTGTCGCATGATGGCGATACCCCATGCTTCGAACTGAGGTCTTGCAGAGTATATCTTTTCTACGAGGTCCTTTGAGGCCCAATTTGTAACTGTTTCCTCAATGGCCACGTTGTTTAAGTTTTGTTGAAATTCAATAGAGTAAAGATCTTGAGAAGTAATTTCTTGCAAAGCTGGTATTTCCTTAAATAATCTTAACAAATTACCTCGGTTTAGAATGTCTTGTGTCCCCCTGGTTGAATATTCGGGAATAAAAGTTAATTTTAAGTCAAATGTCTCCGGGTGTTGTCTTAGTGCCTTCTGTATTAAGCCTGCTTTGCATGATGACGAGTTGTGGAGTTGAATACTTCCGCAAGGGGGGTGAGGCTCTTGTAGTGCTTCATCTTTCTGTACTCCCTCAATTATATATGTTTTTTTCTGTGGTAAAGCTGTGTTGGTTAACTTAGTTGGTGCCGTACTTGAAACCCCTGGCTTTAGCGAACATTTGCGATCCTTATCAAAAACTGTGATTCGCACGGGGGTTAGCACAGGTTTTGTTTTTGGTGCTTCTGCTTGACCGAGAATTTCATTTATGCTTTTTTCACACGTTGAGGGTAATTGTTTCTCAGTAATAATTTTTGTACCGTGGGTTGAACCCTCTCTGAAAATTCCTTTTGTGCCCGTACTTTTTTTTTCCAGGGCTAATTTCAATTTATTTCGCTCACCTCCTCCATTTTCTACTGCTTGCGTGAACCTCATTTTTTCTCGACCCGGCTCTTGCGCTTTTGGTCGCTGGACCGATCTTGTATCCATTTGACTGTTTGCACCTATCAATGGGGATGGACACGAGTTGGCTCCTGTTCTAGGGCCGTCGACCCTTGAAGTACTCGATGAGTTTGCCTTCTCAGGTGGCTCTGCAAGAAACGCCTCACCTGCTGGAGCCTCGTTCAATAATTTAGGTTTGTTTTCCTGCGGGATGCTGGTTTTGAAAATTGGAAAAATGTTATCCGGATCTGCGCTTAGTTGTTTTTTATACTTGAGCCTGGCCTTCCTTGCCCTTTTCTTTTGCCTCTTTGTTGGTTTATCTTCAGTAAAGGATTGGTGAATGAATTGTGTTTCGTCAGTTTCCGAGACTAATTTTCCTTGACCGGTTTCATTTGATGTTTGGTCTTGATCTATTGCTCGTTTGCTTCTTGTGGGACCGTTGATATGCTTCCTCTTTACTACGTGAGGTTTCTCCGGGGTTAGTTTAGCTTCTATCGCCTGACTGTGACTGCGCGATTGTTTTACCTCCCCTAAAATGTCCATCAGGATGGTCGGGAGGCTTGCTAGCTTTTCGATTATGCTTCCGCAACCACAATTGCACTGTTGTTTCCTCGAGCTGGTGTTGGCCTCTAGTTTCCCCTGGGTTGTTAATAGGGATGTTAAGGAGTCCAGTTTAGCATTTATGCCCGAGATGTGCCCAGCCACTAACGTGATGAGGTCAATCTGGACTTCCATTTTATTGGATTGGTAGTTCAATACCCTTATTGCTTGCTCTAAAGTGCTTAACAGGGATTGAGTCCATGACGTGGAGGGTTCAACATTTTGGATTATGCTTGGGTCCTTGGGCTCTGAGTCCAGCGTGCTCCCCGATGAAATAGTAATTGGTGCGGGATGGTTGAAGAGGGACTGATTCATCTGCATAATGATACTATCGTTTGTGGATAATTTTTGTTGGTCTCTTTTTAGTTCTGGGCAGCGAGGGGTAGAGACCAGCATACCCGGGCTCGGATGTTGATCAGCAAAGCCATATTCTGTTCGTGGTCCTCTCCCTTGTGAGTCAATGTACTTCATGATTCTTTCAGAGAGTTCCTCGAGTTGAGAGTCGTTTGAAAGGAAAAGTGGCTTTAACCATGGGTCCCCTTCCTGTCCTGATGAGGTAGATAGGTTTTTATGACCTAAATTACCCTCCTTGGAGCTCTTGGGTTCCTTAGTGTGAACGCTGGCTTCGACGAGCTCCATGATTGTCGCACTTGTGCTCTGACTTGGCCGGATGTCCTTTACATGGCGATTATCTGCGGTATCCTTTATGGCGCTACCACCCTTGGTTTTGTTTGTAGCTACGGAAGTCCTTGCTACATGTGATTTGCTCACCTTTCCTTTATAGATTGTGCCATACAATTTCTTCCTGCCGTTGTAGCGCTTGAATCCGCTCCTCTTTATGAGCTCAGAGGCACAAGCACATAACAAGATACTTAATTATCATACAATAAGTTGCACAATATACAGTAACACCCATGGGGCACGTCAAACCATATACTAAAATAGTGGTATAAGAACCACGTCACGAACAAAGGATAGGCCTAGGGCCTAGGGAATCGCTGGGGCTATGCTGTACTACCAAAGGATAGGAAGCAGGAGGCCCACGGGAGGCGTGTGCAGTGTCTTTACACACACCCGAGTTACTATAGAGTTAGAATGGGAACAAAAGAAATGGAAACTAGTTCTTTTAGGTCCCTTCCGGATGGACTAGGAGAAAGCTACTGAAAACTAAGACACTAGGATAGTTAATACCCACAGGAGCACCAGAGTACTCGCGTTACCTCACCCACAGGAAGCGGGTGCATAGGTGTCAAAGTGTGTCGGGTTTCGTCGCTGAATCCTATGGAGCCTTGAAGAAAGATGCTGCAGGCGACCAGGAGAGAAGTGTCCGGTTGGATCCAAGGGCGGATCGAGGATGAAGAGTACCTGAAAGCAGAGGGGACAGAGTCTGGGTCACTAGCCAGTGACCAGGAAGGAACCAGGAAGGAACCAGGCGATGTCGCGAAGCAATCAGGTGATGTTGTGAAATTTGTCTCTGCAGCCACGTGGACCAGGAGGTTTCGACGATGACCAGGAGTTGAGCACGGACTGTCCCACAAAGGATCTCACTGTTGGCAGTGTCGGCTTCCGGATTGGAGTCAACAAGCCTTGGCAAAGGCAACCCACGCAGGAATCGAAGATGGCTTCTGGATCAGACCAGCAAGGTCTGATGGGCTTCTCCTTTTCAGGGAAGCAAGGGCCAGCCTAGAGCACCCAGACCAGTTGTGGAAATTCAAAGGTTCATCGTAACAGAGGCCACTCGCCAACGGGCAAGTGACCGGACAGACGCGCCAAGCAGGAAAATGCAGAAGGGCCCCACGCGGCACTCGTGGAGTGTGGAGGGCTGATCTTCAGTGCAGATGATGCTCGGGGCTGGGGCTTCTCAGTCCCCAATGCACAACTTCGAGGGTGCCTCAGAAGTTGCACGGAAAGCAATTTGCAGGTTTTCCAAGATGGCCAGTCCCACGTCTCTCGTCGCCCCCACGGGTCTCAGCTTTGCTGTAGCTGTGCATCAGGCTGAAGGAAGTCTGGAAGTCTGAGTCTTGTCAGGCTCTGTGCTCGGGCTCATCGACAAAGCAAACCGTTGATCGCTTGATGGTGCCTGCTTGCACAGGGTGGTCACTCCTTGACCACAAGGGAGATTCTTCAGTTTTCTATGTTGAGTAGAATGTCGAAGGTCCAGAGTTTCGTTTCAAGTTTAAGTTCAGGATAAATCTAAAGTCTCTTGACTCAGCTCCTACCTATATACTAATCTGAGGGGCTGGATTACCTGCTACGTCCCTCCTATAGGTGGGACCAGGGAAGGGTGTGGTTACAGCCCTTTCCCTTTGTCAAGTTTCGCGCCAGAGCTGGGGCTGGAGTGCCCCAGCAACTGGTTTCAACCGGACTATGCATGGGACACCTTGTGTGCCCCAGGCAGTGTCTCATTTCATTCAGCTCTCCCTGCCCCAATACACTATGGCATGTCTGGGGTGGTGCTAGCACCTCCCAAGACAGGAAACCTATTGTCCAAGCCTCCCTCGCTGGAAGGACTCCCAGCAGCAGGAGGTCAGACTTGCGTCTGTGGCAGCAGCATCCATTTTGTGATGCTGAGGCTCTGGTTAACTTTAACCGGGTTTACTAGGAACAACATGTCTTCTCCCTCTAGAAGGGTGGAATGCTACCCCCGTCGCCAGAACTGGCGACGGGGGTATTATTCCAAAGCGTATGACACCTTACACGACATGTTTTGATAAAGCCAAACCAAAGTTAGCAATCAACCGCGAGGATGATAATGCACTTAAGAGTATATGGTATGGCTATATCATAGAACAGCTATAAGGACATGGTTCCGAAATCTGCAGACAGGCTCAGCTCATGCCAGAGCCTCATCTCACATAAAACCAAGCACTCTACCTCCAGGATTGTTAAGGCCTCCCATAGGAGTGACTTATAGGTCTATATGTAAAGGTAGGTATAAGTATACTACACCTAAGCAAGGGGTGATTACACGACCTTGCCCCAGCTGAGTGATCAGCCAGTTGTGTCAATGTGAGAGGCCAGCCAGGGGTGGCATAATACATGCTGCAGCCCCTGGTAGGCCTTGGATGCACCTATGCCCTGGGTACCTAAGGTACACTATACAGGGGCTCATAAGGTGACCCAATATCCAATTGGAGATGTACCTAAAGTACATGGAGTCCATTTTACAGTGAGAGCAGAGAGCCTAGGGACCTGATTAGGAGGATCCCAGGCCTGCCATAATAAAAAAACCTGACTGCTCAATAGGCCTTTCAAATTAGTGGTATAATTACAAGTGTATAAAAATAAATAAATACTAACGAATATAAAAAGCCAAAGATGATTTATTTGTTAAAAATAAGTAAAGTCAACAAAGTAGGATTCAATATCCAAACATACAGTCTGGGCTAATTCATGGAACACATGAGGAGATTGTGAATTTGACTCATACGGAGCTATTTATTTTATGTGCATGAGGTCAGGACTCGAAGCACTTAAATGTACAAACCATCCACCCATCAGTTCATCTATCAATCCATTCATTCATCCATCCATCCACCTACCCGTCCCTTCACATGCTAAATAGCACAGCCATTCCATATCCAGTTGTATTGCCCATCCATTATATTACATTCTAACTCATCATAATGTCTCTCCAAAACATTAATTCTGTCATCCATCTTTCTTAAGACTAGCTCACCCATCATTAGCTTCCTCAACTAGCAATCTATCTTTGCTTTTATCTGCTAACTCGCCCAGTGGTTCCTTCAACCACTGACATCCATATCTTGTCCTTAACTCACAAACTCACCTATCTGTCCATTCTCCCACTCATTCATTCATAAATCCGCTCATCTGCTAATTCATCCCTTTCTGCATGTTGCAGTTATGACACGGTGACCTTGGTGGATTACCCAGTGGATCTCCCCAAGCTGTCATCCCTCCAGACCCCAAGGGATTACTTCCTCCTAAGTTGAGGCAAGCATCACATTATTCCCCTCCACGCATGTTTGTCTGTCCTCTGTCTGTCGGTCATTACTGTCAAGTTTCGGTAGACCATTGGACTCCCGACTCAGGGGCGTAACACAGGCCCCCGCAGCCCCCGCGTTGCGTGGGGGCCCTGTGCCCCAGGGGCCCCCATACGCCTCGCTCACATACACACAGAAACAACGGGACACACAAGCACACAAATTAATTAGCCCCATCCTTCGCAACCACGTGAATCCTGCGTCTTGCGTCGGAAACATCTCATAGTCCGAACTAGTCTTATTGTTTATCCGGGCCGAGGTGCAAGGGCTAACCTGGCACAACTAAATGAGTGGTGGTAGCTGCTTTCCGTGCTGGCCTGCACCTGGGCCTCCTTGTGTCCGCTCACACAAGTCCGAGCTGGAGTGCCTCGCAGCCTGTTCATAGCGAAGATGGCTCTCATGCTCCTGTGCTCCCTCCGCCCCAGATGACTTAATGGCAGTCTGTTTCTGAAGCTGCTGGCCGCCCTTTTATATCAATGCGCACCCTAAAGAGCCGAGAGGCCCCATGTACGTACTGCTCACAGATTTCTTTATTGATAAAAGTTCAACTTCGCCTGTCCTCTTTACTACATTGTGAGCAGCAGGAGAGCCCCGCTGCAGCTCTGGGAACAGCTGCCATCATGGGACCGTCATAATAAAGAGGTTAGTAAAAAATGATCATGTTTCAAAGAGCAGCACTGTGCATTTCTTTAGAGGTATAATGAGTCGCACTAGTTTAAATTGGTGACTACTTCTGTAGCCAACAAGAATGTTTACACATTTTGGGTCTGTAAAGGAAAAGGAATAAATATTGGTGAAAGTTATTGTCAAAAGTGTTGTCATTTTGTAGTGCAGTCTATGGGCTGTGAGAAAGGCTGGTTACAAGAAGTTATGAAACTAATAAATTGGGGGGGGGGGGACTATTATGAGCTACATTTAAGTCGTTACAAAGCATTGCACATAAGGCAGTGAAATGTTACTCATAAATACCGTAAAAACCTAGAAAATCACACATGAGCACACTGAAAACCTGCCAGCTAGGCCCATGCCAGCCAGAAACCAGAACACCCACCCCCCTAACTAGAACAACTTACTGAAACTACAGAAATTAGTTAACTGGTTGGCGAAATACCGTTTTTCCAGGCAGGGTGAGACACAGCAGAGTAAACACAGGGCTCTCTATGGCGCAGTTACACAACATCTTCTTGCTTTCTCTGGCGGCAATTGCTCCGACCAACCGCCATCCCCTGTTAACTTGGTGTGCTCAATATCCATATCACACAATCCGCATGGTGCAGCTGAGATCATCTTCTGAGCAGCGGCAGTGCCTGCCCTCTTTTGCTGAGCACTGCAGTCACGCAGTCTGTATGAAGTTAGTGCCCTTCCATTTCTGATGCTTTTCAGCAGTTTTAAGACCTTCTTAAAGTTTCTCGTTGATCAAATGGGTGTCATTCCTGATATTTATATATGTTTCCTGCGTCTTCATTGCCTGATTTTGCTTGTGATAAAGTGTCACTCATAGTCCTTGAATGTCACTCATAATTACACTGAAACTATGAGAATGTCACACATAGCAATCTGAAACCTTAGCAGCTATGCCTATGCAAGCACATTTTTATTACGTAGGACCTCAGCCAACTTTGGAATGATACATCAGGGGGCTAGGCTGAGCACTTACTTTTATGGTGACCGGCCGTTGCAACCCGACACTGACCCTGCCCCCGGCAAAGCCAACCGCCAGGAATGATTGATATTTGATATTTGAAATTTTTGAGCATTTGTAAAGCGCAAGCGTTCGCTCCCAGGGGAGCATCATGGCGCTGGGCGGGCTGCAGAGGAATAACTGAAAGAGTGGAGTGAGAGGAAGAGAGAATTAAATGGCAGCCAAGACAGAGGAGTCTGGTAATTTGTAGACCCATGTCTTGAGGAGTTTTCTGAAGTTGTTCTCATTGTCTATGGCTCTAAGGTTGGCGGGTAGGGTGTTCCAGGCCCTAGCCGCCAGAACATTGAAGGATTTTCCGCCTTTGGTCTTATATTTAAATCTGGGAATTTGAACCAGGTTAGTCCCAGAGGATCTCAAGCAGCGCGAGGGGTTATAGCGCTTGAAACGGTTTACAAAGTAACGGGGTCCTGTGTTTTGCATGGTTTTGTGGACTGTAAGAAGCAGTTTGAAGAAGATTCTTTTATGCAGTGGCATCCAGTGAAGTGAGTTCAGGGCTGCAGACGCGGATGACCTTCTGGGGAGTTGTAACACCAGTCGTGCTGCAGCATGTTGTAGGCTCTGCAGCTTTCTGAGAGTAGATTTTTTCACTCCGGCCATAAGGCCGTTGCAGTAGTCAAGTCGGGAAAGTAGAAGAGCTACCGCGACTGACTTTCTTGCTGCAATTGGGAGAAAATAAAACAATTTCTTCAGAGATTTTATTAATCCGAAACATCGACCGGCGGTGATCTTAACGTGGTCATCAAAAGTAAGGGAAGAATCGAATTGTACGCCCAGGTTTCTGGCTGATGTGACTGCACTAGGAGGGGCCTCTGATCCTGTAGGCCACCAATCTTTCGGGCAGAAAGAAAGATTCTTACCTAATGGAATGATCTCTGTCTTTGCGCTGTTACATCTAAGATGATTAGTATTTAACCACTCAAAGACATCTGAGAGGCAGTTTTTGAACCGAAGATCTGCGTCAGTGCGCTGTTTGTCAATGGTGACGACCAATTGAGTGTCGTCAGCGTAGGACGTGACCAGGATCCCATGGGATTCTATCACAGCTAAAAGGGGTGCCATATAGATGTTAAAAAATAAAGGGCTTAATATGGACCCCTGGGGCACTCCAGATGTAATTGGTTTTTCGCAGGATAGATGGGGTCCTAGTGCCACAGTCTGAGTCCTGTTTGATAAAAATGATGAAATCCAGGCCAGGGCTGAGTCTGTCACGCCAACCTCTCGCATTCGATTGATTAGGATGACATGCGAGATAGTGTCGAATGCTGCTGTGAGATCCAGCAGGATGAGGACAGCTTGCTTGCCCTCATCCTGTAGGAATTTGATGGAATCAGCAAGTTCGATCAAAGCTGTTTCGGTGGAGTGACCGGAGCGGAAGCCCGATTGCTGGGGGTGCAAGATGTTATGGGCTTCTGTGAAAGTTTTAAGCTCCTCATGCACTAAATGCTCCGTGACTTTGCCCAGAATAGGAAGTAAGGAGATGGGGCGCATGTTAGTCAAATCTGTAGGTGATTTGTTCTGTTTTTTCAACAGAGGTTTAACAGTGGCCTTCTTCCATTCGGCAGGTACAATTCCGGATTCAAGGGATTCATTAATAATTCCATTAATATAAGGGTTGACTGTGTCAATCAGATGATGAAGAATGATGGGGGGACAGGAATCAGTGGGTGCTCCTGATTTACAGGCCGGGATTGCCTTGCTTGTCTGTTTCAAGGAAACTGGTTTGAAACTGGAGAGAGGAGGGTAGTTAACTATTACCTCTGCGGTGGTTGTCGAGGGTGGGGGAAAGTCTTTCTGAATGTTGACAATTTTATCAATGAAGTGATCAGCAATTTGGTTGCAAAGGCTCACTGAGGGGGGTACATCGGTGGTGAGAGCTTTCGGATGAGTGAAAGACTTGACTATGGTGAAGATGGTTTTTTGATTTTGATGCGCTTCCATTATGAGATTGGTAAAGTATTCCTTTTTTGCTGCTTTTATGTCAGAGAGATATACTTTCCTCTGTTGGACATAGCGTGTTCTGGAGATCGTGTCGTATGCTTGTCTCCAGTGTCTTTCTAGTCTCCGACAAAGAAGATGACTATCTGCAAGGGTCTGGGTGTACCATGGGGCATTTGGTTTTTTCTTCTCGGGGCCCTTTCCTTGATTGTTTTTGGGTTCAGTATTACCCGCGACTATTTGGTTCATCCAGATATGGAAGTTGCAGGAGTCAACTTTGACATCTCCAGTTAGCGTGTGGGATGAGGGCAGTGGTTTTATCTCAAGCTTTATTCGTTCGGCCACTTTTTTCCAGTTGACTGTAAAAGTGGCTTGTATATGTCTAGGGCTAGATGGGGTAGGAATAGGTGTCGTAATGTCAAAAGGGATGAAAGAGTGGTCGGTCCAAATTTGAGGCAATGGGGGGGAAGTGGAGAGGGTAGAAAGATTAGAACAGATGCCGTCAATGGTATGTCCAGCACTGTGAGTGGCCATGTTAATACGTTGGGAAAGTCCAAAGATGTTCAATGACTGTTGGAAGGAGATAGTATGGGGGTCAGAAAGTGATTCCATATGTAAATTCATATCGCCAAGAAGCGTGAAATTAGGGTATTGTAGCATGAGTGCTCCGAGGGCCTCATCTAAGGAGTTGAGAAATGAGGAAGGGTTGCCCGGAGGACGATAAAGGAGTCCAACCGAGAGGGAAAATGAGGCAGTGATTTTAATGGAGAAACCCAAGCTTTCAGCGTCCTTAAGGTGGTATAAGTCAAATGTGTGGCAGGGAAATGTATCCTTGATGATTAGTGCTATCCCACCACCTCGACCTGAGGGTCTATCCCTCCTGAATATGGTGAAACCAGGGGGGAGGGCAATAGCAAGATCAGGGTTGGAGGAGTCATTAAGCCAACTTTCAGTGATGAACAAGGCATCGAGCTCTTGGCTTAATATTAAATCGTGCACGTCTTGGCAATGGCAGGCTAGAGACCTGGCATTCACCAGACCTCCCTTAAAGTGGGAGGGGCGGATCTTTGGAGGATCGTGCGAGTCGGCGACGCCATTTGTGGGTATAGGGGAAGTCCATTCACAGTAAGGACATGACAGGGGGCTGGAAAGGGGGTCAATGTGGGGGCAGTCGCGACAGTGGGGGGCAGGTGGGGGGCGTAGGGACATTAAATAATTGTTATCGTACCTGATGGCGGGTCTCAGCCCGACAGCGTGCCCTGCGCCCAGCGCGATCCGGTCGCGGACGGGCGCAGACGGGCTTGGCTTAGGCGCGGCTTCGGCGCGCATCCGGCGCGCCCGCAGCGCCAGCCCGCTGCGCCGTCTGGCCGGATTGCACATAATATAGGGAGAAAAGGGGGCGGGAGTATGGCGCGACTAGAGCGCTCTCCCTGCCTCCCTCAAGATGGCGCCCACCGTCGCCGGTATTCGGAAAAAGCGGCAGTACCGAAATATGGTGTTTTCAGCGTGTCAGCGGTGTCAGTATGCCTAACAAAATATTTCCCCTTAACTGCAGGCAAGCCCCCCGAATATAGGAACAGTAAAAACAATTCAGTATAAAAAATGCACAGAAGCTTTTTCGCAGGTTTAAAAGTTACATTAATTCTCCACAAGTTGCCAGGATTCAGCGCAGCTCGCAGCCCCAGTTGCCTCACTGGGGAGAGCTACTGTAGGGCACCGAGCGCGAGGAAGACTCGAGTTAAGTATTCCAGGGGGGCGGGAGTATGGCGCGACTAGAGCGCTCTCCCTGCCTCCCTCAAGATGGCGCCCACCGTCGCCGGTATTCGGAAAAAGCGGCAGTACCGAAATATGGTGTTTTCAGCGTGTCAGCGGTGTCAGTATGCCTAACAAAATATTTCCCCTTAACTGCAGGCAAGCCCCCCGAATATAGGAACAGTAAAAACAATTCAGTATTTGCTCACATCGCAGCTCTGCTCAGCTAGCTGCAATCAGGGAGGTATGTTCTGGGTAACTATTAACATATCTGGCGGCCGCCAGGCAGTCCATGGTTCAGTCAGCCGCCGGCCAGGTTGGGGCTGGCGTCGCAGGATCTCATCCATTACGTCGCAAATGTATCAGAAATGTTCCACAGCCGCGCGTGATTGAATCATGGCATGTCTGTTACATTGTAGCACTAACAGTTAGAGCTCACCCAGCCCCCAAGCCTGCCGTGATTAGCGCACTGCTACTTTCTCAGTCACTAAATGGTGTATTTCAGCCGCCAGCGCTCCGGGCAGCTTCAAAGCTGAGGAGGCGCTACATGCGTGACTTTGCATTTCAGTGCGATGATGCGGACCACCACACTGAAATGAGTTAGTTTAACAACTGATGCGTGGTACTTGGCAGGCCTTCCCTCACTCAGCGGAGCCAGCAAGCGGCAAGCCTCTTCATCATGATGGTGCGCACTCCCGGCCTCGTAATAAATTAAATGGTGTGCACGCCCGGGCCGGGCCGGGCCTCAGAGGCTCTTCTTCATTAATTAAATGGTGCGCAAGTTCAACTGCGCACGCATGGGCCCCGGCCAGGCCTCTGAGGCTCTTCAATATTTAATATGTGGGTCGAAGGGACGCAGTTGTCTCTACTTTTGGGCAGTCTTCAGGGTGGGGCTGGTGACCAATGCCATTGTCATGCGCATTCCAGAGCACAATTTAAAATGTGGGTGACTTGAGGTGAGGCAACCCAGGACCCAGCCATGCCGGAGACAGAGACTGAGAACGACCATCCGTCACCGGCCATAATTTAAATTATTATTAGCCCTTGCCTGGCTAGCCTTGCTCTGCCCTGTCTTCTGCTGCCCGCTCGCTCGCCCCTGCCTCTGAAGCTGCAAGCCAGGCCTCAGCCCTCAGGTGAGTTTGTCCGAGTGGTCTGTGGGTGGTGGCGAGGACGGAGTCTCAGTGGGTGGGATCGATAATTTGATGAGATCAATAACTGTCCTTTCTATGTGCTGCTCGTTGGTTGCAGTTCCTGTTGTTGATTTCTTAACAGTACCGATCCTTTCCTTCACGGTAACTATCTCCTGATTAATTGCCCCCATCTCGTTAGTTCGGAATGAAGCAACAGAACAATTAAGTGAGCGGTCCTTACCATATCCTGCTGTAGACGTTCGCTAACCCATCTCGATTGACTTTCAACAAAGCAGGCTTTCGAAAACCAAGAATGTTTGCCTAGCAAGCCTTCTCCAGGCGTTCAAGAGCTCAGACCTGCGCTGCGGGTGTAGAAAGCACCCTTTGAAGCACAGTGGGATTCAGTCCCCATCTACTTAGGTGAACGGGAGTGAGGGCTTCATGATCACCTCTTCCCTCCAGCTTTCCCAATGCACATCACAAATCCCACGCTGGGTGTATTGCATGTAATAGGTCTTGCATTCAGTTGCACTGTCAAACCAGACCTCTCTAATGTGTAGCATAGCAGGCCATCAAGGAGACGGAAAAGATGTGGTCATATTTCTTCCTAATTCCTACTGAGGCATGCTGCAGCATTTAGAATGTTCTTAAGGGGGGCAAGCAGGATTAAAAAGTAACAATGTTAATAGTGCAAGATAAGGTGTGTGGCTCAGACGTTTCCCGAGCAAGAAAGATATCAAAGCAAAACAGTTGAAAACAGCATGACTTCAATTAAAGGCTTCACTCAAGACACTGTACAATTAAGTAATGGGGATCTGGTGCTATAAATCCGAGTTCTGATACATTTACTCCTTTTTGAATGATTAATAAAGCATAGGTCTGACCTAGAAAAAGTTCTGTACAAACAAATCATGATTTTTTTGGGGTTTTGTCTGACCACTATTAGCATTTTGAGATTTTTTCCACCCAAACTAACATTGTTAAATGTGAGTATATCAGAAAACCATAATATGTAGGCTAAAATGATTCAACAGCATGTACCCTGGGCTCTGGACGCAAATTCCCTATTGACCCTCTTTACAGCTTTTAAAGTTCTGATACTAATTATTAGTATAAACTTAGGCAGTTCAAGAGTACTTTTTCTTATATAAATTAGCATGATGCAGCTTTAATTAGTACTTTTGAGATAAATTTAACTTCACTTGCATACAGTGATTTTTCCCAGTTTTGCAGCAGACCTAGAAAAGAAACTACCAAATGCAATTAAACTGTGCTGCACGTTTGGCTCTCTAACCGGACTCTTTCCTCGGGCCTCACAGCGCTGGACTATAACTGCAACATTACCAAGAACAAGGGAAACCCATGGGTACTCAGGGACCAGAGTACCTTGACTCAGTGTCTGAAAATAATTGAAGGATTCCTCGGATCAGTGGCTTAACAAAAGCCCCGCAGGCCCCGCGGTGTGTGTGTGTGGGGGGGTTCCCGGAACAGGGGGCCATTTCCGGCCCAGTGCACGGGCAGCGGCACTCCTCACTGGGCCCGGAGGGTGAGGGGCCCCCTCCAATAACTTTGCAGGGGGGGGGGGGTGGGGGGGGGGGGGCTCCAGTTTCGTTACGCCACTGCTACTGTGTTTAAAATATGGCTTTTGGCTACAGTGATTTAAAGCCAAAATTACCTCTTCTTTCCACCAAAAAGATCCATATTTTTGTGATGTGCAATAAAACTGAAAAGGGAATCTATACCAATTCCAAATGCAACTGCCTCGTGAAACACACATGTTCTATTAAAATTACACGCAATGTTTCATTTTCTTTTAAATTCAAATGTTTTTATACATGCATGCAGTCGTTACGTTTAGACAACAGCATGCTTTCTTTTCTTCTTCTTTTTTACTTTTTTAGCATATGCTGCCAATAAAAAATAAAACTGATGTTACCATTGTATCAGGTAGTCAAGGGAAGCCGTACTGGCTTTGCAAATGCTCGTTCCTATAAATGTAGAACCTATGTATCACAAAATGGCAGTTTGTACTATCTCACAGCGCCATGTAAATATGAGGGTGACTGGCACCTGTGGTATGACACAACATGATGTGGCACTGTGACCTACCCTTATGTGCCCCAGTTTTAATTAATCAAAGATGTGGTCTGTGAACTGTGATTTATAGGAAAACCATTGTAGGTTCCAAAGGATGCAATGGGTTGCCTATTCACAACGCAATACAGCTGGGAGTCGAATAGTGTAGCAACCGTTTGGACAGGCTCATTGGTCGCCCCAAAGTCCAAGTGGGTGCTCCCACGCTCACTGGCCCCTTTAATTTTACAGTGGGTGCCAGAGGACGTCTACAAAGGGAGCAAAATTGCATCCAGCAATTCTAGTAGTAATTTCCAACAAAATTGTGTCACATGTGCAGATTAGTTAGTATGTCCTATGGTTTCTCCAGTTCTGGCAAACTGAAAGCCTTACTTATTTTTACCTCCTTCGGATCCTCTTCTTTACTTTGTGTGTCTTTAAATGGACGGTAGTGAAAGGCGCCTGTTACATTTCCAGATTCTTTTTGGCAGGAGTGAGGTATTACAACATGGTCCGTGATTGGCTGCCGCCCCCTCCCTAAGACCACACCAACCCCGGACACAAGGACATTAAACATGGTTATCTTTGGAAGGCGGGGGGTCGTGAAACCCCCCGGCCGTATTTATTAAGATATAAAACAATACATTTTTAATTGCACGATAAGCAGTTTATACAAAATTCAGCAGGACATTAGATACATGATTGTCAACAAATGTGAGAGACTATCCTTAACAAAAACTCTAATACAGATTGTTTCCTAACCGAATCTAACATCCTCATCTGAAATTTTATACTAACATTTCTGGCCATATGGCAAGGTCGCTAACCGGTGTCAGGTCCTACTAGCTGCGCCTCACCACAAGATGTGAGCATGCGCAGCCGGGCCCGTTAATTACCCGGTCCACGCCGTGAACTCCATTTCCCCACTTAAGGAGGGCCCTTACTCAGCGCCATCTGTTGACGTCATAAGTATGCGCGCGTGGGGTGGCTACCAGGCTAAGGAAAGCGTGACTCCTCCAACCCGCGCCCCTTTGAAGCACCAATGACCTTGCCCCTGAAGTTCTAGGAAGGGCCAATGGCCCCTCCCCCTGGGCGGTAACCTCCATAGGATGATGCCCGCCCCCTCAGACCTTAAAATAACTGCTCACCGGTCATGACCTTACCGCCACAGGCCAGCATTGTTAACCGACGATCTGGCCTCCCCCTACCTATCCCTACAATCGGACTGACTTACCTAGCAAAACCCTCTAACCAAGCCCAGAGATTATTAGACCACAGGACATTCCCCGCCTCAGTCAAGTGCACCCCGTCCCCCAGATAGAATTGCTTACCCCAGATACACCCGTGTGGAATCGTCTGCAACCGGGGGGCTCGGAATAGTTTGTCCAACTGTGTGTTGATCCTCTTTACCGAGTGATTCAACGCCCTGACAGAGCCCCCCCCTCGCCACTGCCACCGAGGGATAAGTTGCGACCATACTACTGTGCAGCCCGGGCAGGTCCTAGTTACCCATCCAGCCGTGGAGATGATTTCCTCAATAAGGATGCGCCTCCCTAGTCTGGCCAAATCATTCCCCCCCAGGTGAATTATCACCACTGATGGGGGGGTGGGCTGCTGCGCTAAGAGTCCCTGAAAGAAGCTCCTAAACTGGCTGAGGCACAGACCCCCTCTACCAAAAAAGGAGATAAGAAACCCCTTCTGCGCAGCCCTGTTCCTGCGGTCTCCTGAAAGAAAAACATGTTCAGCACGCCTCACATAAGAATGGCCCACAATCCAAGTTACCACCTCCATGTGTCCCTCCTGTTGCTTGTGCTGCGATGGTGTTGATCGTCGACGCCCGCCGGCGAGTTCCTCCCCTGCGTCACAGGTTTGAGAAACTGCAAACCAGAAAGACACTAGGCGTGAGCACCATACTGTCACAACAAGTCAATTCGTACATATCGCTTGTAACATTCTGACGACCATCTCCCTATTCTCTTTACATTTTCCACCGGGAGGCCCCTTGCTACTGCTTCAGTTGCTGCCCCAATCCTAAATGAGTGAGTGCCAAATTCCTTGGGGTCGAAACCTGTTTGTCTGACCGTCAGCTCCAAGACTCGCCTAAACTGGTACCTGGTCAATGGTGTGCCATCGGCGTGACACAACAGTGCACCCCCGACGTGCCTTTCCGCTGCCTGTGGAGGAACTCCACGTGTGAGACCGGGCAGCAAGGGTTGGCCCGTGCCCGGTGGAGCACTATGGTGTGACCCCGAGACTCCTGGTCAGTCTTCGACCTCTGAATCTTCACCCACATAGCATCATCTCTGAACTTTACACAAGCCCGCTGCAGGCCGCCCAGCGTATCCCCTTTTGACCCTGCCACTAATTCACCAATTCTCAAAGCCCCATAGAAGGCTAGGGAAAATGCAGCCTTGAACAGGAGTACCTCCCACTCGGAGCTACAGACACTGTGAAGCGCTCCCAATAAGGCTGTCAGCCGAGCTAGCCCAATGGGCCTCCTTCCATCAGGTGCATGACCCTGTAGGCTGCGCCAACCCCTCAAAGCCTTGCGGACCATAAAGGTGTTAGTAGGATCCCGCATGCCCTTAGCCTGCGCGAAGAAGGAAACCGCCGCCCTATGCCTGCTCGCCGCCGCCACTGAGCGCCCTTCCCTGTGCATTGATTCCAAGTAGGCTGCAAAGCTGTCCTCCTGCGCCCACCTAGCCTCCCATTCCAGCCCCAAGAAAGCCCGGTAAGACAAAAACGCCCCTTCGTAAGCTGTCTTGGTCCTGGGGGCTAAACTAGCAACCACGAGGTCCTGTAGTCTGGGGCACCAATCTGCCAATGTACTGCCGGCAAGTGAGCTGGCGAGGGGTCTGCTGTAGGAAGATGCTCCCTGAATACCTGCATTTTAAAGCGAGAAAGGGAATCAGCTGCATTGTTGAGGATTCCTAGGACATGCTTAGCTCTGAATACCACATTCCATTTCAAGCACTGCAACACAATCTCTTTTATCAGGCGGAGTATGAAGGGGCAGTGTGCCCCCTGTTGATTTATACATTCCACAACTGCCATGTTATCCGACCAGAACACCACTGATTGATCACATAGGTGTTCCGGCCAGACCTTCAAGGCCACCCATATCGGAAAGAGTTCCAGGAAGCCAATGTTGGTGGTCAGACCCCACGCTTTCCATTCCTCCGGCCACCGCTGGGCGACCCACTTGGACCCCAGAATGGCGCCGAAGCCCACACTACCAGCAGCGTCAGTCCATAAACCCAACTCTGCTGATGTGGCGGGAGGACCGGGCCACACTATCCTGCCATTAAAATCCGCCAGGAATGCCATCCATATATGCATATCCTGGCGAACCTCAGATGACAACCTCGTGCGGTGATGTTTCTCCCGTAGGCCTCTCATAGCTTGTGCAATGGAGCGTGAAAATGGGCGCGCCATTGGGATAACCCGCAGAGCAAAATTCAGTTGTCCCACTACTTCCTGCAGCTGTTGCAAGGACACCTTGACCTTGCGTAGGCATTGGGAAAGCGCTGCTCTGAATCTAGACACTTTGTCCCTGGGCAACCTGAAACATCCCTCGACCGAGTCAATTTCGATCCCCAGGAATTCCACGCAGGTGGCCGGGCCGACCGTCTTCCCCGGCGCTAGCGGGACCCCAAAAGCCCGCATGAGCACGCAAAATTCCTGCAATGCCCAAGCACACTCCTGGGAGCCCGCCGCACCTAAGAAAAGAAAGTCGTCCAGGTAACGCATGACCTGTTGGTGTCCCGTCGCCTGTCTCATGACCCACTCTAGAAATGAGCTAAACGTCTCAAAGTAAGCACAAGAAATGGAGCAGCCCATGGGCATGCATTTGTCCATGTAAAACTTGCCTTCGAAATTGAAACCTAGGAGGTGGTGATCTAACGGATGGACTGGGAGGAGACGGAAAGCCGATTCTATGTCAGACTTTGCCATCAGTGCCCCCGGCCCTAGCGCTCGCAATAAAAATTCAAGGATGCTCCCTTTGGTGCCGACAGGTTGTGAATCAGTCTAAACTCGCCTCTCTCTTTTTTAGGTACTACTCCCAGTGGTGAACACACAAAATTAGGGACAGGCACCTCCTGAAAGGGGCCCTCTATCCTGCCCAGTGACAGTTCTTTACTAATCTTTGCCCTCACCACTTCGGGGTTATGTTTTACCGACAGTTGGTTCATGCAACGTGTACTACCTGTGTACCCCGCCGCCGGGATCCTAAAACCTTGTGAGAAGCCTTCCTGAAGGAGAGTGGCCGCTGTGTGGTCCGGGTATCTATTCAACCATGGGATCATTGCCAAAACGTCTATCGGTGTGGGAGGGCCCGCATTGTCTGCACTACTCTGGCTTCCCCCTTCCCCTCTGACCGTGGTTCCCTTGCTTGGACCTGCAAGTTGTCTCGGGGTGGGATGGGTGACCACAGACTGCACATGCATGTCTAAATCTACAAGTGCCCTGTGCCCTTGTGCAGGAGCGCTTATTGAAATCCCAGCATACCCCTTTTCTCTCCGCCCCCCCCCCCTATTCTTCCCCGGGGCCTCACTCCCCTGGGCTGACCGAAAGGGCTGTTGGGGTCTGGCGGAGAACACCCTGACTGCATTAATGGGCTGGGACGGGGCGGTGTCTCCTGAGAACTGCTTATGCCAGGACATAGAATCCACTCTGTCCCATGCCAGTGATGAGTCAAATTCCTTCGCTTTCCTGAAATTAACATCATACTCCTTCCACGCATCCCCAGTGTATTGATCGCTCCACCCCACAATCCTGCTCTGGTAGCAAGCCATTGCTGCCTGTACATTCGGGGGGCGTTCAGCCGTGATAGCTGAGAGGACGGAAAAGGCCCTGATCCAGTTCTTCAAAGTCTCATCTACCCTGAACCTGGAGCACTGTGCCCTCCATTCACTCGGATGCATCCATTCCTTTAGTAACTTGGCCTGCTCCATTTCCCTGTTGTCTAGCAACAATGAATAAATGTAAACATACTTTCCCGCCCAAATCAACTCTTTCACTGCCTGTGATACATGTTGTGCCAAATTTTCACTCCTGGACGGCACTGAGCTGTCCCCCAAGAGAGGCAGAGCCACCTCCTTACCATTGACGGGCACCTGAACCGGTAAACCATCGTCTCCCTTCGATTGGGCGGGACTGGAACCTGCAAGTGAAGAAGATGAGGGCACCGCAATATTGTCAGCCGCGGTCGCAGCTTTAATCTTTTCTACCAACTTCGCCGCTTCTGCCGCATGATCTGATGAGGCAGGAAACACACCCCCCCTTTGCAACCAAGGTAATAAGGCGGCTATTTGTGATACCAACTCAACAGGGACCGGGTCCAAGTTGCCAACTGGCACATCTGGGACCCCAAGTGGCATGTCTGGTGGCGCTGGCGCGATAGCCAAGGGAGCGGGGGTCGGCGGCACACTCGGGACCGGTAGCGGTACCACGGGCGGGGGGTTAATCCCCACCGGAAGGGGTGCCGGCGCCATGACCAGCACCGGTGTTGCGGGCACGGAAACAATTGGCAGAGGTGCCAGAGGAACCGACTCCGTAGGTACGGGTGTGTTCGGGACCGGTGCTAGGGGCACGAGGGCTGGGGCACTGTACCTCGGCTTCTTGGCATTCGATCTCTTTGGTGGGGTAACAAAATCCCCCCTCGGCAAGGGAGCCGCTCTCTGCCGAATGGGCCTGCCTGATGGGCCTGGTGTATCTGCAAACCTCTCATTTATGCGGGCCTCCAATTCATCAACCTTCCCCAACCTCTTATTAATTTCGCCCATCTCACGCATCATGACGTGCATCATATCCTCCATGCTAGGCCCTCCTTTACCACCCCTTGGCCTCGGCATGTTTGCACACCCCTGCCCTACACTCCTAGTGTTAAAAATACCGGTGACCGCGTGCTTTGTACCTTCACCAGCTGGAGGATGCACAGGGGGCTATAAGCACCACGCAACCGCAACTGCAACGCCCCGGCTTCTCCGGTTTGTCAGGAGTGAGTGAACTCTAACGTAGACCCACCCGGCGGCTACCAGAAGCAGTGAAATGCAAGCCCCCACGTTCACCTCTTACCGATCCACTCCTGCGTCTTTCCGGGCTGGTATCGGCTGTGCCGCTCCGTCCGCCCTCTCCCACTCCGGGCTCACTGCATGCAAGCTGCTGTGGCTTGTAATGGGAACACAAAACTTGCGATTATCTGTAATAGAAAAAGATATTAACACCTGGGAGAGACTCACTCACTCAGTTGATGAAAATCACCAATAAAACGAGCTGGGAATATTGTCCCCAGGGAATGGAGAATTGGACCTGCCTTTGTTTACCAACTCTATATCAAAACGTGTTGTTCAAATTGATTACAGCCCAAAGCCAGCACCTGGCTGTGAAATTGAATTAAATTACCAAACCCTTCCTAATTGACAACCTATTGCCACATGGAGTATTCTCCCTCCAGTCTCCCCCCCCCAAGCACTGCCCCAGTTGCTCCTGCTTTGCCCCCCACCACGAGGGAAACAGCGCCTAACCCCCCTGTTCGAATTCACCACCGCTGTGCGAAGGGCGGCGCTCTAACCGTTTGCCGACTCGGAGTACCCGGAGACCGACACTCAGGCTTTTTGCAGCCAGCGATGCTGCTCGCCCCTGTCCACCCAACAAATACCTGGTCAAACGCCGGGCAAAAGGAAAACTCGGGCGGCGCTCCGCTTTGTTTTAGCTGTAGCAGCCGGCTGCTCACCCCTGCCCCCCGACAAATACCTTGGTCAAAAGGGCCGGGGAAAACTCATGCGGCGCTCCGCTTTAACTTTCAGCCGGAACACCTTTCCTTCCTTCGTGCGCGCTGGTACCGTTTCTTCTAGGAGCACTAATGAGAGGTTTAAAATGCTGAGTTATATGCTCAGTTTTAACCCTCGCTCAAAATCATCCCCTCAGAGAACACGCCATAATGACAGAAGCACATGTGGAACTGACATAAGTTTCATGGCTGTCCTCTATAAGTGCACAGCAGTCAGGGCCGGACTGGAAGCCAGAAGAAGCCTTAGCAAAAATGCACAAACCAGCACGCTACCATCCTCTCCTCACCCTATCAATCTCTCTTTCCATACATCCATTTACTCTTTCCTTCTCTCTTTTTCTTCTCTTATCTCTCAACCTCCAACTCACCCTTCCCCGTGCATGTTGCAATTAATGTGTGGGAACTGGAGAAAGTGACAGAGATACCAACGGCCAGCCTTGATATTTCAAAACGGGCCTCCCATGGCTCCAGCCCACCAGGGGAATGCAGGATGAAATAAACAGCCAATCTGGTCCTAACAACAATGTAAAGGTTTCCACATTTAGGCTAGGGGGACACGATTTTGAAAAGCAAAAACTGGGACAGACCAGACATAGAAGTAGGACTCAACAGTGACAAGACATATAAGCAATGTATGTGTGTGTGTATATATTACCTATTGGTGGTTGCCCGTAGGTAGTTACAGTTAGGGCCTAGTTTCCATAGAAATAGCATTTTTTATTTTGCGAATAACTTTGGCGCCATTTGACAAATTTTCACAAACTTCTAGGCGTAACTACACCATATTTGGCAGAAAGCTAGATCTTGGTCCAGAAAGAGCCCTTTTTAGGTTTCACCTGCACAGCACTTGCGCTGTTCTTTTGATATCTATGGTATTGAATATATCCTAAAAGGGGCTTACATCACGCCTTCACTTCTGATTTGTCTGTGTGCTTGTCACTTTACTTTTCCTTCATTTCTATCGGTTGAAGTGTTCTGCCCTGTGTATTTCTCTCTTATCAGTATCCCGTGACTAAAGTACTCTTACTCATCCACTCCGTTCTGCTTGGGTGACTGGAACTTCTTTTTTTATTATTTTATTAAGGCTGCACAGCGTTGTTTGCTGCTTACCTTCAGTTATCTTGCTCTGGCTGCATGCATTTACAGCGTCTGGCTGCACGCATTTACAATGTTGTTGCCAGGGCTTTAACATCACTCAAACGTGCAGAGAGCTGTAAAATGATTGTGTAGATGAGGGTGCACCAGGGAAGCATCTGCAATTTTTTTTAATGTATTTTGTTTTAGTTTGAATACGAAATTGAGTTTAAAGCAGGTCGGGCAGCTGTTCTTGTGCAGATTATGGTGGTAGTCATCTGTGGGTTGTCACATTTGTTCCCGAAGGTGGTTCGCTCTGGGAAGAACCTTAAGTAAATATTCATGAGGGATGGATACGGAGGCAGTGCAATTACTTGAACCGTTATTATTTTTTTGTAAATGTTGGGCATGCATTGTTAACAAGATACTGTAGTTTGCGTCCAAGGCCCAAGTTAAATGATGCACATAGCATCCACCTTGTTTTTAATTTAACATAGCATCCATAGCTCTTGGGAAGGATACTTCTCTTTCACAACCATTCTATTCTGTTTTGGTGTGGTGGGGCGATTGTGCACATTATACTTAAATTGAAAATCTGCTATGGAGGTTCCTTTGAAAAAAGTTTGTTTATAATAGTTTTACAATGCTTATTATGTAGATTGTAAGACTTCTTTTGTGTATCTTTATCTGCATTTAATGTTTACTTGTGTTAAGCGTTCAGGGCGATGTTTAGTTTTCACCGCATGCACCCCGACTAGGGTTACTTACCAGATACAACACAAATGGAACGTACAGCTATGGTTAGAAACAAATACTGTTGCATAAAAGGTCTTTATACTTATTAAGGTTGAGCAGAGCCATTTACAAAGCCCCGAATTTTCATGGGGGAGACGGCAAAATCTGTTTGCACCAGCAATTTTCATCGGTCTTCTAGAACAAATTAATGAACATGGGTGCATTCCAATTAAATTAGCACTCGATTGAATTGGTCTGCATTGGTGGGCATAACTACAATGATCGCGTGGAGAACACTTTGCTCAATCGCAGGATATTTAACTTGAGCTTGAAATAAAGGGAAGCATATACCTGGCTGCTTAGGGAAGAAAGGTGGTTTGTTTGCTTTTTATTTACTTGCAATTGTCCTTTATTTCAGTTTTTCAGGCCATTCTGGGTGAGGACTAAAATACCTTTAGAAAACCTCCTGAGCGATTCACCAAAATAGCAGGTTTAGCAGAAGTGATCCTCAAAGATATTACAGGGTTGACCCCTTGTCCTACCCATAGTTGCTCACTCCAAACTCCTGTTTTTTTACTGAAGCGCTGGACACAGCCCAAAGAGTGGAACATGTAGACAGTAATCAGGACTCAAACCGGTTTACTTTTTGATGATGCTGCTTAAAGATCTGTAACGGCAAGCGGTGCCAGAGGTACCAAACGACAAATCATAGATAGTAGCTGTTACCCCTAATTAACAAGTCACTGTTAGTTTAAACTAAACAGATATGAATTGTACTGTAACATTTGTATGGTGCTTCATGTGTAGCACATAACATTGTGGGGGAGAGCACGAGTGGTGGAGTGTTGTATTTATTGAGATCCTACGTGGGAAGCATTTCAGTGTCTTGCATGAGTGACCAGAGAGATGCTCTCAACCTGTTTTGGGACATGCCACGTCCATCAGCGCAATGGAGGAGGTGTGAGAGATAGGCACGCAGATTCTAATTATATATAGTTAGGTGTAAATCATATAGACACCTACACAGTACCAGCCTAGTCAGAGGGACAGCAGAGTGCTGTGTGTATGTACACCACTAAGGGGACCAGAGAATGACTGATAACCCATTTGGCCACAGGTGCATGGCAAACCTGTATAATGTACAAGAATGGGTGTTGGTGGCGTAAGCAGTTGCACTGCAACTTTTTAAAGCCAAGGATACTACCTACTGTGTCTCCCACATTATATCACCACCAGTTACTGCACAATATTTTGGCTTTTTCAATAAACAATTCATAACACTTTTATGGAGTATCAGCAACTTATATTGCACAACTGCTGCAACAACACTTACATACCATTCACCTACTCTTAGACACCGCTCACCCTGCACACTAACCCACAATTTATTCTGCACAGTCACCCTGACATTGCACTAGCAGTCAGATACTGCTCACCCACCACTCACACAGTGCTGACTCTGCACTCACACACCATTGACATATCTCTCACCCAGCAGTCACGTTCCTCTCACCCTCCACCCACACCTCTCACCCTGAACTCAAACCACTGATCCTGCACTTATACTATTGGCATTCAACTCACCCTATACTTGCACACCTCTAAATTTGTACAGGGTAACATTTCTCACCCTGTACACTCACACAAATCTCATTCTGCACTGATCACTCATCAATTACCAATCATTGAAGCACTTTTGCCCTGCACTCAGACATTTATCAAACTTTATACATGCACCACTCACCCTGCACAGAGAGCACTCACACCATTCTTCCGGCACTCATGCACTGTTCCCACACATCTTAACTTATTATTAATCCCATAGGCGAAAAATAATGCATTTACCAATGCTTGTTGAAATTTGGTGTACATCCGTTCAGTAGTTTTAGAGATATTAAAGAAAAAAGACATATATATTTAGTGATGCAAATCCTCCACCCATCTGACAGATCCCAAATTGAGATCCAATTGGCTGCCAGCACAGCAACCAGGAAGTGCTGGCGGCTACCCGGTAACTAGAAATCAGCCGCGTCCCAAGAAAAAATATTTTTAAAAAAGACAAGGTGGTAGAGTACAAATACTCTGATCCTCTAGGGCTGGTGGTGGGGTCCGAAAATGTTTATTAAAAAAAAAAAAAATTCCAGCAAATACACTGCACATTTTTTTAAAAAGAGCACTTTTTTTGGACTGCCAAGGTGGGGCAGATCTGACGGGGAATATATATTATTATTATTATCGGGAGGGGGTGCATGTGGCACCCCTCTTCAGGGTGATTTTGGCCTCTGGGACCCCATCCCTGGCCAAACTGGAAAACTGGCACACAGCCCTCCTCCCTGTGTGGACATCCCCTGGGGCCCGGCCAAAATCAGAATGGGAGGGGGGCCACGCGCCCCGCTGCCGGTGGCATTAATCGCCCTGGGGACCCAATCATCCATGGCTGGCTCCAGCGAGATCCCTGGGTGCCCACCCCTGGGAAATAGCGGTTTCCCTGCCCATACTGGTATGGCCAGGGTACCCTGTATCTGCTCTTGCTTGGCAAGAGCAATTTCAAAGCTCTCGTCAAACGAGCTCAAACACGAAGTTCACATCCAGCAGGCAGTAGCATGAAAAATGCTCCCGCTAGCTGGGATTGGACTTTTCATCTGTTTCGCTGCCCGCACTGAAGCGGGCAGGGAAACTGATGAAATAATTGCTCCCATTTGCAGCGAGCAGCATTTTGAGTTGCTCCCTGCGGGTGGGAGCAATGCTGGCTCATGCCGCTGGAGCCGGGGAGCCAGCTGGGGATGCAGGGGCATTGAGACTCCCTCCAAAACCCCTAACAAAAATGCAATGGGGGCAGTGAGTTGGTTCTAGGGCACCCTTCCTTTATTGGCTGGGTCCCAGTGGAATGCACCCCTGGGGCCAAAATCAGCCTTGGGAGGGGGGGCTGCGCTGCTCCCTTCCCTATTATTATTTGTATACGCCCCAGGGAATGGGGTTCCCGGGATGGGACCAATATTGGTCTGGGGACTGGGGATGTGTGCCCCCATCCCCAATTATAATATGGCCAGACCCCAGGAGATGAGGTTTCTGGGGCCGAAATTGGCACAGGGAAGCGGGTTGTGTGCCCCCCTCTCCTACAAATTAAGAAGTGGACCCCGGGGAATGGGGTTCTTGGGGCCAAATATGACCCAGGGAGGGGACCCACATTCCCTGCCCCTGAATAAATGTGGCTGGCACAGGGGATGGGGTCTCCGGGGGCCAAAATCAAAATCAAACCTTGCCCTTAGGTAACTAACTCATGCCCCTGCGATGCACTGCTAATTATCTGATATCAGTCATGACATCTTCTATGACATAATTGATTATATCACTGTTGTTACGGCCTGACTTAGGTATCTATCGTGGGGGTCATGGTTTCATCTTCTATCGAGGGGGGGTCTGGTTTTTACCTTTGGGTTTTTCTTTTTCCTTCCTGCTCTTTTGGTGGCTATTGCCTCCTTTTTCTGTTTCCTTTGGGGAATAGGTTGGGCGCAGTCGCAGAAGTGTTTCCGGAGCATTGACAATAAGTATATGGGAGCTGTCTTCCTGCTCCTCGTTGCTTGGTTTCAATTTTGGTGCCTGACCCGGAAGGACTTTGCTGTTGGCTGGCCACGGACGATCTTGCTGTTTCCTTCCCTTGTCTTGGTTAGTGTTCTGCAGGGGACATTATCGAACTGCTGTCAGCGATTTCGCCTGACATCTTCGTTGTTTCCTTGCCATTTCTTTTCAGTATTCTTCGTGGGACCTACTGGATTATTTTTCCTGTTCTTGTGGAGCGCTGATGCTCTTCGGAGCATTTCCTTCCTGCGGGATTAGGATACCCAGTAAACAGTCGGCGTTGTTCATACCCATATTTCTTAATTTTTTTTATGCCCGTTTTGGGGGTGTTTTCAGTGCACTGACTTTATTGTAGTATTTTAAAACAACAATTATTTATTGTTGTTTTCCTTGTTTGTGGTGCGGGATTTTTGCCTTTGTGGCTTTTTTGGCTATTATTTACACATCAATTACCTTTTTGCTCATGCCTTAAGGGAAGACTTTGTTCTACTGATCCTTGGGAACAAGAGACTGTGTGATTTACTTCTACGGAGTACTCATGGACACAACAGCGAAAGATAAAGGGTGAGCTGAGTATATAAAACGCTTTATTCCTATCTTGCTGTTTGTGTAAGGTGAAAAGGTATTCTTTGCTTATCTACATTATATTAATCTTTACCTTTTCTGTTTGTTCTCCCTAAGGACGCTTATACCTTGCCTGCGTCCATCCATATTCTGGAGTGTGATTCCAAGGATAGATTTACAGCTTTTCCCTTATTCCCTTGTTTACTTGCCTTCCCCCTGTGCGTTTTCCGCTCATGTCTGTTCTTGGGCATGAAGGGTTAAGGCACAGGGTGATTGACGGTACATTCTTTGTTCCTGCAGCAGCAGCTGGTTTTCAGGTGAGTGGTGTGGAACAACTGTAACATTTTCAATAAAAGTATTGATGAGAAACATGTGCATGGTGGGAGTGGGAGTTATAGTTACTTTAGGGCACAAGGTTTTTTGACATAAGTATAACTATAACTCCTGATTTTCTATGGTTTTGTGTGTGTAAGATCTGCACCTAACTATAATGTCTCTGTAACCTTTGCTTTTTTGTGTGAATGCATATATATATATATATATATATATACATATATATATATATATAAATATACATATTCACTAAAAAAACATATGTTGCAGGCATGTTATAGTTAGAAATTAGTTTTAAAAAAAACCTTAGAAATTCACTGAAAAAACCATAGGTTTCAGGGGCGTTATAGTTAGTTGGACATTTCTCTCGTACAAAACCAAAGAAATTCCCCTGTTATAGTTAGTTCAGCTAACTACAACTCGCGCCCCGCAATGCACTGCTGATGACGTCACATATTACATCACTCATGACATGGTCAGTGACATCACTGATGACATCTCAAATGACATCACTGATGACATCATCCAGTGACTGTGTGTTTCTGTAAAGTTTCAATATGTTTAATATATATAGGGAAAGGCGTATTGAAGAATGAGTGGGTGGGTAAGTGTCTGAAGGGATGATTTAGTAGGTGCATGACTGACTCTATAAGTGAGTGATTAAACGTATCTTACTGAATGCATGGGTTAGTGACTAAACTGTGTGAATGTCTGTATCCGTCTGATAGTCTGTAAGCGGCTGCATGGGTTTGCAAATAGCTACATGAGTGTCTATATGGGTTATTAATTGGTTATCTGAGTATCTGTATAGGTGACTGAGTGTTTGTGTGGGTGGGGTATTTGTGACTCTGTGCATAGATGTGTGGGGGATGATTCACTGGGTGCATGGTTTCAAGAGTGTATGTGTGATGAACTGTATGGGTGGGTGAGTGTGTGTACGGGTGTGTTAGTGAGTGAATGTATATCTCAGTGGTACATGTGTGAGTAACTATATGTGTGAAAGGCAGTATATATGTGTGTTGGAGTATATAAATGGCTATAAATGAGAGTGTGTGATTCTGAGAGTGGCTGTATGGATGAGTGTGTGCTTGTATCATTGATTGTATAAGAACGTAAGAATGTGCTAGTATTTGTATGAGTAATTGAGCTGGTGTGTAAATAACTGTATAGGCGAGTAAATGGCAGTGTGATTATTTATTTGCATGACTGACTAGGTGTGTGAGTACCTTCATGGATGAGTGGCAGTGTGTGAGTGTCTATATAGGTGTATGAGTGCATATGATAGTCCTGTACTGACTGACCATAAGTATGAGTGACTGTACGGGTGAGTGAGTGGATGTGTGTGTAAACCTAAGAATCAGTGCGTGGGTATGTAGTTATTGGTATTGGGGGTCTATGGTTTTGAGAATGGCAGTCTGTAATTTAGACTGGGTGTATCAAAGGTTATATTAGGGTGTGAGAAGATGCATCAAATTATCAAATGGATGATGTCATCAGTGATGTCATTCAAGATATAATCAGTGATGTCATCAGTGATGTCACTGACCATGTCATGAGTGATGTAATATGTCAGGTCATCAGCAATGCATTGCAGGGGCGTGAGTTATAGTTAGCTGAACTAACTATAACGGGGGAATTTCTTTGCTTTTGTACAAGTGAAATGTCCAACTAACTATAACACCCCTGAAACCTATGGTTTTTTTCAATGAATTTCAAAGGTTTTTCAAATGCTACTTTCTAACTATGCCTACAGAGGTAGGATATGTGATGAAAGAAGAAACAACGCACAGAAAGAAAATAAAATGCAGAAAGAAGCAACAGAAGTCCACAAAGACGAAGAAAACTGCATGAAGAAACAAGACATGTGCGGAAAGAACCAACAGTCGAGCAGAAAGAGGCCTTGTTGCAAAATCATCCTGTGCCCACAACTTTTTCAGACGGGTACTGGTGGTAACTGACTGACTAACCAGGCCTAGAGCCAGTGCTGTGCTAAAAGACCCTTAGAATACACTGAAAACATCTACATACACTAGGGAACACTATGCGTTGGGGTACCCCTGTTATTAGCATGACCTCCTCTGTAAGACCCTAGTACATAATAGGGCAGGGGGATTAAAACTACCTCTTGGAATGCACCACGGGGCTCGTTTGCACCCTGGTGTAGGGAGTGGGGCCTGAGGTGATATGTGTGCAAACACGCCCTGTGGACGTTTTAAGTTGGGGGATGAAGTCCCCTTGAATCCTGAGGGTCGCTGGGGGCCAACTAACCCACCAGGTATGTCCAGTAAGTGATACAAAAGGGGATGATGGACGGAGCGCTTGAGCAAATCAAACACTCACCCCCAGTCAACTGATCTGGGTTTAATCCATCACCATTCTTTAGCTCACTCGGCCACCCCAGTTCAGACATGGCTATATGCAAATCAGTCTGACCCTGTGCCTCATGAAACCGGTCCCAGGATGCTTGTTTCGGGTCCATGGAAGACATGGCTTGGCAGTTCGGGCTGGACTGTTCCCTTGAGGCACAGGGTCAGACTGATTTGCATATAGCCATGTCTGAAATGGGGTGGCTGAGTGGGCTAAAGAATGGTGATTGGATTATACCCAGATTCGTTGACTGGGGGTGAGTGTTTGATTTGCTCAAACGCTCCGTCCATCATCCCCTTTTGTATCGCTATGTCCAGTAAGTGCCACAGAGTTGCATTGCAGAGAGGTGTAAAATGGGCCATGGCCTCGGACCACCTCTCTGCCACGCAGCTCTGTGGTGCATACTGGAGGTACATGGTGGGCTAGTTGAACCCAGGGACTCTCAGGATTAAAGGGGACTTAATTCCCCAACTTAAAACATGCCACAGGGCATATATGCACACGTTACCTCTGACCCACGCCCTCCCTTTATCACTGCGCTAAGGCGCCTTGCGTCACGTTTTAAGTTGGGGGAATAAGTCCCCTTGAATCCTGAGAGTCCCTGGGTTCAACTAGCCCACCATGAAGGCCAAGGGGGTCAGGGTGTTTCTACCCTGACCCCTTTTCTTGTCTTGCGCCTTACTTTTTCTGTTTTCTTGTGCCTCAGTTCTACCGAGGCACAAGATGGCTGCCAACAATTCCTGGTTTGGAGTGTTGACAGCCAATTAGCATGAAACTCGTGATCGGGAGTGTGCGCGAATCCAGCGCGCCTCTGTATATCGATATTTCAATTTTTTTATTTTCTCAGCAACTACTGAACAGATTTACACCATTTAAGAACAAGAGTTCTTTCTCAGGCAAGGGCTACCTTCATGCCAAATGTAGTGTAATTCCGTTAAGCAGTTCGGGCTGTAGCCGTGTCTAAAGTTTCCTATGGGAAATGCATTGTTTGACCTCTTTTTTTTATTTCTCAGGAACTACTTTACGGATTTACACCATTTAACAAAAATAGTTCTTTCTGAACCAAGGACTACCTTTTTGCCAGATTTAGTGTAATTCTGTTCAGCAGTTCAGGCTGTAGCCGTGTCTAAAGTTTCCAATGGGAAATAACATGGAGAAAACACATTTTGGGACCCCCCTTTTTTCTCGCCCCCCTCTTGCCGAATCACCCAGAAACTTTCAGAATAGGAGTGGATCAGAGCGCCTCCAGTTTTGAAAATTCAGCGAAGATTTGTCAACCAGCGCCAAAGTTATTGGGAAAAGAAAAAACGCTTTTCCTATGGATAATAGGTCCTAACTATGACTATCTACTGGCGACCGCCAGTAGGTAATATATATATATATATATATATATATATATATATATATATATATATATATATATATATATATATATATATATATATATATATATATATATATATTCACTGAAAAAACCATAGGTTTCAGGCCTTATATAGTTAGGAATTAGCATTTAAAAAACCATTGAAATTGCTCCTATATAGTTAGTTGTACTAACTATATTTCGCGCACCCGCAATCCACTGCTGATGATGTCACATATTACATCATTCATGACATGGTCAGTGACATCACTGATGACATCACTGATGACATCTCAAATGACATCACTGATGACATCTCATTTGACATCACTGATGACATCACTGATGACATCATCCGGTGACTGTGTGTTTCTGTAAAGTTTAAATATGTTTTACATATTGAAGAATGAGTGGATGTATAAGTGTCTGGATGAAGGATTTAGTAGGTGCGTGACTGACTGTATGAGTGAGTGATTAAATGTGTCTTACTAAATGCATGGGTTAGTGACTAAACTGTCTGAATGTGTGCATCAGTATGTCTGTTGTTATGTAAGCTGCTGCATGTGTTGGTCAGTAGCTATATGAGTGGCTACATGGGTTATTGATTGGTTGCCCAAGTATTTGAATGGGAGACTGACTGTGTGTGTGGGTGGCTGGGAGGTGTGTGACTCTGTGCATAGATGTGTGAGCAGTTGATTCACTAGGTGTATGAGTTCAAGAGTGCATGTGGAAACAGCTATATGGGCGGTTGACTGTGTGCGTGTTGGTGAGTGAATGCATATCTCAGTGCTACATGTCCAAGTAAGTACATATGTAAAACACAGTGCATGTGAGAGTTGGCATATATAAATGACTATGCATGAGAGCCAGTGAATGTGCGAGTGGCTGTATGGATCATTGTGTACTTGTATCAGTGATTGTATAAGAGAGTAAGTATGTGTTAGTATATGTTTGAATAAGTAAGGTGTTGTGTGTATAACTGTAAAGTTGAGGAAATGGAAGTGTGATTGATTCTTTGCATGACTGACTAGGTGTGTGAGTAACTCCATGGATGAGTGGCAGTGTGTGAGTGTCTGTATAGGTGTATGAGTGCATATGATAGTGTTGTAGTGTCTAAATATTCCACATCTTCTAGTAAAATAAAAAGGGTTATTTTGAACAGATGGGAATTGTTACAAAATGAAAATGAATTCAAAGATATCTTCTTGGATAAACCTATTTTTGCTTACACTAGAGGTAAAAATCTGATGGATATGATGAGAACCCCCAGGAAAACGGTTTCCACAGACCTACATAAAGGCACCATGAGGTGTCTTAACTGTGTGCATTGTAATAACATCATAATTGGCAATACAATTGCACACCCAACATCGGGTAAAAAGATTCAGCTACGTCATTCTGGAGATTGTAATACCACCAACATCATTTACTGTCTGAAATGCCCATGTGGCAAGCTTTATATAGGCAAAACCGAACGTAAATTCAAGACCAGGCTCACTGAGCATAAAAGTAACTTCAGATGTAAACATAGAACCACGTCTATAGCTAATCATTGGCTTGAGGAAAAGCATAATATTGCCCAATTGAGAGCTCAAATTATTGAAGTTGTAGCTAAACAAGAAGGCCAGGATAATAACGTTAAACTACTTCAAAGAGAGGTGTTCTGGATTGAACACCTGGGTACACTGATACCAACAGGTCTTAACGACAGGATTGATTACAGTTGTTTTCTGTAGTAACATTGAAAATACAGTAACATTATATTCACACTTACTATCAGATGGTCATATCAACAATATGGCATGACACTAGTCTATTTAGCACCTCAGTGAACTTTACAATATAGTACGAGACTTTAATTAGACATATAGGGTATTTGTTTGTATGATCATGAGGTGTTCTGGTTCTTCAGGTTGATGTAATATCTGTATTTATGTTTAGTAGGTGTTATGTACGATGTTAATCAGTATGATATAGACAAGAATGTGTATTCTCATGAATCCCCGAGATTATTGATCAGGGTAACACTGTTAGCTTGTTTTTTGTCATATTTATATGTACTGTATATGAGATACTGGTCTGCTCATTTATTGTAATTACCCTATGGACAACACATACACGAATTTGGGATTGCAAATGGTATTATATGAAGGAAGCAAAGTATGTGATACTAATTCAAAGAAGTGCACACCCTTTTATGCACTCTGTTTCTATATTGCATTTAATCAACATGTTATGAATTTCTTGGTTGATGTGTTCTGATATATTTATTAAACCATGTCATTCTAAGAAATTACGTTGTCATTTCATACAATTGGTATAGATTGTAACTACATCATGTAGAGGGTGCCCATGCATTTTATGGATAGTGTTAATAATATGATTACAAGTTGTTGCCATAACGCTAGAGAGTAATCACGTTAGAATTTCTACTAGATTTATTGCACTATTAGTCAATATTATCCCTTATATGCGATAGGATTTATTTTTTAATCTATAATTTTAGAAAGTCAAAACATCAAACGAAATATACATGATACCATCTTGTGATAATATCAAGAACCGTTGTTTACCAGGGTTTAGGAGACCGCTCTAACGATTGCATCTAGCACAGATTAGGAACGTAGCATCACGAGTGTAAATATTCCTTTTTTCGTCTCTTGTGATGATAAACATTTACATGTATGATGACCTTTTGGCACATTCTCGAATCTCTCAGATAGCTTATTATTCGAGCGTTATCAGTGCTTTGATATATATGTGGACTACATTTCCCACAACACCACATCGGAAACCAGGTGTTCGTTATTACCATAGGGACTACTTAAGTCTTGTATTGTATCCTTCCGCGAGTTTGCTTGTGAAGGATCGCTTACGTGTCAGAGAGAAGAATTGTCCACATCAAATCGGTAAGCAATAGTTGTAATCCCGTGGTAGTATAGAGATACTTTGTCTGACAGCAGGTTTACGGTTTGTTTTATTACTTGCTTTCAGATACCAACAGCAAGTTTAGTTCTCCATTCTGGTAGATCGATTTTGAAATTTCGCTTTGGTTTTGCCAAGCCAGATAATGTTGGAAAGTAGGATTCTACCGTTTTCTCTTCGGATATAGCTGAAATAACAGCTAGGTAAATATATTTTAAGACATGTTACTCTGCATGAATCACGCAGTAAACATTAGTTGATTCTGTCTTCTCTTACCGCTATGAAGCAGATTATTTGTCCTCACTATTTCTTCACAATTAGTGTTGCATCCCCTTTATTATCTCCCACATCTCTAGTAAAACTTGTTGCGCACATAAGCCACGCATATTTCAGTCCTTTACCCCATACACAGACAAGTAATAGCTACTTTCTACCCCTGTTTTTCAGTTCCTGTATAAACGATAGAACTTACAGTGACGACCTGCATGCTCGTTTAGCATCAGCATTGAACGTATAGGTATGCAGTATTATTTAGTACCACTATTCATACCGTAATAAGTATTTTGTGTTTTGGTTTTTTACTTAGCACTAAAATTGCGTTTTTTCTGATAGAGAGGTGCTATTTCCTACTTGCGAGGACGTACTCTACCGGCTGTGAGGAAAAGCAAGCCAAAGGTTTGAGCATATCACAAATACGCATTATTATTTTGACCACATATTATGTGTGGAAAATCAGATTTGATAATCTCAGGACTTTCCACCTTAGAAGATAGCAATAAATGACTAGTATGCATTTATCCATGTAATAGACGGTTGTTCTAAATCATACATAGGACATTAGTACCTTCCATGATTAGGCCATTTTTTTGTTCAGACAATTTTTTCGAGTTCATATTATGCATAACAATGTTATGAGGGTTACACAGCTGATCTATGAATCTATGTACTATGTTGTAATGCTTTCGCTCTTATGATCATGTGAATAATAGATTACCATGTGATTGTCTTGTTACTGATGATGTTTCTTCCCCCCCACGCGAAACTTTTTGTGTCTATTTCTATAAAAGTAACATGATGCATTTATATATTATATTCTTTTAGGTATTCGCCCCTGAAGAAGGGAACAGGGCTTCCCGAAATGCATCGGGCGACGCTGCTTTACAACCTCTGTTGTCACTGTGCTATGTAATGAATTATTTTCTATAGATAGCTATGTATATAAAGACATGCAAACATGTATAATCTCTACAAGAGACATAATGAAAAATAAGATATATACAAACTGTGTATATGAGGAAGCATGATAAAATTGTGTAGGAACACAGTATCGTCTTCTTGAAAATTTATGTTGAATAATAAATTTACCAAGCAGAAGAGAAGTTTTCAAATTACTTATTTTCCACAGTAGTTATATTATATTTAACTTGTTGAGAATTAATATTCTCTAGGAACAGTGCATCCTGCATGTAGGCTTCGCCTACATTTACTTCAAATTGTCACATACTGTGTAGCCAGCACAGTTCAGCAGTTTGCACCCTTGGATTACTTTGAATAATTTAGAATAATTACAAAAAATAGAGTGCTCCTCTTCCCTTCTTAATCAATATGGCAAAAAAGCTCCAGCACGGCATGGATGGTGACGTCCCTGCCGTGCTGTAACTCTGGGGAATACAGACAGGGGAACACATTTTGTGCCCCCCTGAATATATCCCCATGGTGGGGGGAATGGGGGCCCTGTAGCGCCCCCTTTGTTCCACCACCGCCAGCCTTTTCATGGCGGGGCTCCTGTCATGAAATGGCTGGCGGTGGAAGAATTCTTAATATGCTGAGCGGTACTGAACCAGTCCCGCTCAGCATGTTACATTGTGGCGCAGGGCTGCCACCACCAGGAAACAACTGAACAACTGTTGTAACATGGAGTTCCCCACAGTAGATTGGTAAATTTAAAATGGCTATCTGCTTCATGATGCATGGGTACACACACGTCATGATGCACGCATCCTGATCCATGCATGCTCTTGCAGCACAATGCACACATGCACATTGATGGCCATCTTGGAATGGGCTTAAATACAACATCTATCTTAAGACTGCAATACATGCATTCACATATGTCTTGGCAAAGCCAAAAGATTGACCTAGCCAAGACATAATGAATGTTGCCAAGGCTTGTTACAGTATTCATCAATGTTATACTTTTTCTATATGAACTCAATATTATCAATGATTAATCCTGAAATGCAGCCCCCCAGGGTGTAGTCTACCAGGGATTGTTAGACTGGCAGCAAAAATCTTGGCCTCCTGATATACTGTCGTTAAAATATTTTTTGTCCAGAGATTTTCATTTTTGTTTTGTGTTTTTGGATCATTAGAGAAGTATTTTAACTGAGTTAGACATTGCTGATTCCAGCCAAATTTTTCTGGAATATATTTTTAAAAATGGCGAATGTGTTGCAGTGATGATGTAATATTTCAGGAACAATGAGACCTATGTACTTCATTTGGGTGTCAAAACATAGGTTTTTCCATGTCAAGTAGTCTTATAGAGACAAAAATTAACTCCTCAGAGCAACCCTTCCGCCATTTTCCAAAATGGCGGCTATAATAGAGGAAGAAGACACATATATAAAAATGAAACAAATAATAATGGTCTTTAATCATTTTATGCATACACCAAACAATGTTTATGAGCTGAATATGAAAAAAAATGTTTACCACTCCTGTTTTAGACACATTTTCATAGTTCACTTTATTTATTTGTTGCAGCTATCTTTCATGGTACATTTGCAGAATGTTGAACATTTGAGAAGAGCATATCGACAGGTACATCTTTTTGTAGCACAGGACTTGCAAGTACATGTACGTGCAAGTTCTGTAGAGGCTGTAGAAATGTCATAAGTTTTAGCTCCCCAACAATATCTTCCCATCCAAATTCGTACAGATCTACATATGCATGATCCAAAACATTTACACATCTTCTAATCAAGCAGAAAGCTCTTTTAATGTGTCCACGCATGGAATATGATTCCAGTGGAAGGTCATTTAGAGCGACTGAACTCTTGAACTCACTGTAGCGAAGATCATCAAATGTGTGATAGTCAGAGCTCATTTTCTACACATGCATATTTTTCTATGTCTTTAAAGTTCCATTCTACTTCTGTCTCAGCACATCCCCTTAGAAACTTCACAGGTTCAGCAGTTAAAGCTCCAAGAGTTGTTCCTATTTTGCTCCTAGTGTCATCACCTGTAACAATATGTGCCATGATAAGAACACTGGGCATCTCTGGGTCAGGCTTCTTGTACAGAATATGAAGCGTGAATACGTGTCTTTTCTCGCCTGTCCATTAACGTATCCATAACTCTGACAATCCTTGACTTATGAACATTGCAACAAATCTAAGTAGCACAATAATAACATCTGTGTCATTTGACAGTACAATGACTTGATTGAAACCATTTCGAACAGCTCACTCAACATGTGGCAGAATACGAAGGTCAGCTTCCTCTAATTTGCTGTTAAGCTCTTAAACAATGTGGCACGTACCTTTTAAATATATCTCTGCAGGCACTAGCTCTCTTTGACAATCATTCCGCTTGCAATAATTGGAAAGTCAGTGTTCACTGAAGCTTCAGAAATGTTTTAGCGACCTAACATCTCCAACTTCATGTTGTTCGATGTTGATGGCCAGAATTTATCATGTTGCACAGGTATAGGTGTCAAATTTTGATGGAGGCAAGGATAATTGTTCCACTTTAAGATATTTGTGTGATTCTCTCACATTCTTTGACACCAGTGGCAGCTTGCAGAGGGAGTACTGAAGGGCGGTGGGGCGGGGGAGGGGCAGGGTTGGGGGGTAGTGGAGTCAGACATACGACTGCAGGGAATAAAGTAAGTAAATAAATAAATACAACTATTTACCTTGCACTCGCTGCATCGCCAAATCGGCAATGCAGCGAGCGCAAGGTAAATAGTTTGATTTATTTATTTACTTACTTTACTCCTGGCCGTCGTATGTCCAACTCCACTACCCTCCAAACCCTCCCCCGCCCCACCTCACCACCCCACAGCACTCCCTCTGCGAAACGCCACTGTTTGACACATAGTTCTAGATAACTCTTAAAGACAATGTGCAGTTCTTGCAAGGTGCACACTGACTTTGATATCCGTAGAACAGTCTGAATGACATCTCTGAAGTTTTGCATGGATGAAATCTTGGCCATTCTTAATTGTGACATAGAGTCCACAACAACAGCAGATTTCAATGAGGACACCTTTTCTAATTGAAATTATTCAGGTGAAATGTTTTTTTAGCTCTTGTATGAGTTTGTACTTCACTAGATTAGTTGCAGCATCTCCATCAAATAATGCGTTTGTTTGGAAGAAAATCATGCGACAGAATGTCCTAGATATATTCACCCCTTGCTTTTACTACATCAATCTCTCTATGTGCTTACAAATATTGGTTTATAGTAACCTGTTTTGTAGTGGCTTGTTGGATGAAACTCTTATTATGGCACTTCAAGTGTGGCAGCTTAGCTTTAGTGATTATGTCAAACTGCTTTTTTCTATTTCAATACAAATCTCTCTTGCTTCAGCTCTGTGTATAGTTTTGATCCATATTACAGGACATCTTTTAGATGTGTCTTTATTTTGTTATCCACATATTGCTTGGTCACGAAGTTTGTGTAGTGGCACAGGCTCAGTCATTTCAAAGGGGTTTCCTTGCTGCTGCATTAAATGAAGAAGCCTGTCAACATGTTAAAACGTTCCCCTCTCTTTCCTACAAGTTTGTGGTAAGTAATAGTTTCACAATAGTCCATTCATTTTTAATTTGTCAACTCTCTGAAAACTTTCCAAATAGAAAGGACTTTTCAGTAAACTAGCTGCCATTGAGCAACATATTCACTTCTACAGGTATGACCAACAATTCCCTTTGAGCTCTGGATCGTCTGTTCCAGTTTCATATCTGGAGCCACAGCAGTGAACCTCCCCTCTCTGTTTTTCACCACAAAATGTCTTTGGTTGTCTTTTCTGTAGAGGTTTGATTTTTCCTCCTGTAGTTGATTTGCTCTTACCAAATACCAGGAAACATATATCAGGTAGTTTATGCAATCAATTTAGCAAAACACAGTAATTAGTTTCTCCACAGTCTTCACGTGCAGTTCCCAATCACCTTCCTGATCAGCATGTACCAAGTTTTTCACTAGAGCTATCAAGTCTAAAACATTTCCCCAGTACTTGCAAAGTTCTGATTTTTCCCCAGATTTTTTGACAAACTCTACAAACTTGGTTTTCTGATTTTGAACTGAGTGAATTGTACATTGCCTGGCATTGCATTATGTCTTTCGAATGACATGCACCCTCTGCCATGTTCACTTCTGAGATAAGATATGCACAATCTAATTTGTCATTCTTGTTTCAGAAAGCATTCCAACACAATGTTTCTAAAGCCTCAGATATGATGAGCATACCTTGTAAAAACAAACAAAATGAGTCCGCTCAATACTGACTGGACAGTTTTGCCTCTAAAGATTTCAGCCTCTATAAGTGCATCGTCTATGCCACATCAACTGAGATCACTTCCTGCACAGTGAAATGCAACTTTTGTCAAGTGGAAAATGCCCACCATTGGATAAAGATCATTAAATTCTATAGATTGCTCATAAAAATGTCAGCTACAATATGGAAAACACTTTCATTGCAGACAATTGGCAGGGTAGGCTGGTCTACAAGCTGAGCACGCACATTTTGGAAATATTTTAGAGCTGTGTATACTGTTGCGTAGTTTGTGATGGGAGATGGTATTACTGATAAAAACACAACATTATTCACTGGGACAGTATTCTGGGAGATCAGAGCATGCATTCCAGCCCATGGAGGAACTGGGTTTTCTTCATCAATCAGTCCACATCGACTAAGCGATATGATAAATTCTGTAAAATCAGCTTAGCGGACCTCAGAATCATCAGGTAGAAGAATATCTATGTCGTCAGCCACCTTGAAACATTCCAGTAGACTGGGACTTGTTGATTGGTTGTAGTGATTTTGCACACATTGGCAAAGCAGTTTGGTTATAAGTTTGTAGCTTCATTTGTTTATGCCTACAGCTGGCACAGTGTGTTTTCCAGCAGGTACTTCATTGGTACAGTCTTGAAAAAGCATCATGACAAAATCATGTGTGCTGGATGGACTCAAGAACAGAGGCCGCCCCGTTCACTGCACCATATCGCGCGCTAAGGACGCAAATCCTTATTTTTAAAATTGAATCTTGCACTTTGCTTTTAAAACAATTGTCACTATTACTCTGTGTTTTTTTTAAATTGTAATCATTGCCGCCAGCGCAACTCACCTGAGGCTCGCTCTGAGTACTAGAGCGCCTCATCCACTTACGCCCTGCTCCCGGGTCCAGATCACGTGACCACGAGGAGGGGCCTAGGCACCCGGCTGATTTAAGAGCCTGCTTTATGGCGGGAGCAGGTACTCAAGAACAGAGGCCGCCCCGTCCCCTGTACCATATCACGCGCTAAGGATGCAAATGCTTATTTTTTATTTATTTATTTATTTATTTATTCAGAGTGTCAGGTTCTTTTAATTTCAAATGTGTTTTATTGATTTTAGGAGCAAAAACGGGCATGGCAATACAATGGAAATGCAATAGGTACAAAAGGCGAGCGAGACAGACAGTCATGTCTTCTCTGTAGTTCAAGCAGTAGGCTAGGTACAGGTGCCCAATCGGAAGTATCATGCCAAGGCTGTAGATGATATCTAGGAACAGAAACCCCGAACCCCCCTGTACCCCCAGCTCCCCCCCACCCCTACCACCCCAACCAGTGTGCCGTAGTTGTGAAGTAATCAAAGATGCAGACACTCGAGGAATATTGCAGGTATCCATGAGGTCACGGAGGGTCAGGAGGAGCCTCAGTGAGTCGCAGTATGCGGAGGTATCTAGGTAATGTAATCTCATTGAACTCTTTGGACAGGAGGGACAGCAGCGGTAGCCAAAGCTTACGAAACGCAGCCGCAGAGTGTGTAAGTGTGGCCTGAATACGTTCCATCCCCAAGGTTAACCAGATTTTGTGTAACCACCCTGTATGAGTAGGTTTGGTGGTGGAACCCCAGAGTGATAGAATGTGTTGCGATGCAGCCTGCATGGGGATCCCCATTTGTCGACCTCGGGAGGATTTTAGAGGAAAGGTGAGTGCATTGGGGAGGCCCAAGACGGTGTAAGCCGGAAAGCGTGAGAATTCAGTATCAAAAGTAGAGTCAATGTCGTCCAGGACTGCCTTCCAGTAATCCTGAATTTCTCTGCAGTCCCAGAGGAGATGAGTCAGGGTGCCCCGCTCTCCGCAGCCCCTCCAGCACAGCGCATCACGGGTTGGATTTCCCCTATTGAGCGGGACTGGAGTAAGATGCCAGTACATGGCCAATTTCACCGCTGCTGCCCTACCTGCGGTGTTGCGCGTGGTGTGTGAGGCCCTGTAATAGATGTAGCTCCATTCCCTGGATGTCAGGGACCTCCCCGGCTCCCCCTCCCAGCGTCTCTGACCTGCAGTTTTGCCTGGTATGGACGGGGGCGTGAGAATTTTATAGAGATCCGAAATAAGGTGCCTATCCGAGTCTTTCGTCACCATCCACTGCTCGAAGTCCGTCATAGGTCTGCCTACTAGGGGGGGCGGAATGTTGGTACGTGAGCCAATGCCGGATTTGGAAGTACTGGAAAAGGTGCGGGGAGCTGACGTCGTAGTTTTGTGTTATATCCGAAAGGGAGAGGAAGCCCTGCAGATCAAAAAAATGGCCAGCGGAAAGGCAGCTGACACCGCGCCATTGTGAGAATGCATGTGGGTCCGTGTCCGGTGGAAACTCTGGATTATCCAGAATGGGGGTGAGAGGGGAAGGGAAAGTCGTCAACCCTCTCTTGACAGCGACCGAGTCCCAGACATGCATGATGGTGCGGGTGATGGGCGAACGCAAAAGATATCGTTTGTCTGTGCTGCCGGAGGAGAAACGGGACTTTCCAAAGGGATGTCTGGGCCATCGCCCTGTCTTGAAATAGCCATCGCTTCTCAGATTCCGGCCTATACCACTCCACCAAATAGCGGAGTTGGGAGGCTTGAAAATAATATAGGAGGTTAGGGATCCCAAGACCCCCCTCATCCGGGCTCCGATGCGCTAGCCGCTTGTGCAAGCGTGCCCTTTTGCCCCCCCAGATGAAATGGTGGAGGGCAGCTTGTAGGGTCGCGATGACGCCAGCCGGGGGACGTACCGGTATAGTTTGAAAGAGGTACAACATTTTAGGTAGAGCCGACATCTTCACTGCCGCGATCCGCCCCAGCAGGGGAAGGGGTTGCTTGGACCATCGCACGAGGTTGGACCGGATCTGGGATGTGAGGGTAGTGTAGTTAAGAGCCACCGTCAAGTCCGTAGAGGAAGTGAGGCTAACCCCCAAATATTGGAGCTGCATGGTTGACTGTAGGCCTCCCCCGTAGGCAGGCATGTCCAGTCGCGGGCGGGCATTTTTGCCCAGCGGCAATATCAGGGATTTCCCCTTGTTGATTTTAAAGCCGGAGACAGCTCCAAAAGACTCCAGTTCCCCCAGAAAGGTGGGGACAGAGCGGGCGGGTTGGTCGAGCGCGGCTATGATGTCGTCGGCATATAGGCCGACCATGTGGGGTTCTCGGCCAAAGGATATGCCATGGATATCAGGATTATCCCGGATCTTCTGTGCAAGGGGTTCCACATACAAGGCGAATAGGAGGGGTGAGAGGGGACACCCCTGCCTCGTGTCGCGCTGGATCTCGAAAGGGCCTGAACGGAGGCCGCCTAGGCGGACTTTAGCCAGGGGGCGGTGGTAGCAGCTCGCAACCCATGACTGAAAGCGGTCACCCAGCCGGAAGCGCACCAACACTCGTTGTAAATCGGTCCAGTCGACGCGGTCAAACGCTTTTTCAGCGTCGATGGCTAGCAGCGCAGAGTCCGAGTCCTGAAAGTGGCCCTTGTCAATCAAATGGAGCAACCGTTTGGTATTGTCGCTACATTGGCGGTTTGGAACAAAACCCGATTGATCGGGTTCCAAGATCCCAGGCAGGCACGGGCCGAGGCGCCCGTAAAGAGTTTCAGGTCTAGGTTGAGCAAAAAGATAGGGCGGAACGCGGAGCAATGCGTGGGCTTCTTGCCTGGTTTTGGTAACACCACAATCTCAGCCGCCAGCATATCCGGGGGATGGAGCTTGGGCCCTCAAAAGAGTTGAAGAGCCGGGTGAGAACGGGGGCCAACAACGGGCTGAAGATTTTGTAAAAACCGGCCGAAAAACCGTCCGGCCCAGGGGATTTGAGAGGGCGGAGGCTGGAAATAGCAGCCAGCACCTCGTCCACGCGAATGGGTGCATCCAGGGCATCCGCGTTTGCCTGGGATAGCGCAGTGATCTCTGCCGATTCCAGATAGGCATCAACCTCCTCCGTCGACACAGTGTCGGCTCTATATAAAGAGGCATAGAAGGTCCGAAACGCCTCTGCGATTTGGATTTCCCCAGTGATATCGGCCCCCGCATCATCTGTAAGACTAGAGATTTGTGAGCGCTGGGTCTTAGCCTTCAGGGCACTAGTGAGTAAGCGGCCAGTTTTGTTACCCCGACATAGTAGGTGTGACGTAAACGGAGAGTGGCAAATTCCGCCCTGTCCATGTTCAAGCTGGCGAGCTGGGCCCTAGCGGCCTTCGATTGTCGCCAGATCCGTGGAGCGCGGGTGCGACTATGAACTCTCTCCAGCTCAGAAACCCGAGCGGTGAGATCTCCCCTTTTAGCCTTGTGGACTTTGTTTTCCGCCGCTGCAATTGCAATAAGTTCCCCCCGGGCCACCGATTTCAGGGCGCCCCATAGGGCCGAGACTGACGTCTCCGAGGTGTCATTGGTAGCCAAGTAGTCAGTAATGCATGTGTGAAGTCGTTTGGCGACGTCGGGCCATTGCAAAAGGGTTTCGTGCAGCCGCCATGACCCAGGGGGGCGAGGGGACCTGGGGATCCTAAACGAGAGCTCAACCGCATCATGATCAGAGAGGGCCGCCGGTGTAATGCTAACGTCACCAAGTACCGCGAGCAGGTCAGAGGAGCCCAGGAAGTGATCTAGTCTGGCGTAGGTGTGATGTACATGGGAGTAGAAGGTGAATTGTGTCGTGCTGGGATGTTTGGCTCTCCATAGGTCTACTAGGCCCCTCTCCTGCAGCCACTCGGCGCCTGCAGCTGAGAGAGTGCCCGTGTCCCCGTAGTGCAGGCCTGACCTGTCCATCTTTGTGTCCATCACCAGATTGAAGTCCCCCGGATGAGCAAGTGGGAGTTAGAGGATTGGAGCGATTCTGAGATGGCACCCTTCAAAAAAGCCTCCTGACCCGTGTTTGGGGCATAGAGGGTGCCAATCGTCAAGCGTTGGCCTCCTATCAGGAAGGTGTAAGCTAAGAGTCTGCCTTTGACCTCCCCCGCCCTGTCCCCCACCGTGCCCTGGAAACGTCTAGACACCAGGATGGCTACTCCTGCCTTTTTCGTTGGGAGAGAGGAAAAGAATTGTTGGGGAAAGGTGCGGGAGCGCATTCTGGGCCAATCCTTTGGCAGGAGGTGAGTCTCTTGCAGTAGACAAATCTCAGCCCCAGAGTGCTCCAGGAACGAAAGCATAGCTCTCCTCTTGATGGGATTGTTCAGACCCTTTACATTAAGGGACAATATCGTTATTGTGGGGCCTGTCATGGGAATTCAAACAAAATCAAAATTATCAACAGCAGCAATTGTAAATCCTTTCCTGGTACATTGACTTGGAAGTGGTGTGCTGTCATATTCACAATATTTTACAGCATGAGCTACTAACAAGTTCCTGCTCCGTACTATGTCATTATAACTTGTTTATTCACCAATCCTAGTCATTGAAGTGATTAGCTCTCTACTTTTGCACATCATAGATTACGTTGGCAGTAATCATGTGTAGCAGAATCTCCTTTTTGGCATGATGTAATTCATAAAACATTATTTGGAAAAGACAGTACATTTACACAGCCAAAGCCTGTCGGTTCATGGGATTGTCTTCCACTTCTTCACATATCTCTTCAAAGTCATCATCAATGATGTCTGCTTCTGTTCCAAACTCAAGACTTTAGTTTGTAACGGTTTTGCATTGCTGATATTAAACAATGATATAACATATGTTATGATGACATCAGGCATTCTTGTTGACTCCCATGATTTGCAGAACTCTGGGGCATCACAAAGTTTGCCATTAAGTCCAAAATCTAAATCTTTCATGACATTTCTTAAAATGGTTCCTGCTGGTTTTACTTCACCCTGTGATCTCATTTTGGCAGCAAAAACTTCAGGAGTCAAATCAGCCGAGGACACCATAAGTGGCTCATTCTTTTTGTTAAACTGACAAAAATGAGTTCTGTCATTGTACATTCTCACCAGAAAAATCTTAATTTCATTATGATGAATCAATACAGTTTCATCAATGTTGACCATTATTTCTCTGTTCTCACTGCATGTGAACCCGAAGCCAGTACTTAACATTGGCTTTAAAACGTAATTTGCTTTTTCAAAGAGTGCAAACCTAAATGAAGGTTGGCGGTTACGTTGCTGCTGGAAGCTCTTTGTATATTCATATTTTTTCCAATGTATGCACACATGAAGTTCAGGTGGGCATACAAATCTGCAGCACATACATTCAACTTGCTGTTTAGATTAGCTGCTCGGCTGAAAACTTCATCTTGGAAGAAACTAGTTGCAAATAAATATATGTTTGCCCTTTGAGACCCGCATACTCTGTACTTCGTTCTTTCATCAATCCCTTTGGCCCTTATTCTGGCTAAACCACAGATAACACATTGAATATCCTCTGCTTTCTGATCAGTTGTTGGAGGTGTACAAGGGGTAGCCATCGATCTTTTAAGTGAATGGGCATTGGGTTTTGTTGTCATCGCTTTCTCAGAAGACTCAAACTCTTGTTGTGATTCACTGGTTTCTGCTATTTTTTTACCATTTTTTCCAGGCTTTTTTCCATTATGTATGACATGTAGCACTTGTTGTTACAATTCACCTATTAGTTTCAATCTATTGTGAACTTTGTCTTGCCATATTTATGAAGCATCACAAACTCTTTTCTGTCCAGCCACAGTTTATATTAGATTTTCTTTTGGATTAGTTTGGCAATATGACACATTTTTCTTTGTTGAAGGAGTCCTCAGATTCTGTAGTTAGTAACACTCTGTTAGAAGGTAAAGATCCTCTGCTAGCACCTGCTTCGCTCATGTTTACAAATTTTAATTAACAGAAAGTCCTGAAACAAAAACAATATTAAAATAGAAAACCAATATGATGGCTTAAACAAATCATTATAGAACCACCATTTTGGGAAATGGCAGAAGGGTTGCTCTCAGGAGTTATTTTCTGTCTCTATAAGACTACTCGACCCCCAAACCTATGCTTTGACATGAAAAGGAAGTATTTACATGTCATGGTTATACAAATTTTCACTGCAACACATCTGCCATTTTTTAGACTTTCATCCAGAAAGATTCAACCTGGATTAGCAATGTCTACCCAATCGAAATTACTTCTCTAATGATACAAAAACACAAATCAAAAAATGAAAATCTCTGGACAACAATTTCTTTACGGAGTTATATTAAAGTGCCAGGATTATAACGTCTGTCCGGCCCAGTCCATTAAGTAACAATGACTTGCCCTTTGATACCTTTGCTGCCCGTGGTTATAGCGATCCTTTAAGCTGTGGCAGGAACAGAAAGTAAACAGGACTCCAACTGTCTTGTTTACTCTCTGTTTACTTTTTGTATTGCTCATTGTTTATATTTCAGTCACAGAGCCTGATTCTCAAAGTTGTGTGTATATGTAAGTAAAGCTCACTCATGCAAGTACCCTTATTTACTTTTTTTAGGGCTCGGCCTACATCCCAGGAAGTGGGTGTGGCTTCAGAGTCCTTTTGTGAGGACTTCGAAAATCTAACCTACGAATTCCAGAGAAGCGCGTGAATTTTGTTCGTTATTTATGGCAGCTGCATGGCAATTGGCCCTCGCATGGCTGTGTTTTTACAAGGCAGCACGCAATAGGCCATAGTCTGTAGAGTTGCTCCACTTCCTGCATATTCCGTGCGGACACGCGCAGCAGAAGGCTATAATTCATCAATTACCAGCTGTCAGGGGCCGCGGTAATTGAAGCCAGATGCTCGGCGCGCATTCACCTCTTTCCAGTTCCTTTTTTTTTCCAGCTGTGTGTGCGCGCATGCTGGCTCCCTGCCAAAGCTTGTTATTATTCTGAGGCAGACACAGAGGGAGCTGCCACGTGCTTGTTTCATCTGGGCTGCGATTGTTCTGCTTATCTCACTAGAAGCATGAACGTGGACGTCAGGTGACACATCTCTACGGAGGCGCACAACCAACTGAGTTTTCCAATTGCCTTAAATGAGAATGGGGGGTTGCCCATTTCCACAACTGGAGCATGTACATGCCTGCCTGCGGTTTGTATCGACCTCACAAGGATGAAAGTCTGGGTTGGAACGTGCAGGTCCGCTGCATCCGTGCACAGCGCACGAGCAGCAGTGTTTCAGGCTTTGTGATTTACAAACACCTTTATCGGTCTGGTCTGTGAGTCACATTAGCTCTACTCTTTCGTGTTTAAGGGTCAGGCGAGCACTGTTATGTGGTGGGAAACATTAGAGTCCTGTCCGTAAAGTGTGTAGAAAAGAACGCAGATTCGTAGGAACTTTAATCTCTAGCACTAGAAGTCGGCGGGATATTTAAGCGCTAGGTAAGGAGAGTGGCTTCTTCTAGGCCCAAACATCTTTTTACTGCGGTTCCCTCACCTCTTGCACGCGTTAACGCTGAGAATCTTAAACAGTGACAGTTTTTCTCCCACACCTGCAAACGTGATTTAAATATGCATAAATTAAAAATTGAGACAAGGCGAGGGAAACTAAAGTCGCCATTAACCCCTTGGAGGGCCCAGGCACCCCCAGCAGCTTGATCTTAGGAGGGCCCCGACTGCCTCCAGGCGCAGGCTGGCAATGGGGCATTCGGATTGTAGCCCGGAAGATTAATGCGCCCGCGGTGTGCGCAGCCAGCAAAAATGAGTGGCCGCTCGACCTCTTTACTAGAATTGTGCAAAGACGTAGAATGTTAATTTCCAAAGTACATCATCCAGCCTGCAGCAGAGTACGGTAGCACAATGAAGGAACCTGTCACTTTTCTCACTGCTCCACTGAATTCTGACGCGCTGCGGACAATCACGGCGTGCACGCCCTCAAACCCTTGAACTGAGGCAACTCTCCGAGACTATTACTGAGCGGAGCAGCAGAGTAAGAGACTGCAGATTTCAGTGATTTGTGAGTAGACAAAGCTGCGCTTTAAAGCCGCCGCGGGTAGCGTCAGCGCTTTATAAAAATAATATACACAATTTAAGGGCTACACGCATCATGTACTGCATTTTTACCGTAAGCCATTCTAACACCTGTATACTTGTTTCCCTAACTGTCGACATATTTTTTCTATCGCTCTGACTGCGCCTCTTACTGGGTTTTCTTTACTTTAATCCTGTTTTTTTCAGAAGATATGGAGTGCTTTAAAGAGGGCACCAATTCAAGCATTTATCCCCAGTGCAGAGTGAGTGTGAGAGCGACAGTGAGCTCAGAGTGAGTGCGAGAGCGACAGTGAGTTCGAGAGCAACAGTGAGTGCAGAGTGAGTGTGAGTGCAGAGTGAGTGCGAGAGTGACAGTGAGTGCTGAGTGAGTGCGAGAGTGACAGTGAGTGCTGAGTGAGTGTGAGAGTGACAGTGAGTGCAGAGTGAGTGCGAGAGTGACAGTGAGTGCAGAGTGAGTGCGAGAGTGATAGTGAGTGCAGAGTTAGTGCAGAGTTAGTGCCAGAGTGACAGTGAGTGCAGAGTGACTGACAGTGAGTGCAGAGTGAGTGCCAGAGTGATAGTGAGTGCAGAGTGACAGTGAGTGCAGAGTGAGTGCAGAGTGACAGTGAGTGCAGAGTGAGTGCGAGTGACTGTGAGTGCAGAGTGAGTGCAGAGTGAGTGCGAGAGTGACTGTGAGTGCAGAGTGAGTGCGAGAGTGACTGTGAGTGCAGAGTGAGTGCGAGAGTGACTGTGAGTGCAGAGTGAGTGCGAGAGTGACAGTGAGTGCAGAGTGACTGTGAGTGCAGAGTGACAGTGCGTGCAGAGTGAGTGCAGAGTGACAGTGAGTGTAGAGTGACAGTGAGTCCAGAGTGAGTGCGAGAGTGACTGTGAGTGCAGAGTGAGTGCAGAGTGAGTTCCCGAGTGACTGAGTGCAGAGTGAGTGCCAGAGTGACTGTGAGTGCAGAGTGAGTGCTGAGTGAGTGCAGAGTGAGTGCAGAGTGAGTGCGAGAGTGACTGTGAGTGCAGAGTGAGTGCAGAGTCAGTGCAAGAGTGACTGTGGGTGTGACTGTGAGTGCAGAGTGAGTGCAGCGTGAGTGCGAGAGTGACTGTGAGTGTGACAGTGAGTGCAGAGTGAGTGCAGAGTGACTGTGAGTGCAAAATGAGTGCGAGAGTGACTGTGAGTGCGAGATTGACTGTGAGTGCAGAGTGCAGAGTGAGTGGCAGAGTGACTGTGAGTGCAGAGTGAGTGCAGAGTGACTGCAGAGTGATAGTGACTGCGGAGTGACAGTGACTGCAGTGTATGAGAGTGCTGTTGAGGGCAGAGTGGTGTTGAGGGCAGAGTGTTGAGGGCAGAGTGCAGAGTGACTGTTCCAGAGAGAGCAGGGTATGCTTGTGCGCTTACACGGTGCACTGACACACAGGAGCTAAAACAAAGAACAGCTGAACACATGTCTTGTTACACAAGGTTCCAAAACACAAAGGTAGGTTACACTATGCTTAATTCCACAAAACTCACGCTATATACGGCTGAAAAATAGCACAAGGCGAGGATAATGAAATTCAACAGTACTGCGAAAGCATGGCTTACATTGCAAACAAAGTCTTGCAGTTGCCCATTGTAAATGACAATGCCATTTATTTAACGATTAAGCTATTGGCAATGTAAATGACAATGCCATTTATTTATGATTAAAAAAAAAAAAATGTCATGAGCAATGGCAATAGCTCTACCTTTAATGATACCGAGACCATTGCATTGTAAATGCTTGTTTTTTTTAAATAATATTTTTATTGACATTTTTGTAGACACAATATACATATAAATACAAACACTTATACATGTGAAAAAAAATCACTTTTTATAATTTAGTAAATGTGTGCTTCACACGTGTAAATCTAAGTATATTTGTATGTGTAAATCTCTGACAAGGGGTATGAGTGGGCTGTCACTGGGTGTTATCGGGCGGGATTGCCCTATAAGTCTATAAACTCCCACAAATGTTCATGCTTGTGAGTATTTTTGAACTGCAACCATTCCCCACACTTCAAAAGATCAGGTATTACTCTTGTCTATGGCAGCAGGAAATCCCTATCCAATGTGGGAAGGCGATGCAACCATCCCTGACAATGGCAGTGTTATAGAAGAGGAGGTTTCTCCCCACTGATAATATTTTCTTTGTGAAGATGTTAGAAAGAAGTGCCTCATCAAGTACAGTTGGGTAGGTTGTATTAGGCAGTACAGAATACGATCCTCCAAGGACACCTCCCAGACAAAGATTCTGTCAGTACAGTGGAATGTACTGTTGGAGAATGATGGGGGGTTGGGGTGTGGGGAATACAGGTTAAACCATTAACAGAGTTGATGTGAAGGACATGATACATTAATAAGAACTAGTTATACAGCAATCAATATCATCTTGAGGTGTGGGACTATTATATAGTCTAATTACAACAGAAGAATATTTTTTTTTAAGTTAGCAACTTAATTTGCACCTGCTTACATTTTTTTTTGCTTACACAAGTATACACTTGTATATGGTTTCCCAGGTCCATACATGAGTAGCCCCACCAGTTTAGGATTTGTCCTTGCATTCTAGGACTCCTAGTCCCTATTTTCCAGTGGGTAATAAAGACTGCAAATTTCGAAAGCCAAAACAATGAAGGTAGTGCTTTTTTTATATGCTCTTTAAATGCCTTTGTGAATTGTCCTCAAAAGATGTAAAATGGGAATAACATGGGAATATTCAGGGAATACTCCTATGCATTTAGAACAAACAGAAAGGATTGTTTCCCCTTTGCCCTTTTATCAATAGAGAGTAGCTGTTTTGGTTCAAACTCACAAAGGCATTTAAGGGTATGTAAAAGAGTACCCCTCTGGGAAGACTTCTCAAACACATGAGTGCTTTTGTGAATGGGCTGCATTCTGTGGTCAGAGGTTTTCATATGGAGAACCTCATCCTGCTTGGTGTTTTCAAGGGCTGTCCGCAGGGAAAAGCGCTTGCTATACAATCTTCTCTACGTAATAGTAATTTATTCCACATCTGCGGTTTTCCAGATTTCCCTTTTGCAGGTTATGTATGTGTTAGTCAGAGGTTAGGGGGGGCAGGGGGTATCAGCATTTTCCAATCATGATTCAAGCAACAAGAGGACGTAGAAGAAATGGATGTGTATCCAAGGTGCTTGCCCCTGTAATAAGCTCAGCATAGATGTGGTTATTTTGAGAGGTAAAAGAATACCATGGAATGTACTAAAAATTCAGTTTTCAGAAAAGCTCCTATGGCCCAAAGCCCAACCAGATGTGAATGAAAATGTCTCTATAATTGCAATTTCTTTAACAGAGAGTGATATTGAAGCCAGATGGCACAACTTCTTTCCAGCAATACTAGCATCCCACGTTAGATTTCATATGAAAAGTTTTACGTGTCTGGCCTGCCTCGAGGTCTGATTCTGGCTTGGTCTGAGAGTTTGGCATAAGTTGTATGAATTAACTGTAGCCCTTGGTGTTCAGTTACTCTTCTACTCTCCTTCTTTGGTTCTGAGTATTTGAGGGGAAGATTTATTTGTCAAGTTCCTGACATCATCGCCCGATTTCTGAGTAATGTTGTGATTTATTGCATCGACATTTCTTTTTCTCCCCCTCCTGCTTTCTGTTAGAACATTTATAAGTTTCTTAAACTCCCAACCCATTCGTACTGTTCCTCCCATGATAATAATTAACATTGCATTACCTGCTCCACCCTGCCCTTGCTTTATTTCTTCTGTTGTGCCACTTTGTGTTATGCGCGTTGCCTTAAAGCACCTTAGAAATGAATGAAAGGAATAAAAAAGTATGTTATGCTGATTTTCAGCCATACATTTACAGCAGTCAGAGATAGGCAAAAATGATGCAATCACTTTTTCAAAACAGTGAATAATGTTCTTTTCATAATTGTAAGGAAATGCCCCTTTTTGCCCCTTTTTGCATGATCATGCCCACTTTTTTTGATTGATGCTGCTAGTTTTTCAACTCTGAAGGTGCACTGAATCCTGCCAAACATACCTCAGTGTCAGTGCTCTGACCCTTAAAAAGCTATATGTCTAACTGATTTACACGCAATTAGCATGTTAGCTTGCTCACAAGTACCTTGTATAGTACCGGGGCTACCAAGGGCCTGTAAGTTAAAATGTGTTCATCGTGGACTGCAGCACTTATTGTGCCATCACAACTGTGACAAAGCAAAGCAGGACTCACAGCCAAGAGCAGTTTTTAAAATACCACCTCGACTTTGCCATTCAAAGTCATGGCGAAACCCATTGCTTCCTTTTTAATGTTTATAAGTCACCTCTAAGGCAGGCCTACTGAATCCTAAAGGCAAAGTGCATAATATTAAAAAGATGTACATGGGATTCATTAACTTTACATATCCTGACAGTAAAACTCAACAATGTTGTTTTTACTGTGGAAAGGCTAGTAGCTCCATTGTGGAATTTTAGTTCGTGTACTGAGCATCATCTACGCCATCTTGCAGACTCACGTATGAGCATACACGACAGCCATTTTAGGTACCATGGTCTCCCTGTTCACGATCGCCCGTCAGCACACTTCCCTGAACCTTGCAAGCCTTCCCCGCGCCTCCTGGCTGCCCCCGCGCTCTCATGCACAAGTCATGAACCCCCCCCATGACTCTGTCTCAGGGAATCACACCCCACGCCTGACCAACACCTCCTTTCCGTCCATGAATACCCCTCCTTTGATGACCCCTTCCTCTGAGCCCGACTGCCTGTACGAACCGCTGGTCATCCCTTAGCCTGAGGATACAGTTTATTGCCCACTACTGTATGCACTCGCCTCTCCTGAAAGAGACCACTATTGATCATGACGTCCCCACCCCCTGAGATTCGATCAGGCGCACACATTCCAAAGGAATCGGCAGAACACTCAGCTGCGTGATAACCCCTCCCAATCATATGAGGGGAAAGGGCTTCTACTGTTGTCATGTGTTGGAATGGGCCGGAACTGGGGGGGTGCCGGTGATATCGTTCTCATACTTCACAATGCCCTTGTTGTAATAAAGAGCGTTCACATGTCTTAACCCAGGGGATAAAAGACCAGGTCTCAGAGAGGTTGGGAGAGCACCTCGAGACGATACCTTGTTGTCCGATCTGATGTGTTCTACTCCATCGGAATAAAACTTGTTTCCTGTCTTCCTGCCTCCAGCGCCTGCCTCTTTATTGAATAACTTCGTATGGTATTAGAGGCGTTTTACGCCGGGCAAATTTAACTTAGGAAACATCTACTGAAAGCGCCTGACCATTTTGAATTGATCTTTATCAATTGGCGTCCCAAACGCGGGGCCCATCAGCGACACGTGGATCCAGTGGGAGAGGTCCCGACGACAGAGTGAACAACTGCAACGATCGGGAGAGCTCCTGTCCGATAGACCCTCGTCTGACAGCCGATCATCTGAACTTCACTGATTCCGAGCTGACCTCTCCCGAGTGATCTACGGCTGGGAACCACCAGGAGTGCCGCGATAGCAACAAGAGAATAGAGGACAATCGGGCGCTGGAAGCGGAAGACGAGAAACTGTCCATGCGGTCCGGGTAAGGTCGTGACACACGACAAATTGCGAAATTGATTGATTGATTGTTTGAAAATACTAGTATTACTTATTGACTGTTTCTGAGAAATTCTCTATTTGCAAACAAGTACAGAATCGCCATACTCTGTTTAGTCTTTGCAGATAGTGAAGGGTAGGCAACGCAAGCCTTTAACACGTCGTGCCTATTTTTCTCCTCATTGATTGATTGATTGAATCGAGCATTGAATTGTTCGAAGTTGGTTCTCTTAAGGATCTTCTCTGCCTACAAACGGGGAAGAATAGGAATATTCTCTCTCCCTTTGCAGATAGTGAAGGGTAGGCAACGCAAGCCTTTAACACGTCGTGCCTATTTCATTCCTCATTGATTGATTGTTTGTCCAAACATTGACTGTTTGGAATTGGTCCTTTCTGGAGGTATTCTCTGTTTGCAAATAGTGTAGAATAGAATATTCTGTCCAGTCTTTGCAAATAGTGAAAAGATAGGTAGTGCAGGCTTTTGCCCCCCATTGTAATCCGTCATGCCTATCTTCTCCCCATTGGTTAATAGTTGGGTCAACCCGGACCGCTTATTAGAGATGGACCATCCAGCTCCACTGGAAGGCACCCCTAATAAGGACATGTTTACTAAGCAAGGACTAGTCGCTATAGCTTATAGTAAGTTATGGCATAAATATACAAAAAAGGATCCTGAAAGTCAGTGGCCACTGATAGGTTCTTTTGATGAAAATAAAATAAAAACACTAGAAGCAGCTGTAAAAATAAATAAGGCAACGCCCACTATGCTCGATAGTATTGGCATGTGGCGCAAAGAAGCAGAACATCGAAGGAAAAGAGAAGAAGCAAAAATAGTGAAAGAGTTACGAAAAGCAGCCCATCTGGCCGCAAAAGAACTAGATGAAGAAATAAGAAGAAGAGAGGAAGTTAAACAAATGCAAGAATCAGGACTGGCAGGCCAATGCCCTGTCAGGACCACCTCTGCGCTCTACCCGGAGATGCCCTCCAAACAGCGGGCAAATGACGAGTTACTGCTCGGTCCTCCAATTATCTACATGCCTCCTCCTTATGCTCCCAGCCAGCCTCTAGCACAACACTCACCAGTTCAAAGTGCAGGTGTGGGTGACCCTAGCGCTAGTGCCCCGGCTCTTACGGCCTTCGCACCAGCCGCATTGGTAACAACAGCAGATGAACATGAGACTAGCAGGCACCTAACAGCCAGACCAAATAGGTTGAGCAAAGATGAGCGGGATGGAATCGACAAGATAGCAAAAACATTGGTAGAACGGAAGGAGAGCGAAGAATATACGATGAATATGCACAATTCACATGCCGGTAGTCACAGACGGCATTTCATCTTACGGTTCAGCTACCACACCCTGAACGCGTATGAGGATAGGTACCAGAATAAAGGTCCTGCTAAATTGACGGCTCTATATAGAAGGGTCGATGTTGGAGATGGAACTGAGAGCGATGTGACGGACCTCTTCATGCAAACGCTTGAGGTCTTCCGCCACCTCGCGGAACAGAAACCAGAGGTCAAGATCACAGTCCCTGAGACGATTGAGTCCTCATTAGAGGCAGCCAACACGATGATGCCTATCAGAGAAGCCGCCCCCTATTGGGTTCCCCCAAGAGGTCAGGGAACAAACGATGATATCAACCACGCAGATGCAAAAGGGAGGGTTGTGTACAACTGGGTTTACCAACCATGGGATCGGCAAGATATTTTAACTTTTAGGCAAACCCTGCCCCATCTACGAAAGAACCCTACAGCATTTTATACAGAACTAGGCACAGCCTTGGGCTCAACCATAATGACTCTATCGGACATTGATTTGTTTTTCGGGTTGTGTCTGCCGGCTGATGTGTGGAAGCAAATCCGGAAAGCCGACCACACAGACCTGTTCGGACACACCTGGAAACAACTCGATGACCTAGATAGGCAGCGAGAGCCCGGAAAGAAACCTGTAAAAGACATACTGGAACTCCCCAACAAAATAGTACAGAAGCTAAAGACGTTGATCCCAGAAATGAAGGTAGACTGGTCGGTAGTCACGGCTTGTCGTCAGAAACCTCAGGAAGATGTATCAGAATATTTCTCCCGATTTGAAACAGTGTTCTCCGACTACAGTGGCCAAGACATGACCACCGCAACCGGACAACACCTATTCGTGCAAAACTACGTAAAAGGGCTATCGCAAGAGGTCTCCCAAAAGTTACAGACGAGTGAGAGTAGTTGGGGAGCCTCCAAACCTGCAGCTATCCTTCAGATGGCTCAGTATTATGAACACCAAAAGAACAAGAACGAGAGGGCGAATGAGAAAAAGAAAAAGGACTTAAAGGAACGAGTGATGATTGCTCAATTGCATGAAGTGACTACAGGAAGGGAACGATATAGGGGAAACTACCAGTCGAATGCCCCTAGGAATTCGGCCCCTAGAGATCGCAACCCCACACCTGGCGCTCCACGAACCGACCTCGATGAGAACCAGTGTGCATTTTGCAAAGAATTTGGGCATTGGAAGTCTCAATGCCTGGCCCTTCGGGAAATGATTAAAAATAAAGAAACAAGGGACATGACAAATGGCTCCAAAACTGGAGGGCAGGGACGAGGGCAGACCCGCGACACCACCAATGACCGATCTGGCAGACCAAACACATTTGACCGCCCCCGACAGAATCAGTGCCAACAGTCCGACTGCAACAATGCTCACGACTCTGCATAGGACTGCCAGGGGCAAGGGAGGGATCCAGTCGAGCTCTGTGTTGACCAGCAAGGTCCTTACGTCACTGCTAAGGTCCTGGGTACAAAGTCTCCATTTTTGGTAGACACTGGAGCGACACGTAGTGTATTATCAAAACGACTGATTCCAAGGGCACCCTTGTCTGGCTCACACATTACCTCGATAGGTTTCGATGGAACGCCCTCCACTAATCCCCTGTCTGTACCTATCTCCTTTGACCTAGGAAACAATCCCACTGACACAACATTTCTGCTCTCCTCCAACTCCCCTGACGCCATTATGGGTATTGATTTACTGAAACATTTCCGAGCTACTATTAGGTGTTCCCCGGATGGAGTCCGAGTCATCCTGTACGACAACCCGAGCATGTCCAGACCCTACCCCGCACGACATATGTACGCCATAACAGATGCTGACCTATCCTTGCTCGATACCCTACCCCTGTACCTATGGGCCAGAAACGACTCGGATGTAGGATGAATGATGATCGATCCTGTACACATAACTGTTCGACCAGATGCAATACTCCCGAAACTCCCACAGTACCGGATATCGCCCGAAGGCGAGAAGGCATTGGTAGCGATTATTCAGTCCTTGGTAGATGCAGGAGTGGTAGAGGAAGTAGTTAGTAATGTCTGCAATAGCCCTATCCTACCCATTGTTAAGAAGCAAGGTGAGGGAGATGAGAAAGCGTACCGCTTCATCATCGACCTGCGAGAAGTCAACAAAGTGGTGGTACCACAGTACCCCGTAGTCTCAGACATCGCCACCATCCTGACTCTCATCCCGTCCACTGCCACCACCTTCACCGTTATTGATCTTAAAAATGCATTTTTCTCTATCCCCATCCATCCAGACAGCCGTTATCTCTTCGGCTTCACTTTAAAAAACCGTTCATACCGATTTTGTAGAGCTCCCCAGGGCTACACTGAAAGTCCCAGCATTTACAGCCAGGCCCTCAAAAGACAGCTGGACGCCGTCCAGCTACCAGATGGAGTGGTGTTGATCCAATATGTTGACGATATCCTTTTGGCGGCCGACACCACTCCACTTGCAATCACAGCCACTATCCAACTCTTGCACTTTCTTGCGGAGAATGGCCACAAAGTCTCCAAAAAGAAACTGCAGTTCTGCCAGCCCCAAGTAACATACCTAGGCCATCTCCTGTCCAAAGAAGGGAGGAAACTTACGCCCGACCGAATCCAAACCATCCTAGACACCCCCATTCCAAAAACACAGAAGCAAGTCCGTTCATTAGTGGGCCTTACTTCTTTCTGCCGACAATGGTTACCAAATTTCAGCCTCATTATAAAACCCCTACTTTCCCTGTTGGCCAAAGATGTTCCGTTCCCACTCCCGTGGACTCCCGAATGCCAAGCATCCTTTAAGGAGTTGCGGGATGCCCTTTGCTCGGCACCCGTTCTAGGAACACCAGATTACTCCAAGCCCTTCTCCCTCTTCACTCACGAAAGGGAGGGATGCGCATTGTCTGTTCTAACTCAGCCCATCAGCGCCAAACAACGCCCTTGTGCCTACTTCTCTGCCACCCTTGATCCAGTCGCCAGAGCTGTACCTGCCTGCCTTCGAGCAGTAGCCGCTGCTGCTGTCTCTATCCGCCAGAGTGAGGGAATTGTGCTTTCAAACTCCCTCACGGTATTAGTGCCCCATGCAGTTGACACCCTTTTGAACCAGACTAAGACTCAACACCTGACTAGCGCACGACTAACAGGGTACGAATTGACTCTACTTGCACCCCACATCACCCTGAAGAGATGCACGACATTGAACCCTGCTACACTGTTACCCTTGCCTGAAAATGACCCCGATGTGCCCCCTATACACGACTGTGTGACCCTCACGGACGAACAGACCAGGAGTAGAATTGACCTCCGAGACATTGCTTTCACAGATCCTGATGGAGAACTATGGGTAGATGGCTCTTGTATCAAACTCCCAGACGGCGCCACTTCTGCTGCCTATGCGGTGACGACAGCTCGAACAGTAGTTGAAACAGCTCGCATCACACAACGATCCGCACAGGCAGCCGAGCTAATTGCCCTCACACGAGCATGTATCATAGCAGCAGGAACCACGGCAAACATTTACACAGACAGCCAGTACGCCTTCGGGGTGGTTCATCATTTTGGGCTCCTATGGAGGGAAAGGGGATTCCTGACGTCCCACGGTACGCCCATCCTTCACGGAGATTTAGTCTCCGCCCTGATTGAAGCAGTTCTTCTCCCCAAACGATTAGCAGTGATCAAATGCCAAGCACACAAGAAGGTGACAGACCTAGTCGGACAGGGAAACGCACTGGCCGACACCACTGCCCGAACCACAGCTGAGAATAGGACGACGACACGCATGTATGTGACCAGGTCACAAGCAGAAAAATGGACCGACGCTAGGGAAACAATCAGGGACATCCAATCGGCCAGCACACCACACGAACTGACTGAGTGGGCGCGGGTGGGTCTAAGGGACGATGAGGACTGCTGGCGGACAAAAGACACGAACAAATGGTTGCTGCCTGATGCATACTTGATCCCCATACTGACCATGGCACACTTCCCTGCACACATAGGTTCTGCCCCCATGATTGAACTCATCTCCAGAGTCTGGCACAACAACAAGATCCCCGAATCAGCCAAACGCCTGGTCCAGCAATGCCTTATCTGCCTACAACACAACCCCGGGAAAGGAACTGTGGTACCCCGGGGAGGGTTTGGGATCCCCGACCACCCCTTTGAGGTCCTTCAGATGGATTACATCCAATTAGAGAGGTGCCAAGGCTTGAAGTACGTATTGGTCATTGTATGTGCCTTCAGCAAATGGGTGGAAGCCTATCCGACCCGTGATAACACTGCCATGACTACTGCCAAAGTACTACTGAAAGAGTTTTTCCCTCGCTACGGCCTTTGTCGAATTTTATGGAGCGACAATGGCCCCCACTTCATAGCTGAAGTTATCCAACTAATCCTGAAGGGGTTGGGGGTAAAACAAAGGTTCCATGCGGTCTTCCACCCCCAATCCGCTGGCCTGGTTGAACGACACAACGCTACACTGAAACTGAAACTGTCAAAAATAGTGGCCACCACAGGACTTAAGTGGCCAGATGCCCTTCCACTGGCATTACTATCGATGCGCTCCACTCCCACTAAGCACCACTTGACCCCCTACGAAGTTGTGTTTGGGCGGCCTATGAACCTCTGGACTGCCCCCAAACCGACCTCCATTCACGACGTCCCCGACGTCCTGCTGTCAGATTATTTATGCAAATTAACTAAAACGTTGTCTGTCATTCATCAACAGGTGCAGCAGGCCATCCCCGATGCTTCCAGGGGTCCCGGTCACGATATCCAACCGGGGGACTACATCCTAATCCGGAACTTTCAACGAGCGAAGAGTCTGGAACCCCGGTGGACGGGCCCCTGGCAAGTACTGATCACCACTCGGACGGCTCTTCGAGTGGAGGGGAAAAAGAACTGGCTGCATGCACACCACTGCAAGAAGGTTTCCTCGACCCTGGCCACGACAGACAACGTCAGCACCCAAGAAGAGCTCCTGAACAAAGACCGACCATCACTGAACTGCTATCCTGATACCGAGGCACTTGAACTTGCAAAACACTCTGATCCCACTGTGCCATCTTGAGAAGGGTATTTCCTGCGTCGAAAGGAGGGAGCTTCGGCTAAGTAGGCCACTGACTAAGTTAAAAATCTCAGAACGGTGACCCAAAGCAACCAAGGGTTACCCGGAGAGAAGCTAAACAAAGTCTGTGGTTCTGCCCACTACCGAGCACCTTGAAGATGAAGATGATGGAAGCGCCAGATAAGAAGATGATGGAAGCGCCAGATAAGAAGACGTCGGAAGCAACAGGAAATACCCACTACAGGAACCCAAAGACTGACAATTTGCACAAATCAAAGACAATCGCTTTCTTTATTGTCTTCCTCTTCTGCCTCCTCCTCATGACTTCCTTCTGGATCTTGGAGGAAAGCACACCCGCTCACCAGATGTTGCCAACCACTGTCCAGCCAACCACCATGAAAGAGCACCACCTGATCACCCTTTCACCTCAGCTCCGAAAAAGGCGTAGGGAGTTCTGGAACAATTCCTTCGTACAACTGTTGCACCAGCACAACCTTGCTGCAAATGCCACGAACTGCTGGATCTGTGGGTTGCTCCCACATGCTACCGGACACTCCATCCCCTTCATCCCTTCTCCTTTCTCAGTTCACGGCTCCTGCCTCGCCTGGTTGATCCTCATGCAGGAAAGCCACAAGGTCAACGCCGCTTCTGGTCAAACAGTGTCACACTTCTACTATGGGTTCTGGCTGAACAAAACAGGAAAGACGTCTGCTCCCTTTTGTCCTGCAATTTCAGGTTAAACTTTCCTTACGAACATCCCTGCCAAAGAAAGGGTCGAAATGCAAGTGCTCCACAATCCAGCCAGACCCACCTTCTCCCACCTGCGGAAACAAACGGCTGCCACCCTGACCGTGGCCCTGTCTGTCATCAATGTCACAGGACTCGTATGCCTCGAAGGACAAGGAACGCAGCTGGTGGGTCACAGTTCTTGTCGCATCACCAAAACATTGGTCTCAGCTGACCCCCCCTCCTTTGTTGCTTCCCCGAATATGTACTTTGTTTGTGGCACCAAAGCTTACACTTGGCTCCCAAAAGGCTGGAGGGGTACGTGCTACATCGCCTTCATTCTTCCTCCCACGTATGTGGCTTCAGCCAACCACCACCGGCAAAGGCGCGCCGGAGATGTTGAACAAGCCGACTCCACCGGAGCACAGTTCCTGGATCCAGCAAAGGGACTTGTTCCTCTGTGGGGACCAATGGCAAATAGCCGCGCTATCCGACACCTGACTCAGGCATTAGAAACAACCATTAACATCACCGCTGGCATCCTTGCTAACAACACGGCTGAGCTTCAGGCAGTCCGCCTGGTGGCTCTTCAAAACCGTCTTGTTCTAGATGTGGTTCTGGCCAACCGTGGAGGTGCACGCCGCATCATCGGCTCCAGCTGTTGCACCTACGTGCCAGATAACTCACCTTCAGTCTACAAAGCAATCGAACACCTCCACAGACTGTCCTCGGAGGTTCACCAGGAGCAGGAAGGATGGTCGCTTGGAGGCTGGTTCTGGGACACTTTGAAGAACTGGGGGTGGAGATTGTTCACGTTTTTATTGATACCAATCATGATACTATGTGGGTGTTGCTTAGGTATTCAATGTTTACCACCTTTATGTGCACTCATTTCCAACTGTATGTGCCCAAAGACTTTGAACTTTAAAACTGAGCACATGAGTCCCCTATACGAGATAGAGGTGCGTGGTCTCATGGGGATTGATCCGAACTGACAAGCTGGCGAGACATGTTAAAGGGAGGACTGTGGAATTTTAGTTCGTGTACTGAACATCATCTACGCCATCTTGCAGACTCACGTATGAGCATACACGACAGCCATTTTAGGTACCATGGTCTCCCTGTTCACGATCGCCCGTCAGCACACTTCCCTGAACCTTGCAAGCCTTCCCCGCGCCTCCTGGCTGCCCCCGCGCTCTCATGCACAAGTCAACAACCCCCCCCATGACTCTGTCTCAGTGAATCACACCCCGCGCCTGACCAACACCTCCTTTCCGTCCATGAATACCCCTCCTTTGATGACCCCTTCCCCTGAGCCCGACTGCCTGTACGAACCGCTGGTCATCCCTTAGCCCGAGGATACAGTTTATTGCCCACTACTGTATGCACTCGCCTCTCCTGAAAGAGACCACTATTGATCATGACGTCCCCACCCCCTGAGATTCGATCAGGCGCACACATTCCAAAGGAATCGGCAGAACACTCAGCTGCGTGATAACCCCTCCCAATCATATGAGGGGAAAGGGCTTCTACTGTTGTCATGTGTTGGAATGGGCCGGAACTGGGGGGGTGCCGGGGATGTCGTTCTCATACTTCACAATGCCCTTGTTGTAATAAAGAGCGTTCACATGTCTTAACCCAGGGGATAAAAGACCAGGTCTCAGAGAGGTTGGGAGAGCACCTCGAGACGATACCTTGTTGTCCGATCTGATGTGTTCTACTCCGTCGGAATAAAACTTGTTTCCTGTCTTCCTGCCTCCAGCGCCTGCCTCTTTATTGAATAACTTCGTATGGTATTAGAGGCGTTTTACGCCGGGCAAATTTAACTTAGGAAACATCTACTGAAAGCGCCTGACCATTTTGAATTGATCTTTATCACATTGGCAAGTACAGAGTTACACTCAAACAGCGAATCAGCGCTAACTTCTGAATAAGACTACAACGCATGGTACGTTAGGGTAGCAAAAGAGTCATTGTATTAAACCTGACTTTTTGCTCAAGTCGCATGTAATGTGGCTTTTGCACAAATGGCAACTTTAGAAAGTTGCTCCTTTGTTGCCCAAAATGTATAGTTACCGTTTACAGTTGAGCACAAGATGTTGTGCGTGAGACAGCCTTCAGCACTCCTGGTGAGAGGTATGAATGGCTCTCAGGAAAGATTACACAATGCCTGCCGAGTGAAGAGGTGTGACCTCCTCCAGGCAGGATTGCCAAACAAGGTGGGAGCCTCAAAAGGCAAGCTTCAATTCAAAGGGGAAACTGCCTTTGAAGGGAAAATCCTAGTCGCACACGAGAAGGGCTGCTGTTTTGTTTCAGCAGACAAACTGGCATCTTGGACAGAGAAGAGGAAGCCAGTGGCAAACCGTTTTTTCTATTTGCTTGTAGCCCCCAGGTAGCCACTGCTCTGGGCTGGGCTGGGAAGCTCCACACACCATGGTTCTGCCTTGTTGGGAGTGGAAGAATGGTGCATTATAGTTGCCACACTTCGTAGGAAGTTGCCACTGGGGGGGAAGGGATCTAGGTAACCTATTGGCTAGTAGTCACCCAATCCCTGAGGGAGAGAAACGGGCACAGAAGTGGCACCTTTGGCACCCAGACCTCAGGCCATATCGGAAATGGAGATAGAACTGTAGAAGGACTGCCCTGCAATTCCCTGAGACCAGCAAAGAGAGGCTGAACAAGAGACTGGACTGCATCTGCGGCTTCTTGGGCTAGGAAAGAATGGACTGTGCTTGTGGTGTCTTGCCCGAGGAAAATTCGACCCTGAGCCCCAGTCAGAGGTGACTTCATTTTTATTTTTATTTTTTATTTTTTTCCCAAAGTTTTTATTTTTGCAGTGACAAAAAGAAATCAGTACAGAGGTATAATACGTTAAAAAAAACACCCCTCCCCCACCCCCCCAGTGGAAACGCTGGTGTGAAGACACAGAAAGAAAGAGAAGAGAAAAAGGCAACAAGTGAATGGCACTATTACATCAAAGAAGACAATATAAAAGAGGAAGAAACAATATAAGAGAAGTTTTCGGGCGAGGATATCAAGAAAAAAGAGAGAAAAAGTATACAAAGGAGAGAAAGCAGGCAGAGCTATTCCAACTGCTTGAGCCAGGACGTTAGCACATCCCAGATGTCCAGACCCCTTTTCCGGCCTCTACGGCCTTTCCGAGCGTATACGGCTCTCTCTAGATGATATGTAGCCATTAGCCTGGCCAGCCACTGAGAGAATGGAGGCGGGTCTGGGTCTAGCCAAGCAGAGGCGACAATTAACCTCCAGACTGCCATGGCAATGAAAATTAAGCCCCCATTTATATTCCTAATCACTACCTGCTGGGTCCCTAGTAGAATAACTGTGGGTGTTAGCACAGTGGTTTGGGTTGTGACTTCCTCTAAGAATTCCTGGATCTTAAGGAGAGTTGGGGCAAGTTTGGGGCAGGTTGCAAAGATGCGGACAGAGTCGGCCCCATATTCGGAGCATCGGGGGCACAATGTGCCTCTACCGGTTCCCCATTTGGCAATTTGGCTGAGTGTGATATATAAGAAAAATATAGTTTTGAAGTGTTGTGCCTGCAATTTGGCTGACAGCAAGATGTTTTGAGAGAGTGCTAGTGAGTTTAAGAAAGTGTTATAAGGGGATTCAAGTTTGGAAAGCCATTTGTCAGCTATTTTAGGCAGGTCGTCTGGGGTTTGTTTATTTAACATGCTGTATAGAAGGCCTATTCGAGGAATAGCAATATTGCTCAGGGTGTTAATAAATTCCACTTCAGAGAACTCTGAATTGCCCCCAACTTTTCTAGAGAGGAAGTCCCGTATGGAGAGGTACTTGAAGGCATCTTGGCTTTTCAAGCAGTGTTTGGATAGTAAGTCTACGAAGGACTTAATTCTGTTGCTGGTAATGAGGTCCCCCAGTTTCGTGATGCCTGCCTTGTACCAGTTTGAGAGATAGGCCCTACCAAAGATAGCGGGGAGGTTTCTATTTGTAGTAATTGGAGAGTAAAAGTTAAACCTACCCAGCCCAAATAACCTGCGGATATTGCGGAAGACCTTGTAGGAGTTCATTAAGGTCTTGAATCTCAAACGATTGAAATATCCAAATGAGGTCTGGAGAAGGAGACAGCCCGGGTGTTCAGCACCCAGTAAGAGCTCAAAGGGTGAGGCCAGCCCATAAGAATGTGAGGGGAGAAGTTCCTGCACCAGTTCAGTGCTATATTGCATGACTGAGGCCCAGTAATATAGAGATATTGTTGAGAAAGGCCCACCCACCCCACTCTCTGGTAAGAGACAGTTGCCTTAAGGCCGGCCTGGTCATGAATAGGCCCAGATAAACTGCGTGATTATTTGCTGGAATTTCTGCAAGTGGGTTTTGCTAAATTCCTGGGGTATGGTGCGGAAGAAGTAAAGAAGTTTGGGAAAATAGGTCATTCTAATTGTGTTACATCTGCCAACCAGGGTCAGGTGGAGGTTGTCAATTTGTTTAAGAGCTTTCTTGGTGTCGGCTGCAAGAGGGATTAAATTCTCTGTGACTATTTCTTCGATGTTGGCAAATATGACGACCCACAGGTATTTAGCTTTTGGCACTACCCTGGTATCTACCCAGGTGATTTCCCTGTTTATGATAATCTGTGTTTTCTTGTTGTTCAGGGTGTAGCCCGATAATCTCCCAAATTTTTGTGTCTATCTCCAGGGCCAGTATAGCACTCGCTGGGTCAGGGGAGGTTCTGGCCAGGTCATCGGCGTAGGCCATAATCTTGGTGCTACTACCATGAGTGTTGATGGCGATGATGGCAGGGTTCCTTTCGATTTGTTTAGTAAATGGATCGATGTAAAGGGCGAAAAGCAAGGGGAAGCAGGGGCAGACCTGCCGAGTGCCCCGAGAGATGTCAATTTGGTCAGTGAGCCGCCCGTTGATGGAGACACAGGCCGTGGGTTTTAGGTATAAGGCCCGTACTGCCTGGGTTAGTCTTGGCCCGAACCCCATCCTACCCATTACTGCCCACAGGAACCGCCAGGAGACCCTAAAGTCAAATGCTTTTTCAGCGTCTAGTAGTGTTAATGACATCGGGTCTCCTGTTACCTGCGCAGCATCGAATAGGGTAATGGCCCGCCTGACATGCTCGTGGTGCCTTTTTTGGAAATGAAGCCATGCTGCCAATCTGAAACTAGGGACTCGCCCACGGTGGATATTCTGGTAGCAAGGATTTTAGAGAAGACATTGGAGTCGCAGTTGATGAGAGCAATGGGTCTGTACGAGTTCATTTCTAGAGGTGACTTGCCCTTTTTAGGAAATATAGATATTCTAGCGTTGGACCAGGAGGTGGGGGGGAGGCACCTTCAAAGATAGAGGTTACCAGATCAATGAGGATTGGTTTAATTTGAGGGGCAAAGATCTTGTAAAATTCCACAGGGATGCAGTCCATTCTTGCGGCCTTTCCATCGGGTAAGCTAGATAGGGCTTTAGAGACTTCATCCCAGGTTGGGGTGACGTCTAAAAGTTCGCTACGTCAAAGGAAAGCTGTTTTATATCCACTTCGCTTAGGTAGCGATCTGTGTCGCTTTCCAAGATGTCAACTGTGCTGTTATTTTCTTCAGTGTACAGCTCAGTATAGAATTCCTGGAGACCCTTCTGTAATAGATTGGGATCTTTGGTCTCGGTCCCTGTGGACAGTTTGATTGAATGTATTTTGCTCCTTGTGGACTGTTGCCTGGTCCTGACAGCAAGGTGGTGCCCAATGAGATCGCTACACTCGTAGTTTTTTTTCCGAAGGGTTGCCCATTTGGCCGCAGTTGTTTCGGAGAATACTGCCCCTATTTTGGCTTTTGCAAAGACTACTTCTTTTTGGGCATCCTCGGTGTCCTGACCTAACCTTTGAACCAATTTAATTTCTGCTCTCTTAAGTTTTCCCTGTAAATCACTAATAAATAGCTTCTCCTTCCTGTTCTTCCTAGCCGAAAAGCTCAGGGTTTCTCCCGTAACACCCGCCTTTAGTGTGTCCCATACAATTGCTGTTGATGCAGTTCCAATATTGATTTCCAGAAACTCCTGGATCCAGTTTCGCATGTGGGAAAGATACCCAGGGTCTCGAAGGAGAGACTTCTCAAAGCTCCACCTTGGAGCCTCGTTCCGGTTCCCTAGTCCCTTGATGTTTAGTATGAGAGGATTGTGGTCTGACATAAAGCCAGGTGCGATGTCGATGGTGCAGTTGTTGAGTATTGAAGATGAGATAAAAAAGTAGTCAAGTCTGGTGACAGTGTGGTGCGGGGCTGAAAATAGGTGTACCCAGGTAGTGTGGGGTTCAGGCAGGCCCAGATGTCGCTTACACCATGAAGTGAGCTAGGTTGGAAAGTGCTTGAAAAACATGGGGTTTTCTGCCCGTGTACCTCCAGTTGCTCCCAGGGTTCCAGTCATAAGGCAAATGTATGTTGAGGTCGCCACATAGGATAATTGGGGTGGGCCAGTGGGTGAGCTCCCCGGAGACCGAGTTAATGGACCCTGGATCATCTGAGTTGCTGCTGTATAGGGAGCAGATAGTAAAGGAAGGGTTGGAAGGAAAGTGGCATTCGGTTATTACCCATCTGCCCAGTGGGTCTGATTTAGTACGGGAGTTTTGAAGAGAGAATCTTCTGTCTGCTAAGATGCTTACCCCTTTAATTTTAGCGCCTTGGGTTGTAGCCCCTAGGACTTTGAATCCAAGTGTGTCCAGTAGGTGTTTCTGTGAGCCCTCTATCTCCAAGGCCAGTATAGCACTCTCTGGGTCAGGGGAGGTTCTGGCCAGGTCATCGGCGTAGGCCATAATCTTGGTGCTACTACCATGAGTGTTGATGGCGATGATGGCAGGGTTCCTTTCGATTTGTTTAGTAAATGGATCGATGTAAAGGGCGAAAAGCAAGGGGGAGCAGGGGCAGACCTGCCGAGTGCCCCGAGAGATGTCAATTTGGTCAGTGAGCCGCCCGTTGATGGAGACACAGGCCGTGGGTTTTAGGTATAAGGCCCGTACTGCATGGGTTAGTCTTGGCCCGAACCCCATCCTACCCATTACTGCCCACAGGAACCGCCAGGAGACCCTAAAGTCAAATGCTTTTTCAGCGTCTAGTCGTGTTAATGACATCGGGTCTCCTGTTACCTGCGCAGCATCGAATAGGGTAATGGCCTGCCTGACATGCTCGTGGTGCCTTTTTTGGGAATGAAGCCATGCTGCCAATCTGAAACTACTGCATATAGCCAGGTTCTGAGCTGGGATGGGGCAGTGAGCTAAATAACGGTGATGGATCAAGCCCTGATCTTTGGACTGGGTAAGAGTGGTCTGCTTAATTCAGACACTCTGTTCGTCACCACCCCCTTTTCTGAATCGTTTTTGGCCACTATAGGTGTGGCAGGGTATACTCAGACATGAGTCCCTTGCTCACTGCTCCATCAGGATTCAAGCAAGCCGGGCCGATGAGGCTGAAATGCCAGAAACCGGTCCCCGGTAGCTTGTATCCTTTCTGGTGAAGAATTGGCTTGGTAGTTTGGTCTGCCCTGTTCCCATGATGCACTGGGCCAGGGACAGACTAATTTGCATATAGCCAGGTTCTGAGCTGGGATGGGGCAGTGAGCTAAATAACGGTGATGGATCAAGCCCTGATCTTTGGACTGGGTAAGAGTGGTCTGCTTAATTCAGACACTCTGTTCATCACCACCCCCTTTTCTGAATCGTTTTTGGCCACTATAGGTGTGGCAGGGTATACTCAGACATGAGTCCCTTGCTCACTGCTCCATCAGGATTCAAGCAAGCCGGGCCGATGAGGCTGAAATGCCAGAAACCGGTCCCCGGTAGCTTGTATCCTTTCTGGTGAAGAATTGGCTTGGTAGTTTGGTCTGCCCTGTTCCCATGATGCACTGGGCCAGGGACAGACTAATTTGCATATAGCCAGATTCTGAGCTGGGATGGGGCAGTGAGCTAAATAACGGTGATGGATCAAGCCCTGATCTTTGGACTGGGTAAGAGTGGTCTGCTTAATTCAGACACTCTGTTCATCACCACCCCCTTTTCTGAATCGCCAATCTGAAACTAGGGACTCGCCCACGGTGGATATTCTGGTAGCAAGGATTTTAGAGAAGACATTGGAGTCACAGTTGATGAGAGCAATGGGTCTGTACGAGTTCATTTCTAGAGGTGACTTGCCCTTTTTAGGAAATATAGATATTCTAGCGTTGGACCAGGAGGTGGAGGGGAGGCACCTTCAAAGATAGAGGTTACCAGATCAATGAGGATTGGTTTAATTTGAGGGGCAAAGATCTTGTAAAATTCCACAGGGATGCAGTCCATTCTTGCGGCCTTTCCATCGGGTAAGCTAGATAGGGCTTTAGAGACTTCATCCCAGGTTGGGGTGACGTCTAAAAGTTCGCTACGTCAAAGGAAAGCTGTTTTATATCCACTTCGCTTAGGTAGCGATCTGTGTCGCTTTCCAAGATGTCAACTGTGCTGTTATTTTCTTCAGTGTACAGCTCTGTATAGAATTCCTGGAGACCCTTCTGTATTAGATTGGGATCTTTGGTCTCGGTCCCTGTGGACAGTTTGATTGAATGTATTTTGCTCCTTGTGGACTGTTGCCTGGTCCTGACAGCAAGGTGGTGCCCAATGAGATCGCTACACTCGTAGTTTTTTTCCCGAAGGGTTGCCCATTTGGCCGCAGTTGTTTCGGAGAATACTGCCCCTATTTTGGCTTTTGCAAAGACTACTTCTTTTTGGGCATCCTCTGTGTCCTGACCTAACCTTTGAACCAATTTAATGTCTGCTCTCTTAAGTTTTCCCTGTAAATCACTAATTAATAGCTTCTCCTTCCTGTTCTTCCTAGCCGAAAAGCTCAGGGTTTCTCCCGTAACACCCGCCTTTAGTGTGTCCCATACAATTGTTGTTGATGCAGTTCCAATATTGATTTCCAGAAACTCCTGGATCCAGTTTCGCATGTGGGAAAGATACCCAGGGTCTCGAAGGGGAGACTTCTCAAAGCTCCACCTTGGAGCCTCGTTCTGGTTCCCTAGTCCCTTGATGTTTAGTATGAGAAGATTGTGGTCTGACATAAAGCGAGGTGCGATGTCGATGGTGCAGTTGTTGAGTATTGAAGATGAGATAAAAAAGTAGTCAAGTCTGGTGACAGTGTGGTGCGGGGCTGAAAATAGGTGTACACAGGTAGTGTGGGGTTCAGGCAGGCCCAGATGTCGCTTACACCATGGAGGTGAGCTAGGTTGGAAAGTGCTTGAAAAACAAGGGGTTTTCTGCCCGTGTACCTCCAGTTGCTCCCAGGGTTCCAGTCATAAGGCAAATGTATGTTGAGGTCGCCACATAGGATAATTGGGGTGGGCCAGTGGGTGAGCTCCCCGGAGACTGAGTTAATGGACCCTGGATCATCTGAGTTGCTGCTGTATAGGGAGCAGATAGTAAAGGAAGGGTTGGAAGGAAAGTGGCATTCGGTTATTACCCATCTGCCCAGTGGGTCTGATTTAGTACAGGAGTTTTGAAGAGAGAATCTTCTGTCTGCTAAGACCCCTTTAATTTTAGCGCCTTGGGTTGTAGCCCCTAGGACTTTGAATCCAAGTGTGTCCAGTAGGTGTTTCTGTGAGCCCTCTATATGGGTTTCCTGGAGGCAGATGATGTTGCCCCCTAAAGAGCGTAAGCCTTGAGCGACATTCTGTCTTTTCGAGGCGTCATTCAGCCCACAGATATTGACGAGACAAACCTTAGGGAGTCTACCTTGGCCATATGGGTGTAGAGAGGTAGTGTGGTGCAAACAAAACCTGAACCCTGGAGTGCGCTGCACTTACAATGATTTTTCCCACCCTCGCCCGAAATCTAAACAAACGAGTGCGTATATGTGTTGTAGTAAAAAAGTGCCCTTGGTTCTTCTGTGACATAGTCGGTACCTGTCCACCCCCCCCGCACTCCCCATCTTCTGAGCAATCAGGAATGACCTGAGTGATGATAGTCAGACATGAGTCCCGGCTGACGACCATGCCTAAGAAAAAAAAGTCAGGTTCGTTCGGCTAGAAGCCCCCGCATAGCATCAAAAAGAGAGAGAAAAAAACAAAAAAAGAGAGAGAAAGATGCTAAAGAATGGAGCGAGGGGCTATCTACATGATCGAGTAGTCTAATTCAAGTGGAGCCCTGGGATGCTATTCAAGTTTGAAAGGTCTGTAGGGACTAAGACAGGAGCAGGGACAGAATAGCAAGGACCAGAGAGTGAACTTTTCATCTGAGAATTTTCTTGGATTTCAGTTCATTCAAGTATTTGCAGCCTTGATTTCAGAGAGGAAAACTCTGGTACTCCCATTGAAGATTACTTTAAACCTGTCTGGGTTCATTAGATAGACTTCAGCCCCCAGCTGCTGGAACGGGGAAATCAGTTGTCTTAACCACCATCTCCTCTCGACAGTCTGGTGACAAAAGTCTGGTTTGGCGAAAATGTTACACCTGAGGAGAAAGTTGCCAAAGTAAACCAGGAATACCCTTGGCTGTCCCCCGCTGACATTGCCGCCGCTGCGCTGATGTCTCGGGTTGAAGGGAAAGCGGTGGGCCCTCTGTACTTCGCGGTCCCAGTCCCAGCTCGATTGGTCAGGGAAAGAGTCCTGCAAAAGTCTCACAATGAAGCGCCTTGGGTCATCCCCTTCCTTTCCCTCTGGGATGCCCAGCAGGCGGACGTTGTTCCTGCGTTGGCGGTTCTCCTGTTCCTCCATCTTGGACATTAAGTCTACCAAGCAGGCTGAATTAGACTAGCTCTGCTGTTTGACTGCGGAGGCTTCACTCTCCAAGTGCTCGGTCCGTGCCTCCACCGTGGACACGCGGTCGCTTATGTCAGTGCTGGTTTTGTTCAGACGCCTTAAACCTCCTTGTAGTTTCTTGGTGGCTCCTTTGGCAGCTCGATTGTCCACTTGTACCTCCTCCTGAAATTCTTTGATAAAGGCTAGGATGGAAGCTAAGGAGGGCTCGGTAGTGTCTGCAGGCGGATTTATAGCTTTCCCCCACTGCGCTGTGCTGGGATCGTCCTCTTCCAGAGGATAAGACATTTGACTGACTGATGGTATTTCTAAAGCGCACTATTGCCGAGGCGTCTTGGTGCTGTGTGAGGTAACTAAGCAAGCGCTAACCGATATTTCATTGGGTAAAAAGCCATGTCTTAATTTCCTTCCTGAATAGCCTCCGGTTGGAGATCTGTCTGAGCTGCAAAGGGATGGTGTTCCATTACCTTGATGCCTGATGGGAGAAACCCTTGCCTCCCAATCGTTGTCTTTTGATCTTAGAGACAGTGACCAAACCCTGCGTAGTAGACCTCAGAGACCGAGTTGGCAGATAACGCGTGAATAGATGTTGGAGGTCGGAGGCACCATCTCCAGGCAGTGCCTTATGGACCAAGCATAATGCTTTAAAGTCCACCTGCCGTTTTACTGGGAGCCAGTGTAACTGCCTCATGGAACAAGAGGTAGGCTGATGCTTGGGCAGATTAAGAAGTAGTCTCGCCACTGCGTTGTGAACTGATTGCAGCTTTGCCATTTGTGCAATGCCAGCTCCTAAATAGAGGGCATTGCCATAGTCAATTCTGGAGAAGGTGGTAGCAATTACAACTGTTTTCCTGAGGCAGAAAGGGATAAACGGCAGTATCTTTCTCAGCCATTTGAGCGTGTAAAAGCATGCTGAGACCACTTGATTAATCTGTGGCCTCCAGAACATGTCTTTATCGAACACTATGCCGAGATTCCTGGCTTTGGCCACTGGAATCGGACAGGCCCCTGCTGAGGTGGGCCACCAGAGCTGATTCCATATGGGGCTCTCTGGCCGAACTCAAGAACTTCAGTTTTTTCCGTATTCAGCTTTAAGAAGTTCTGGTTCATCCACAGCATAACCTCAGACATACATAGGGAGAAGTTGGCTGCCTTGGATTCCACCGAATGGGAGACTGACGCAATCAGCTGAGTGTCATCTGCATATGACACTAGCTTAAGGGCTTGTTTTTTAATTAGTTTCGCCAAAGGGGCAACGTAGACGTTGAAGAGAGTGGGCGACAAAGCAGATCCCTGCGGAACTCCTCCAGGGAGGATGAATTTTTCTCATTGATATCCGTTCCAAAAGATAACTTGTTCTCTGTCGGACAGAAAGGAGGTCAGGAGATCCAGCGCTATGCCCTTGACACCCGATACCATGAGCCTTTGAATGAGTATCTCATGGTTTACGGTGTCAAAGGCCGCTGTTAGGTCCAACAGAACCAAGGTGACTCTACCTCCCTCGTCCATGCCCTTTCGTTTCTCCTCTGCGGCCATTAGCAATGCTGTTTCCGTCGAATGTTTTGCACGGAAGCCATGTTGGGTGTTATCAAGGAAGTTGTTAGTCTCAAGATAAGATGATAGCTCCAGATTCAAGGCTTTCTTCAATAGTTTAGAAGGCAGAGGCAGACAGGAGATAGGGCGATAGTTTTTTCATCATTGGGGTCTAGCTTTGTCTTTTTTAGCAGCGGCTGGATGCAGGCCTTTTTCCATGCTAGCGGAAAGACTCCTGAGGTCAGAGCCTGATTCAGAACCGGCAGTACTAGAGCACTGATCTCTGTAGGCGCCAGATGAAGTACATGGGATGGGCAAGGATCCATGGGAGAACCAGACTTGGTTTTTAGCAGCAGGTCAGCCACTGTTTTCTCTTCCAGTGGAGGGAACTGTGACAGGCCTTCCTGGGTGCTGCTTATAGTAACTTGCCTATCTTGCATAATCTCTGTGCCGTTAGCTGCAATTGACGGGTCATTGTAGACGGATTGTACCTTTCAGCTTGTCCGTGAATGCTTGGTCTGGCATAAATTTTGCATCACGTGGGCAATTAAGCAGGGAGTTAACTGTAGAGAACAGTTCTCTGCCAGAGTTTGAAGCATTCTGTATCTTCCTAGAGTAATAGATGGTTTTAGTTCGAATTATTAAGTTCTTGTAACCCTCAAGTGCAACACAATAAGTCTTCTTGAGGGCTACATCATAATGTGCTCTCCAGGCACGCTCTTTCTGTCTACAATTGATTTTGGCCGTTTTTAGTTCAGCTGAGCACCAGGGTGAAGACACCCTTTTCTGCCGCACTTTAAATGATCTTTCCGGCGCTACCTTGTTAGCAGTTCTGTTGAGGCTATCTTGTAGAACCATAGCCGTCTGATTTGCATCAGTCCAAGCCGTTAAACTGTCCTCAAGAGCCCCTAGCAGGTCAGACCTCGTGACTGACTTCCAGGCACGGTATTTCCTGGGGGGGGGGACCTAAGTCTCCTTCTCTGAGTGGTGGTACTAAGTGTGACAAAGAAATACACTGCGCAGTGGTCGGACCATGAGATTGGGGTTATTTTACTTAATGCAATGTTCGGATGGTTGGAGCAGATGCCATCCAGAGTATGGCCTGCCGTGTGTGTCGATTGCCTGACAATTTGCACCAGGTTATGGCACAGAAATACATCTAGAAGATTAACCATATCATAATTGTTATTATCCTCAAGATGATAATTAAAGTCTCCTAACACAGTATAGTAGTCATACTCAAGGCATGTCTCTAAGTAGGTTTGAATAGCGGCTAAGAAAGGGGCTCTAGCACTAGGAGGTCTATATATTAATAGGCCAGAGAAAGAGGACGTGTTGTTGAGTTACAGAGTAAATCTCATTGCTTCAGCGCCCTAAAGAGTCTCGGCCATAGTCAGGAGGGTAAAAGAAGATCTATATATTATAGCTTAGGCCTCCACCCCTTCCTTCAGCTCGGTTGACATTCGCAACCGTGTATCCTGGAGGAATAGCGGAGTTCCTGTCAGGGTCGCTACTGTCATTAGCCCATGTCTCTGTTAGGAATAGTGCATCCAGGTCTTCAGTCTGTATTGGGCATTCCAGTTGGTATTTGTGTTTGGCCATAGATCTGACATTGAGAAGCATGCAATTGATGAGTCTAGTGTTGTTATTAACTTGATTATTGCGTTTTGTATGACCATTCTGCGGTAGGTTACCCAAGGTGTTATGCCCCTCTGTGGTTGTCCGATCATGTGGATTATAACCGCAGGGCCCAGCGGGCCTCGAGATGTTATGGTGACCACACAAGCCTGGGTTTAAGTCTAAAAGACTTAATAGTCCCATTTCAACTGGCTGTGCCGCTTGCCCTTGCTTCTCGGTTTCTTTGGCCGCAGAATCATACCAGTGTCTTTGTTTAAGGTCTCGCTTTCACCCTCGCTTGTCTCTGACCCTGACTCTCCCTCTCCAGATGAGGTAGATGTGCCGTCTGAAACTGAGTAGAAATGTTCAGGTCCCGTCTCTGCAGTCCAGGGAACTTGTGACCCAGAGGAGGTTTCTAGGCTCTGGATAAGGTTGGCGATGCCGGTCATCTTGTCTTCCGGGCCAGAGAGAGATGCTAGAGGGGTGCTAGGGTTAGTGTCGGGATCGGTAATGTCGGGGCGACTGTGAAGATTCTGCAGGTCTGGATATGGAGGAGTGTGTTGTTCAGTCCCCTCGCTCGAGTGTTCGGTAATGGAAGTGATTCTGTGGGAGTCTTGGTGCTTAGTCGAGGTATCGTTGGGCTGACCACTGTCAATGAGCTCGTTGCAGGGGCTGGTAAACTCGGTGGGTCCAGGGGGGTAGTCTCAGGGAGATGTATGTGCACAGGGGGCAGGTGGTTGTTGGCCGCGGTTTGAGCTTTAGTGCCAAGGAACAGTCTTGCTAGGGGTGGCTGCATGGTTGAGTCTTTAAGATTTCTAGGGATCTTTGGGTCTTTAGGCAGTCCGCCCCCCCCCACTTTGTCCAGCAGATTTTTACTGGTACTGACCTCTTGCTTGGGTTTAGGGGCCCCCTCAGTCGAAATGGTGTCTCTGGGCTCTATCGATTCGGGCTCCGCAATGGTTTTTTGCCTTGGCGCCCTTCCTGGCTCCCCTGCTGCTCATGCTGTAAGCGCCCAAGCCCCCGGTGTGCAGCCGTCATCGTCACGTCCCAACAAGTCTGCGACTTGATGCAGGCACCGGAGAGTAGAGATCCAGGTGAAAGTCAACTCTGTAGGTTCTTGGCACGTTCCTTGTGAAGAGGTAAAAGACAATCCGACCCCATGAAAATAATTCATTATGGTCCGCCGAGGGACTGCAGGGGGTAGTCTCAGGGAGAGGTATGTTCGCAGGGGGCAGGTGGTTGTTGGCCGCGGTTTGAGCTTTAGTGCCAAGGAAAAGTCTTGGCACGTTCCTTGTGAAGATGTAAAAGACAATCCGACCCCAGGTAAATAATCCGTTATGGTCCGCCGAGGGACAGCAAAGAGAAGAAACCGCCGAAACAGAGGTAGCGCGATGCCGAAGATCAAAGCCTCCCGCCAGCAGCCTTGGAACGGAGCCGTGCATCTGAGCCAGCATCACGGGCGCAGGGTGGCTAGCCGATCATGCACGCATCTGGCATGGCGTGGGCAGCCGAGCAACTGAGCCTCACGCTGACTCCAGCTTGCTCCCATGTTAGAGGTGACTTCAAGAGGCCATAAAACATAAAAACTGAGAAGCCTGCTTCTTCAAGAATCCAGAGCCAAGAAATCTGTCTGATGCTGGATGCTGGGGTGCAGCCTGGGAGACTGCATCCTGACCCTCAAAATTTGCTTCTGAGTTTGTTGGACCCAGGAAGTCGTTGGAGTTTAGTTTAGTTACCCAGCACAGCAGCTACTAAAGGAAATCATTCTATATGCTGTAATCACAGACCAATAGCAAAAACAACAATTGATGGACAGAATGCAGAACAATGTCATACATTCACCCCAGTACAGAGATCTGGGCCTAAATCCATCGTTTGTTTGCACTCCACACCACCCCAGGTCAGACATGGCCATTATGCAAATCAGCCTTGACCCTGTGCCTCATGGGAACAGTCCAGCCCGAACTGCCAAGCCATGTCTTTCCTGGACCGGAATCAAGCATCCAAGGACCGGTTTCTGGCTATCAGCCTTCATCAGCCTGGATAGCTTGACTCCAGTGGTGTGGAGAGCATGGGACTCACGTCTGAGCATACCCATCCCACTCGGGGTGACAAATGCAAAAACAACAATTGATGGACAGAATGCAGAACAATGTCATACATTCACCCCAGTACAGAGATCTGGGCCTAAATCCATCGTTTTTTTGCACTCCACACCACCCCAGGTCAGACATGGCCATTATGCAAATCAGCCTTGACCCTGGGCCTCATGGGAACAGTCCAGCCCGAACTGCCAAGCCATGTCTTTCCTGGACCGGATCAAGCATCCAAGGACCGGTTTCTGGCTATCAGCCTTCATCAGCCTGGATAGCTTGACTCCAGTGGTGTGGAGAGCATGGGACTCACGTCTGAGCATACCCATCCCACTCGGGGTGACAAATGCAAAAACAACAATTGATGGACAGAATGCAGAACAATGTCATACATTCACCCCAGTACAGAGATCTGGGCCTAAATCCATCGTTTTTTTGCACTCCACACCACCCCAGGTCAGACATGGCCATTATGCAAATCAGCCTTGACCCTGTGCCTCATGGGAACAGTCCAGCCCGAACTGCCAAGCCATGTCTTTCCTGGACCGGAATCAAGCGTCCAAGGACCGGTTTCTGGCTATCAGCCTTCATCAGCCTGGATAGCTTGACTCCAGTGGTGTGGAGAGCATGGGACTCACCTCTGAGCATACCCATCCCACTCGGGGTGACAAATGCAAAAACAACAATTGATGGACAGAATGCAGAACAATGTCATACATTCACCCCAGTACAGAGATCTGGGCCTAAATCCATCGTTTTTTTGCACTCCACACCACCCCAGGTCAGACATGGCCATTATGCAAATCAGCCTTGACCCTGTGCCTCATGGGAACAGTCCAGCCCGAACTGCCAAGCCATGTCTTTCCTGGACCGGAATCAAGCATCCAAGGACCGGTTTCTGGCTATCAGCCTTCATCAGCCTGGATAGCTTGACTCCAGTGGTGTGGAGAGCATGGGACTCACGTCTGAGCATACCCATCCCACTCGGGGTGACAAATGCAAAAACAACAATTGATGGACAGAATGCAGAACAATGTCATACATTCACCCCAGTACAGAGATCTGGGCCTAAAGCCATCGTTTTTTTGCACTCCACACCACCCCAGGTCAGACATGGCCATTATGCAAATCAGCCTTGACCCTGTGCCTCATGGGAACAGTCCAGCCCGAACTGCCAAGCCATGTCTTTCCTGGACCGGAATCAAGCATCCAAGGACCGGTTTCTGGCTATCAGCCTTCATCAGCCTGGATAGCTTGACTCCAGTGTGTGGAGAGCATGGGACTCACGTCTGAGCATACCCATCCCACTCGGGGTGACAAATGCAAAAACAACAGTTGATGGACAGAATGCAGAACAATGTCATACATTCACTCCAGTACAGAGATCTGGGCCTAAATCCATCGTTTTTTTGCACTCCACACCACCCCAGGTCAGACATGGCCATTATGCAAATCAGCCTTGACCCTGTGCCTCATGGGAACAGTCCAGCCCGAACTGCCAAGCCATGTCTTTCCTGGACCGGAATCAAGCATCCAAGTACCGGTTTCTGGTTATCCGCCTTCATCAGCCTGGATGGCTTGACTCCAGTGGTGTGGAGAGCATGGGACTCACGTCTGAGCATACCCATCCCACTCGGGGTGACAAATGCAAAAACAACAATTGATGGACAGAATGCAGAACAATGTCATACATTCACCCCAGTACAGAGATCTGGGCCTAAATCCATCGTTTTATTGCACTCCACACCACCCCAGGTCAGACATGGCCATTATGCAAATCAGCCTTGACCCTGTGCCTCATGGGAACAGTCCAGCCCGAACTGCCAAGCCATGTCTTTCCTGGACCGGAATCAAGCATCCAAGGACCGGTTTCTGGCTATCAGCCTTCATCAGCCTGGATAGCTTGACTCCAGTGGTGTGGAGAGCACGGGACTCACGTCTGAGCATACCCATCCCACTCGGGGTGACAAATGCAAAAACAACAATTGATGGACAGAATGCAGAACAATGTCATACATTCACCCCAGTACAGTGACAACTGGTTTTTAGATGTGCTTCACCCAGGCTTCGAGGGACATCAGTCCTTGAGGCCAAAGTTGCCCCATCATGTTCATGTCTAAGGAGTGGCCATAAAAAGATCCCGACTCAGCTCAGCATCCTTGGGCATCTTCAGCATCTTGTATCCTTGCATCAGAAACACTTCATTGATTTCTAAAGCAGTTCGCCCATAGACCCTGGGACTTGACAGGAGATTTTTTTCCTTGTGATGTAACTGTTATATTGGATCTTATTGGAACCTGTGATTGACTCCCTGCTGGAGTTCGTCATGACAAGAGAGCCCTTATAGCTGTTTTCAAATTACATGTTGTGGCTAACCCTAAACCATGAGCCAGTTAGATTACAATGATTTTTTGTGCTAAGTGAAAGTTGTGATTCATTGTTACTTCAAAAATTCATATCTCCGGGTTGACAGTAAGTTATGTATTTAAAGAAAAAATATAACTTAGTTTTATAAATTGGCTTTGGATTTTTATTGTGTTGCATTTTCTTCTTGTTCAACTGTTTTGGTACTTCTTAATGCTTTACACTTCCTTAGATAAAGCCTGACTGTTCTGAGACGCAGCTACCCTAGACTGAGCTATGGTTTCACTAATGAGCTTGACGGGAGCCAATAGGGAATTGTGCCTTTGTTACACGGTAAGGTTGCACAACCACACCATATAATAAACCACTTTACTCACATTGGTGCCCAGCTGTGGTATCCAGAACTTGCGTTTTACACTACCAGTTCGTTAGTAAGTTGGAAAACTTAAGAATCCACCAAAACAACACCTAAACAAAATATTTTTTGATTGCTACTCATAATTGCCCAGTTGGATCAGGTTTTGAAGATTTTAAAATACTGTTTCCAAACTTTACCAATTTTTTAAAAACTTTTCAAAAGTTTTGGGAAAAGATTTAAAACATTTTTTTCAGTCTCCAGGAGTGGTTACAAAAGTTAGGAGCCATGGAGACTGATTTGGCCACTCTGTCCACAATCATGAGCAATGAGTTTAAATGGTTGTGTAAGGACAGAAAGATTAACCTGGGCTCTTCAACAAAGAAGGAGGGTTTTGAGAAGGCACTCATGGCTCGGGTGGAAGCCTGCAGCACCCAAGCACTCCTGGAAAGTAAAATTACCCCAGGCAGTCAGGAAGAGGAGAATGACAGGTGAATCATTGATGATGCGGATGAGAGGGATGACGATACTCAGACCCCACCATCCACCCCAGGCTCCCCTCAGTATAGCGTAGTGAGTAGAGCTTAGCTACAGAGATGGGGGCCAAGAGACCCAGAGCCTCATTAAGCCTTCTAGACCTGAGGGAAAGGAGATGGCCCATGGAGCAAAGGAGATTGGCCATGGAGGCAAGGAGAAGTTCCCTTGAGTAGAGGCGGGTCAAGTTAATCCTGAAGTCCAAACAGAATGGTGACAGCAACAGAGAGACTGAGGTACCTGCAACGAGTGCTCATGACCCCTGGTTGCCCAAAGGTATTTTGCCTAAGTATGTCAAGGGGGATAACATAGATAAGTGACTGGCATCCTATGAGAGCACTCTTAGGATGAGGAAGGTGGGTCCCCAACACAGATCCTTCTGGGCCCTTCTACTAGTGGGATATAGGTTCCGACTCTAGAGGATTAGGTGTCAGAGTCCTATACACACATGAAAGTGCTTACAGAGTATCAACAGAAATTCAGGATCACACAAGGGGGCAACAGAGACATGGGTAGACTTTTTAGATGATTCAGTAAAGGTGCTAGATGGCTGGATAGAGGGCAACAAGGTAGACACTTATCAAGGGCTCTATTATCTGGTGATTAAGGTGCATTTATTTACTGTAATGCTCGATCAAAGCCACTTCTGATGTGGCTGTGCAAACTTGTGGGAGCAAGACGTGAGTGCCAGAAGCTGGTTCCCTAAGCCACCAGGATCCTGTAAACACTAGAAGGGTAAGGCAACTTCCAAGTGAGGACAGTGCCCTGGGAAAAGGTGATGTGAAGAAAACAAAAGATAAAGATAACCTTGTAAAAAATAGAAACCTTCTCAGGGGTCTCACTGATACACCTGGTCCTTTTAAGGCAACAAAGAAGAGATTGGCATAGAAGCTGTAATATAAAATACAAATTTATTAACATCAGATGAGGGAGGCTATGTCACACAGTACCCTCAGGAACTCTAGGAGGCATTCTAAGGAGTAAGGAAAACAGGGGCCTTATGTATGCTTAGGTTTACATAGTCATTGTAAAACCAAGGGGAGGTCCTGGCATGTACCAGCATGCAAAATGACCAATATGGGTATACAAGATTTGCTTGCTCAACAAAGTGGGAGGAGAGTACAAACTGAGCACATTAGTAAGAATAGCCTGACAGTTCTATACTAGGAGCAGGTGCATTCTACTAGCTAGGCCCCTCTGAGAATGTGCAAGGCTCTGGTAGAGGGAAACAACACATGGCGAGCACATGGCTAACTAAAATGGCCGCCAAGTACAAAATGGCTTTCAGCTCATGATAACAGATCCCTGAAATATTTAACAGATGGTCCTTTTAGCATGAGCTAAAGACATTCCTACGATCCAGTAGGAACATAGAAAATATTTACACATTTATTTTTATAAATGTATCAATATTCTAATTCATTGCTAGGTGGGCATTTTCCATTTCATTAAGCGGGTACATATAAGGTATAAGCAGGAGTACAAAGGAAACAGAGCCTTGGGTCATAATTAACATACAGATAGTAGGAGAGAGTAATGACTATTATCACGAACAGAATTATCATTTTCTAGTTCTAAGCGAATCCTAGAACCATCTAGTAAAAACTTTTTTAGGGCTCCTATGCATTTCAGTGACCATCCATTTCAATTTCAGAATAGCCAACAGCACATATCTAATAAAACATTTTCATTAGACTTTTCTAGTGTTTCCTTTATGAGAGCTAGAACATCAATTTAATACATTCAAGAAAAGGGCAAAGTCACATTGCTAACCAGAAGAAGTCCTTGGGAAATTGAAGCCGCTGTACAACCAGCCAGAGGAGAGTCTTCTCCCTGTGTCCGTTTGAGCCTCACAAGCAGGCTCTTGCTGTTTCCACGGTGGAGCTGCACAACTCACAACTCAAGAATCACAGCCCAGTTTCAAGGGAAAAGTTTCTTCTTTCAGGATAGGGCAATCACCCACCAGGGCAAATGCTCTCAGTGATCCTGTCCAGTGTCTTAGGCAGTGCACACATTTTCTTCACTTCAATCTTAACAGGCACCAGAGACAGAGCACCTGTACCCTAAACTCAAGTCCTTCCCTAACTCCTATATTACTCTGTTGGCGCACTTCTCTTTGTAAGGGCCACACATTGCATCCAGTGTGCCTAGGTATCTCTTGACCAACAAACAAAGGTGCAAACTTGCATTTACTTTGGGACCAGGATTCAGAGGCTAATGCTAGGATCTCTGAAGCAACCCTTGTTTCCAAAAGGGTCACCTCAAGCAAAAGCCTCCTTGCCGTTCTGGTCGGTATTTGACTCTCAGCTGGGCATTAAAAACTTGATCCACGACTTTCGCCCAAGACAGTGGCAGGGGTACACACTTCACATCCCAGTGCTTCCGCCTTCACTGAGGTCCTAGTTGGCAGCAACTCCTGTGCTGGTTACCTTCACCTTGGCTTCAAGCTGGACTGGTGCTGACTCCCCGGGCTGGATCTGATGTCCAGGCCCCTCTGGCATTGGTTGTGAGGCAGCAAATATCTATTGGTGGACAGAACAAAAGGTCTTTAGACAAGACATACAAATAATCTATCAACAGAGAGGATAGTCTCAGAATACTTCCTAGTCTTGGGACGCCCCATATATTACAAGGCACCCATGAACCACTCCATCTATCTGAGAATAAAAGAAACTGGACCTATTACACTAATTGAAGCAGCTAAGGAAGTCTGTGTTCATTTACTAAATTCTGAGAAAAAAAGAAAAACAATACAGACATACTCTAAATCCTTACATTTGTGTATTATTCATCTAAAAACCCTCAAGAAAGAGAAATGTTCCACACTCATAAACTTTACATTACTTGTACCGGACTGCAGACACTTCTAAAATTATTTCTCTTAATAAAAGCACCTAGATTGTTCGGTAAGGACCATGCTCTCATGTTATAGGTGCAGCGGGAAAATCTAAAACTGCTAATTTAACAGGGATTCTTATTGCATAAAGAACTTTAAAAAAACTTCAACATAGTTGGTACATACATTTCTCCAGCAGAACATTTTTTGACAAACTCCTATAAAACAATATTTTCTTTACAAAAATGTTTGCTGTGGATCACATGGGCGTCTTTCCTGCATTCTACATTTCACGATCCAAACTATGCAACATCAGCTCTAATAAGGGCTGTCATATAGCATGAGAAAACATAAACAATTATCACCTGAGAATTTTAGAACAATAACTACCCACATCTAGTTCCCCTTAGAGATCATATAAGGGAACAGCAATCTAGACTACTCATCCTTTCACGATTTCATCAGACAGGATAGGCAGTAACATAGCATATTTATTTATTCATTTTATTAATGCTAACAATTTTTAAAACAGTATTACTGAATAGCCAATTAAATGTCTAGGAAGTATTATTTGCAATGGTATACTTATAGGGGTTTTCTTTTCCCTTTTTGTAGAACGTTTCTTAATACAAGTAAATTCTATCTGTTCCGTCCCAACCTGATAAATAAAAAAACAAAAATGTGAAAATTGATAACCTACCGGTCTGGGTGAAGAGAAGGTTTTCTTTCTGCCCCAGCTGGAGGAACTTGCAGGTAAAGGGCAGGGGGTCAAGGCAGCTTGACATCTGCAGGACCGTAAGTCCTAAAGCCTTGTTAATGTGGGGAAGTGGGGGGAAGAAGAGGGGTAGTGGGGTAGTTGGATGGGGTGAAGGGTCACGGAGATGGGGAAAAAGGGGGAAAAATCCACAGTCTCAATGAGGGAAAAGAGTAATAAAATAGAAATGGAGTAAAGAGTTTGTTGTTTATTCTGTGATATAATGATCTTGTTTTGGCTCTCTAATGGTTTTCAGAAGAATTAAAATATGCTCTTTAAATGTCTCGTGCCTCAATAATACAAACAAAAGGAAAAGGGTAGCTGGTGAACTACGAAATATCCAGCCGGATTTTGTCTGTTTCCAAGAGACGCACTTGCCTTGGAGTAAACGTCATCTTTTAACAGATCTAGGGTTCATGGCAGTTGTGGTTTCCCAGCAAACAGTAATGATTCGAAGGGTGCCGATCCTAGTTAAAAATAATGCTTATACAGTAAGGCGCTGCCTGGCAGATAAACTAGGATGCTGGGCCATAGCGGAATGCAGAGTGGGGGGTAGTTTTTTCACTTTATGACCGGTCTATGGGTCCAATTTAGGTGAGGCTGCAATTTTGGACGAACTAAATTTAGAGCTAGCGACTTGGGCAACGCCGCTGATTATATGCGGGGATTTAAATATTAACTTGAAGGAGCTGACGGGTGGATAACGCTATAGAGGACGTAAACTCCGGGTCTTCAAGGCCCTTTATAATCTATTAAAGGGTCATGGTGGTTTAATAGATGCATGGGGCAAATTATCTCCGACGGATCCAGGATATACGTGTTCCACCTACCAACCAGCCCAACACCGCAGGAGTGAAGAATGTCCCAATCCCCTACCCCCAACGTAGCTCCCCAACACCCACAAGTATGATTCCAGGTGATGGGAAACCACGACGCAGGGAGAGGGTGGGTAACAAAACAGGGAAACACAAGGTCCTTGGTAATACTGCGTGTCTCTTCGGATCCCCAGGCAGCAGACTACTCGACCCCAGCCGGGACCTTAAAAACAAGAAGGGGAACAAGATTAAACACACCAGACCCACCAAATGCGTACCAAGTACACACACGAACCCACCAACTTCCCAGCTTACCCTAGTCACTGCTCAGGAGTAGCCCAAACCACACAGGGAAAAAACGTCTTCCTGTATCAAAGCTCCACTCGATAACCCAGACCAACCGCACACCCTTGGAAGGATTTCAAAAGTACCCAAAAGGGGGTGGCGTAAACAGGATAAAGGCAAAAATAGGGGCAAGGAAGGGGAAAAAAGGTGTCCACAAGGCTAGGAAAGCACAAAAAAAAACCTGTGATCTAAAAACATGAAGGTAGCACAAAAAACGGCCGTTTTCAGCCCCTTTGTGAAACCGCCCAAAAGATACACAACAAGGCGGTTGGTCTACACAAGACCAGGAAATCCGAACGCCCAGCTCTTTATGGAACACGCAGCCCCGTGTTCCCTGGCGTCTCCCGTTATCAGAAACTGACTGCTCTAAAAGCCAAAGGGGCAGGATAACAACCAGGTAGGAGGGGGGGAAAGGATGTCAGCAAATGGCCTTCAGAGGCCCACAGCCGTAGAACTTACTGAAGACGGAGCAAGGGAAGGAAACAGGAACAGGAAATCCCAAGGCAAGGGACCATCATAGAAACCAAGCACCGGTTTACTGGAGGCGGGCCCTTATAAAGCGAGCCCAAGTGAGCGTCCATAAATTCATGCATGCACTTGGTACACAAAAGAAACCGGAGGACGGGAAACTAGATAGAAGGCACCCGCTGCCCCTGAATCCCAACAGTACCCCCCCAAAAGCCTTCCCACTGGTCTACGCTTCCCAGGGTGCTGACGATGGAACAACCGCACCAACCGGGCTACATGCACCTGACTCGCCGGTTCCCAGGAACGATCCTCAGGGGCATACCCCTTCCAGTCTATAAGATAATACAACCTTACCCCTCTCCTTCTAGAGTCCAGAACTGCATTGACCTCATACTCCTCGTTATCATCAATCAAGTCAGGAGGAGGAGGTGGCACGTCCTGAGTAGTGGTGACATACGGCTTCAACAAGGAGGTATGAAACACTGGATGGATACCATAATCATCTGGTAGAGTCAGCCTCATCGCAACAGGATTCATCCACCTTCTGGATATCAAAGGGACCCACAAACCGAGGCTGTAATTTCCTCGGTCCCGGCAATCTCAGATGTTTCGTTGCGAGCCAAACCCTGTCACCCACCGCGTATAGGGGAGGTGGACGTCTATGCCTATCTGCCTGTACTTTCATGCTCATCTTGGAGGCTAGCAAATTCAGTTGAGCCTTCTTCCAGATGGTAATCAATTCCCTACTGAGGGTGTCCACAGCAGGCACCCTCTCAGATGGTTGAATGGGAATCGTTTTAGGGTGAAACCCCATGGAACAGTAAAACAGCGACATCCCTAAGGCTGAGTGCATACTGTTGTTATAGGCAAACTCAGCCACAGGGAGAGCACGTACCCAACTGCCTGTCAACGATGCCAACAAACATCGTAGGTACTGTTCCATGGTTTGGTTGGTACGTTCCGTTTGCCCATCACTTTGTGGATGATAGGCCGATGACCGCCTTACTTCCATTTGCAGAGACAGGCATACGGCAGACCAAAAGTTAGACACGAACTGGGCCCCCCTATCCGACACAATGGCAGAAGGCACCCCATGCAGTCTTAACACTTGAGCAATGAAAACTTCGGCTAGTTCCCTAGACGTAGGCAACTTGAGTAAGGGGATGAAATGCGCTGTCTTAGTGAAAAGATCCACTACTACCAATATGGTGGTAAACCCCGAATCAGGTGGTAAATCGGTCACGAAATCCATACTGATAGTATGCCAGGGGGAGGGAGGCACTGGCAATGGATGCAACAACCCAGATGGGGACATGTGCGAGGACTTACTAACAGCACAAACCGGACAGGAGGCCACAAATACCTGCACGTCATGTGCTAAGGACTTCCACCAGAACCAACGTTGGCACATCTCCTTGGTTTTATTGACCCCGGGATGTCCAACTAGAGATGAAGAATGGCAATAGGTAAGAACCAGTGTATGCAACTCAGGGGGCACAAACAACTTGTCTGCCTGGTACAACAACCCGTTCCGTAACGTAAACCCTGGTTCAGACAACCACGCAGACAGATCTAACCGTTCCACTTCCTCCTGTACTTTAACCATGAATTCGTCCATGGAGGCACATCCTACAATCTTTTCTGGAGGTATCATTAATTGGGTCTCACTAACCCGCCCTCCCTCTGATAGACTTACATAGATCCGGGACAAGGCATCGGATTTCCCCTGTTGGGCTGCTGGCCTATACATGATGGTAAAATCGTATTTGTTGAAAAACAACACCCACCTCATCTGCCTTGGTGTCAGGGCCCTGGCAGACCGGAAAGATTCCAAGTTCTTATGGTCGGTATAGATCGTTATGGGGTGCCGAGCCCCCCAAAGGTAGTGGCGCCATTCCTCAAACTATAGCTTCATGGCCAGTAACTCCCTCTCTGCCACAGTGTAGTTCTGCTCCGCTGATAACAGCTTCTTTGAGAAGAACGCGATAGGATGCATAACCCCTGTTACACTGTCGTGCTGGGACAATACACCCCCTACTGCCAATTGAGATGCATCCGCCTCCACGTAAAACGGGAGAGCGGGATCAGGATGCATCAACACCGGGGCAGATGTAAAATGCCTGATCAATAGCTCTAACGCTGACTGCGCCGCCGATGTCCAGGCAAAAGCCTTCTTCAACAAAGATGTCATAGGCGAAACTATTTCCGAGAAATGGCTGATAAAACGCCTATAGAAGTTGGCAAATCCAAGGAGGACCTGTATATCCTTTGCACACGCGGGGATGGGCCAGTTGATAATGGCGTCTATTTTCCGGGGGTCCATCTTTATTCCATCCGCCGAGATCAAGAAACCCAAAAACTCCACATGTGCCGCACCAAAAGTGCACTTGTCCAACTTGACGAATAAACGGTGTTCCTGCAACTTAGACAAAACTTGAGAAACATGAATATCATGTTCCTCAGGGGACTGGGAAAAAACCAAAATATCGTCTATATAAACAAGCACACTAATATCCAAAAACTCACGTAAAACCTCATTAATAAAAAACTGAAAAGCGGCAGGGGCATTACATAAACCAAAAGGCAAAAGGCAATACTCAAATAAACTAAACTTAGTGCGGAACGCCGTTTTCCATTCGTCGCCCTCTTGGACGCGAATGAGATGGTAAGCACCTCTCAGGTCAAGCTTCGTAAAAACCCTGGCATGTCGCAGCTGGTCCAACAACACCGGTATAAGAGGCAGTGGGTACTTGTTTTTAATCGTTACCTTATTCAACGCCCTGTAATCCACGCACACGCGGAGATCTCCCTCCTTTTTAGGTATAAAAAAGATAGAGGAGGAAACAGGCGAAGAAGAAGGACGAATAAAACCAAAACCCAACATTTCATCCAAGTACTGCCGTAAGTGCTTCTCCTCCGGCTCCGACAGCGCATATACCCAACTACAGGGCAATACAGCCCCCGGTACCAAATCGATGCGACAATCAAAAGCCCTGTGAGGAGGCAGGATACAAGCTTGATCCTTATCAAAAACATCCTTGTACGCATCAAAGGAAGAAGGCAGACTATTCTGGACGTTACCACTCGCCGCACAAGACAAAGGAGTCACCCAATCGGTCGCCTCACAATAACAGTGCAGAAGACAATGTTCCAAATCAAGCGTGACCATCCTCCATGCCCAATCGATCCTAGGGTTATGGGCCTGTAACCACAGCACCCCAAGAACCACTCCAAACGCAGGTGCGTCTATAAGATCGAAACAAATGGTCTCGGAATGCCTGTTATCGAAGGTCATCAACAAATGTTCCGTCTGCCGAACGATTGACCCAGAGGAAAGTTCCGTCCCGTCGATAGTCCTCACTGGTTCGAGTTGTCTCTTCATAACACACAGAACCATAAATTTCTCGGCCAAATGGATATCCATAAAGTTTCCAGTGGCCCCACAGTCCAATAACACCGAAAGAGTGGCTCTACTGCTAGATGAAAACGCAAAGCAGGCTGACACGGTGAAATGGCGTGGGACCCTCTGAACTTCCCCTTGTATGTCATAAGGATTGCTGCTGCTACTCTCCAGGACAGAAGGCCTCTCACACCCCCCTCCTACAAAGGCCACAGCCTTATTCAAATTCAACTGAGACGGCTTCACTGGACACTCTCGGGCATAATGCCCGCTCTTCACACAATATAAACACAATTGCAGTAGCCGTCTCCGCTCCTTTTCCTCCTTAGTCAAGGGACCTCGCACCCCACCTAGCTGCATCGGTTCTGGATCCGTCTTTGAATCCCCAACCTCAGGTATGTCTCTTTTGGTCACAATCACACGTGATGGTTGAAACCTAGTTCTCTCCCCCTTCCTCTCGGACAACCTATGGTTGAGCTTTACAACCAAATCGATAAACTCAACACAGTCCTCAGGGGGTCCACCACTTGCGAGACAATATCTTTTAGTTCCTCGCACAGGCCCTGATAGAACAAAGACGTTCTTTTAGCGGGAGGACATTGAGTTTCAGCTACTAGGCGGTTAAAGGTGGCCACATACACAAGGAGTTCCTGCTTTCCCTGCCTCAGTTTTAATAACTCTGCATCACTTGCTTGCATAAACGCATGCTTAGCAAATAAACTGTGCATCTGGATTTTAAGCGCTGGAAAGCTACTCAGTGCAGGGTAATTTCCTTCCACTAAAGGGACCGCCCAGCCGGCTGCAGTACCCGAGAGATACGAAATCACAAAAGCGACTTTCGAGGTATCATCGAGAAAAGCAGCTGGCCGACACATAAAGTGCAGATGGCACTGCAGGGGTGTGGAATTTAATAAAATATCTACTTGTCCATGGGGCAGGCTGCTTAATAAATCTACTTGTCCTGTAACAAAATCCACTTGTCCTCTTTGTGCCATGTAATGCAGCAACAAATTACGCAGCAATCTCATTATACAAGAGTACTGATATAGCCTCTCTGATTATGCCATGGTTCATACCATAGTAGTGTTTGAATACAAGCAATTCCCTTATGCTGCTATGTTTCTGCAGGTCTACATACTGGGGCTGAAGGTAGCGGTAAGCAATAGTTCCAGGGTTGGAATGTCCTTTTTAGTCTGTGCAAACCTACTAATGTGCATGTTTTAAGGGTTTTCACAAATTCTCCTCCAATCATTTCACATACTGAAAATGGTTGGAAATTTGCTACTGACAGTGGCAGACTTAAAACTTCTTCCAGGGTTGGGACAAAAACATGGTTGGAAGAAAAGTGAACTTTAAAACATTCAGATTTTCACTTAAGCAAATCTACACCTGCATATTTGCTCATGCTAAAATGCAGTTCACAAATATTTTCTGGGATTGCTATTTCTTGGCCTACTTCTGTAAATTCTTGTGAATTCATGGAAACTGTACATATGCACTTAATGCAAGGATATATACCATGGATGCACTTTTGAGACTTTCTTTAATAATTGGGCCTCTAATCAGGCCTGAGGTTAACCCTGACCTTTTGTTTTGTTTTTTATTCTGTCTCTCTCCGTCTGTCTATCAGTAAGTGTCCCTGTAAGTGACAGTATTTTGCTCTTTTAGAAGAAGCATATTGGCACACAAAGTAGTTTTGTTCAGTGCCCAGAACCGCTGTGGCAATGTATGCTGAGACCAACAATTTTTTGTTTTGCTTTTGCCAATGCTTGTTAGAATGGCGAGGACCCAGCAGCTCCAACACTGTTAAGGTTTTACAAAAAACATGCCTAAACAAGTCACGCCTTGACAAAACCAAAAGGCTGACCACCAATTTCAGATTCACTAGCTTTGCCAATGCTTGTTTGTGCTTGTTTTCCATATTCATATTTAAACTTGTTACACTGATATTCTATTCTGAATATGTATGGGAAATACTATTCATACATCAACATGTTACTAAATGATGCTGCAACGATACGGTACCTAACATCTTACAGTAGTTTAGCTAAAGGTTTTCTTTTCTTACATGCATTTTTTTGTGAACGTTTTATTTTGAAAGCAAAGAATCATCACTCCTGCTTTCAAGCTTTGCATATATTTACATATAATCAGAGAGCATTCTGGGTGCATTATACAGAGCCTCATATTATTAAACTTTGAAAATGTGTGTACACTTTTATACTGGAACCACCGTCAGTAGTGCAGGCTGAGCTTAAATCATTTACTTTTAGTGCTCACCGTAATAATAAAGGCTTTCCTAATCGCAGTTTCCCTAACTCAGGCTATCTCCCCTCTCCCACCGCCGCCTTTTTTGCTGGATCACTTCCCCCCCATCTCTACTGCACAATTTCTCCTTTTGCTTGCTAAGGTCAAGTCCGGCTCTCCAGCTGACTGCGCTCCGGCCCGGATTCTTCAAACCCTCTTTACTCACTGCCCTGGACCCCCTCTCACATTGCTCAATTCATCTCTGGCTCTCGGCTCTGTCCCTTCCTCTTTTAAAACCGCAACAGTTCTCCCTATTATAAAAAAAACTGGTTTGGATCCCTCTTCCCCCTCCAACTTTAGGCCCATTTCCCTTCTTCCCTACTTGGGGAAGATCGTGGAAAGCTATGTCACATCCTGCCTGTCTTCACATATTGAGGAACATGGCCTCTTAGCTTCCCACCAGGCGGGCTTCCGCCCGGGCCACTCCACAGAGACCGTTGTCACTGCTGTCTTGGATGAGCTTAAGGGAAAGGCAGATTCCAATCTTCCCCAAGCGCTGGTGCTCCTCGATTTGTCGGCTGCGTTTGACACGGTCGACCATGCCATTCTTCTCGACCGTGTCAGCGCAGCCGGCATCAGGGGAGTGGCACTCTCTTGGCTGACGTCCTTTCTCCAGGGTAGGTCCCAGGCAGTCCAGCTCGCTGGATTCTCCGCTCCCCCCCGCCCTCTTGTGTGCGGGGTTCCCCAAGGCTCCTCCCTTTCCCCTCTTCTCTTTAATCTGTATATCTACCCTCTTATTTTTTCCCTCCGCGAGCTGGGGGTCTCCGTGTACAATTACGCTGACGACCTCCAGCTCATCTTTGATCTCTCTACTCCTGACTCTTCTTCTTTTTTTAGTTCCACTTTAGTCTTTATCTCTGACTGGATGATTACGAACCACCTTAAGTTGAATCCAGATAAGACGGAGCTTGTCCTCACAGGTGGTCCCTCTAATCCCTGGTCCCCGACCCATTGGCCCCTTTCTCTTGGAACCCCCCCCCCCTTCCAGTTCCCTCCGTCCGTACTCTAGGCATTAAGGTCAGTAATGACCTTTCTATGCATACTCAAGTTAGCTCCGTAATCTCATCCTGCTTTCTATCCCTCCGCCTCATCCGTAAAATCTCCCGGTTCTTTTCCACCAATGCCCTCAAATCCATCATTATGGCCCTTATCACCTCCCGTCTCGATTACGGGAACGGCCTTTACGTTGGCATCCCTGCTTTTGAAATACGCCGGCTACAGGCCATCCAAAATCAGGCCGCCCGGCTCATCTTTCACCTCCCCAAATTCTCTCACATCACGCCTGTCCTCAAGTCCCTTCACTGGCTTCCGGTTCACTTTCGTTCCTTTTTCAAATTAGCCTGCTTAGCCTTCCTGGCCTACACCCATTCTGCCCCTCTCTTTATTGTTTCTCTGATCACTCCTTACATCCCGGCTCGCACTCTTCGCTCGTCATCTTTACTTCTTCTTCAAGTCCCCCGCTACCGTGAAGCCCGAATTGGTGGCACCCGTTTTTCGGTTTTGGCCCCCCAGTTCTGGAACAGTCTTCCATTGTCCATCCGTTCTATCCCTACTTACTCCTCCTTCCGCAAAGCTTTAAAAACTTTCCTTTTTCTCCAGGCCTTCCCCGGTTAGTTCTCCTGGCTGCTGTGTAGAATCCGATTTCCTCCCCCAGCGCCAGGAAGCCGCTTGGCCACAGTGCGCTTTAGCAAGTTTCTTTTTCATTTCATTTCATTTCATTTCCTTTCAACTATATATACACGTTTGAACAGCATTAGCACACATATTACATATAACACACACTTTACCCTAATTGTAGAGAATGCCCCTCCCTGAGCCACAATGTGGTACTGTACACTGGCAGCCAAAGGATTTGTGCTGCAGGGGGTTGGACCTACTTGTCCCAAGGACAAAATGCATATTAAAACTTGTTGCCCTTGACCCCAAACAATATGTCCCATGCGTCGGGCTATAGGAATTCCACATCCCTGCACTGATTCATGAAGATGGCGTATCTGCTGCTATCCCCAGAAAACCTCTCAGGAGCTGCCAGTGGCACCGGTATAGGAGTGTTAACGGTAACAGACACAGGAGACCCACTCTGACCCATAACCCGCACATACTGAAAGGTGGCAGGCTGTAGCACAGGGAGCTTGGGCTTGACCGAGGGATCCACCCCCTTTCCTCCAAGTATTCTCTTTAGCGCTAACACTACTCAAAGCCGCCTGTAACCCATGGTTTTCCTGTCTAAGGGACTGCACTTCCGCCAGCAAGGACGCGATGGCCAGCATCAGGTCCTGCACAGAAGGAACCCCTCCTCCGGCCTCTTCGTCCATTCTTCACTCGGGCAGTGTTTAAATACGTGGGCTTGGTTTTCTGTCCTGCCTACCAACCAGCCCAACACCGCAGGAGTGAAGAATGTCCCAATCCCCTACCCCCACCGTAGCTCCCCAACACCCACAAGTATGATTCCAGGTGATGGGAAACCACGACGCAGGGAGAGGGTGGGTAGCAAAACAGGGAAACACAAGGTCCTGGGTAATACTGCGTGTCTCTTCGGATCCCCAGGCAGCAGACTACTCGACCCCAGCCGGGACCTTAAAAACAAGAAGGGGAACAAGATTAAACACACCGGACCCACCAAATGCGTACCAAGTACACACACGAACCCACCAACTTCCCAGCTTACCCTAGTCACTGCTCAGGAGTAGCTCAAACCACACAGGGAAAAAACGTCTTCCTGTATCAAAGCTCCACTCGATAACCCAGACCAACCACACACCCTTGGAAGGATTTTAAGAGTACCCAAAAGGGGGTGGCGTAAACAGGATAAAGGCAAAAATAGGGGCAAGGAAGGGGAAAAAAGGTGTCCACAAGGCTAGGAAAGCACCAAAAAAAAACCTGTGATCTAAAAACACGAAGGTAGCACAAAAAACGGCCGTTGTTCAGCCCCTTCGTGAAACCGCCCAAAAGATACTGTGGTGTTTTTGCGATGCAGTGCGCGCTACGAAATTCGTTTAAACAATTTAATTGTGTACTTACCTGCAATAATCCATATGCCTGTTTTTAGGTCCCTCCACCCTGCCCCTCCCCGCCTCCCTGCCCCACCATAACTCCCTCCACAGCCCGCGGCTGCCCTGAATCCCAACAATACGTTTTACTCTTTTCCCCCACAAAAAAATGGTGAGACTGGATTTATTTTTTTAACGACGGCATCTTTTGTGGAGGCTGGCATGCAAATATTTCCTAGGATCTCGTCGGACCATGTGCCAATTGTCTTGGAAATGGCAGGCCTTGGATTTGAATCCAAACCAAGACACTTTTCTTTTGATAGGAAATTGTGTGTGAATGATCATTTTAGAGAACATATCTTAAATTGGCTTAAGGAATGTTTTGACAATAATAGATAATCGGCTCAAATAGTTATTATATGGGATTCTTTCAAGGCTTGTTTTAGGCGGCGAAGTATTGAGTTATGACTTATATTATCAAAAGAAGCTTAAATCTGAGATGCAGGGATTATACGCTGTTTAAAGAACGGCAGAGGAGAAATTGACTCAGGGAATAGCACATCAGGGGAGCATTTAGGATCTAGAGAATATCGTTGCCATGAGTGGTGCTAAAATTAGGGGAGGTTTGGATAGGGAGCATGTAAGAAAATATCTGACTTTTAAAAAGCAATGCCACAAGTATGGAGAAGCAGTTGGGAGATGTCTCGCACTTAAATTACGTATGAAAGAAGCCTCCTGTCGTATAGTAGCATTAAAGGGCAGCTCAGGGATTTCATGCTCTGACCCACAGGGCTTTTAGTTATTTTTCACCAGTTCTATACAGAGCCATACACACAGCAGAGGGGGGTAGTCATTGGTGATAATTTAATGCAGAGTGGGGCTTCTCCTCAACTGGACCCAGAGGTAGCCGATCAGCTTGATGCCCCCATTACCATGGAGGAGTTAGAAAGCGCAGTTATGAGAGTAGCAATGGGTAAAGCTGCTGGTCCTGATAATATTCCCGGAGAGATCTATAAGCTTTTTGATCAATTAAAGGACACAATGCTGGCTACTTTTAGGGCACCGCAAATGGGGGAGGCTCCTAAATCTTGGGATGAAGCCACTAATGTGGTTTTTAGAAAGAAGGGTAAAGATCCTGAAGTGCCCGACTCATATCGTCCTATTTCTTTATTGAATTGTGAGCGCAAAATATACTCTAAAATGTTGGCTAACTATCTCTCTAAGATTATTTCTTTGTTAGAATCACCAAATCAACATGGATTTATACCTGGCAGATGTACAGTGGCACATGTCAATAAAGTAGTGACCCTTTTGGTATCGCCCATGTTGAGAAACGTCAACTAGGGTTAATTTTATTGGATGCAGAAAAAGCATTTGATCGCGTGGAGTGGCATTATTTGTGGAGATTAATGGAAAATGTGGGTTTTCAGGAAGGTTTTATGACTGCCTTACAGGTCTTGTACGCTTCACCGGTTGCTAGAATAGCTGCAATGGGGATGACCTCAGATGTAGTAAAGATTACTAGAGGGACGAGGCTGGGATGCCCCTGCTCCCCCTTACTTTTTGCTTTATACATAAATCCGCTTGTGGACATGCTATGTAAGAGTCAGTTGATTAGGCATTTCGTGGTACAGGATGTCCCTCACTCAGTATTTGCATATGCAGATGATATAGCTGTCACTTCTGTTGATCTGGCTACAGCACTGCAGGAGATCGAGCGGCTGGCACTTAAATTTGGTCAGGTGTCTGGCTATAAATTGAATGTTGCCAAAACGCAACTGCTATGTACTGATAATATTACACTGCAAGACCTCAGATTGGTTAGTGAAGTCACTTATTGGGCATTAAAATTCGGACATCGATAGCAGAACTAGTAGATGCTAATTGGGTGACATTACTGCACAATATCCGGGATTCTTTGGAGAGATGGAGTCGCTTTCATTTTACCCTAATAGGTAGAGGCAATATTATAAAGATGAATGTCCTACCTAGGGTATTATATTTATTTAGATCTCTCTCCTTGGAAATTTCGACAACCCAATTGGAAAACTTGCAATCGCTTTGTTCTAAATTTCTTTGGGCCCCCGGTAAACCACGTCGTGCCAGCGGAATTATGACTCTTCCTATTTTAAGAGGTGGCTTGGCAATACCTGATTTTCTTTTTTGCATAAAAATGCTGATATTACTGACCGGCAAGGACGTGGTTGACTCAGCAGAGGCTCCCTTTATATTTCATTTAATTTTAGTATCAGAGTCAAAACAATGTTTATTCAAAGAAATTGATGGTAGTACTACAAAAAGGACTAGGTTTAAAGTTTTGGAAGCTGCATTTAAAGTGTGGAGAAAGATACGCAAGCTAATTGACTTAGAAAGGCGAACATATTATACATCAACGAATTCGGTAAAGCTCCTCCTATCCATATTTTGGGATAGCGTGGCCTTAAGTTGGAGTCATAAGGGTATTGGTCAACTTGGAGATCTCTATGTGGATGGGGGACTCATTATGCTATATCAAGATTTTGCAAGGCAGTACAGCTTGCCAAACGCCCAATTCTTTAAATTTCTCCAAATGCGTGATTTTCTAAACATTTGATATTGAGACCAAACCCACTTATTAAGAGTGTCAGGTCCCAAGCAAAAATTGGTGTGTTATATAAAATATTGTTTTCTTTTAGAATGGATGATCTGCAGAAATATAATGAGCAATGGGGTGTATTGTTGCGAGAACCTGATATATTTATAGAGGATGCCATTGCTTGATCCAGGGAAGTTTTTTCATCTGCGAATTTAAAAGTACAATTTTTCAAATTTGATTTCAATTTATATTCTACCCCTGCATGTATGTTTAATGGGGAGATCGTTATGATGGTAAATGTTTTCATTGTAGGCGAGACAATGCAGATAGTATCCATATCTTTTTTAGTTGTGTTAAATTGAGTGATTATTTGAAGAATATTGAAAACTTTACTTGCAACATTCTTGCTCAATATCTCACCGGCCTTAATGCTTTTAGGGATTGGTCAGGTTGTAAAAAAGGGGAGCTTTTTTTATAAGCATCGGCACTTTTTGTTTGTTGCAATGACTGTGGCACGATTATGTATAGCTTCTGATTGGCTACGGCCTAAGCCTTCAACGTTTGAGTTTTGGCGGGCCAAAATGTACAAATTAGCTAATCTAGAATTGAGTCTGTATTCTATAAAGGGGGCAAGAAAGCGTAAATTAGGATTATACATATGGGGATTCAATGCTCTTTCTTTTTTGCTGTTTTTGACTGCTTTGGTTGGTTTTTCCTTGCATTCATACTGTGGAAATAACATTAATTTAAAAAAAAAATCAAATACGGGAACAGCAATCTAGACTACTCATCCTTTTACAATTTCATCAGACAGGATGGGCAGTAACATAGCATATTTATTTATTCATTTTATTAATGCTAACAATTTCTAAATTAGTATTACTGAATAGCCAATTAAATGTCTCTGCTGTTTCCCAGACAGCTTAGACAGGCTTAAAAGAGAGTGAGAAAAAGAGAGAGAAAACATAAATTTACCCTTAATTTGTAGAGGAGCTAACCTCCTTCCCCATTTCGACAGTAGGAAACCTGAAACAGGTTTCACTTCTGTTGACACTATTAACACCAATGTGTGGCAACTGGGCATAAACAAACTTGTAGGAGGTAAATAACACATTTAGCTAGCTAGAAACATTAATAACAAACCACCAATTCCTTTAGCAATTGTACTAGTTGTAACATGAAGGCGAATGAATTCAAACTAAAATCCAATTATCTCCTTATCTCAGCCCTTGTACAATAATCTTTAAACTAAAACTATTATTTTGGAGAAGCATGGCTCAATGGTTAGAGCGGCAGATCCTGATGCAGAGGTCTGGCCCGGGACCAGGGTTCAATTCCCGCCTCGGCAGCTCTTGGACTCAATTTCCTCGGACCTGATAATTCTTGCCTCGGTGCCTAGTCTAATCATGGGTCCCACTCTGTGACTCTGGGCAATAGCTTGCTTAATCTCCACAACGGCCCCAGCAGCGCTTGGATGCCTGGCTTCACCTTGGGGGTACCCAGGAGTGGACATTTCACAGGAAAGCCAGGATGGGTTCCACAGCGGTATGAATACAGCGCTACAAGGCCTCCGGGTAGAAGTTTGCTATATAAATACTATACATTTACATTTACATTTATTTTTATATACACGGGAGAGCTATGCTCTAATCAGGGCCCACATATACCACTATATTTCCTTCTGTTCATATGAGTGCATAAAAACTTGCTTTTGCCAAAAATAGTAAGCAAAACTTCTCTTTCTCTCTATGCGCTGTCATCTCATCTTTCAAAAAAATTTCAGAGGTTAAAGTGTCAAAGCAAACCTTGACTTTAGCCCTGCTAGACTGCTAAATGCAGACCTTGACCTTTAACCCTTACCAGCTGTCCTATTTTTGTGCAAAGCTTTCCATGCTGCTTTTCTAATTCAAAGCAACTTATGGAGAGTCACAGCTGAAAAGAAGTCCTATTCTGTTCCTGTTTGCCAGTAATTTAGAGGTAGGATAATAACTTTTGCTGGTTTTTCATACATATTGACATTTGTAAGCAGTGTGCGGTGCGCTTTTCTAGCAGTATAGGGGTCAGCTGTTCATTCTATACTTACATATGTGTATTTACTGAAGCCTAAGATCAGTTTGAAAACTGCTCTGCTTGGCAGGACTGCTTTTAAAAAGTACATTTTGCCAAAATTTGACTTTTGTGCTAGGGGCACTTAAAACTTAATAACCCACAATGTTTTTGCATATTAGGGATCCCCAGAGTGTCCTCTAGATATCTCAGAAATGGGGGATTAGAAATGTATACGGTACACCCTTAAAAAATGAGTTTTGCATGCCTGGGGAAAGTGACATTTTATATTTGAGTCCCCCCCATTGCAGTATAGCGCCACTTAAATTCAACTTTGATGCTAGGAGTTTACAGTATGATTATAAGCCATTATAGAGATTAAAAAACGTTTTTAGTACACTTATTTTTAATAAACATTTTTTTTCATATAATCAAAATTCCCTTTTTTTATGACAACAACCCTTTTGATGGTTCCACACATGAAAAGCAAGCCTCATTACTTTCCTATCACATTTAAACACATTCATTTATAACCCTAAGCACAGAAGCCTTACTTGAAATATGAAAAGTCTGCGCCACTTTTTAAAGGACAGTTATTTTTTAACATCAGAACCACGGATGTGCTTAATAAAAAGGCTTTAAGAAAGGAAATCCCTACTTTCAATCTTTTCTCTGTTATCCAAAATAATGAAACTGTCTTTTGTAACTTTTAAAATAGCCAGTCTTTAATGCAGGCCTTTTTACCATGTTTGCACTAACTTAAAAGCTAGTTGACTCAGCAATTTCCTTGTGGTTTGAGACCAAGAATAGCCATGTATTATTGATGCAGCTGTTGCTCTGACCAGCATGCGTCGAATTCTGCACCTTTCTCAGGAGAAAAACCCCTTTTTAGGTCTCACCTACGCAGCGCGCATGTTCTGCATACGCAAAAAGACCTTTTGTTATCAATACGGCTTTTCAGCCAAACACATGCACCCGTTCCATTGCCTTCAATGGCAACACGTGCACGTCTGGAGATTCACTTGCGGGAGCGAGTGCCGCCATATGGCAGCAATTATCGCTCCCGCAAGTGAATCGTGCAGCCCCCCTCCTTGCGCCGCGCGAGGCCCGCACGCCTCCCCTTTCTGCCGCGCAAGTTTGTGCTTGTTTTTAGATGAGAGCTGAATGTTTCCAACGAACAAAGCCTTCTTGCCTCACCCTTTAGACTCTAAAGTTTCAAGGGAAACTGCTTTGCTTAGTGCTGGAGAGGCGTATCCAAGTTGTTCCTACCTCAGCATCATAGCTTTAGACTGATGCAAGAGTGGGTATAGTTCTGGTGCTCAAAGCTGTCGTAGCCACAACCTCAAACCAGGATACGTTGAAGAGACTGATGCAGGCGTCGGCATCATGAAGACTAATGCAGGTGTGGGCATCATGTGCGAGTCCACAGTCCCTTCAGCCCAATCTCTTCACAGAATGAGGCCAGATAAGGAATGAACAACCAAGCCCTCTGAATCAAAGGAAAGGCGATGTGCGAACAGTACAAAAAAGGTTAAAGGTGCAAGACTCCTAAATATAGGGATAGCACCGCTTTAATTTAATGCGTATCCCTTTCAAGCAGTCAGTCTCTCCGCATCTTCAAACCCTGCATTGGCTGCCAGTGGCCAACCGTATAAAATTCAAAGCACTGACGCTTGCGTTCAGATCTTTACATGGCTCCTGCCCACATTACTTAAAAAAACGCCTTCCAAAATACTCCCAAAGCCGCGTATTACGGTCTAATGACCGTGTCCAACTGGTCGTCCCACGAGCAAAAAAGGCCCGACTTGGTGGTCGAACCTTTTCAGCAAATGTCTCCGCTTTGTGGAACTCCATGCCACAAGCAATCCAACAGGCCCCATCCGAACCCTGTTTTAGGAAGATGCTAAAGACCTGGCTTTTCACCCAACCTCGCTAGTTCTCCCACCTTTGGCCCAGGTTTGCTGTGTTCTACTAGCGCCGGGACACCTCCTTGTGAGGTAGCTGTTCGCGCTGTATAAAATCCAGTATTATTATTATTATTATTATTATTATGCAGAGGGCCATTCACAAGCTGAATGACCATGGTCTGGGGGGTAGGTCCTAATGCCTGTTGGCCAATCCTCTCCTGCCATGAAACAATGAAAGGTGTAAAAGCGGAGAATGTAGCAAAGTTCAGTGATCCAGCAGTAGCAGGCTCCGATAGCAGAAGAGGCACAGAACAGTCGTATCTTGACGATGGGGGTTCCTACCTCTATGGGGCCTTCCTAATTGAAGGAGTGGTATTACGTGCCAGCTAATGTCAATACAATGGTGGTATTACCGTGCAAGCTAATGCCAAGAAGATGGGGAATGGTGCATGTGCCCCGAACCTGGGGGACCTGCAGAAGTTATTGTATCTCCTAAAACATGTTGACCTAGGCCTCTGTCGTTTAGTAATACACACTTCTACGTTAGGAGAGGCAATAGTGTGCAATTACTTCAATCATTACCTCAAACTGTTACATTTCATACCTAAACAACTTCATTATGGCATTTCCATCAAGGTCAACCCTTCAATTGTTTTTTTCATTAAATTATCTACAGTTTGTTTACAGGTTAAAAAATAAAACGAATGTTTAAAAAAATGTAAAAAAATTATCTACAGTTAGTAATGAAGGTGATACCACCCCCCCTCACCACTACCACCACATTCCTAAATGTTAAGTACAAATCGATCCCTGGCATTCCGCCAGCATACAAAATCCCCCTTGCAGAATACCATATGACTGTCCCTCTGCGAGTACTGTCTTTCCATGCTATTCCTAAAGAACACCTGTTTACATCCATGCCATCCTCAACCCCGCTGATGCTTCAATGTTGCTTATGTCAATGTACTTGTTAAGGTGCACATACAACATAGTCTATCACCACATCTAACAACTGGCACATAAGGTTTGTGGAGCTACTATTTGGGAAAAAGCCAAGCATTACGAAGGTAACCTGGCGTCTGGCTGCAAACAGGCGATACTGGAGTGCATCTTGTAATGTAGATACCTCTTAAGAGCAGGCCATTTTCACGAGCTGGGAACTAGAATGTCAAGGATTCTGTGGTAAATGGAGAGCAAGCTTTACGCTCATAAAAGTGGGTCTCTTCCTTAGAAGGCCAGACAAGTTATACACAGCATTTTAAAATGTACCCTGCACCTTCGGATTTCAGATGTAGAAATCAAGTGCTTTTAACACAGACCTAACAAACAAGTTTGAAAGTGGATCACATTGTTCTTTCTTTGCAGGCAGCCGAGGAGGTACTTGGGAAGACCAAACATGCGTTATTTGCATAATTAAGGCTAAGACACAAGTAACTGCAGGGCAAAGACTGTGGCAGACAGCTAAGAAAGCATACTCTCCCAAGAGATATTCGATGGTACAAGTCTTCTGAAAATGCAATTTGCAACCATGTGCGTTGTTTGAAATACTTGTGGTCAAAGAGAAGCTGTTGACAAATATGTGAGTGTCTGAATTTCTGCACGGCGTATTTTTAATGCAGTGTAGACTAAAGAAACAATTGGACCAGACACAGGAATTAACAACTTAAACATGATTTGCCATCTTTAGGATATTCAGGTTACAATTTCCTTTATGAAACCCTGCAAAGCCTAACTGCCAAACATGCTGAAAGCCTTTCTGTCTGCCATACTGGCACGAATATGAACATTCAGAAGCTAGGCAAATCTCTACTAAAGAAATCTCTGTCATGCAAATACTGATATGTTTCCCTCAAGCAGTATGCGCTTTCAGGCACTGGTGCACAATTCTCTAAATGACAAATCACACCTGAAATACACAATTCAACTACATTTTTCAGAATCCCCCTCTAAACATCAAAGAGTTGTTTAATAATCATGGATGCTTTTCTTTCCAAATAAAACCTGTGATGTCTACCAAAGCCCCACCAAGGAAACACGCACTAGCCAGGTACAATATCTCGATTTCTTTATTGCTTCTTCTTACAAACTATCATCGGCACATCCGTGCCCGTTCCCCGCTCGTGGCTCTCTGCCCTCCGCCCCCCTGACCGGATGTGGTATCCGGTGTCCAGTTCCACAGGTCACTTGACCCTGTGGGTCCTAGTGCCCCACTTGTCAGGTCAAGACATCGCTCCCTTTGTTACAAACAAATGTTTTCACAACACGTGCGGTGACTGCCACTGGTGAGTGCTGACCGCACTCGTTGGAGATAGGTAGTTAGAGAGATATAGGGAGAGAGATGTGGAGAGAGAGAGAGAGAGAGAGAGAGAGAGAGAGAGAGAGAGAGAAGAGGGAAAGAGAGAAGGGGAGAGAGAGAGATCTGGTCACTTTATACCTCTTCAATTAGTCTCTGTGGTTTCTTGCATGTTCTCCTTGGTCTTGTTTCATTTCCGTTTTGGTGTTCATCAACTTCCTCCTTCTCTGCTGTTGTAGCTGCTGTCGGCACTTCTTCCCCTTCTGTCTTTAGTTCCTTGAAGTGTGAGCTGTTTCTTGTTATTCTGTATTGACCTGCCGCCGCTGTTATCATTGGTCCTTTTACTTCAGTCACAGTGAGTGGTTCTTTGGAGAATGTGCTGTCAGACTTTCTTTGCTGCCTTTGCCGCACCACTACAGAGTCTCCCTCTTTTATTTTTGGATCAGAGGCATGTCTCCGGCGATCAGCATATGCTTTCATCCTTTCCTTCACCTCTCCATCTTTGACAGCTATGTCGCTTCGGTCTGCACTCATTTTTGTTTCTACTTGTGGCAGCCTGGTCTTGCTCGAGCGTCCTAGAACTAGTTCAGCCGGGCATCGGCCCGAGGAGCTGTGAGGGTATTCCTGTAGTCCCTCAGTACTTGGCATAGTGCCTGTCCTGTTGATCTTTGTGTCAGTTTAGCTCTTTGAACTGCTTTCTTTATGGTCCCCATGAACCGCTCCGCCATCCCATTCGCTTGAGGCCACAGTGGTGTTATCTTCCGGTGCCTGATCCCGAGGTATTCCATGAACCGTCGGAATTCTTCTCCCGAGAATGGCGGGCCAATGTCAGTTTTTAGTGTTTCAGGCAAGCCCCATGCCGCAAATATCTAATCCATTATCGGTAGAGTGGTGTTTGCGGACGTGGATGCCACTTGCCTCACTATTGGGAATCGTTAAAACTCGTCTATGATGACAAGAACGTAGCTTCCCGTCTCTAGTGGTCCATAGAAGTCGCCCGCCAATTCTGTCCACACTGCCTTTGGTAGTTCGGACATGTGCAGCGGCTCTGGCTTTGGTGGTGGTCCCGTCACCTGACAGATGTGGCACCGCATGACAATTTCTTCGACCATGCTGTCCAGTCCCGGGAACCACACTTTTCTTAGTTGTCACTATTCCTCGGTGTGACTCATGTGCCAGCTCTATTGTTCGTTTCCTCAGCGTTCGGGGCATCACAATCCTTGTTCCTCTCATCAGGATGCCATTTTCAGTCTCAGTTCTTCGCTAATTTTTTTGAATGCTAGTAGTTCCTCCTTTATTACTCCGTGATCCAGAGTGCTATTGTTGTTTATGTGCCTCCACCTTTGTTGTCTCATCACTTTCTGAATTTCCTGCATGGTGGGCTCTCGTTTCGTTTCTTGTTCCAGCTCTGACTTTGTTATGGAAGCAGGCGTGTTATGTCTTAGGATGAAGTTCAGATATTCCTCCGCCATTGTCGTGGTCTCAGCCTTGTGTGGCAGAGGATGCCGGGACATATAGTCAGCTAGGTTGTGTTCTTTTCCAGGCTCATGTATTATTTTGAAATTGTAGTCCATCAGCCTTATTCCCCACCTTTCTATTCTGGGTGGTATCTTGGCGTTTGGATTCCCATAGATTGTTATTAGTGCTTGGTGGTCCGTTACTATCGTGAACGGCTTCCCGTATATGAACATGTGATAATGTTTGCATACCCACACAACTGCCAAACTTTCTTTTTCTGGTTGAGAGTATGCTCTCTCAATGTCCAATAAGCTTTTGCTTCCATAAGCCACTATACATTGTGGTGAGTCCTTTCCTGGTCTGTGCTGGGCCAATATTGCGTCCAATCCTACTGGGCGTGCGTCTACTGTTAGTTCAGTGCACAACAGTGGGTCAAAATATGCCAGATGATCGACCGCCGTCACAGACTCCCTTATTTCTTCAAAGGCCTTGCTGCATTCTTCTGTCCATGCAAAAATGTGTCCTTGCTTTGTCAGCTCCCTCAGCGGCGCACTCACTGTTGCAAAGTTCTTGATGTACCTTGCACAGTAGCTGGCGAGGCCAAGGAATGACCTGACTTCTGCCACATCGCTTGGTTGTTTCGTTCTTTCCAGAGTTTCTACCTTGCTGCGATCCGGTCGCATTCCCTTTTTTGAGAAGATGTGCCCAAAGAACACCAATTCATCTTGTCCCAATTCACACTTCTCTTCATTTAGTGTGAGTCCGGCCTCCTCTAGTTGGGAGCATTCTCCTCTCAGCGCTTTGTCATGCTCCTCGTCTGACTTGCCAAAAACCAGGATGTCGTCGCTATAGTTCAGACTGTTTTTCACTGGTCTTATCACTTGCCTGATGGTCTCTTGGAATATCTCGGCTGCTGACGATATCCCAAAGCTCAGACGCTTGTATCGGAATAGTCCTAGGTGTGTGGAGAATGTTGTTATATATCTTGACTGCGGATCTAGCTCTAGCTGGTGATATCCTTTGCACAGATCTAGCTTGGAGAATCGTCTTGTTCCTGTGAGGCAGCTGATCATGTCATCAAGGTGAGGTCCAGGGTGTCGTTCTCTTTCAATGGCCATGTATGGTATCCTCATGTCGACACAGATCCTAATTTTCGATGTGTTCTTTTTCGTTACAGCCACTATCGGTGACACCCAGGGTGTCGGTCCTTCTGCTGGCTCTATGATGTCTTGTTTCAGTAATGATTCTATCTCTTCCTCAACTTGTGGTTGCAGGTGTATCGGCACTCGCCGGTGGTGTTGAGCTACAGGCTTTATTGTTTCGTCGATGTGGAGCGTGATTTGTCGCTCTTTTAGTTTTCCCAGTCCTTTTAGTAGTCTTGGATACTCTTTTAAGATGCTTTCCCTTTTCTGACATGTTGCATGTCATCGTTAGTAGGCCCATTACTTGCCCTGTGACGTTGCTTAGTAGGCACGGTGCTGGAATGTCCCCTCTCAACACATGAATCTCTTCTGTGATCGTCTGGTTCTTGTATGTCAGGTTGTCTGTAAATTTTCCTAAGTTCGTCACTGGCCTTCTTGCACCCCATGTGAACACTTCTACTCTTGATGGTTGCAGAATTGGTTTTATTTCCATCTTTTCGTACTCCGATGCACACATTATGTTGCACGTGGCACCACTGTCAAGCACGAACCTGGCTCTGTGTGGCCCTATATCTATCGCCACAGATTCTGTCTTCTTGATTGTTTTCTTATCTACTAGAAGAATCCTTTCTTCAGTTTTATCTTCGTTTGTGGACATGAGGTAGAGTCGCTCCACCTTTTCTTCTTCTTCTTCTTCACCTCCTGACTCCCGCGATGAGCTTCTGGTGGTTTTTTCAATGTGCCTTACATGTCTGCTCGTCGTCATCCGTGGTCTTTCTGGCCGCCCTCTTTCGTTTCTGAACTGTACCCCTTGGCACATACTGGTGAAATGATTGCTTCGGTTGCAATTTCTGCACGTCTGACCTAATGCTGGACATGCACCTCGGTGTGAAAATTCCAGTCCACATTTATAACATTGTGACCCTTGTTGTTTCTTTGCTATTTGGTAATTCTGTCCCTTCTTCCAGTTGCAAGCGCGGCTGTTATCTGTTATGCGGTGTGCCTGCTCGACACGCTTCTCCATTTGTTTCGCGTGTATCTTTGCTCTTGCTTCTGCTCTCGCCAGTGTTAGAATGTTCTTAAGGATGTCGGTTCCTTTAATATCCTAGTGCGGAATTCAGTGTCGCAACACCCTTCAATGATCCTTAGATGAATTGCTTGTTCGTTGTCGTACTTGTCAAACTCGCAGTGTGTTACTAGCTTCCTTAGTCGCGTTGCAAAGTCATCCAATGACTTGTCAGGCTGTTGGAATGCTATGGTGAAGGTGTATCTTTCGAAATCAACATTTCTTTGAGGATCAAACTTGTTTGTCAAACACTTGATGAGTTTTTTGTATGTTGATGTCTCGCTTGCTGGCAAGGTCACTAACAGCTCGTCTACTTCTTCACCCACCAGGTTTAGGAATAGGCCTAACTTCTTTTCTTCTACTACGTCGGTTGCTTCCATGTATCTCTCAAATCTTAAGATCCACCACTCCCATCTTATTCCCACTTGCGGTTCCGATACATTGAATGGGAGGGGTCTGCGGTATTGTGCACTTTGTCTTGGCTCTGACATTTCTCTTTTCTCTATGTTTGATCTTATGTGTCTCTTTGTATTTTCTGTGCTCTTTCTGGCACTTGTTTCTTTTACTTTTTTACTTTACTTTTGTCTTTTTCTTGCTCTTTGTTTATTTTCTCTTTATTTATTTCTTTGAGTCTCTTTATTTCTTACTTTGAGCACTTTCTGGCTCTTTATTATTGTTTCCTTTTCAATTATAGGCTTACTGCAGCTCTCTGTGTGCTTTCAGTCCTTAAATTCAGTCTCTTTTGCCTTTTTTCGTCTTCGCCTGACCTTAAAATGGCCGCCGGATTCACTCGCCCTCCTATTGGCTTGTTCGCCTAACCTCAAAATGGCCGCCGAGGTTCTCGCGAGATTTCCAGACCAATCGGCTTTTGCCTGACCTCAAAATGGCCGCTCCTCCTTCTCGCGTGCTGATTGGTCTAATGCGCCTGACTCAAAAATGGCCGCCGAGACTCTCGCGATTTCAGTTTCTTTCACTTTGCGTGCTCGCACACAGCGCTTACCAGGATTCGATGAGTTTTCTCTTGCAGCAGTCGGGGTGGGCTCCCGCGTCGCTGCTCTTTATTCACGGGGCAATATTCTTTCTTTTCCTTGTCGTGTTGCGATCCAGGGTGGGCTCCTGGTTTTTTCCACGATGCAGCTCGATGTGGACAACACGTCGATTTGTCAGGACCTTCGTCGCCAGTTGTGATGTCTACCAAAGCCCCACCAGGGAAACACGCGCTAGCCAGGTACAATATCTCAATATCTTTATTGCTACTTCTTACAGACCATCATCGGCATGTCCGTGCCCGTTCCCCGCTCGTGGCTCTCTGCCCTCCGCCCCCCTGACCAGATGTGGTGGCCGGTGTCCAGTTCCTCAAGTCACTTGACCCTGTGGGTCCTAGTGCCCCACTTGTCAGGTCACGACACAACTGAAATATGAATATGTCTGTAATCCCACTTTAAAAGTAGAAATCTGAAGCACACGGATGCCGCGGTTCAAAAGTATCAAATAAACATTATTGCTAGTAGATTTAGTGATCCTGGATTAAGACTCCAATAAGTACTATCTGAGAGGCCTCATGGCCGAACTTTAGGACCTTGTTGTATTCTTCCGACGGGTTCCCTTATTTCTGTTAATAGATATAGCTGACGTGTAATGTGTGATTAACTTTTATGCGTATTATACAGTAGATTAAGCACCTGGTGAAGGGGGGGCTGCTGAAACAATATTGATGCATGTGTCAAAAAGTACTGTTGCTGGAACATGCTTATAAATAACCCTTGTTTAAACAAACAGGAGCTAAAATGTCAGGAGCATAAGTTATCCATGTGGCTAGTGTTTTGTTGTCTCTTTACTTTTAGCTCATGTTCACTGCAGTCTGGGCAATATATCCTTTCCCCGGTAGTAAACGTAGCAGTTCTGTGGGAAAACGTGTACTCAAGACTGGCTTTAGTGTCCATGACACTTGCCTGAAGCTTGCATTATCCTGGAACGAGAAGTAGCCTGCGGCATCTTTAAATCTGTAGGGTTCTATGAGTCAAGAAGACCGGATGGCATTTCAGTAAAAAACGCACATGATCTGTCCCACTGCTCAGTTGATGGTTCTCCAGTTAACATACCAACTTTCTTAATTCAAATTCAAGATGTGCGAGGCCATACCAACTTATTAAATATTCATTCCAAGATGGTCTGTCCTAGTTTTTTGTAGAGGGCCGGTAAATTGGATTAGATTTAGAAGTACAGAGAGCCCTTTATCGTTTAACATTCTAGTTTTTTTAAGAATGACCTTTTATGTAAAGAGGCTACTGATCATGCATGTTTTATGCAAAATCTGATGATTTGCAGGTAGATGTATATAAGTGAGCAAAGTGTTTTCTCTAGTTGGTTTCTTTAGTCACCTTCATATGTTTGGGCTATAGCTGTACATCTTAAAGGTGAAGTCTGTGTGGCCTTGGTGTCACAGACTTTAATACTGCCATGATCACATTGGCCATCCAACCAACGCTGTTTGTGGCATAGGGCAGTTAAAAGAAGCCAATAGGTCTCGCCTTTGGGACCTTATAAGTGTTTAGCACAAAAGAAAAAGCAACAACCCTGCCTCAGATACATGTGTGGGTCCTATCAAAGGATCCCTAAACTTACAAATGGGTGACTACAGATAGCATTAGAGCCAAGGACACATAGGGATTATTTATACATGGTTTTATTAATCATTTCCTTATTTATTCATAGAAAATTTATTTCAACAATATGAAACGTATTCACATAGGATGGATAAGGCCTAATATAGGTTTAAAAAATACATACAGTAGCATCAAAATACAAGGTGTCTCAAAAACACACCGCACATACCAACACTCACTTTCCACTATCACACATACCGAATATCTACTTACATTCATCCATCACATTCAATTACAAAAGCAAAGGGGTACGTCAGTGCCTGAATGTGCAATCAGTATGGACAATATTGCACTAGTAAGAAGGATTGGTTAGGGCAGGGCAGAGATGGAATCGGTCATCAAGACCAGATGAAATTCTGTCACCAACAGGAAAATACGCCAACGCGCCTTTCGGTGTGGGGCCCAAATAAGGCCGCACCTTCGTCAGGGCGATGGGGTACCACGACGTGGGGGACAACACAACTGTGAATAGAAAAATAAGTGCATATAAAATACAACCGCAATGTACATGATCACACATTTATTATAGCATAGATTTGTGTACTTGGTCCATACGTGGTTTGGCTCTAATAGCTAAGGTCACTCCCTACAGCACTAATTTCATGAGCTAGAAGGACTTCATTCAACAACAGCAAGCTCAAGGGGCTGGGAACCATACAAAAAAAATCACATCTTACCATGCATTTTCAGGTATTTCTAACATTCATTCATATTCCTTAACCAGATTCCACAGAGTCGAGTAGCTGAATACCTCCAGAGTTCATTTGGGAATTAGCGACTCTCAATGTGGCAGGGACTTCACTTATGGGCCCCAATCCATATCAATGTTACCAAAGAGAGCTAAACAAAGAGACCCATAAGGTGCTTCTCCAGACTCTGTAACTCTACATAAATCAAGCAACTAGAGTCTAGGTCTGCTTCACAGGAGTGTTAGAAACACAGGGGAAGCAGAAATGGCGCCACTCACCTAAAGTGCAGAGTACAGGTTCCTATCGACCCAGGGATCGAAGTAAAGATGCTGTTCGCTGCTTCAAAGATTCCCCTGTGTCCTGGCTAGAGAAAAGAAAAGACAAACGGAGATGAAAAAAGACAGCTAAAATGTCACGGGATGTTTCTTCCCACTTTCTCGATCCTCCGCTAAGAGAAAGGGGGGCCAAAATCGGTTTAGCTCGGATTATACGGAACCCTAAATGGGCCACCCGCTAGGATATATTTCGGGGCTTAGGTTTGCCACGTGGCCCTATAACTCCCTAGGCCAGGTAAAAGGCCCTCTCCTAAAGGTGGAACCAACGCACAATTTTATGCGTATTCAACAAGTCTAATCTTAGGATTCCCAACACTGCATTTCAAAAAATATGGAGGTGCACAAAATACCTGTTTCGGGGGGAGTGTAGTAATAACCAGGATCTCAAATTAGATGGTATCAGTCCGAGCGGGGCGGCACACAGCATCCTCTCACAAAGGGTCCAGTCTGGGGGACACGATAAAAAGGGGAATATTCAAACAAGAGCCTCATATGGCCCGCTTTAACAACGGGAGTGAAGGCAACACGATTATGCCGAGACATAACAGGTTTAAACCAAGGTGGATAGCGCGGCCTCAGGAAAAAACATAGAGCTAGATATTAAGTACATCAGAATATTTCTCCTACAGGGCGCTCGAAGGAGCTAGCAATCCTACATGGGCCAGGGGAGAGCAAACTACCTTAATTTCCGTAATGCGACTGGCAGTCCTGAAAACCCCGCCTGCTGAAGATTTGAGGAGGGAGGCTCTCTCGAATACACCACTCCTATGGGCAACAGATAATAAAAGTTAGCAGGCATGGCCCCAAGGCCAGAACCAAGATCTAGGGGGGCCCTCTACGGGCTCCCGCAGGCAGACTCAATGTAATAGGAGTCGGGGAGAATCACTTGCCTGAATTTAGAAAAAGCCAAAAAGTTCAATGGGGGTTCATACATCCTACGGCCTCAGCTCCTGGATTGCAAATGAGCCGTCACTCATCCTGCATATTTTTAAACCGCCCCGAGGGGGCGGGGTGCTCACTAATTGCAATCAGATGATGAAGGAGGACGTCAAAAGAGAAAACGGAACCCGAAAGTGGCACTTGCTCAGATGGGGAGGCCATCTTAAAGGGGTCAAAAAATGGATGGAAGGGAGCCTCATACTGGTTAATCAACTCAAAATTTCGGCCCCTTAGCGCAATGATATGGAGGAATAATGGGGGAAATACCACCTAAAAAAAAACACCTACAACGCGTTTTCAGGAGACTGGTATGAGGTCTGTGATTTTACTAAACATCATAGGTAGATAGAAAAAATTATTATCCACCGTTCCTGAGGGCCTACAGAGGGGGGAGGGGGAGGGAAGAGAACATCTTCCCACCTTTAGTACGTTAGCTGCAAATGGAAAGAATAATAATTCAACAGATTTTCTTCTTTTCATATATGGCCCGTGCTCCCATTAGGGGGGCCATCTCATTCGGAATAGAACAACCAAGGTCCCTAGCAGAGACTAGCCCATTCAGGGGGGAGCTTGCCAATCCCAGAAGGTTATAGGATGGCATTATGCCATGGGCATTCCTCATTTAGGCCCAGTTTGACAGAGTTTAACAAGAAGATCCAAAAGACCTCCCTTTTTTTGCGGAGGGTCGTGGGGTCAACTCCTGGTTTGGCTAGTATTTTTTCCAGAATAAACCATCTTAGTTCTTTCTCGGAATTTTTCTTCTCTAGCCAATGAGGCACCAGGGGTGCCGTTATTTTCTTGTTTTTGATGTTAGACTTATGCTCCCCCATTCTAACACGGTACAAAAGGGGGTGGTGATGGACGGAGCACCTGAATCAATCAAACACTCACACCCAGTCAACTGCCAAGCCATGTCTTCCCTGGACTGGAAACAAGCTTCCGAGGACCGGTTTCTGGCATTCCAGCCGTCTTCAGCCCGGCTTGCTTGAATCCAGTGGCAAAGTGAGCAAGGGACTGGCAGTTCGGGCTGGACTGTTCCCATGAGGCACAGGGTCAGACTGATTTGCATATAGCCATGTCTGAACTGGGGTGGCAGAGTGGGCTAAAGAACGGTGATGGAAGAAACCCAGATCTTTTGACTGGGTGTGAGTGTTTGATTGATTCTGATGCTCCGTCCATCACCACCCCCTTTTGTACCCCCATTCTAACACGGCATTCCCGTCCGGTTTCTCCCACATAGGGTAGATTGCAGGGACAAAGGATCACATAAATAACGTTGCTCTTACGGCAGTTAGTCATTCTCTTGTTCCGTGCCACCGAGATGGTACGAGATGTGGTGGTCACAGAATCGCCCACGATGGCATGAGGGCATGCCTGGCAAGTACCACATCTGTGGTTTCCAAATACGGGATCTAGGTTGGTAATGGCCGTCTGCTGACATGTCAGATGGTCCAACATCTTGCCTCTGACTAGGTGGTTCTTTAGGTTCCTATTTCTTTTAAAAGCAAAGATGGGCCTACGTAGGGGAGTCCTATCGGCCTCCAAATTAAGGAGGTGCCAGCTAGAATTGATGACCTGTCTGACCTTATGATCAAGGTTCGAGTGTCGGGTAATGCATACCAGTTGGTCTGAAGATTCTTTTTCTTTTTGTTGGAACATGCATTCCCGATTAAACGAGTCCTTGATTAGTTTGTAGGGGTAACCTCGATGTAGGAGTTTCTGTTTCAGAATATCTGATTGAGTTAGAAAATCTCTCATATCAGAACAATTCCTTCTGATACGGAGGAACTGGCTGTAGGGTATGCTGTCCCTTTGACATCTGGGGTGGAAGCTGCCATATTGTAGCAGTGTGTTCCTTGCTGTAGGTTTAGTATACAAGGAAACTTTTAATTTCTGATCTTGATGCTCCACCCAGATGTCAATGGTATTACTGGCATGAATAGTGAACTGTAGATTCGGGTCAGCTGCATTTAGCCATAGCACAAATTGATTGAGCGAATCATGGTCCCCCTTCCATATAAAGAAAATGTCGTCAATAAAGCGCGACCATGTTCTGACATTTTCATGGAAGGGGGCCATTTCGTTGTAAATATGGATTCTCTCAAATTCTCCTACATGGCACAACTGGCCCCCATGCTGACTCCACTGATCTGTTTGAACAGTGCAGTTCATTGTCAAATTCAAAATAGTTATCATACAGGACCACCTCCAAACACTGGAGAATGAATTCAGCATTGATGATATCCGGTTTGGTGGTCAATATTCTCTAGAGTTACCAGAAGTTCTCGGTCTTCAAAGTAAGGGGTGCCCTCAATCTTGCTGATGAAATGGCCGGTGTCCCTAACAAAAGATTCCAGTTCATTTACCAGAGGTTTGAGGAACCGATCTATGTATTTGGACAAAGGCTTGGTTGCAGCCCCAATGGTGGAGACTATGGGCCTCAACAGAGGATCAGTGCTGCTTTTATGTGTTTTAGGGACTCCGTATATGATGGGTATTCGGGTAAAACTGGGAGTTAGGAATTCGGCCTCTTGTTCACAAATGAGGCCCCCTTCACATGCTTTCTCAACAAAGGTGAGAATGCGTTGTTTGAGAGCAACCTCAGGGTTGTTACATATCTTCTGGTAATGGCCGGAGGAGGAGAGAAGGTTGTTCATCTTTTCAGTGTAACTAGAAGTATCGAATATGACAATTCCTCCTCCTTTGTCGCACGGTTTAATGGTGAGACTCCTATCCTCCTTTACGTTTTTCAGAATGTCTTCTTCTGCTCTAGATAGGTTAGGAGGAGGAAAAGGAACATATTTGATCAGTTTATCCATTTTCCGAGTGACCACCCTCTCAAAGATGTTAACCTCTGGACCAACCATCTCGATGGAGGGGTTGATAGATGATGGAGGTCGAAGACCCGACTTGCTTTCTGGTTCGGAGGTAATAGGGCGGTCAGCAAAAAAATCAATTTTAACGGATTTTTCTGAAGAACAGATGAAGGTCCTTGGTAAGTTCAAACTTATCAAAATTAGCCGACGGTACAAAAGATAGTCCTCTAGTCAAAAGGTTGGATGCACTAGGGTCAATTTCCTTTTTGGACAGGTTGAATACTGGTTTCCCTTTTATGTTTTCCAGTATTGCTGATGGGGAGTTTGCACATACATCTGTGGTTGACCTCGACCCGGATGGTAGTTCCTCGCCGCGGGTGTCCGCGTTCTCGGGCAGGAGTTGCCCCGGCGGTTCCCTAAAAAACGATTTAGGGTGGTGTTTCTTTCGAAGGGCCCAGATCTATTAGGATTACCAGCACTATAGCCTTGATCAAAATTATGATCATATTCATCTTGTCCATCCCCCTCCGAATCAGTGGTATCGGAGAAGGTATTAAACCTAGGGTTGCCCAAACTAGGGGTTTGATTACGTTGGTTGGTCTAATCCGTGTTGGTATAAAATCCATTGGAGAGGTAGGGGTATGCCCGCTCCTGAGAGAACAGTCGAATATCTTTTCGAAATGTTTCTGTCTTTCTCTTCAGGAGATATTAACTAAAGGAGTCAAGCTCCAAGTGGATTTCTTCCAACTTCTTTTTTCCGAGGTCCACCGCGTTGCCCTCCCTTAGTTTGTCCTCAAGTTCTTATAAGTGTTTAGACATGCAACACTTGATGTTGTTGCACCAAGGATAGTGTGCTGGATATCTAAACACTTATAAGGTCCCAAAGGTGAGACCTATTGGCTATGCCAATGCTTGTTCTGTATTTGGAATGTCCTGAAAGAGTTTAATCATCATTTGTTGTGTCAGACAGCTTCTTCTCAGTAAGACAGCTTAAACACAGCTGTTTGAAAGCTTTTTTTTCTAGTCTTGAAACGTAATCACGGTGACAGTCTATTTGAAAGTCAGGTATTTCAAGGCAGTCAAAATCTATCGTTTTGATAATTGCGTGTTTAGTTCAGCAACAACCAATTTACTCAGATGACGTGAATGCCTTTAAATATCTAATATAATGTATCTAAGGAGAATGCTGTAACATTTTGTAGTTTAGTTCTAGTTATTACAAAGCACACAATTTGTTTTTTCCCTTCCTTCCTATGAGGCCTATTTTATTCCTATTGAATGTGAATTCTAATTTTATCTTTAGCATTGTGGCAATTTGCACACATGTATAGTTTCGTACTCCTTCAGTTTTAATGATTGCGTGCAGCTATTTAGCATATGTTACATAATTCATTGCTTGATTATTTTTAAATGTATTGTATTCAATGATATTTTGCATAACAGAATGATGCCAAATTAAAACACATTGAGCTAATTTCTGACATTTTCAGAAAGGGTTCATATACACAGAACACACAATACAGAGCGCTTAAGGCTAGCCATTCTTACACAAAAAGCGCAATTCACTCACACAAATACCACCGGTGTCAAACCACAAACCATATAGACATTCAAACACACAATTAACCCACAAAGCAACACTTACGACAGAAACAAAAGACAGCCCACAGACTGTACTTAAACCAAACTTGTAAAATACTAATTGTAAGTCATATTTACAAGGAAAGCCTCAAAAGTAGCCCAAAAGACTGCACAAAAAACAGCCCAAAGATTGTTCCATGTTCAAGAAGCCAAAATACACTAAATACGCCAGTTTTGGCTGGCAGAACACCCAAAAAAGGAGCCGGCTGATTCCGTTCTAGTTCCATATTGATACCTCCAAGAAAGCAACACATTCTACGAAGTGTGCTAAGAACAGGCATGCCAAGAATATTCCAGCATATACAATATTACTTGCCAAGTGGCAAGTAACTCAATGTGTGCCTTACAAGTTTTAAAAAAGTTTGAGAAAAATCTCCTCATTACCTGTCTATATTAATTGCAATTCATATATATCCAAGCAAGTTCCAAGATTTTTGGCCAAAACAAGCAAGAAAATGTCGTCGACCTTACCAAGCACTAATCTCCAGCCTCTCATTGCCAAGTTCTGAGTGACCTAACAGTCGTTTTAGAATACTCAGGCCAAAGAGGTTCTCAGTCGGGAGTGGCTACCTCCTGGAACGGTATGCAGACAAAATATCGATGTTTTAATATCGATATACCATAATATAGAGTTTTAAATATCGAAGGGACATAATATAGAAGGTAAGTAATATCGAATTTTTTAATATCTAAGGGACAGAATTTTGGAGGTAAGTAATATCTATTTTGTTAATATCGATGTAAGTAATATCGATGTTACTAATATCGATATTAGTAATATCGAAGTTACTAATATCGATTTTTATATTATTTTTATGTATATTATTATGTATTTAATATGTATTATTTTTTTATGTAATTTAAGTAAATTTAGTATTTTAGTACCGTAGCGGGTTGTGGGGTTATAGGGGAATAGGGTGGGAAGTAATTTAATTATACTAAATTAATTGTTAATTTTTTAGTAATTATAAAATCTTTTACATTAATTGGTAATTCATTTTTATTAATTGGTAATTTATTTCAATTAATTGATTCATTGATAATTATGTTTGTAGGGGCCCTACAACGACTGGGGGCATTGACGAAGTACCTTACCTGCAAGCCCGCCTGGACATCACGCCTTCTTGCCTCGCTCTGCCCCGCCGCCGCACCACCCACAGCGGCCGCCAAGAGGGGGGAGCACTCAACAAACCTTGCCTACATTTCCCAGGATCCCTTGCTGGGACTCAGGGACGCCGCCTGCAGCGTCACTTTGCCACGCCCGGAGGCGCATTAAGACGTGACGCTCCTGCTGGGGAGCGGGGCCCTACAACGACTGGGGGCATTGACGAAGTACTTTACCTGCAAGCCAGCCTGGACATCACGCCTTCTTGCCTCGCTCTCCCCCGCCGCCGCACCACCCACCGCGGCCGCCGAGAGGGGGGAGCACTCAACAAACCTTGCCTACATTTCCCAGGATCCCATGCTGGGACTCGGGGACGCCGCCTGCAGCGTCACTTTGCCGCGCCCAGAGGCGCATAAAGACGCAACGCTTCTCCCACGTCGCCGGGCGGAGCCCGGGCAGAGGGCACGCCGTCTGTGGCCGTCCGGGGACGGCCAGGGACGGGACGGGCCACCCCCCTTGGACCTGCCCTAAGGTATTTGTCGTGACTCTTTGCTGCTTGACTGAAAAATCACATACTGGAGGTCCTGAGTACTGATTAATAAGACTGGAATAGGCACACTGAAATACAGGAGGTATTAAAGTGGAAACTCCTGTGCAAATTGACCAAATCATCTAGGTTAATTATAAACATCACTGGTTTAAGTATATCGGGAGGAAGGAGGTAAGAGCCTCTATTACGATTGTGAAGTATGGCCACTAAACCTAAAACTCACTCCACTAAGGGCAAAATAGGAACCCCCCTCAAATCGAAAAACCCAGGGCCAGAAACAAGTGATGCAGTAGCCCACAAAGCCACCCGACAGTTATCGATCTAATGCTAAGGAAGGTTGCAGGGGACATAGAGCGTGCAGAGAGACGTATATCCATGACCTTAACCTCTTTGCCCCTGACCCCTACCCAAACTGGGGCTCTAAACAGCAATGATACATTAGATAAAGGTAGTAGGGACAATTCATTTGATGCTGTCCCCTGTGCCCAACTAGTATTAGAGGACGAAGAATCTATAAACAGAGAGGTAGATAGAACACCTAGGCAAAGAGGTAAAAAGCGTAGAAACAAGAATTCACTAATAAAATCCTGGAAAAAGCCTACAAAGGGTAACAAGCCAAAAGATACAGAGGATGAGGTTCTAATAATAGAACCTAAAGCCCCCCCAATCCCCCCGAGGTGGCTTGATTCCGTAATTCTAGACTTGCAAAAGCACTTGGAGGCGTTTATAACCAGCCAAATTAAACCGCTGGTGAGTAAACTAGATAAAATAGCCAATGAATTGCTGAGACAGGGTAAGGCCAGAGAAACTTCTATATCTAACCAATTAGAGAAGGCTTTGCCAGTAGCTAATCCACCAGCTCATCAACCCCTAGTACCTAATAACTGTGTAAGCAATAAGCAATGCACCATTGCACAAGTGCATGCAGTGCCCAAAGGGGTAAAAGAGGGGGGGGGGGGAAGAATACAATCGCATGGAAATATGGACAGAAATAAAACAGTAGGACAGGGACACACAATACAAATGCAACCAGAGATAACTGTTATCCCTCATCAAATCGATAACCATCAAATAAATAGGGAGCAAAATGATAGATCTCAAGGACCACTACCATGTGTAAATCTACCCACAGAAGCAAGCCCATTTGTTGTTATCTTTGCTGGGGTACCTGAGCTCAGAAGGGGGCAGAGAGAATCCTATATAGAACTCAAAAATAAGATCACAAACTGGTTAAACATCCACAGACCCCTGCAAGGGGGAGAAGGGGGAGAAATTTTACACGTAAGGAGGGTAAACTGGGTGGGTACCAGAAGGAAAGATATAGAAGGGAACTGTATTATTGCCAACTTCAGCAACCCAAATTTAGTGGATTATATATTGGCTAACAACAACAGAAATATAACCAGTACAATAAGGACCATGCCACTAGCGTACTTCTACCCTAGGAAATTGGCCACATATCCCCCAAATTTCCAGCAGATTAGAAGGGGTGGACTTACAGAAGGGCATCGGGCACGTCCCAGGGAGTATGGCACTCAGCCCTTATCATACCAGGGTGGATCACAGTGGACAAACAGATTTAGCCCCTTACAGTCCCTGGACGAGAACGAATGACTAGGGACAGAAGGTGAGGAGAAGGATGAAAAGGGGATAATGTATGATAGGGAAGCTGTAGTCCAAGGAAGTAAAGAAAAGCAAAAACTTGTAGAACACCCACACACCCAAGTTAAAGATGCAGAGAGGGCTAGGATAGAGAGGATAGTTGACCTGACTCTAACTGAGCGGGGCATAACGGTTGGTGAAGAGCGAGTAGGAAAGTTGAACATTATGTCATGGAATATAGCGGGCCTAACCGGAAAATTTGAAAACCCAGACTGGAGGAATCAACTCCAGGGTTTTCACATTCTAGCATTCCAGGAGACATGGGCAGTCAATCCTACACCATACCAAATAGAGGGCTACAAGTGCTTCTTTGTGCCGGCACAAGAAAGTAGAGCAGGAAGAGCCAGAGGAGGGCTGGCACTCTATGTCGACCTAACCCTAGAAGGTAGATGGTCAGTACCAAACTGGACGTCACACACTCTGCAAGTTGTAACGTTCCAGAGTAGAGGGTTGAGGCTACAGCTGTTTAATGTTTATAACCCAGGATCAATAAATGGGAAGAATGCCGCCCTATGTGAGATAGATGAAAGACTCACACAAGAGGCAGGAACAGAGGAAAGGGGGGGGGAAACCGATGATATTATTAATGGGCGACCTTAATTGCCACCTCTGTCCAAATCTGCCCCCGTATCATCAGATTGGGACACCTGCCCACTTAAAGATGGGCCACAATTTGAACATAACCATGAGGGCATAATACTAAATACAATAACAGAAACCCACTCATTAGCACATACCATTGACTTAACAGATCCAGAGGTAGAGGGCACATATGTTCCAACGTTCCTTCACAAAAATAGAATTACAAAGGTTAGAACGAAATGGAGCACGTTTAGTGATCATAACCCCCTAGTTATGGAAATTATACACACTAGTAGGGGGAGTAAGTTTATACAGGGGGACACTATCCTGCAGCCCACAGATCAGGGGAGGAGACTAAGGTGGGCGAAGATAAATTCCCAGGAGTTCTATAAAACATTAATCCAAAAAGGAGGGAAACAGGTTGAAGACTGCTTGGATCCCCTAATAGAAGGACCAGAATTAGTTGCATCATTTGCATCCCTAACAAATCTAGTTGATAAATTACTGGAAGCTAAAGGCCCAAGTAAGGGTCCTAAGCAACCAAGGTGGTTCGATAAGAGTTGTTCTAAAGCTTTGAGGAATCTAAAACTATGCCTCAAAGCTAACCCAAGGGACAAAACAGAAGTGGCACACTGCAGACTAGTCTATAAAACTAAAGTAAAGGAGAGGAAGAACACCTTACAAGCAGAAATATGGGCTGACTTGAGAGAGGCGAGTGAAAACAGGGACTTTGCAGAATTTTGGAGAATTGTAAACAGGCCCTGTTTCCAAGATAACTCCGCCCCGGTGATTAGCCCAATATCCTACCAGAGCAATGGGTCGCTCATTTGTAACAAATCTAAACTAGTAATTCAAGAAGGGGAGTGGGAGGGTACCCGGAGTGCTGAAATAGTCTTCACAGTAGAGGAGATAACAAAGGCTATCCAAGGTTTGACCCCGAATAAAGCCCCTGGCCCAGATGGTACGCCACCAGATCTATATAGAAGCAATATAGACTTATGGGCCCCAATCCTAACCAGGGTTTAAATGCGGCTATTAAATCAGGGCTACCACGCTCCTGGTCGACTGCATTGATCGTACCCATTTTTAAGAAAGGGAGGAGGGATGATCCAAAATGCTATAGGCCGATATCGCTTATTGATGTCTCGGCCAAAATATTAGGTCGTGTGATCTTGAATCGGCTAATGGAGTGGACAGATGAGCACCAAACTATATCTGACATCCAGTACGGGTTTCGAGCCGGCAAATCAACTAGTGACCAGTGTCTGAATCTGTACCTGCTAACTGCCAAATACACAAAAGCCAGCAAGGGTACGGTCTACATGAGATTTATGGACCTGGCTGCGGCCTTTGACAATGTGAACAGGACTAAACTGTGGGCCATGATGTACAAGATAGGCATTGATGTGGGGTTGATAAATATCTTGAAAGAGTTGCACTGGAATACTACCGCCAGGGTCCGTTTTAGCCCAGAGGGGGGGCGTACTGACCCATTTCTATGCTCAGGAGGAGTAAGGCAAGGGTGCATCCTCGCCCCTTTTCTCTTTTCACTGTACATCAATGCCTTAGAGAGTGCCCTCATCTCCCTAGCTGTGGACTGCCCTAAAGTAGGACCGCGTCATAGCCCAGTGCTACTATACGCGGATGACGCGGTCCTGCTTGCTCGAACACCGAGGGCCCTACAACAACTGGTGGATGGATTTGTCAAGTTTATGGCCGACCTAGATTTATCTGTTAATCTAAATAAATCCTTTGTTATGGTGGCTGGCAAATAACCCATAAATAAATGTGTGTTTAAAATAGGGTCACATACCTTGGATAAAGTAAACACTTTTCCCTATCTGGGCCTCCTATTTGATGGTGATAATCAATTTAGCCAACTGATCGAGGAACATTGTACCAAGTTAGTCTCCTCGAATGGCACCATATTAAGTTTTGCTCGGAGGCTGGGGCGATGGTGCCCTGAACAAGTAATGACTTTATATGGTTCAATTAGCACGGTAAAGGCCTTGTATGGCGCGGAGGTGTGGGGCTTCAGGGACTGCAAACAATTACAAGTAGAGGAAGATAAATTTCTTCGCAGAATCCTGAAAATCCCACACTCCACCTCTGCCGAAATTGCTCATGCAGAACTTGGGATGCCATATATCTCAGACTATGTTAAACTGAGGCCAATTATAGCATGGATTAGAATTTGGACCAATCCGGAGGCATCACTGAGTAGGGAAATTGTCTCAGACTGCTTGAAAAGGGATAAAGGGCTACAAATTCTTTGGCTAAAATATGTTAAAGGCTCCTTATTGAATATAGACCAATATCACCTCTTTAGCAACCCATCTTTGATCTCTAGCAGCTGTAAATCAAGGGTGAAAAAGTTGCTTCTAGAAAAATTTGAATCTGCTAGATGTGGTCTTGGTCCTGTAAAGAGATCAATAGCAGCTCATGGCTTAGTGACAAATGGGGTGGGAATGGAGTCCTATCTGTTTCTGATGTATAGCCAGTATGATAGATTTTTAATATGCCGTTTTAGGCTCAATCTGTTACCTAACATTTTAGCCTACCCCGCTGGTTTTACTGTAACGATTGAGCAGAAGGGTGCCTGCGGCTGCGACAATAGGTCTCCGCAGGACACCCTTCATTTTGTACTTTTATGTTCATTTTATAGAAATCCTAGGCGTTTATTTTTGGTTGACATCCTTAGGAAACAGAAATTTCGCGCATTGTTGTTCTTACAGAAAGCCAGTGATACCTATACCTTATGTGCCATTTTAGTTTTTTTAAAGTAGCCGTAAGATTGAGAAATACAAGAAATTAATTAATCTTTGTAAATAACTATTTCTGCCCATGAATTGTGGCCCCTCCTCTCTATACTTTTAATTTGATATTTATCAAAAGTTCAGAAATGTAATTTAATGAAATTTTTATTGTGTAAATGTATTTTTTAGAGGATTTTTTATTCTTCGAAATAAAGATTTACTGAACTGAACTGAATTATGTTTGTAGCGGGTTATGGGTTTATAGGGGAATAGGGTGGGAAGTAATTTAATTACACCGAATTAATAATAATTGTTTTAGGAATTATAAAATCTTTTAAATTATTTGGTAAATAATTTTTATTAATTGGTAATTTATTTTAATTAATTGATAATTATGTTTGTAGCGGGTTATGGTTTTACAGGGGAATAGGGTGGGAAGTAATTTAATTATACTAAATTAATTATTAATTTTTTAGGAATTATAAAATCTTTTACATTAATTGGTAATTAATTTTTATTAATTGGTAATTTATTTTAATTATTTGATTTATGTATAATTATGTTTGTAGCAGGTTATGGGTTTATAGGGGAATAGGGTGGGAAGTAATTTAAATGTAATTAATTAATAATTTATTTTCATTAATTGTTATTGCTAATTATATTATTGTTAATCAATTATTGATTGTGAATTAATTTTCAATATTTGATAATTAATTTTTATTTATTGAGTAATTGATACTTATGTTGAGTGTATTATTTTATTATTGGTGTTTGTTGTGCGTTCATAGGAGAATAGTGTGTTAAGTATTTGATATGTAATTAAGTAGTTATTAAATATATAGTTGGGTATTGATAACTAATTTTTGGGATATTCATTAATAATTTGTAATTATTTTTAAAATATTTATTTTATAAGTACGTTATTTTTAACTTCTACGCTATCCAACACTTTCCCTACTGTTGCACTCTCTGGAGTGGGAATAGTAATTTTTAACACCCTACACTTTCCCTACTGTTGCACTCTCTGGAGTGGGAATAGTAATTTTTACCCCTACGCTATCCAACACTTTCCCTACTGTTGCACTCTCTGGAGTGTGAATAGTAATGTTTACCCCTACGCTATCCAACACTTTCCCTACTGTTGCACTCTCTGGAGTGGGAATAGTAATTTTTACCCCTACGCTATCCAACACTTTCCCTACTGTTGCACTCTCTGGAGTGGGAATAGTAATTGTTACCCCTACGCTATCCAACACTTTCCCTGCTGTTGCACTCTCTGGAGTGGGAATAGTAATTGTTACCCCTACGCTATCCAACACTTTCCCTACTGTTGCACTCTCTGGAGTTGGAATAGTAATTTTTTCCCCTTACGCTATCCAACACTTCCCCTACTGTTGCACTCTCTGGAGTTGGAATAGAAATTTTTACCCTTACGCTATCCAACACTTTCCCTACTGTTGAACTCTTTGGAGTGGGAATAGTAGTTTTTACCCTTACCCTATCCAACACTTTCCCTACTGTTGAACTCTCTGGAGTGGGAATAGTAATTTTTATCCTTACGCTATCCAACACTTTCCCTACTGTTGCACTCTCTGGAGTGGGAATAGTAATTTTTACCCTTACGCTATCCAACACTTTCCCTACTGTTGCACTCACTGGAGTGGGAATAGTAATTTTTACCCCTACGCTATCCAACACTTTCCCTACTGTTGCACTCACTGGAGTGGGAATAGTAATTTTTACCCCTCCGCTATCCAACACTTTCCCTACTGTTACACTCTCTGGAGTGGGAATAGTAATTTTTACCCTAACGCTAACCAACACTTTCCTACTGTTGCACTCTTTGGAGTGGGAATAGTCATTTTTACCCCTACGCTATCCAGCATTTTCCCTACTGTTGCACTCTTTGGAGTGGGAATAGTAATTTTTACCGCTACACTATCCAACATTTTCCTTACTGTTGTTTTTTTGGAGTTGGAATAGTATTTTATTCCCTCTGTTATTTAATATTTTTTGTATTGTTTTAGTTAATGCATTATATAATTAATGTTAAAAATATTAAAAGTAAATTAATTTTTTTAAATGTGTTTTGCATAATTATTTTATTTTTATTTATGTTATTATTTTATGTGTGTAGATGAATTCGTAATTTATACCATTTGTTATTATAAGTTATTACAATAAATATTAAAACTAATTATCAAGTAAGTATATATATATTATATGTATATGTTTAATTAATGTTGTATTAAATGATGTATATTACTTATTAATTTGAAATAATATAAAACAATTTTAACTATGTTTATTTATTTTTAAGTATTTTTTAAAATAATTTTACATCCTGTTTAATTAAAAAAATATATATTTTTTTTAAAACGATATTTATGACATCAATATTATTTCTCGATATTTTAGTACTTACCTTGTTGTAGATAGGATATCGATATTGTTTACATCGATATTATTGCTCCGATATTTTTGTATTTCGATATTTTGAGTTTCTATATTTTGTCATAGATCCCCTGGAGCGACAGATCAGGGAAGACCAGAAATATACTGGGCTGCAGAGACAGAGAATCTCTGTGCGCAGGGTACCTTCTCAGTAGAGTCATGTCCTGTCCTCCTCAGTAGATTCCTGTCTCCCATCAAGACCACTCCCTTGGATAGCCGCTTCTTCAATGAGGGCCACGTTTCGGGCGCTATTTGAAGAAATAAAAACCTTCTAAGGGGCCCACTGATACACCTGGGGGTCGATTCCGATCCGGTAAAATGCGCTCCGAATCGTCGTACGGAGAGTTTTTTCCCCATATGAATCGTACCCGTAGACGTCCCGTACGTACGACGAAGTACGATCCGTACCAGGTGCCAAACTCCGTACGAGTCGTACAGGACTCCGTACGACTCAAATCTCCGTACGAGTCTCACTCGGAACCGGCTGTACGCGACATCACTACGGTTCGCGGCTGGTTTTTACGACCCAGCAAGTACGATTCGTGTCGGGTACGCGCCGTACGACCCTTTTCCTACGGGAGCCGAAAACATTCGTAAACGCAGAGTTCGTGCCGAAACAGGTACGGAATGCCCCCCCCGGGTACGGCACGTACCCCCCATGATCGCAGGGGTACGCGCCGTACCCCTGTGATCATGCGGGGTACGTGCCGTACACCCAGCGTACATGGGGTACGCACCGTACCCCATGTACGGTGGGTGTACGGCACGTACCCCATGTACGCTGGGTGTACGGCACGTACCCCGCATGATCACAGGGGTACGGCACGTACCCCTGCGATCATGGGGGGTACGCGCCGTACGGTGTGTAGGTGATCGTGCGCTTTTCCGTACGAATCGCGTCCGGGTCGGCCGAATGGGATCGGAATCGTCCGGTCGTACGGCGTTCTTACGAGTCGTACGGAAACGGCTCCGGATACGATTCGTACGGACGGGGATTTTACCGGATCGGAATCGACCCCCTGGTCCTTTTAACCAACAAAGAAGAAATTGGCACGGAAGCCGTAATATAAAAACAATGCATTTATTAACCTCACATGAGTGAGACTGCGTCATACGGTACCCTCAGGCCTCTGTATGAGACAGTCTAAGGAGTACAGAGAACAGGGGCCTTATATATGCATAGGTTACATAGTCAGCAGAAAACCAAGGGAAGGTCCTGGCACATACACAAAGAATACTTACTGACTAATATGGCTATACAAAATGTGCTTGCTCAACAAAGTGGGAGGAGAGACATTTCTCCTTACATCAGCAAGAATAGCCTGAAAGTTCTATACTAGGAGCAGGTGCATTCTACCAGCTAGGCCTTTCTGAGCATGTGCAGGGCTCTGGAAGAGGGAGAAAGCACATGGCAGGCACATGGCTAACTAAAATGGCTGCCAAGAACAAAATGGCTTTCAGCTCATGCTAACAGTGATTTCTGCAATCTTTAACAATATGAGGACTAAAAAAAAGAAAAGATAAAAAGGAAGTGCCCAAAATCAAGTTAGGATAAGCACAACTGCTAGAATGTAATAGTCATAATTGTTTTTCTCCATTTTCTTTGTATTATATTCAAACAAACACGTTGCCATCCCAGCATCCACGGACATATAAAGAGAGGTGTAAAGCCACAGTTTTTGAGAAAGGGCGCAAACAATTTTAACAAAGGTTAAGGCAAGTAGAATCTGGAAGGTTAAAAAGTGGGCCCCAATGTCTGGCACCTTTGGTAAATTGTTGTAGTGTTGTTGTCGTAAGTCTTGGTGGTGGCTTGTCATTGAATAGTAGTTCCATTTATATAGCAATGCTTCCTCCTGACAAGGTGCTAAAGCGATTTGGACCCTCCTCTGTGCAAGTGCAAAGGATTGAAGTGTGTGTCTGTTGAATGTAGTGTAGGTACTGTGCATGAGAACCAGAGTTTTGCTTTTATCTTGTTTGTCACTGCAGCAATGCCTGAGCTTGAAGCAAATAGGATTGAGGGATTGGATGTTTAAGTATAAGAGATTTGTCATGCAAGGGGTCATGCCCACTGTCATGCAGATGGCCATGCAAGCGAATCCCTATCATTGATACTACAATCCAGCAATAGTGGTACAGCTACGGTCAGGAGACGTGTGATGTGAGCAGTTTAATTATGTCTCACTTCTAGCGGGGCTCAGTAAATTACACATAGTAATAGTAGGTGCTGGAGCCCAAAGTTTAGCTCACAAGCCCCCGGCCAATGCTTTCAAAGGCTGATGTGACGTATGCTAAGGCAGTGTAGTCTTGATACCACCTTATGTTTCTTTCATCTACCACCAGACACCCCCACCTCTTTATCTCACTCTTGCTGGTTCTTTTTCACCCCTGCTTTCTCCTTTCGACACTGTTTTTCTCCTCCTCCTTCTTTATCCCTTATGTGTATTTCTCTCTCTTGATATGGATCAGAGTCTATTGAGGAAAAATAAGCGCTGGTCCACAAAAATGTTTGCCGGAGAGCCCCACTTGCAAGTGCTACCTACTCAAATTAAGAACTGCTGCCAACCCAGCTGAGGATTGGGACAGGGAGAAATAGTCTACTGTGACTAATATATATTCAACAGATTGTTGTTGCCAGGAGGATTAAAACCATGTTTACTGCTCATATCCAAGACAAACGTTCTTCATAAAAATATGGCAGAAGTAAAACATAGTATTTTTAATTGCTTTTACTACATCTTTGTTACTGTGCTTCTTGCAGCACCTTTACTCTCTCCAGCTGCACCATATACATATTTATTGTTTTATTTCTGCTAGTGAAAGGTGAAAGTTCTCACTTAGAAATGATGTTGACATTAGCCCTTTGTCGCTTCTCAATTAAGTGATCTATGACTATGAATGCTGAAGTGCTGTCTTAGTATTGTACAACTCCAGGGCTGGACTGGCCGTTGCGGGCACCGGGCAATCGGCCCTGTAACAAAATCGGCCGAAAACCGACCCCGGCAAAGAGCTCGGTGGCACCTCCAACCAGGTGGGGGGGGGGGGGGGGGCAGTACTTTTCCGGAGCCGGTTTTGGTTCCCAGTCCGGCCCTGTACAACTTCCTCAGGCCCGAGCGCGTAAACTGCTCAGATTTACACTCCTGTGGGCAGGAGTGTAGAGAGGAGGCCATGGGCCCTGCTCCAGGAGAGGAAAATAGTCCCTTTGACTGCACCTGAAGCACTGATGGTAGCTACGCCCCTTGGGGGTGGGTGTACACAGGTAGACTGCATATCGCTTATGGCTTAGATAAACGAGACACGGTGGCAATGTGCCTTTTTCTGTGCTGCACCAGCTCTGACGGGGTCTGTGCGCTTCTTTTTGGCGTCTTGAGCACATACATTAACTCAAAATAGTTAATGAATGTTTTGCTGACAGGCGAGCTTGAAACACAAAGCAGTAATTACCTCTTTGGGAGTGGCAGATGGCATAAAATCTGTGCCAGGGATTCCACTCTGGCTTGACCCTCCTCCATTTACAGGAGCACAGCGGCTCTTACCTTAGAATGTTTTAAATGTGTATATATTGAGTCACTCATTCAGTTCCCCGTCTTTGTTTACATTCTTCCAGTGCCCTGACAGCGGATCAAAAGATAATATCTACTTAGAGCAGGAATGCCACGATCCTTTGAGTGTTTTCCACTGTAGCATCAGCTTCCATACAGAATCGGGGGAAGTGTATTATCTCTACTCTACTCTGGCATTGCAGGAATGCCTTTTCCTACAAACAGTGGAAGGTGTAAACGGCAGGATGTTGATGCCTGACTCCTGCATAGGATGTGCCTTGCAATGTTTTTTTTGCACGTTTATATAGTGCGAACTTGACCGGAAGGTATTGGAGGGCTGTACATGAGCACATGTTACTTTACAGAAGGATACATTCAGGGGCTTATTTATAAGCCCCTTGCCCCGCCCGTGCGTCACTTTTGATATTGGAAAAAGTGACGCACTGGCAGCGCAAGGGTGTGTAAATAAGCCCCTCATTTTTTTTTCTAGTAGGCACGGGGAGAGTAAGTGATTTGCCCAGAATGACAGGATGTTGGGCCAATGCCAGACTCGAACCTGGCTCCCCAATTCTAAATTCGGCAGCTCTGACTGATAGGCCACATCCTTGACCCTGAAACCATCGCTGTATCCGCCTACCTATCCCCCCCCTATCCCCACCACCACCACCTGATGTTTATCTCTAAATAAGGCCTGGAGATACACATATCACATTTAACCTTCCCTTACCTACCCTGTATACACATAATAAAAGTATAACTGACCTATGGATTTATTCAATCCCTAAAAATCAGAGTGTCACGTGCACTGTTGTAGGACATAAGTACAAGTGAAAGAAATATTATTTACAAATGCACAAAAATGCAAAAGTTCACGAAAGTTGCCATATCCAATCAGGTTTAAGTGAAGAAGTGTGGCTCAATGGTTAGAGCGGCAGACCCTGATGCACAGGTCTAGCCCAGGACCAGGGTTCAATTCCCTGCCTCGGCGGGTCTTGGGCTCAAAATTCCACTGACCTGATAATTCTCGCCTCGGTGCCTATTCCAATCATGGAGTCCCACTCTGCAACTCTGGGCAATAGCTTGCTTAATCTCCAAAACAGCCCCCACAACGCTAAGGATGCCTGGCCTCCACCTTGGGGTGCCCAGGAGTGGACACCTCACAGGGAGAGCCAGGATGGGTTCCACAGCGATTCGTACAAGCGCCTTGAGACCCTTGCAGGTGAGTAGTGCGCTATACAAGTATCAATTTAACTTTCATTGTCCTTTTAGGGTGCTTTCCCTGTCACCTCAGACCATGGGGAGTGTTTGCTACAGCACGTGATTTGATTAGAAGGTTCTCACAAAATGAATTGCAGGTGACACACATGAAACAAAATTATTATTATTGTTATTAGTGTCACGATAAATAAATGGTGTTCTGTAGAAATCAATGTTTTGTGCAAATTTAGCTCCTACGTGAAATTGAACTATTCTGTTAATGTTTTAAGCCCAAAACATTTGTAAAGAGCCTAGATACAGGATAATGTGATAAATATTATAGAGTATTTTTCAACAGGTATAAACGAAGTAAATTAATCAAACATTGTGCTTGAAAAAAAAATGGACTTATGTTTCTAAAGATATATGAGTTGTTGGTATGTAAGATGTGTTGTGATGACATGCAATAAAGATTATTTACACCCCCCAAAAAATATATAAGTTGAATCACTGGTCTGTTTGGAATGTGGCCAGACAACCAATGACAGAGGTGATTGACAGTTTGGGCTGTACTGTTCTTATTGGAGCAGGACCAAGGCTGATTTGAATATGTCTGGGTAGAATCTGAAGAGGCATAGTGGGCAAAAAACAATGGGATGGGATGCAGCCCGGGTAATTAGCAGTGACTGAGATTAATTCAAGCATTTGGCACATATTCTTATTTTTTACTTCAGAGGAACCAAAAGGCGCCCCTGAAGTCAATGTAACTCACAGCGAGTATGCAAGAAATCAATAAAGTCAGAATTAACATCATTTTAGTTTCAAGTAACAGCAGGTCTGATTTGCCTAATGTTAAAACTCAAAGGAAAAGGTATTGACTAAGAACAAAGTTAATTCTTGGGCTATATTATAAACTTTTTTTCACTTGCAAAGCCTGCGGCGCACTAAATTGCAGGATTCACGAGTCCAAAAAACCAATTGCAGTGTGCCAATGACACATTTCAATCTCCAATTGACTTTGTGATTCAGAATATCCACACTGCAAGCCCTGACAAATCAAGGAACAGGGGAAGAACAGAGTTTCATCCTATCCTTGTAACTCAGATATGAATCGGTGGTTTGTAATAGCTTCTGCTGCTGCAAATCTTAACTGGTTACAGAACTTTTGAGACAGGTAGAACTCATTCTGAAAGTGGAAGCTTTCCAAGAGGGAAATCTTCCACTATACAAATGTCAGCTTCACGCATTGGGGACCCGCTGCATATGCTGCATACGCTCTCAGCTGTCTTTTCACATCTTCGAAATTTTGCCAACTTGCTGTCACTTTAAAGGACTGTGAAGGAAATTCAACTTTTCTTCATGGTCACCCCCGATGTTTTGCTTTATTATTGACCCTATATTTCTGCTGGTTTGAGAACTACGGACCTCATCTTCCAGGTTATTTTGTGGTCGTAAAGACTCAGATTCACAAAATCGCAGCCATTGTGACCGCAAAATAGCTTTTGGGTATGTTCCGAACTCAAATTGCGATTTGGTAACTTGTTACCGAATCGCAAAATAGGTTTGTGATTCCCTACTGATTTACAAATTGAAAGGGGTGTGTTTAGGACGTCCCTTCCAATTTGCATATGGTATGTACTAATGGTTGTCAACCGCGATTGCGGTCGCGAATCATTGATAGGCCACCGACTTCTCAAAAGATGTGGCAACCCATTCACAAACAGGAAGAGGTCCCTTAGAGACCCCTTCTCCTTTGTGAATTTTGAAAAAAACATTTTTAGGAGTAGTCAGTGTTTCCTGGGATCACTGCTTAGTTGTAAAAAATGTTTCAAAACTTTTCCTTTCTGTTTAAATGCATGCCGTTTTCATTTAAAGCAATCATAGACATTGTGGTCTGCTGACTCCCAGCAGGCCACCATACCTGTGATGGTAGTGAGTTGTAGTGGGCCACAAGTTACAAACAAACTCATTCATATTGATGAAGTAGGTCAAATTGCGACTTTTTATGAAACCAATGCAATCTTTGAAAGTCAGTGCTAACCCGGAGTAAAGTGCTAATGCCCCCCCTTAAACATGGTCAGATTGGTGTTCTATTAATTAGCATATTTAATGTGCCTATAAGTCTCTGGTATATGGTACAAGGTGTACTCAGGGTCTGAAAGTTAAATGCCACTAGTGGACTGCAGCACCTATTGTGCCATCCAATACAGTGACAGTGTAAAACATGGCTTGAGGCCTACATTGTGTATCCTGACTGTAGCAGTACAGAAAATGAAATTTACCCTGTCAAAATAAACCCTTTTGATTGGTCAAAAGCTCTCTTTTAAATCTTAATAAATAACCCTATGTAGGCCTTGTCGTCCACAAGGCCAGATGCATGGTATTTAAAAGTAGGAAATGTAGAACTTTAATGTTAACATGTCCTCACAGGGACTAGCCCCCAAAAGCTATTTTTCACTGTAGCAGGCCTAGCTGTCCTGTGTAGAAAACAGAAATTACAGATTAAAATGTGTATACTGTATCTCAGAATTTGGACCAGCTAGAAAGCTAATTAAACAAATATTTTTAATAGCTATTAAAAATCCAATTGCTGGACGAAGTTGGATTTGTAATAAGTATTAAGGAGAAGTAACTTTTAGGAAGTTACCTTTTCCTTGCCTGAAGTTCCTGGAGGTTACATTTGCCGTCTCATACCTGACAATCAGTAACTAGCATTTGGAGAAGCGTAAAAAAAGTTGGAATTGCCTGCCTAGAGCAAACAATAAGCTGCCCTGATTTGGCAGAGAAGATTCCTCCTAACCTCCCAAAATACGCAGTGTGGGTCTGTGACCATCGATTCTCACATTATACTGTCATCTCCTGGTTGAATGTTAAATCCTGATTGAGAGGTTTGCTGGGTTCACATACAACAGTTTTGGGGCACTTGAAAGGAAGGGAAACAGGATGCCAATACAATTCATGTGTATTCACCGTCTGGTTACTGGTATACCCTGCTTTGTTTTGCCAGACTTCCTTCTCTGGGTTTAATGGAGGTAATGTGGCTGCTTCAAAATGGATTTTGGTATTACTATTGTCACTAGGATTATCATAGTACACTCCCCACGTACAGTTCACAAAGACCAAGCTGAGTGTAGCTGAAGATGTTTGCCATTACGGAAATGCCCAATGTGGATAGGGCTGACCCCAGGAACATTTACGCCATTAGCTTGGGCATGCCTAGGTGTCATTCCCACTCACTATATCATGCCAGGGATATATGTGGCATCGCCAGGCACCACCTTTAGAACACTTCCTGGACCTGAGGAAGAACAGAAGAGGACTGGACCTGCTGTTTGTAACCTGAGAGGAGTCCTGGAGGACTGAAACTGCCCCCTCTTGTACCCAGGACTCCAAGAGTCAATAGGCGGATCTCCTGTTAAAGCTAAAGAGACCCAGCAAGCTACAAGAGGCATTTCCTGCAACTGCCCAGGTGACTAGTTGCAACTGTGTCTGGATTTAAACCTGCTGCTGACCTCTGCCTGACACTATGTGAGTCTTTAATTTCCTCCCCTGAGGTCCTCCATTTGAGTCCTCTCTCTTGGAGAGGGGGTTATTCAGCGGTTTCTATTGCTCTATACCAACAGAGTGTCTCTGGTGGTGATGGGCAGTGAAAAGTGACATCTAATTCTACCAATTTAAATTAGGTGGGAAAATTAGAGGTTTTCCACTATCATGGAGGATCCCTTACTATCATGGATACAGTGTAAACAGACTAACCTCTCTAGCCTTAAAAGACCTAGTTTCTTCACTGGCCCAACTTCCATCAAGGAGGTTAAGAGGTCGGTATAGGAAAAAACAATTCTGGCGGGGCGGTCCAGGGATCGGAAATTGGCTTTATTCACTTCGGACTCCTTTAGAAATATGCAGTTATTCAAACGTACTCTGGGATTGAACCATATTGAGAGCGGGTTAACAACCCTTGGGAGAGATCACGCCTTACTAGATTTCGCCTGGTTCCATTAGATGGAAATTGTGTTTTCCTCTAGGTTAGTATGATATTTCCACCATCTGTTGTTGTCCTTGCGATGAATCATCTGATCAAACTATACTGCACTCTCTGTTTATCTGTAGGTCTTATTGAGCTTTATCTAAGGGCCTGCTTATCCCAGCGATTCAAAAAGCAATGACTAAAAACTGTTGAGCTGCGTTTTTTTACCTAAAGGCATTTTGCTCTCAGGATATATGTCTCAGAATTGGATTCTTTTTAAAATCAGTTGTAAAACTATGTAACTCCCTGATCTCTTAATGTGAGTTTTTAACACATTTTATATTTTTCTGATATTATTTGTTTTATTTATGAATGGTGATTTTTAACCTCAATGCTACTGTCTTATTTTTCTGATTATTATCTTTGTAGGTGATTTTATGGCCATTTTGGTCACCCTCTGGGAGAGGGTGTGGCCTAACAGCTAGAGCTATCAGCATTGAAGCTGGGGTACCGGGTTCGAGTCTCGACAGGGACACTCCATATCCTGTGATTCTGGGCAAATCACGTAATCTCCCCTTACCTACCAAAAATGAATGTGTCTATCTGTAATGCAACTAGTGCTCATGTAAAGTGCTCTGATACCTTCGGGTCGAGTTTGCGCTGCATAGAACTCCCCCCCAAAAAAATCTTAATTGATTGATTGAGGTCTGCCTCTGATAGCCCCATCTCCACATGGCCATCAGAGAGGTTTAATAACAGCGGAGACGGAGTAGCCTCTGCCTTGATTAAACTTAAGGTCCAACAACTTTTATATTTGTCAGGCCAGGAGGACCATTTTCTTAGCTTTAAGTATACTCTGTTGTCATTGAGGTAGAGTATGCAAACCACCAAGATATAAATCAGTCCCTAAATAAGAAAGTAAAATCTTTGACCAGGATGAACCTAGTTGGTGTGTCCACCCCACTATCCTTTGTGGTTATCATCAAACTGCACTTCGGTCCTGGTCTACCACAACTATTGACTATCATTTGGACTTTATGCTTCTTCACACTATTTCTACTTACTCATTCTTAAAACATTAAAAATTCATATCTCTGGTTTTCTCTATTGGATTTTTGTCATTTTGGTGTCATTTTGTTTATACATGTTTACTCTAGTGTTCTAGTTTAATTTAGGATTTTCATTCTTTTGCATTTCAACAGTATATCTGTTTTGGTCCTGCATAAATACTCTGTGGTCTGCTTCATGCCATAGCTACCTGGGGGTTGGGCTAAGGTTAATTTCATGACTTTGAAGGGTCACCTTGACAAGGATTGTGATTATTGATTGTGGTGGGCAGTCACCCATCCCAAATAATAATCCAATTTCTTACAGACTGGGACTGTAATCGCAGCATTTTGTGAATTCAGGAATGATGGTCTGCTGTTCTTCTAATTCCTTAATTCCTTCTTTAATAACTATTCAGAAAAGTTCACTGAGGAAATTTACCTCATTCATTTTCATAAGGCAGCACTTGTACAAATCCAACATAGTGCAAAATAAAGGATTCATTCACATTGCAGTGCTGCGTAAACACAGGGTCCAGTTTGGATCCTGAAGTTTAGTTAAGAAATCCGGACCATAGTTAGATAATGTCATAGTTACATAAAAAAGATGTAATTTACAGATCAAAATTACATAATTCCAGAACTTAACGATAAAGTCCTTGTAAAGGTGAGAACAAACAATTCAGATGCTGAAAAGATGGTTCAGAGCTTTAAGTGATTCAGGCAACAACTGTCTTTTTTGAGCAGACACTAGTTAACAGAATCATTTAAATAAGAAAACATTCACACTTTGGCTTTCAATAATAATCATAGTCTCACAATTTCACTGACAACAAAACTGGAGAGGAATAGCAAGAAACTAGATAATTTACAGAGGCCACAAATGAGCCAAACATTCAACACATTATTGAGATGAACCAAGATGGCTAACAGCCTCCTTTTACAACCTGAAACACAAGAAGGCAATATTCAAAAGTCGCGGGGGCCCTGAAAATTAGCTAGTATCACCACAGTGAATGGGTGTAACTTCATAGGGGATGTTTATTAAATATTAGGACATGGAGCAGCATCTGATGTGCTGCAGGCATGGCCCAATCTAAGGGCAGACCCAGCCCAGCCAAAGGTGTCTTCACTCAATTGCAGAAGGCAGAATAACAGACCTTACGTTTTTTGCAGACGGAAGCACTAGCAACTGGACAGTTGATGTGAGACCTTGGGTTGGATTTAGCCACCCACTGTAGTGAAGATATAGAAGAGACTACCACTGCTGCAATGAATTTAGTGGCCTGTGTTGGTGTGCAATGGTGTGAGCCTGACTGGGATAGAGGGGGCAACCGTAGTCTGATTCTTAGTAAGGTCTGCAGCACTTCAAGTGAGTGTTAGGCCCTCTAAGTGACCAAAATCACTTCACCAACCTGGTCCCGGTGAACATTTTCAAAGAATTTTCAATCCAGTTCTGCCCCATTGGGCATAGTTAGTGATCCTTTGATTTTGACACGAAGAGTTCCCAGACTGCCTTAAAAATGGTCAAGTCAGTCCTCTTTTAAAGAACCCCACAGGCGATGTAGTTCATCTGAAAAATGTCCATCCTTTGTCATGTCTCCCCTTTCTTTTGAAAAGGTGCTAAAAAGTTGTGTTGCATCATAACTTACTCAGTAGAAGTCAATCAATGATATTATTGATGAGCATAAGGCAGTTTTCAGACAAGACCACAGCACATAAGATACCTTGCTCCAAGTTGTTGACAGTTCACAGCCTTCAGATTCTTGACACTGGTAATGTCGGCCTACCTATGCTCTTTGACTTAAACATGCATTCAGTATTGGGAATTATTCCTTGTGAATCAGATTTCTTCAAAACAATAATGGATTGGCTGTGTAGTTCTCAAATGGTTTGATTTGTACCTCTCAAACTGATCGCAACAGATCAGAATTGATAATTGCCTCTTCAGCCCGGTTGTGAATTGAAGGTGGGTGTCCTATAGGGTTTTATTTTTGCTGCTAATGTTTTTAATATAACCTTATAGAGTCCTTCTGGAGAACTCAGTGTCCCAATATCATCAGTGCACAGATATGTCTCAAGATCTCCTTCATCAATGATGTTGCCCAAATATTCACTAGTAGTGGAGGACTTAATGACTACTGAACATTTGAAACTTAAATGTGAATTTCTAATTATCTCATCCACACAATCAACTTTACATGGAAAATCATGAATTGACACCTATGGGATCCTTGATTGCAAGCCGGAGATCATTAATAATGTAGAATCTGTAGGATCACTCTTGATAATAAACTCAAACTACATACGCAAATTAATTTTGTAGCGTATTTCCAACTACACCTTCTGTGGGGAATTTGTCAGTTCATCCCAGAATCTGATCTCAAGACCTTGAACCAAACTCTTATGCTGTCAATGATCAAGGCCGGACTGGCCGTTGTGGGTATCAGGTGTTTCCCTAGGAGGCTGGAAAGATGGGGGCTGCTTTTGTTACTGAGGGCCACTTTTGTAGCAGTGCAGCAGTTTTAAAAGAACAGCAGTGTTTCTTGTTTATCCAACAGTTTTCAGGCAGTAATAAAAGTGCCAAGATACTTCTGGTAATTAATGTACCTGAAGGAGAGATATCAAAGTTTTGTCGGGTGTCAGTTGTGGCTCATCTAAGGTAGTGCAGAGGGTTGATATGTACTATGCAGATCACAGAACAATATTTTATGTGCATACCTCGGTGTATTACTGCTTTTGTCACAGAGATCCTTTTGTTACTGTACAGTTCATTAGTTAAAATAGTAATCTAGGTTACATAAATCGTTTTTTTCCCTTGTCTTTCATTATTCTAATTCTGCTAAAAATGGTTTGTTTGAGTAGAAATAAATTCTTATTAGTAAAGTCAACCCTAACCACTGTCACCTAAATCCAGAGTTTGTGCTTCCCCAGACCAAGGACTCTTAAATAATGCCTACCAGTATGAATGACATGTGAATCCTACACATTGTAGTCCCCTTTGTCTTATGTAACATTTTCTATACACTGATTTACACATATATGATTCATTGTTTCTGTATGTGTGTGTGATGTAAAATGTTCTGACACCTTACACTGGTATGAGAGGTGATATAAAAGCAAATGAAATCCATGTGACAGAGGGGCTCTGGAGAGATGAAACCGCCACTATGGTGGTCGTATTGCCCATGTTTTGTATTGCGGCAGGTGCTGCGCTCTGCAGCTCACGCCGCAATACAAAACAATTCAGAAAAGGGGGTGGTGATGAACAGAGTGCCTGAATTAAGCAGACCACTCTTACCCAGTCCAAAGATCAGGGCTTGATCCATCACCGTTTTGTAGCTCACTGCACCATCCCAGCTCAGAACTTGGCTATATGCAAATTAGTCTGTTCCTGTCCCAGTGCATGATGGGAACAGGGCAAACCAAACTACCAAGCCAATTCTTATACTGGGAAGGAAACAAGCTTCCGGGGACCGGTTTCTGCCATTTCAGGCGTCGTCGGCCCGGCTTGCTTGAATCCTGATGGTGCAATGAGCAAGGGACTCACATCTGAGTATACCCTTCCACGCTTATGGTGGACAAAATGATTCAGAAAAGGGGGTGGTGATGAACAGAGTGCCTGAATTAAGCAGACCACTCTTACCCAGTCCAAAGATCAGGGCTTGATCCATCACCGTTTTTTAGCTCACTGCACCATCCCAGCTCAGAACTTGGCTATATGCAAATTAGTCTGTTCCTGTCCCAGTGCATGATGGGAACAGGGCAAACCAAACTACCAAGCCAATTCTTATACTGGGAAGGAAACAAGCTTCCGGGGACCGGTTTCTGCCATTTCAGGCGTCGTCGGCCCGGTTTGCTTGAATCCTGATGGTGCAATGAGCAAGGGACTCACATCTGAGTATACCCTTCCACGCTTATGGTGGACAAAATGATTCAGAAAAGGGGGTGGTGATGAACAGAGTGCCTGAATTAAGCAGACCACTCTTACCCAGTCCAAAGATCAGGGCTTGATCCATCACCGTTTTTTAGCTCACTGCACCATCCCAGCTCAGAACTTGGCTATATGCAAATTAGTCTGTTCCTGTCCCAGTGCATGATGGGAACAGAGCAAACCAAACTACCAAGCCAATTCTTATACTGGGAAGGAAACAAGCTTCCGGGGACCGGTTTCTGCCATTTCAGGCGTCGTCGGCTGGGCTTGCTTGAATCCTGATGGTGCAATGAGCAAGGGACTCACATCTGAGTATACCCTTCCACGCTTATGGTGGACAAAATGATTCAGAAAAGGGGGTGGTGATGAACAGAGTGCCTGAATTAAGCAGACCACTCGTACCCAGTCCAAAGATCAGGGCTTGATCCATCACCGTTTTTTAGCTCACTGCACCATCCCAGCTCAGAACTTGGCTATATGCAAATTAGTCTGTTCCTGTCCCAGTGCATGATGGGAACAGGGCAAACCAAACTACCAAGCCAATTCTTATACTGGGAAGGAAACAAGCTTCCGGGGACCGGTTTCTGCCATTTCAGGCGTCGTCGGCCCGGCTTGCTTGAATCCTGATGGTGCAATGAGCAAGGGACTCACATCTGAGTATACCCTTCCACGCTTATGGTGGACAAAATGATTCAGAAAAGGGGGTGGTGATGAACAGAGTGCCTGAATTAAGCAGACCACTCTTACCCAGTCCAAAGATCAGGGCTTGATCCATCACCGTTTTTTTGCTCACTGCACCATCCCAGCTCAGAACTTGGCTATATGCAAATTAGTCTGTTCCTGTCCCAGTGCATGATGGGAACAGGGCAAACCAAACTACCAAGCCAATTCTTATACTGGGAAGGAAACAAGCTTCCGGGGACCGGTTTCTGCCATTTCAGGCGTCGTCGGCCCGGCTTGCTTGAATCCTGATGGTGCAATGAGCAAGGGACTCACATCTGAGTATACCCTTCCACGCTTATGGTGGACAAAATGATTCAGAAAAGGGGGTGGTGATGAACAGAGTGCCTGAATTAAGCAGACCACTCTTACCCAGTCCAAAGATCAGGGCTTGATCCATCACCGTTTTTTGTCTCACTGCACCATCTCAGCTCAGAACTTGGCTATATGCAAATTAGTCTGTTCCTGTCCCAGTGCATGATGGGAACAGGGCAAACCAAACTACCAAGCCAATTCTTATACTGGGAAGGAAACAAGCTTCCGGGGACCGGTTTCTGCCATTTCAGGCGTCGTCGGCCCGGCTTGCTTGAATCCTGATGGTGCAATGAGCAAGGGACTCAGATCTGAGTATACCCTTCCACGCTTATGGTGGACAAAATGATTCAGAAAAGGGGGTGGTGATGAACAGAGTGCCTGAATTAAGCAGACCACTCTTACCCAGTCCAAAGATCAGGGCTTGATCCATCACCGTTTTTACGCAATACAAAACAGACACCCCAAACATATCCCTGCACTATGGCAGGCACCAAGCGGTGCCTACCACATTTTGCAGGGATTTGATGGGGGGCATAACAACCAAAGTCAAGGGTAAGGGGGGCCCGCTACGGGCCTTTCCTGAAAAGTCTGGCGGAAAGGGACATTGTAATCTCTACTGCAGTGACTGGCAGGCATTGCCAGCATGGTAGGGACTACAAGCCCCTCCATCGCATCGGCGGGCTCAAGAAGCCTGTGGGAAGCATGGCGGTCGGATTTCTCACCGCCATCACCCACTCCTGCCATTGTAATATGGGGTGTGGTAAACATGTCTCGGATGGCGGTCTCCCTGCCATCATAATCAGGCCCTAAGTGATTTGCTCATATCGCACCAGTACTAAAGACTCTTCATTGATATTTTTTGGTGTCCTCATCACGTTTACACCTTTGATGCCCATTCTGGACTCACTGGCCTGCATTTTTGTAGTAAAGTACACTTTTGCAGTAACTTACACTTTGGTAGTAAATCCCTACCTGTAAAAGTTGTTATGGGATGGTGTTGTAGTACCTGTGGTTGGCCATGTGTGTAGTACTGCATCATTATTTCCACCAACAGAGTCAAATACAGCCACACCTCGGAACTCACCTGGTCCGATCACTCTGTTGTTCACTTCACCATCAACGGAGTCCCATGCACCAACTCCAGTCAATACAGAAGCCCCTTCCGCAGCTGGACAAAGGTCAGACAGCACCAATGGACTGACCTCAGCAGCTCCCAGCCTGATGTCTCCACCAGCCTGGATCAAACAGTATAGAATTAATAAGCCTGGGTCACCAGAGTGGCTGACCAAGTCGCCCCACCAGACCTACCGAAACACACAGATACCACCAAAAAAGCCTGATGGTACACCCCAGAAATCACCACGAAGATGCAAACAGCTGGAAAGAAAATGGCGCTCCAGCAGAAACAACATCAACCGAGCCACCCTCAAAACCCCCTCAACCGCTACCACCACCAACTCAAAGTCATGAAAAAGGAGGCACTGAAACTCTGCATTGAGGCCAGTACCAAGCAGACCTAGGAATTCTTCACCATCATCAGAGAGTTCACCCGCACCCCCCAGCCACCGAAAACTCGATCCCCACCACACAGGATCTCTGCGATGCCCTGGCAGACCACTTCAATAACAAGATCGCCACCATATATAAAAACTTTGATTCCCAATCCACCGACCTTCTCAGCATTCCCACTCCTACAAATACTGCCGGCGGCCACCTCCCCACCTCATGGGAACAACGTAGCACACCGGAAAACACCATCTTAATGAAATCCCTCCACTCCGGATCACAAACCAACCCATGCCCCCACTGACTATTCAACCTCAGGACCACATTTCCAGATGCATGGAAAAATGCAGAAGTCAGACCCTCCTCAAGAAACCCTCTGCAAACCTCCTTGATCTCCAGAACTACTACCCCATCTCACTTCTCCTGTTTCTCGACAAAATCCTGGAGAAGGCCATTAACCTTCAACTCATTGAATACTTGGAGAGAAGCAACCTATTCCACACCTCCCAATCAGGTTTCAGAACCAACCACAGCACTGAGGCAGTACTGATCGCCACAAGGGATGACATTTGCACACACCTTGACAGATGAGAATTGGCCACCCTGATCCTTCTATACCTTCGACACAGTCTCCCACCACACACTCATCGGCCGACTACACCTGATCGAAATCAAAGACGACGCTCTCATATGGATGGAATCGCTCCTCACAGGGCGCACCCGGAGAGTTCACCGCCCTCACTTCACATCACAGCCCAAGTACACCATCTGCGACATTCCTCAAGGTTCATCCCTCTACCCTCTTCAACATCTACAAGATGCAGATCGCAGACATCGTTAGAGCCCATGACAACATCATTTCCTCGCCAATGACACCCACCTCGTCCTCTCACTATCTGCAGGACCCCACCACGACAAAAGCCAACTATCACAACTGCTTGAGGAGCGTTTCAGCCTAGCTGAAGGACAACTGACTAAAATTCAACACATAAAAGACTGAAGTGTTGATCTTCGGCAGATTCACCACTCTCACCTGGTGGCTGTCGGAACTTTTTTCCTGCAGCCACGCTGAAAAACCATGCCCACAACCTCTGTATCATGCTGGACGGTGTCTCTCCATGAAACGACAGACCAACACCATCTCATCAGCCTGCTTCCTCAAACTGTACATGCTCTGCAGATTCTTCAAGTGGCTAACCATCAACACCAGAAAAACAGTGACACAGGCCTGCATCACCAGCCGGCTCTACTTTGGCAACGTACTTTATGCAGGCACCACCAATGAACTCATGGGAAGACTTCAGACAATCCAGAACACAGCAGCCAGACTGATCCTCAACCTGCCCAAAAGAACCCACATCACCCAGCATCTGAGAGACCTCTACTGACTCTCTATCCAGAAAATCAACAATTAATATTTTTTTAGTGTTGTTCGAAGCAATGAAGAAGGGCAGTCTGTATTGGCACTTGTATTTATTGCGCCAGCCGACACGTGTTTCATTGGAGTGGGGTACACTCCAAAACCTCAGGGCTAGATCCACAATGGATAAGGTGGGTAATCCCCCACGACTGGTGATAATTCCAACCCAGTCAGGGTGTCGGTAGATTGGTCAGATGAAACGGCCAGATGGATAGCGACGCGAGTGTCAGTGGTAAGCTCGATCAGGAACCGCTGCCTCGGTGGGCACTCTGGTCCCGAGTAATGTCTGGTTCCAAGTCCCGCTACTCGTCCCGGCGTCCCTCGACTTGGAACCAGACATTACTCGGGACCAGAGTGCCCACCGAGGCAGCGGTTCCTGATCGAGCTTACCACTGACACTCGCGTCGCTATCCATCTGGCCGTTTCATCTGACCAATCTACCGACACCCTGACTGGGTTGGAATTATCACCAGTCGTGGGGATTACCCACCTTATCCATTGTGGATCTAGCCCTGAGGATTTGGAGTGTACCCCACTCAAATGAAACACGTGTCGGCTGGCGCAATAAATACAAGTGCCAATTCAGACTGCCCTTCTTCATTGCTTCGAACAACACTAAAAAAATATTAATTGTTGATATTAAGAATGTGTGTGCACAGGTTTTGTTTTCTCAAATTATAAGTGCATGCTTTGCTGTACAACGTCGAGGGGTTAGTTAGGGTCACCCCTTTCCTAGTTGCACCACATCAAATAAATAAGTACGACAAACCTACCCAAGTATATAGTGGAGCACAAATTTATCCCTTAAACTAAGTGCCCTGTCCATGGTTTAAAGTCTCTATCCAGAAAAGATGGCAAATTAAGCTCCTGACCCTGGCCTACAAAGCCCTTCACTACCAAGGACCTTAATAGAGGAACCACCGCCTGAACTTTCACCTGCCACCCAGAAACCTCTGCTCTGCTTAACTCGCCTTCGCCCAGACACCACACATCCATCGAAGCCGCAACAAAGTGTGCTTCTTCTCCCACCTCGCCGCCAAATCCTGAAACGCTCTCCCCCTCCATCTCCAAACCGCACCATCTCTGACAGATGTCAGGAAAGGACTCAAGAACTGCCTGTTCAACTGTACACCCGCCGCACAATGCCTGGATACCCTCACGGGTGATAAGCAGTGCTTTACAAAACTGATTGATTGATTGATTGATTGATCAGTCTCAATCCAAACAAATGCAGTGCTCAAGGGCATCAATTTACAGTTATCCTTACTCCGAAAAACCTCCAACTCACATCACTCAAAAAAAAAACCTGGAACTGATGAGATATTTGATAATAGGAAGACTAAAATATAGTAAATAGTAAAAAATATAAATGGCACCTCATTAGATACATGCCTTCTAATACCCATCATGATGTAAAAACTGCAATTTTATATTTCTCTTTGGAGACATCCAAGTGTTGCTACCTTGCACAAGACAGCATAACCAAATTTATCAGGGTTTAGGGCTTTATTAGAAACACTGATAGAAGCTTTGAGCAATAAATATTAGTTTACTGAAGTTGGAGAGAGACAAAGAGAACTGTGATAAGAAAAAATAACTAATAGCATCAAGCTGCATTTAATTTCAATACTATCCGCTCTGCACCACCAGGACAGGTCCAACGGTGCTTGCAGCCATAAGCAAAATTAAAATGTGAGCCCCTGACCCTGTCCATGCCCCCAGCATAGTGCAATCACTGGCTGTTTGCAAGGTCAACATGTTGACCTCTACTCGTGAAGCCTTAGGGGTCTGACTAGCTTCACCTTGCAAATGGCAAAATGGGTGTGGTGCACTTACACAAACTCAAATTAAAGGAAATAGCATAGACTCACAGAGCTAGAAAATCAGCATTTTCTACAATCTAGAACGGGTTGCTTCCCGACTTAGTTTAATTATTCAGCCTATTTAAACAGCATAAAGTGCAAAAGAAAGTTTTTTATTGGTGTTGCATAGACACAGTCCCAGCTGCCTTACAGTCACGGGTAACAACAAATCATAAGTAAACATACATGCATAGGCACATGTACAGGTGGATTTAGGGACAGTCCTATTCATCCATTGGGCTGTTTACCAGTCAGTCACAATTTGATTCCACCCACCCAGACATATATCTTGGGGTAATGGATCAACTTTCCAGTCATTCGTTCTCTTGCACTGTGACAGCATTTTTTCTAATCATGTCACATCTGCCTAAAAATAAAGGTACTTCAGTGCCAGGGTTGGTGCACCTATACTTTACTTTGCCATTTCTGTTTTATTTCCATTTTTTATCTTTTTTTGTTATTTTAGTTCGTATTGTTTTTTGGCTTTAACTCCAGGCTACTGTAATGTAAACTCAGTAGTTCCAGTAATAACCATTAAAGCTAAAATGGATTTCTAGTACACCTGTCTGCTAGGAAAAGTAGTACTGCTCTATTAATATCTGGTAGTTAAGTTTGTATTGCAAGTATATGACTGCCACGCTTAGGCATCGACTGTTCTTGGTTTTTTTAATATGTGTAGCACACGTTTAGAATAAAACGTGAGAAGCTTGCCAATTCCAGAGATATTCGGTTGGCCAGTGCTTGTTTTCAATGTGGTGTCGCCTGCTTTCGGTTAAAAAAATGAGGCACGCGAGTTTTTCGAAAATTCGTGAGTCTGACTTTGCTAGCGCCATCTTTACTTGCACATCGCTTGAGTAGCAAAGCTGTGTCGTCAAAAACTATGCCACATTGAAAGAGAGCTGAATTTTATGCATGTTAAATGCATTCTATTTTTTTTTTTTTTTTGCAGAACCTGCCTGGCAGGTGCAGAACAGGTTCTGCTTTGGCAAGTGCCAGCAACTCCGCCAGGTGCAAGCAAGGCGTGGCAGCAGGGAGACACACACAGTGACGCTAGCACAAGTATTTGGTTTCACTGAAGTTGGACACGTCTAGCGATACAACCGCGCGAGAGGTGTTTTTCCCCCCTTCTGGCTTGGTTTTCATGCACTTTGATATTACAAGTGTCCTTGGCTCAGGGAATTTTATCTTTAAAATAAACTTGTTTGTGACTCCCTCGCATCTGGTTGAGAAACAATTTTGACTAATGAAAATGTGTTAAACACTTGTAATTGAAGTCCAAGCCAAAAAAACAGTACTTGGTTTCACAAAAGAATGCATATATTTACAATTAATAAATGCAAAGTTCAAAACATAGATGTTATCCGGTCATTTTGATTTCTCTCGATACTAATGAATAGGAGGGCTACTAACACAGCGATCTCAAGCGGGTCTCTTGCAGCACGGACACGTTCACTCAGTCTATCGCGCTGCATTCTGGTACTTAAAGTTTTATATTTCCACTGCGCATGCGGGACTTTGAGTAAGAGACTGCACAGCGGTGTGTGTTCTACTGTCTTATATTGTATTGGTATTTGCAGGGCTCGAGTCGGGGTACGGCGTCCCTCCACCTATTTTACCGGGAGCTCGATAACTGGAGCAAATGGAGCCACACATTCACTCTTTGGCCTCTCTGGGGCGAGATGGGAGCTCATTTAGAATACTGCTCACGCGCTGGCTTCTTTCTCTGATGCAGTCGCATCTAATGGGTGAGCGAGGGGAAGCAATGATTCTGATTGTGCAAGCCACCTTTTGTGACGTTACTTCCTTTTGTGACGTCAGCGTCCCCCCACTTCTTTTTTTAGGACTTGTGCCCTGGGTATTTGTATACCGCTTTCCTACCCTCCGTGAAGCCCAACGGGCTATGTAAATTGTCAGGTGAGTATCTTTCCATTAATATCCACAAATCAGGGTTTGTAAAGTGCGGCTACTCACCCTTGACGGTCTCAAGGCGCGGGGGAGGGTGCAGGGGATCACTTCCCTTTTATATAGTGCTTTGCATCCTTACTGTTGTTCAGCTCCACTGGAATTGTGCAGCAAAAGAGCACCAAATGATGTGGCCGGATTGATTTGATTAATGAATCGATCTATTTGGCCTTTGAAAGTAAGATTAAAAGAACATGTTGAAGCTATCAAAAAGGCAGACAAAAGACCTCCACTTAATCAGCATTTTCGGAAAAATCATAAACAGGAAGAATTGAAAAAGAAATTGGCCTTAGGCATAGACTATATATACGGATCCGCAATGTGAATAGCAGGATGGGAGTCACCGACATGCGGGCTGATGCTTCAGGTTAGCGGTCCCCCGCGAGCAGTCAATGCTGCAGTGGGAAGATATGGGCTGGCAGCGACTTGTGCTGATTTTCAATGTGAGCGGCACGGTCTCTGTACAGATGGTACCAACTGCGGTCGCGAGGAGCCCAAAAGCTTGATTTCAGCACCCATGAGCCACACCAAGGGTCCAGGACCTGAGAGGCACCACTCGGGGGTCAGGAACCTGCTGCAGCGGGGTCCAGGCGCTGTTTGGGGAGCCTTTTATGTCCCGAAGGCTAAGATCAGGAGGCCAGCAGACTAACCCTTGGCGTCACTCTGGAGTCCTGGGTTCAAGATAAAGTTGCAGGTCCAGTTCTTTCCCAGGCATCAGGTCAGCATATCAGGACACCTGTTCCTTTAGAGCAGTAGTTCAGCCGAGTTTCAGTTTTTGTTGCTGCACAGCAGTCTTTCTTCCTGGCAGAGTAGCTACATGTCCAGAAGTGTACTTACGTGATGGTGTCAGAGGTCCAGTATTTTATACCCACTTTGGCCTAGATTCAAGATAGCCTGGCTGATGAGGGTTATGAACCCGAAACCGGTCCCAGGATGCTTGTTTCCGGTCCAGGGAAGACATGGCTTGGCAGTTCGGGCTGGACTGTTCCCTCGAGGCACAGGGTCAGACTGATTTGCATATGGCCATGTCTGAACTGGGGTGGTGGAGTGAGCTAAAGAATAATGATGGATTAAACCCAGATCAGTTGACTGGGGGTGATTTGCTCAAACGCTCCGTCCATCATCCCCTTTGGTATCGCATTGTGAGTAATGGAGAGAGACCAGAAAAGCACCATATCTACTAAGGTATGTTGCACTTCTGCTCTCCCTCTAGGACAGTGTGTGCTGCCTAGCGCTAACGCAGGCCCCTCATGACCTTGCTGCAAGGGTGCCCCTGTTAGTAACAGGATTATGTTTGTGCAGGAAGGGTTAACTTCTTGCACAAAAGCAAATCTTTCAAGGCATTTTTTCGTTTTCTATGTGTGATGCAGACTGGGATGTGGCTCAGAGTAATTACCAGTGAATAAGATTAATTCAACGTTCCATCCACTTTTTTGTATAGTTTTTAGCCTGCAAAACAGTCCAATTCGCTACCCAGGGTTTCTAACTTCCTCAAATTATCAGGGGAGTCGAGAGGTCTCAGATGCAAAAACATTCTTCTACTGGAAACCCCAGGCTTTGAAGCTGCTCATCCCGAGCATCAGTCCTTCTCAGGAGTGGCTACTCAGCTGTGAAACTCTCTTCCGATGACCTCAGGAGTAAACCCACCCTCTTGTCATGCAGTCAACATCAAAAGAGTTATCTTTTCGGTCTGTATCTAACACAAAGGCTCTAAATGTGAATCTCCTATCTGCAAACCAGCTGCACTCCTTGTGTCCTCCCTTCCCTGGACCCCTGAGGGGCTCTCTTCTCCTATTCTTCCTCTAATTATGTCATTGCATCGGTCTCCCTCCTCCTCTCATTGGTCCATTCTCCTAATTAATCCCCTCTGCTCTCCCAGTGCACATTTTAAGCTCCCCTCACCCTAAGCCACCTGTTTCAACATTCATACCAGTCTCTGTACTTCAATGTAGGACGCTATTGTCATCATTCTTATTATATTGTAAAGCGCCTTCATACTTCACAGTGCCTATGCGCTATGCAAACCCGCTAGTAAATAAAGAAATAAATAAGGAAATGAACATATGATATGATTTGAATTGTCATTTTCCACACACATTACATTTGTTTTTCTACAACTCATTTTATAGTTTTATTATTCAACTGAAAATAATATATCCCCTTATTCCCATATAGCTGCAACACACTTCTAATTTTTCCCAGGAAACTTGAAGGCTTACATCTGAACAACAGCAGCGACAGTGATGGCTGGTCAAATTATCAACTTCAGACACGGGCATCTTTTGAAAAAGGCTTCAATTTCCATTTTGAAAATTGGCTAAATAAAAAGTCAACTAGTTTCCCAAACCCAAGATACTATTCTTGCAGTTGTCTCCGAGGCCGCGTGCTCTTACAAGCTAGCGTCACGTTTCCATCCTCGGACGTGAGCAGACAGGCCTTGTCTGCTTCTGATGACCGGCGAAAAAGAGAGAAAGGCCTGGAGCGACTTGCAGTGTTTACACATATGCTAGCCACATACTGCTGCGTTCACCACAGAAGACGTGCAGTGATCGACTCAAGTCTTTTTCTTCAGATGTCACTCCGCCCATCCGGAGGGCAAGCATCTGAAGTTGTGTTTTTGTCTCTAATCTGTTTGATTATGATCTACTTTCTAAAAATAACATAATTCAAAATATTCCTATTCTTTCTGTCCTCAGTCTGTCCTCCAATTTAAGAAAAGTAAATGATCCATTCGCGCAGTGGCGGCTCCACCGCTATGGCGGAGGAGCGTCGCCCCATTACTTTCAAGCAGTTCGAGACGAGGAAACATAACATGATAATAACTGTTATGTTTCCTTTGCTCTGGGCTGCTCTGCTCACAGAGCAGATCAGGGGTGGCGTGGTTTACCCTCTCAAGTGGGCAATAACTGGTTGGTCGGCCCTCTCGGGCCACCCAAAGCAGTCATGCGCACTTCCCTGTTCTCAATGCAGGCTGCATTACAGACTGGATGGAGAACATGCCCAACCTACAGCCCCTGCTGAGCGCCATGTCACTGCGCTCAGACCAATCACAACACTGCACTGCAGTGTTGTGATTGGCTTAGGGGAGGGAGCCTCGCTTTGGATTTTTATTTTTGAAAATTACAAAAAATTAAAAACAATGCATTGTCAGGAACCACCTTGAAAGCGGTTCCTCTGAAGCATAAATGTAATTTCTAAGCTTGGAAGTTGGGACCTCTGCCATGCTGACAAAGTAAAATACTCAATCGCTCTGACCAGTGGTGGTCGGTGGTGGGAGTAGCTGCCGGCGATGACGTGGCGAGGGGGAGGGGCAGGGGCAGGGTGGTGGATAGTAATCTATGGATTACAGGTAAGTAAACATATAAATGCATTGAAAAAAATTGTTGCGCACACGGCCTCCCCAAATGCGATGCATTGCACGCAACGAAATTCGTTTTATTTATTTATATGTTTACTTACCTGTAATCCTCCATAATCCATAGATTACTAACCCCCACCCTGCCCCACCCCTCCCCACATCACCGCCCGGCAGCTACTCCCACCACCGAGCACTACTGGCTCTGACGAAGGATAGCCCAACCGACCAACCATAAATCAAGCCCTTTGTCTGTCCTCTATGGGTGCTGTGAATTTCAAATCAGGCATGAGTGGGCTCAGTTAGATATTTTTCACTTTATTCTCTTTTTACTTTTTATTCACCTCAAATTCTCCACTACATTCTGTCTCCATCATTTCCTTTTGCCTTGTATATCATAATGTCATTATTATTTGATATTTACTAACTTGTTCCTTTCCATCTTTCTTCATGTAGGTGTATCTCTCGCACTCTCTCTGTGTCATTCCCTTTTAACCCCTTCATCCCCAGGCCTTTCCATTTTCTCTAATTCCTCCACCCATCCATTCTCCTTCACTTCTTCCTTTTTCACAAGTGCCCTTTTCCTTTCTCCCAACCATTGTCCTAGTTTCTTACAAGCTATTACTCCTTATTAGCTGCCTTTTATTTCCTGCATCAAAGATATAGGCTTCTCATTTAGAAATTATATTCCTTATATATAATAGGGGTAGACTTACAAACATTTGAATGCAGCACAGCAAGGCAACTGGCTGCGCTCTGTTCCGTGAAAGGGAGACAGTAGAAGTGCACCTTATCTACTAACATGTGGTGCGCTTCTTCTATCCCCGAGCACTGAGACATTCGTGGCAGCCTAGCACCGATGCTGGCACCCATGGCCATTGTACAAGGGTGCCAGCATTACACACAGGATTGTATGTGTAAAGGAAGGAATACATCCTTCACAAAAACAATCCGTAGATGCATTTTCCTCTTTCTATGTGCGCTGCAGAATGCAACACACACACAAAGACGAAGTAACAAGGACAAAAAAGATAAGTCTCCTTGTTACACCTCGGGCGCAATCCCAGGTTTACTGGCTTTAGTAACTCTGGGATTTGATCAAAATCCCTGGGTGGATGTATGGGAACGCCCATACTCCACCCATGGGACACCTCCTTAACCCTTGATAATACAAGGCAGTGATATGCGTTGTCTTGCATTACTCTGGATTTACTAACCCATCCAGTGAAACGCAGGTGTGTAGCTTGGTAAATCCCATTTAAGGACTTGCGTTGTCTCATCAAACTAAAAGTAGGTAAATTACATGCTGGATTGGTGAATACATACACTCCCTTGAACAAGTGTATTCCAATATAAAGCCTTAGAATTACACTCGTTGTGGAGTTAAGTTGTTAGATGTTTATTTCAATTATGGGCACATAGGCAACAGTATGTCACATGACAACTTTTTAAAAGGCAATTACAAGTATTACAGGATAACAACATGGTCTTAATAGAAGAATAAACAACAATGACGCTACGCTAGGAGCTTTGTTGGGGGCATTGTGCGGCAGGCGAGGACTCCAGGTCCCAGCAACCAACTGGGACCCGACAGCAGCCTCCTACCAGCCCCTCCCATCACCGGCGGATATATAACTACTTGCGACACCCGCTTCGCGCAACGTGTGCGGGCACGCGCCGGGCAAAGCCCGGGCCAAGGGCGGGCCCGTCTGCACCCGTCCACGCCAGAACGCGGCAGGGCTGGAACACCTTATTGACTCCTTGTTTAACAGGACTATCAGTTGATATTGAATATTGATCAAATGGACTCAGTCGAAATAGTAGGTGTTACCAACAAGTTATAGTGATTGTGTGAGTGACCGTTGTTGGGTTGTTTCAATCTATGTAGTAATTGCATTGAAGCCTGGTGCCTACCCAACTGCTTTTGGTATTAGTATTGCGTCCTGCAACTCATATATATATATATTTTTTATTCACATTTTTAATTTTTAAGTCATATGAATGAGGCCTTAGTGGAGATCTGTATTGGTGTTGTTCTGATGTTATATTAATATTTTTGATATTCATGCCCCTGAGTAGCAGGTAGTTTATCCATTAGGTCTAGTGTTAGGGGGCTCTATTTAGGCCTTACTGTGGCAATACGTGTGGAAATGTCAAAACGCAAATTACAGAAAACATCCAAAAACAAGGATAGCCACGGTTCTACCATTAATGATTATTTGGTCAAGGCAGTCAGTGCAATCAATGTTGAAATTAATAGGACAGAACGGCGCCTTTCCCTCGGGGCAGGTCACAGTCTAGAGAATACATTGGTCCTGGAGGCAGATGCTATCCCGAATAATACACAACAATCCACCCCTATATGGCTGACTAAGAGTCTTCTATCCATCCTCAGGATGTATCCTTGCTAGATGAACATCGCCAATCACCACCCCTTAGTGGGCCCCAACCCCGAAAAGGAAAAGGAACTGTAAGAAAGATCAGATTAAACCAGGGAATATAGGCAAATCTAAAAAAGGGCCCTTGTCTCAAGATCAAAATAAGGCCTCCGAGAAAACCTGTGCCCCTAATTTGATGCCTGATGAACAAGTTAATTTTATTTTATCAATAATAACCCAAAAAATGGAATCAATGATTAAACCATTGGTTGATAAGATAGACAATTTAAGTGCGGAGGTTACGAAGTTGCGTAATATCCTGAAAGATGTAAATGGACCATTCAGGAATAAGGTAACTGACTCCCAAGGTGAGGGTAAACTTAAACAAACTCAAAAGCCAGAGCTAGCCAAAAAAACAACTAGTGCTATAGCTAAACCAAACATCCTAAATAGGGGTGCTGGCGAGTCAGGGTCCAGTAACCGAATATCTATGGTCCCCAGGGATATTGAAAATTCGACCAGTAGTAAAGATATACACAGGGCCACAGAGTAGCTCTTTACGACCTGATAGAGGGGATATAGTTGGAAACAAGAATCCTACTCAAGCCTGAATAAACCCAAGTGAACGGTAGAGCAGGTAGAGACAACAATTAATTTGCCGCCTGAATGCAGCCCATATGTGGCAGTTATGGTCAATGCACCTCCGTTTGGGGCGGAACAAAAAGAAAGCCATGGCACCCTGAAAAATAAGGTGGTGCATTGGCTGCACCAATACTGCGATTTCCCTGTGGGCCATGCTGACCAGATCCTCCTAACAAGAAGAGTGAAGTGGATAGGTCCCTCCAGAAAGATATTGCAAGGGGACTGTATCATCATCAATTTTAAGAACCCGTCCTGGGCACAAATGTCCCTTGAAAGAGCAGCCTATAGTTCGCATACAGAACGTATTGCCTCGCTCTATCCCCTTGGTTACTTTTATAGACACCTTGGTAATGCATTACCAGGGGGTAGGAATTTTCAATTAAGTAGATCTAACTTAGCAGTTAATCCAGAATTCCACCCTGCCCTCCCTATATCGAACAGATTCCATGCTCTAAGTACATTAGATTGTAATGATTGACTGGACCCAGTATGTCAAGAAGGGGGGGGAGATGATCCTAGGCCTTTGGAAATAGTTATGCCATCTAGGTACCGGTACTCCAAAGTCCCTGATGTTTTTACTAAGTTCAATAGGCCACTAAATACTAATGTAGCGTCTGTACATAAAGGAGAGTCAGTATCGATAGGGAAGGGGGCTAAAGCGGAAGTGAGCAATGTGCTTGGATCAGTAGCAAACTCACCTACTAGAGTTTTATCAGAAGATCGTAGGGAGGTTGTTAGCAATGTTATCACTAGTGTACGGCCCAGCCCAGGAACTAACCCCCCAGTATCCCATCAAGGGGGAGGTTATTCCATTGTTACCTGGAATATTGCTGGACCAGCGAATAAGATCAACTTGCTGGGATGGAAGGAATTTATCTGCTCACACGATATAGTGTGTTTGCAAGAAACATGGAGTACTGTAGATGTCCATTTCGAGGGGTATACCACATATAATCTGCCTGCAATACCATCCCCTTCTGGTAGAGCTAAGGGAGGCTTGTTAATTCTATTGAAAAATAATCTACCAGTGAAAGTTAAGAAAAGTATTAATGTAGGGTACCTCTCACAGTTACTTTGGATACATCATAGGGATGGCCGGGATGTATTACTGATTAATTTTTATAATAATATATTTAACTCCACCCGCCATAGCATAGTTACAGAACTGAGACAGGAACTAGAAAAAGTGGCAAACTTGGATATTACCAATTTGAATGTTGTTTGGCTAGGTGATTTTTATGTTTCTATTTGTCCACTGTCGATAACAAAAGTCTGTGGGTTCCAAAATGTTGAAGGTAATGATTATCTACATTTCCCCCATACCATTTATGGTAACACCTTAAATGCAGTCTTGATAGAATTTGATTGGGATATTCTGCAATGTGCAAAATATGGGAATGGGCAGGTGGTTCCAACTTTCACAGGAAGGTCAGCCCAGAGCAGTATTGACCATGGAATCGTCTCTGCTAATATCGTGAACTCATGTACCACTCCACAGATTGCTGATCTGTTAATGAGTGACCACAATCCAATCATAATGAGACTGAACCTATGGGGGGATAAGATAGGTGAATTGTGTACTGTTGTGAATAACATTGCCCCGTCACGCCCTAATGGTACTAGAATCAAATGGAAGGGAGCCAACTCAGGTGAATTATCTAAAACAATTGTACAGGCCTGTGGTAATGAAATAACAGATAGTTTAATTGCCAGGACCGAACCAACTAAGATCTTGATCAACTTTGTTACGGTTAACGAATCTATTTCTAAACTTTTTACTTTGGCCTCACCCAGGAAACAAAAACAGGTAAGGGGTTGGTTTGACCATTCCTGCACTGCCTCCTTGAATAGCTTGAAAATAGCACTATCGAGCAAACCAAGGGACAGTGCAGTAGTTCACGCCCTTAGAATTGAATATAATTCCAACTTAAAACGTCGGAAGAAGGTGCTGCAACAGGAGGCATGGGATAACCTTACCCTTCCTGCAGCAACCTCTAACAATAAATTGTTCTGGGACACGGTGAATTCCAAACTTCCTAAAAATGAATCCGTGCCAGAACTTATGGCTCATGTGAGTTGCGAAGAATGGGTGGACCATGTCTCCAGCATTTTTAACCCTAGTCATACACCATTGCTAGAACTAACAACCCTATGCAATTGGCCTATTATCCAGTTAGATATTACTTTGGATGAAGTAATTATAGGCATAAGCAATAGCAAGGGGGGGAAAGCACCAGGTGCCGATTGTGTCCCCATTGATGTATATAAATCTATTCCAGATATATAGGGCCTATACTTACCAGTGGTTTTAATGCTGCAGTAACTGAGGGTTGCCCCTCCTCATGGGGGGGAATCATCCCTATTTATAAAAAGGGAGATAAATCGGAAGCAAAAAACGATCAACCCATTTCCCTATTTGACTCCTCAGTTAAAATAATGAGTAGAGTCATTTCATTCATTTCAAATACTTTATTCGGTTTTTCATGTTAAAAACCATAAAAGCAATGTTACAATATAAATATAAAACTTTGATAAAATAGATGTTTTGAACAAATTTCCCATAGATTTTATACAATTCATTTCAAATATAAAAGTATAAAATACAATGTTAAAATATAGCTTAAAAGGGTCATCACTCTTCTCGCCTATTTCGAATTTTTAGAGCTGATTTAAGGAACCCAACCAGATATAAAGTGCTTTCAGGTTTTGCCATTTGTAAGTAGCACAGAGTCGGGTGGACCTGTTTAAAATTTAAAATTTAATTTAATCTTTTTAGTATGGGCTTCAGGTAGAACCTGCGGGGAACGTCATAAAGTGGGCAGATAAATAAAAAGTGTACCACATCCTGGGGTGACAGGTTGTCGCAGCCGCATGAGGGTAACACTTGACCTCTATGAGACCCCCTGGGAACGGCTAGTAATAAGTGATAGTAATCCAGCCGGAACCTTGTTAGTAGGAACCGCTTGTGGCTTGTTATAGGCCATGATAAGTAGGGCTCCATTAGTGGGATAGTTTTAGGTATAGCAAATTTGCGTATGCTTGGTTTTCTCAAATCTGCCTCTTCACGTTCCAGGTTTTTCCTAAAAGAAAAACTTCTTTTAACAAGCTCTACATCGGCCTTTACAATTGTACTTGGTTTAGAAAACAGGTCTGGGCGCCCCAGTTTGGTGAAGCATCCCTTTAAATATTTAAGCCAGGGGACATTAAGCGCATGATCTTGGGAAAGCACTTCACTTAACAACTGGTGGTTAGGACCAAATCTTTGTTCAGCCAGCACTTAAGCCAAAACAGTAGAGGCCGTAATGATAAGGTGTCACCAATAAAAGGTGTTCCTGTTTCTTCGTGGACTATTAGTTTGGCTGTTCCCTTTGAAAGTCCCAGTAGTTGCTTCAGGAAATTGTTTTCAGCCACCTCGATGCTTTTTACTGGAACATAACCCCATAGTTCACTCCCATAGCTGCCTAGTGCCACACTCTTTGCCTGGTACATCTTCAATAGGGCAGTTACTGGGCATTTTAGACGCAAAATTAAATATGGCTGCATTAGCCCGTATTAATTCTCCTCTTTTCCGCTATACCAGTGCGGCCCAATTTAAATGGTCGTCGAACAAGACACACAGATAAGAGAAGGTTGTGGATAGAGGTACCTTCACATCATTGACCATGAATGGGTACTGTTTCTTCGGGCGCACTCCTACCTGCATAATAAATGATTTAGTATTGTTAATGGCGAGATCTCGATCAGCCATAAACCCCTGAAAGGCATTCAATAGGGTCTGCAGGCCCTTCGGAGTTCTTGCCAGGAGGACAGCATCGTCTGCATATAGCAAGACGGGCAAGCCCCTGCGCCCGACATAGGGAAAATCGGCACCTGTTTTTACTAGAAACGCATCCAACTCATTAATATATAAATTAAAAAGAAAAGGGGCCAGGATGCAGCCCTGCCGCACGCCTCTCTCAACAGGGAAATCTCTTGATACCCTAAGATCTTGTGAGTATCTAATATTTGCTCTGGTGTCCCTATGGAGGTCCCTTAAAAACGAGACCAAGGCAGGTTCCACCCCCATGGCGCCCATTAGATCCCACAGTCTCCCCCGGTTTACACAATCAAACGCGGAGGAGAGATCCATGAACGCCATGTAGATGGTCCCTTGTCGCTTCATGGTATACTTCCACAGTATCATATATAAATTTAAGGATTGTGCTAATGTCGAATGTCCCGGGCGGAACCCATATTGAATGGCTGAGATAATCCCATTCTCCTCAGCCCATGATGACAATCTATGCAGGGCCACTCCTCCCACAACCTTAACTATCGAGTCAATCAGGGAGATCGGCCTACAACAGGTGGTACTGTTGCGATCTCCCTTCTTGAACACTGGGACATTTGTAGAGGTACCCATGACCTGGGACAACCAAAAGATGCCGCTGCATTTAGTACCGCTGTCAGAACCGGCGCCCATAATGCCATGTTTGATTTAAAAAGGTCCGGTGGTATGGCGTCAGGGCCTGGAGCTTTCTTGCTCGTTAATCCAGCTATTCCTCTCTCAATTTCACCTAGAGTGAAGTGTGGTGATATTACATCCAGCCCTTCCTGGTGCAGGTCTGTCTGTAATGTGTTGGCCCTAAATATAGACCTAAAATGCTGTACCCAGTCATTCTCTGTGATGTTAGTTCCTAAATCAGGATCCCTCCCTGTGTCAAACAGTGGTCTGTTAACAATACCCCAGAATTTCTCACTGTTCGATTTGGTGCTGGGATCCAAGAGATCCTTCCAGTAGATTCTTATTGTTAAGATTGGAGGAGTGGGTCTCGGATAATAATATTTTGTCCCAGTCCCAATATGGTTTTAGAAAAGGCTTAGGTACGTTAGAACAGAGTATTAATTTGGAGCTTTAATAGGGAAATATACCAAAGCTAAACAGGGTCTGCTTTTTTTAATGTTTTGTAGATTCAAGCAGCGCATTTGACTTGGTGGACCATGGTGTTTTATGGCCTGTTTTACTTAACCTTGGTGCACCTAACCCCATTATTTATTTTTTAGCTAGGTTGTACGAAAATGTAACAACTAAAGTACGGTACGGCCAACAGGGAGAAAGTACCCCTAATTTTAATGTTAAACGTGGCATCTGCCAAGGTTGTGTGTTAGCCCCATTGCTTTTTACTTTATTTATTAACGAAGTTGATGCGGCCCTTAAATCGATCCGGGCGGATTCCCCTTTAGTGGACGGCAAGGAAGCACCAGTCTTGCTTTATGCAGACAATGCTGTGCTTTATCAAGAACACCGGTTGGCCTTCAAAAGTTAATTGATGGGTTTGCTGCCTTTATTAACAAGAGGAAGTTGTTGATAAATAAGACCAAAACATTTACAATGGTAGGCAGCCCGAAATATAAATGTTTGAAACCATTCTCCATCGAAGGTAACAAAGTACAAAATGTGGATATCTTTTGTTACTTAGGTATTTCCTTTTCATCAGATGGGGAATGGAATTATGAGAGGTCACACGCTCAGGCTAAACTGAGAAAGAGCATAAAAGGTGTTTTTAAATTTGCCATCAATTTGGGGGACCGCCGTATAAAAGATATGATTGATATCTATAAAGCCAGATGCACATCGGTCGCACTTTATGGGGCGGGGCTTTGGGGTTACCAATCTTGTGGGAATCTACAATACCAATACCTTTTTAAAGAAGCTTTTATGTCTCCCAGCTTCAGCATCCACAGAACTTATCCATTGTGAAGTTGGTCTTAAATATTTGATGGACTTAATCGCCATGAGACCTCTACAGCTATGGAGATCCATTTGGTTAAAGGAGGAGACCGTTTTTACTAAGGCCATTATTAACGATTGTTTGAGTTTGGATAACGGCATAAAGATACCCTGGCTTAGCTATCTAATCTAAACCTATGGGGACTTATTTGACAGATCTATTTCTGGTAATCTTAACGATTTACCAATCCTGTCAAAACAGGAGTTGAAAAGAACTTTTATGTCCCATAGGATTGAACAGAGGATGGAAATAGTCAGGAAACAGACCACGTACCAGCTTTACCATATGTACATTGATACGACGGGTTTTCAAGGGTATCTTTCCTTTGTTACTAGATCTTCCCATTGCTATACATTGACTAGAGTGAGGTTAGGCCTAGTGCATCATCTGGTTGCGGTTCCTATTATGAAAAATCACCCAACCTCCTCATGCCCCTGCGATGGGATTACAAAGCAGAGTACTTTGTACTTCCTACTCTTATGTGACTTGTTTTTGTCTTTTAGAATTGCGTTCCTTAAACCACTTTAAAAAAAATATGAGGCCAAAACCATTAATGCTGCTATGACCCTATTATTTGCACTTGAAGAACCTGAAATCTGTTTTTTTACAGCTATATTTATCCTGAGTTCAATTAAGGCTAGGAAGAGCATGTCGTTTTAATGTAATTATTAATCCCCATAATGTCAGAGGTGAACAGGATGTTTAAAGCACTTTGCACTTTTTATACTGTTTCTGTAATTTGGTTTCTATCAACGTGACCTTATTTCTTTTATAACGGGTCAGTTGTTACATTAGGATTGAGCCCGTTATGTATTAGTTTTTATTGTTAAAAGTGTAAATTTACAATGTGTCTATTGTTTACATAGCGATTATGCTCTGACCCCCTAAAGCTGCTATGGGTAATCTGCTAATTGTTTACCCCAGGCTCTACGCCAAAATATAAGCACTTTATATTGAACTTTAGGAAGTTTTGTGCTCTAGGTCCCTTTTACTGAAGTTTTGCTATGGGTAAACTGCTATTTGTTTACCCCAGGTTCTATGCCAAAATGTAAGCACTTTATATTGAAGTTTTGCCAAATTGTTTAATGTCTACTGCATCTAAAGCTGCTAAGTGTTTATTGTTTACATCAGGCTTCATGCCAAACTTATGCACTTTATATTGAACTTTTGAATGTTTTGTGCTTTAGGTCCTTTTTTTAATGAGATTTTGTCAAGTTGTCTAATGTTTATTGTATTAAGCAAGAGTAGTGCCATAATGTATGATCTTTAACGAAATCAGATTTGCACGCTTTTTAAATGGATGTTGTTCTTAATGAACTGTTATTAACTTGTTATGTATAACTTGTGTGCTTTTATGGTTGTTTGTCCCAACCGAATAAAGCTTATTTTGAATTGAATTGAATAAACAACAATCATGATGCTAACGCTGCTAATTCACCCTGTTTAGAATGGATACAGGCAGTAAAAATAAGACTTGCCCGGATTTGCAGCTGAACACCCACAGTAAGACCAAAACCTGAAGTTTATTTATACAGATATCAAGTATTTAATTCAGCTGTCTGATTTACACTCTTCAGACACTGGCAATCTCACTTTCCTCTCTTCCTCCAATTCACTTCAATAGATAGTCACTCCTCGCTGTTGAAGTCCATCTCAATGAGGACCGCCCCCTCTGTTGTAATGAATGATACTGGCCATCCTAGACACCAGTTAGAAGAAGCAGGACCCCACTAAGTCCATGAGTAAAATTTGGCCAAAGATCTTGCTCAAAAGCACAACCTTGGAACTCTCCCAGAAATCCTTGCTGCTGATGGATACATAAGCCTGAAGAAAGGTACCCTCAAAAGTGACTTCCCGTTACATAGACAGGCCAAAAACATGGTGCCAAACAATCCGCATAATAGTCTGTTTTATCAAAGGTGTGTCAGATTCGATGCCACATTCGTTTCCATTTATGAAAGAATTATCATTATCAACAATTAAAATAACAGACTCTCATGATCCAGGTCAATGGAAAAGACATGACAGCTTTTGAAGGAATATTTTGTGAACTTTAAAGGGTCAGTTACTGAGAGCCTCATGTAAGAAGCCCTACCGGCACTATTGTGCCACCATAACGGTACTTTTTTGACGTTCCGGTGGTGCAATATGCCACTGGCATTTTATAAGGCCATGGCTTTTTGACCCTGCCCCAGATTTCTGAGAAATAGAAAGTCTGAGGCAGTGTCACAAACTTACACCTCCCCTGAAGGGAGGTGTGATGTCGCACCCTTGACGACATGGTCGCGACTAGCAGGGTAGGCCTGCACTAGAGGGCGGGCGCAAGAGTGGTTCCCCCTCGGACTGGACCAGATAGAATGGTCCCAGTCACATGACCAAAGTTTAATAAAGTAAACTGCCACGGACGTGACGTCAGTAGATGCTCGGACGTGTCAGTAGTTGCATCAGCATACCTGGCTCTGTGTGGTGTCTTCACAGGCTGCGGAGTCCCCTTGCCTTCACGATCAGCGGTAAGGTTGCTCCGCTGATATAACATGAGGCACAATAGAGAGAAATATCTTTATTTCTCCTCGTTTTTCATCTTTCTATGTGTGCTGCATTCTGCAACACACATAGATAGAGGAAAACCCTCTTGTGATTGTTTTTGAGCAGGAAGTTTTCCCTTCCTGCACAAAAATGATCATCCCCGCAACGCAGGCACCCTTGCACCATGGTTCAAAGGTGCCTTCGTTGATGCATGGCAGCCCATTGTGCACCGGTTCCGTGGAAATGGTCAGGAATGCGCATTCCCGCCCTTTTCTTTTGCTGTAGGGCAGTGTAGCAGCAAGTTCCGCATCCCTACCTTACGGCAAAAAACTCATAAAAGAGGCCCTGAATCTTTTAAGCACTTGAACCATACGTCTGTCTGGTAGTGCCAAAGTGAATGCCCTTTGACCTCAAGATTCTAATATTCGGTGACTACCAGCCGACATCATCATCTGTTTACTCACCCACCCATACAGCAACAGTGACATCACTTATCTAGAACTAGCTCCCCTCGGAGACATATGTACACAACAAACCACATTGCATCCTCCCCCATCAAACGTCCACATATGGTTCCAGCGTTCTCTTTGAAAACGGTGCTGCAACCCTCCCCCCAACTCCAGCAACATTCTAACAGGCTGCATAATTGCAATAGATCATGGATTTATAGCCCTCACAATATAATGGGCCTTCTCACCATCTAGTCAGCCCAAAACCATGTCCAGGGTACACACAGCTTAAAGCCCAAAATCAGTTGCCGCTTGGTGGACCAAACTGAAACTTTGCTCAGTAGCAATTTAATTAGGTTTCTAAATGACCGCTTTCAACATGTCTCAAATGTATCTACCAGAACAGACATGCAAAGAATGCAGGATCAATATGGCGCTACATCTCATCGGTGACACATTGCCTACAGTTTTTGAACTTCTAAACATCATAATTTCGATGTATAGCTGTCCTCTGTACAATCAATTCAAATACACCACTCATCTTAGCAGTGCTGTGTCCCCCACTGGGATGAACTTCCTCCTTCTTGGATGTTTTCCCAGAATAGATCATGCGGCGATAGATGTTGACCAAGAAAATGATGACTGTATGATTTCAGCTTATGGGTTGGCAGGCCAGACTCAAGAAGCCACTGCTTCAGAAACATGCAGGTGCAGCTGTCATCAAGGCAATTAATGGCCAGACCCCACTGCTGGACGCACACAGGAGCTCATGTTCGCACACAATTTAGATACATCTAACTGTCATCACATGCACAGTCCTGTACAGATCACTCCCTCATCTCCTGTACCTCTCAAACTTGCTTTACTGCCTTATCCTCAGGGAGAGCTAAATTATGTTTATGATGCCTTATAAGAACATGCCGTGGTTCCAGTGGAGAAAATAGAACAACAATTTAAATAATACACATGCCCAATGGCGATATGTTTATAAGGGACCAAGTAATGTCTGTGGACCAAATGAACTCTCTGCACAGTTTGATCATCTGACTTATTTTTTTATATATGATGATAAATGCACACCAAAATAGTATAAGTCACTTCCTTAAATTCAAAAAGCGGAATACTTTGTGCGGTGTATCCCCAAGTGTCCTCTCTGATACCTTTGAGCAGGTAGGGCATTCTTAGATCTTTTGATAGCACAGTGGGAGCTTCTAAGATCCATCTCTGACGTAGATGTTACTCCACTGCCTTCTAAGGTTGCAGATGGTTCACTGCTTCTCAGCCAAGTTTGTAGATTTGAAGCCTGATTTTTTGCTTCCTGGTTCTAAGTAGCGCCTTCTTGAATGGTGTGGTTGAAATGTTAATATAGAGGTTGCATGTGTCTACAAAAATTGTATTGATGGACCAGCACGTAGCTTCAAACTCCTCCGCTGGCATGTTCTTATAAGTCATTTCTGAATACAGGGGAACACTACTCACAGAGAACCAGGGTAATAGTGTTATATAGGAAAACAGTGGTTCCAATGGAGAAAATAGAACAGCAATTTAAATAATACACATGCCCAATGGTGATACGTTTATAAGGGACCGAGTAATGTCTGTGGACCAAATGAACTCTCTTCACAGTTTGATCATCTGACTTTTTTTTATATATGATGATAAATGCACACCAAAATAGTATAAGTCACCTCCTTAAATTCAAAAAGCGGTATACTTTGTGCGATGTATCCCCAGGTGAAACATGGAACCATCAGTGAATATATACAGTGAACAGTTTTGTTAAACACAGAAGGTTTCCATAAGTACAGGAAATGACCATTCAATTATACATAGTGTAGGAGAGTAGGGTCTGCAATCCTATGATCACCCAGATTTTTGCTTTTTGCTGCACTGGTTTACGACTTTCCCTGGCTGTGGGCCTGCTAATCAGACCCACAGCCTAGCTGTTCTCTCTATCCAAATTGTACTCAGGTACTGAATTGGCACTGGGCCCTCTCCAAGTCCCTGTACCCAGGGCTGAGGTGTACCCAGAAGTCTCCCAGGGGCTGAAGCATGTATTATGCCACCCCTGGGCTGACTAACTAAACTGACACAACTGGCTGCACGACAGCTGGGGCAAGGTGGTGTACTCACCCTTTGCTTTAGATATAGTATACCTATATCTAACCCTAAAATGGACACACAGATCTCCTATCAGTCACTCCTATGGCAGGCCTTAACAATCCTGAAGGCAGAGTGCTTGGAATCGTGTGAGATGGTGCTCTGGCATGAGCTGAGCCTGTCTGCGGCTTTCGGGATCCATCCCTTAGCCGTTTCCATGATATCGCATACCATATACTCTTAAGTGCATTATAATCCTCGCGGTTATATGCCAACTCTGGTATCGCTTTATCAAAACATGTCGAGTAAGGTGTCATACGAATTGGAATACTAACCCCTCGCCAATTCTGGCGACGGGGTTAGCATTCCACCCTTCTAGAGGGACCCGACATGTATGTAACCCCTAACCCCGGTTAAAGTCAGACAGAGCCTTAGCATCCACAAAATGGATGCTGCCACCGAGACACAAGTCTGCCCTCCTGCTGCTGGGAGTCCTCCCAGAGCAGGAGATAAGGACAAAGGGTTTCCTGCCAGGGGCGGTGCCAGCACCGTCCCAGACAGGATTTTGTGTATTGTAGGTAGGCAGGGCTTCAGAGGAAGGTGACTGCACGTGGCACCCCGGTGCTCACTGTGCATAGGCTGGCTTGAACCAGTTCCAGGGACACTCCAGACCCTGTGCTGGGGAAAAGCCCGCCAAGGAAGTGGGTGTAACCACCCCCCTCCTGGTCCCACCCCTAGGGCAGGACTTAGTCGCGTGCCAGCCCCCTTTTCCCAGATAAAGGTAGGAGCAGGCCCCCTTCCAAATTAGATCATCTTTGAATCCTGAAACTACTTTCCACGAAAGGAACTCAAGACTTCTTCCTAAGATTTCTCCCTTGTGACTAAGGAGTAGTCACCCTGCATCCGCAGGCACCATCTAAAGAACACTGCGGTCTGCTGCAAGTCCTTCCTCCGGAATCCGACTGCCCAGCTCGACGAGAACCGGCTTCCCTGGCACCTCTGACCTCTACCCACCTCTACAGCCAAGCTGAGAACCGTGGGTGTGACGAGACCTCGAGGGACCGGCCATCTTCAAGACTGCACGACTAATGCACAGCAAGCCCGCCGAGTAATTTCCTGGTGAGTGCTTTGGGGTCCGAGAAGCCCCGACCCTGAGCAGCTCCAGCACCGAAGTGCAGCCTCCCAGCATCTCCACGATCTGCGTGGGGCCCTTCTGCCTTTTGCTGCTCACCGCGTTGTTTGGCTACTAGCCCGCTGGCTTGTGGCCTTCTGAACGACGCCCGACGACATCACTGCTGCTGGTCTGGTTGCTCCAGACTGGCCCTTGCTCCCTTTCCGAAGAGGAGCACCCCGGACCCTCCTGGTCCACTCAAGACGCCATTTTGAGTCCACCGCGTGGGCTTGAATTAGCCAAGGCTTGTTGCCCAATCCTGGGTAACTTCGACGCCGACAGCTTCATCCATCGTGGGACAGCTCGCCTCTCCATCCTGGTCGCCGACAACGCCTCCTGGTCCGTGAGATCTGCAGAGCCAGCGTCGCCCACTCACCTAGTCGAGGTGACTGCCATCCGGTGCCCTCCTGGTGCCCACTGACTACTGGCTAGTAGTCACGAACTTGGTCCCCTCTGCTTTCAGGTGTCATCCATCTTCCAGTTCCAGGCTTGGATCAACTCGAACTCTCTTCACTGGTCGCCTGCCAGCATCTTTTCTTCCAGGCTCCTGGTCCGGCAACGAGGATTCCCGACGTCTTTTCAGACCTATGCAGCTGCAGCCCCTGGGCTAGGTAACTTCGGCATTTCGGTGCCCCAGCATAGCCTCACTATCCAAGGGTCAGGATCCACTGTCGTTTTCTTCCTACCAGGTCGGGTTCGCCCGTAAACACTAACTTTAACTTTGCTAGCTTCCATAGACTTTGTCCCGCATCCCGCGTGAGAGTGCACACTCTGCACCCGAGTCCCCTAGGTCTCCTAGAAGTAATCTAACGATTCTATAGTCAAGTCCTAGCGATTCCAAAGCCTATTAGTACTGTACTTACCTGCTAGTAATTTCGCATTCCACTTTTAAAGTATATGGTTTTTCGTGCCCCTCGGGCATTTGTGTATACCGTGCTAACTTAAGTATTTTTGTAAGAGTTTTGTTGTGTGCTTAGCACCCTGTCCTCATAAAGAGTACAAGGTTGTTGTGATTCTAATAAATATATTGTTTATTTTCATAACACTTGTGTGGTGTCCTTTCACTGGGTGTTCAAGGGGTAATGTGATGGTAAAACAGCTGGCTTAACACGCCCTCGAGAGTCTTAGCCTTAGACTGCTCGTATCCATGCTACTAGGATAGCTGGTCTATAAGGTTGACTTACAACCAATCATCAATAAGGGTTGTTTGGACTGATATATAATGATCACTAGAATAGTGAACACTGCACATCAGGCCAACTTCTCACATTGGTGAGCAGCGGTTGGGATTTGAGCTTGCTGTTGTTTTACCACACATATCCTAAGAATATCTTGTGAAAGATCACATAAGTACTAAAGGTACATATAACTTAGCTTAGAATACTCTGAGTTCTACTGAACCAGCTGTTGTAGCTCCTAGGGCCTAGCACACCCTAAACTACAACTCTAGCAAGGGATCAGTAGGCAAACATATAGTGTAGGTAATTGCACCACTTACACCTCACTAGAAAAGCATGTCTACCCAGGGAGAATCTACTGAGACTCCCCTGGTCAGTGTTGACCCTCCACAGGTCACTTCAAGATATGCAGCTCTCAGTTTTCAGGAGATGAGACAAGTCTGTACCTCCAGGAAACTGAAGCAGGGGTCTAACCCCACCATTCCCTTTCTGATAGGTCTCTTAGAGACATATGATGCCAGAAAGATTTCTCAGTTACATGAGAATATGCCAGCCTTAGAGGGAACCTCTGGGGATCCAGACCTCCACAACACTGCTACTGCAGTTGAGGAGGAGGATCAAGAGGAACTCTCTGGGGATGAGGTAGACAAAGGTCTTGAGGTAGTCAGAAGGCTAACCAGGGCCAACTTAGACTTACTTGGGCTAGGATCTGGGGGCCCCCCAGTACTAACCCGAAGTGGGCCTAACCTTGGAGTTAGGAGAGATAGATCTCTTTCTAGGGACTCCAATAGATCTCTGCACTCTAATGCCTCTTCCCAGAGGAGGAGAAACTCTCCACAGAGGAGAGTGACTTCCCCTCAGAGAATAGAGCATGAAGTTAGGATGAGACAGGCTGCTCTGAGGATTGAAAGGGAAGAACTTGCCCTGGCCAAAGAAAAGCTTGCCTTTGCTAGAGAGCAGCAGATGAGTGGGCTAGCTCCCACTGGTGGCAGCAATCTCCCAAGAGAAAAAGAGAAGGGTTTAGATACTAAACACCTGACTAAAATAGTGCCCCCCTTTAAGCAAGGGGATGATATCCAGAAATGGATGGCTGCTTTGGAGAGGGCCTGCACTGTGCAGTGCATTCCCCGAAGTCAGTGGGCAGCTATACTGTGGCTCTCCTTTGATGGTAAAGGTAGAGATAAGCTCCTCACTACAAGAGTGGAGGATGCTAATGATTACCAGGTCCTGAAAAATGCACTGATTGATGGGTTTGGTTTAACCACTGAGCAGTACAGGTTGCTGTTCAGAGACACCCAGAAAACTCAGTCTCAGGACTGGTCTGACTTTGTGGATAGTGCCACTAAGGGATCACTGACATAATATCGACGACACAAATATCGAGATACACAAATATCGAGTAAAAAATATCGATTGACAAAATATCGACTCCCTTTCTTCAAACAGGTAAGTACCAAAATATCGACTCCAAAATATCGACTTACAAAAATATAGACTGTCAAAATATCGATTTTTTTAAATGTCTTAAAATTAAGTTAAAACTAATATAGTAATAAATATATTTAATATAAACTTAGAAATAATTAATAAAAAAATGTAATTTTAATAAATAATTTATATAATTAAAAAAATTATATCACCAAAAATTACACACACATATATATATATATATATATATATATATATATATATATATATATATATATATATATAAACATATTATTAAATAAACATATATAACATTTTAGAAAATTTATTGTTACAACTATAGTGAGTTCAACATTAGCAAAAGTGTTGGATAGCGTAGAGGTCAAATTTACTACTCTCACTCCAGTGGGTGCAACAGTAGGGAAAGCGCTGGATAGCGTAGAGGTTAAAATTACTATTCCCACTCCAGGGATGTATGACGTTACAGCCTGTGCATAAGTCGGTGTTGGGCTCAGTTCTTGTTTCTTGGTAAAAGCCTTGTAACCGGATTCTCCATTCCGGTCTGAGTCCGCCCTGCAGGGTCGGTGGCCCCCAGTAAAATGGAGCTGCTCTTGGAAATTCAAACGGAGGGGGCATGACCCGCTCGCACGACGACACCAGCCAGTGGACTTCCGAGGCTATTTGGTGTATTTTCGGAGAGAAAGGGAGATGAGAGAGGTGATTCCTTTCTTTGGCAACACCGCAGCACAAGCAAGTACGAGCGTGAGCAGCATCATCAGGCATTGTGCATTTACTTTGTTTGCACCTAACTTTTCGTGACAATTTGCTTTAAGAAACACGCTATTTTCCATTACTGAAACCCTGCATTTTGCCACATACATGGGTGCATTCTGGGACCTGCAGTTCGTGAGACAGGTCATGTGACCATTGGGAACACATTTATACCACTCACCTGTGATCAAGACATTTTTGTTGAAACGCGTTAGGAAATGGGTGGTTGCTGCAACGAGGATGAAATAAATATATCCAGCCTGTGCATAAGTCGGTGTTGGGCTCAGTTCTTGTTTCTTGGTAAAAGCCTTGTAACCGGATTCTCCATTCCGGTCTGAGTCCGCCCTGCAGGGTCGGTGGCCCCCAGTAAAATGGAGCTGCTCTTGGAAATTCAAACGGAGGGGGCATGACCCGCTCGCACGACGACACCAGCCAGTGGACTTCCGAGGCTATTTGGTGTATTTTCGGAGAGAAAGGGAGATGAGAGAGGTGATTCCTTTCTTTGGCAACACCGCAGCACAAGCAAGTACGAGCGTGAGCAGCATCATCAGGCATTGTGCATTTACTTTGTTTGCACCTAACTTTTCGTGACAATTTGCTTTAAGAAACACGCTATTTTCCATTACTGAAACCCTGCATTTTGCCACATACATGGGTGCATTCTGGGACCTGCAGTTCGTGAGACAGGTCATGTGACCATTGGGAACACATTTATACCACTCACCTGTGATCAAGACATTTTTGTTGAAACGCGTTAGGAAATGGGTGGTTGCTGCAACGAGGATGAAATAAATATATCCAGCCTGTGCATAAGTCGGTGTTGGGCTCAGTTCTTGTTTCTTGGTAAAAGCCTTGTAACCGGATTCTCCATTCCGGTCTGAGTCCGCCCTGCAGGGTCGGTGGCCCCCAGTAAAATGGAGCTGCTCTTGGAAATTCAAACGGAGGGGGCATGACCCGCTCGCACGACGACACCAGCCAGTGGACTTCCGAGGCTATTTGGTGTATTTTCGGAGAGAAAGGGAGATGAGAGAGGTGATTCCTTTCTTTGGCAACACCGCAGCACAAGCAAGTACGAGCGTGAGCAGCATCATCAGGCATTGTGCATTTACTTTGTTTGCACCTAACTTTTCGTGACAATTTGCTTTAAGAAACACGCTATTTTCCATTACTGAAACCCTGCATTTTGCCACATACATGGGTGCATTCTGGGACCTGCAGTTCGTGAGACAGGTCATGTGACCATTGGGAACACATTTATACCACTCACCTGTGATCAAGACATTTTTGTTGAAACGCGTTAGGAAATGGGTGGTTGCTGCAACGAGGATGAAATAAATATATCCAGCCTGTGCATAAGTCGGTGTTGGGCTCAGTTCTTGTTTCTTGGTAAAAGCCTTGTAACCGGATTCTCCATTCCGGTCTGAGTCCGCCCTGCAGGGTCGGTGGCCCCCAGTAAAATGGAGCTGCTCTTGGAAATTCAAACGGAGGGGGCATGACCCGCTCGCACGACGACACCAGCCAGTGGACTTCCGAGGCTATTTGGTGTATTTTCGGAGAGAAAGGGAGATGAGAGAGGTGATTCCTTTCTTTGGCAACACCGCAGCACAAGCAAGTACGAGCGTGAGCAGCATCATCAGGCATTGTGCATTTACTTTGTTTGCACCTAACTTTTCGTGACAATTTGCTTTAAGAAACACGCTATTTTCCATTACTGAAACCCTGCATTTTGCCACATACATGGGTGCATTCTGGGACCTGCAGTTCGTGAGACAGGTCATGTGACCATTGGGAACACATTTATACCACTCACCTGTGATCAAGACATTTTTGTTGAAACGCGTTAGGAAATGGGTGGTTGCTGCAACGAGGATGAAATAAATATATCCAGCCTGTGCATAAGTCGGTGTTGGGCTCAGTTCTTGTTTCTTGGTAAAAGCCTTGTAACCGGATTCTCCATTCCGGTCTGAGTCCGCCCTGCAGGGTCGGTGGCCCCCAGTAAAATGGAGCTGCTCTTGGAAATTCAAACGGAGGGGGCATGACCCGCTCGCACGACGACACCAGCCAGTGGACTTCCGAGGCTATTTGGTGTATTTTCGGAGAGAAAGGGAGATGAGAGAGGTGATTCCTTTCTTTGGCAACACCGCAGCACAAGCAAGTACGAGCGTGAGCAGCATCATCAGGCATTGTGCATTTACTTTGTTTGCACCTAACTTTTCGTGACAATTTGCTTTAAGAAACACGCTATTTTCCATTACTGAAACCCTGCATTTTGCCACATACATGGGTGCATTCTGGGACCTGCAGTTCGTGAGACAGGTCATGTGACCATTGGGAACACATTTATACCACTCACCTGTGATCAAGACATTTTTGTTGAAACGCGTTAGGAAATGGGTGGTTGCTGCAACGAGGATGAAATAAATATATCCAGCCTGTGCATAAGTCGGTGTTGGGCTCAGTTCTTGTTTCTTGGTAAAAGCCTTGTAACCGGATTCTCCATTCCGGTCTGAGTCCGCCCTGCAGGGTCGGTGGCCCCCAGTAAAATGGAGCTGCTCTTGGAAATTCAAACGGAGGGGGCATGACCCGCTCGCACGACGACACCAGCCAGTGGACTTCCGAGGCTATTTGGTGTATTTTCGGAGAGAAAGGGAGATGAGAGAGGTGATTCCTTTCTTTGGCAACACCGCAGCACAAGCAAGTACGAGCGTGAGCAGCATCATCAGGCATTGTGCATTTACTTTGTTTGCACCTAACTTTTCGTGACAATTTGCTTTAAGAAACACGCTATTTTCCATTACTGAAACCCTGCATTTTGCCACATACATGGGTGCATTCTGGGACCTGCAGTTCGTGAGACAGGTCATGTGACCATTGGGAACACATTTATACCACTCACCTGTGATCAAGACATTTTTGTTGAAACGCGTTAGGAAATGGGTGGTTGCTGCAACGAGGATGAAATAAATATATCCAGCCTGTGCATAAGTCGGTGTTGGGCTCAGTTCTTGTTTCTTGGTAAAAGCCTTGTAACCGGATTCTCCATTCCGGTCTGAGTCCGCCCTGCAGGGTCGGTGGCCCCCAGTAAAATGGAGCTGCTCTTGGAAATTCAAACGGAGGGGGCATGACCCGCTCGCACGACGACACCAGCCAGTGGACTTCCGAGGCTATTTGGTGTATTTTCGGAGAGAAAGGGAGATGAGAGAGGTGATTCCTTTCTTTGGCAACACCGCAGCACAAGCAAGTACGAGCGTGAGCAGCATCATCAGGCATTGTGCATTTACTTTGTTTGCACCTAACTTTTCGTGACAATTTGCTTTAAGAAACACGCTATTTTCCATTACTGAAACCCTGCATTTTGCCACATACATGGGTGCATTCTGGGACCTGCAGTTCGTGAGACAGGTCATGTGACCATTGGGAACACATTTATACCACTCACCTGTGATCAAGACATTTTTGTTGAAACGCGTTAGGAAATGGGTGGTTGCTGCAACGAGGATGAAATAAATATATCCAGCCTGTGCATAAGTCGGTGTTGGGCTCAGTTCTTGTTTCTTGGTAAAAGCCTTGTAACCGGATTCTCCATTCCGGTCTGAGTCCGCCCTGCAGGGTCGGTGGCCCCCAGTAAAATGGAGCTGCTCTTGGAAATATATATATATATATATATATATATATATATATATATATATAAACATATTATTAAATAAACATATATAACATTTTAGAAAATTTATTGTTACAACTATAGTGAGTTCAACATTAGCAAAAGTGTTGGATAGCGTAGAGGTCAAATTTACTACTCTCACTCCAGTGGGTGCAACAGTAGGGAAAGCGCTGGATAGCGTAGAGGTTAAAATTACTATTCCCACTCCAGGGATGTATGACGTTACAACGCATACTTTTACAACGCCTACCATTACAACAAAACTTTTACAACGCAAAAACTTTTACAACGCATACATTTACAACGCAAGATTTTACAACGCATATACCTTTACAACGCATACCATTACAACGTAAGTATTGGTAAGTATATAATAATTTTTTGAATATAAATTAATAAAAAATATTATAATATAATTTAATATAATTTATTAAATAAATTTAATTTAAATGTAATTTTACTTTATTTTTACAAAGTACCCCTGTACCCCAAAAACCCAAAACTGACCCTGAACCCTAAAAATACCCCTTTACCCATAAACTGAAAACTGACCCTGAACACTAAAAATACCCCTTTACCCGAAAACTGACCCTGAACCCTAAAAATACCCCTTTACCCCAAAAACTGAAAACTGACCCTGAACCCTAAAAATACCCCTTTACCCAAAAACTGAAAACTGACCCTGAACCCTAAAAATACCCCTTTACCCCAAAAACTGAAAACTGACCCTGAACCCTAAAAATACCCCTTTACCCCAAAAACTGAAAACTGACCCTGAACCCTAAAAATACCCCTTTACCCCAAAAACTGAAAACTGACCCTGAACCCTAAAAATACCCCTTTACCCAAAAACTGAAAACTGACCCTGAACCCTTAAAATACCCCTTTACCCCAAAAACTGAAAACTGACCCTGAACCCTAAAAATACCCCTTTACCCAAAAACTGAAAACTGACCCTGAACCCTAAAAATACCCCTTTACCCAAAAACTGAAAACTGACCCTGAACCCTAAAAATACCCCTTTACCCAAAAACTGAAAACTGACCCTGAACCCTAAAAATACCCCTTTACCTAAAAACTGAAAACTGACCCTGATCCCTAAAAATACCCCTTTACCCCAAAAACTGAAAACTGACCCTGAACCCTAAAAATACCCCTTTACCCCAAAAACTGAAAACTGACCCTGAACCCTAAAAATACCCCTTTACCCAAAAACTGAAAACTGACCCTGAACCCTAAAAATACCCCTTTACCCAAAAACTGAAAACTGACCCAGAACCCTAAAAATACCCCTTTACCCAAAAACTGAAAACTGACCCTGAACCCTAAAAATACCCCTTTACCCAAAATCCCAAACATATAACCTTTTAAAAATAATTATATACTTACTAATACTTACATTGTAATAGTATGCGTTGTAACGGTATCTGCGTTGTAAAAACATGCTTTGTAAATGTATGCGTTGTAAAAGTTTTTGCAATTTAAAAGTTTTGTTGTAATGGTAGTGCATAGTAAAAGTAGCGTTGTAAACGTTGCATACCCACTCCAGTGGGTGCAACAGTAGGGAAAGTGTTGGATAGCGTAGGGGTTAAAATTACTATTCCAACTTCAGAGAGTGCAATAGTAGGGAAAGTAAATACTTCACAAATATATATAAATAACATAAATAGTAATACCAATTACAAATAATTAAAATATTAAAAAAGTGTATACAAATATTAAATATTTATTTATAAATACAAAATAAAATTATTTAATTATAAAAATTGCCTTCTCATACTAATTAATTACCTATTAACAATAAATTAATTTACAATTTAAAAATTAATAAATTATTTTCAATTACCAATTATATTTTAATTAATTACCAATTAATAATTAATTAACAATTAATTCTAAATAAATATCAATAAATAAATTAACATATTTAATAAATTATAATTAAATTACTTCCCACCCTATTCCCCTATAAACACACAACCCGCTACAGAAAATAAATTACTAAAATTAAAATATTTATCAATTAATCAATTATAATTAATTACCAATTATATTTTAATTAATTACCAATTAATAATTAATTAACAATTAATTCTAAATAAATATCAATAAATAAATTAACATATTTAATTAATTATAATTAAATTACTTCCCACCCTATTCCCCTATAAACCCACAACCCGCTACAGAAAATAAATTACTAAAATTAAAATATATATCAATTAGTCAATTATAATTAATTACCAATTATATTTTAATTAATTACCAATTAATAATTAATTAACAATTAATTCTAAATAAATATCAATACATAAATTAACATATTTAATTAATTATAATTAAATTACTTCCCACCCTATTCCCCTATAAACCCACAACCCGCTACAGAAAATAAATTACTAAAATTAAAATATTTATCAATTAATCAATTATAATTAATTGCCAATTATATTTTAATTAATTACCAATTAATAATTAATTAACAATTAATTCTAAATAGATATTAATAAATAAATTAACATATTTAATTAATTAGAATTAAAGTACTTCCCACCCTATTCCCCTATAAACCCACAACCCGCTACAGACTTATATTACACAAAAAATAAAAATTATTATTAACTTACCTTAAATTCGATATTTTTGTTGTCTATATTATGTCTAGTCGATATTATGTCCATTCTATATTTTTGATTCGATATTATGTCCATTCTATTCGATATTAATTTTCTCTAGTCGATATTTTTGTTGTCTATATTATGTCTAGTCGATATTATGTCCATTCTATATTTTTTACTCGATATTCTGTCCAGTCGAAATAAAAGACTCGATATTATGACTGTACACCGCCACTAAGGCTTTGGAGGGCTGGTTGCTGGGTAGCAAGGTTACAGATTACACAGGATTGTATAATCTTATGATGAGAGAACAAATTTTAAACAATTGTCAGAACCAGTTGTTGCACCAGCACCTTGTTGATTCAGATCTGACCTCTCCCCAAGAATTGGGAAAGAAGGCAGACAAATGGGTCAGGACAAGGATCAAGCAGAACCAGAACCAGAACCAGGGTGGTCAGAAGAAAGCAGACCAGAAGGGTAATGCAAAGAGTGAACAAAATGACCAGAAGTCTTCACCAGGTCCCCAACAAACCAAAGAGGGTGGGGGTCAGGCTTCCCAGAAGAAGAAGACTCAAGAAGGCCAGTCAAAAAGGTGGTGCCAGTACTGCAAAAGTAAATCTCACTGGTTTAGTGAGTGCACCAAAAGAGGAGGACAAACTCCTGCCACTACAGCCCCTAAGGCAACTGCACCCCCTAGTACAGTCAGTAGTGGTAGTGTACCTCCCAAGGCATTAGTTGGGTTAACCTTGGGAACTGAGGGGTCTGACAACTTAGTTGGCACACTCACTCAGGCTGTCCTTGTCTGTACAGGGGATATGGATATAACCCCTGAGATAAGTCCCAATACTTTGGGCAAATACAGGCAGACGCCTTTGATTAATGGCAAAATGGCTCAGGCCTATAGGGACACTTGTGCCAGTGTCACCATGGTGACACCTAACTTTGTGGACCCTGGACAGATCATGCCAGGTACTGATTTCCTGGTGACCAATGCCAGCAATGTCACTACTAGTCATAGTGTGGCAATTGTGGCTTTCTCCTGGGGTGGAGTGAAGGAACAAAAGAAAGTTGTAGTCAGTTCAGACCTCCCAGTTGATTGTTTGTTGGGCAATGATTTGGAGTCATCACAATGGTCAGAAGTGGAGCAGAGGACTCATATGGAAATGTTAGGCTTGCCAGGACATGTGCTTGCTGTGACTAGGTCACAGGCCAGAAAATGCCCCACTGAACAGGTGCTGGATCCTGAAATTATGGACCAGACACCTTCCAAGAAGAAGAGCAGTAAGGGTAAGGCTTTGCCTTCCCCCTTGCCCCAGGTTGAGGATCAAGTCTCTGAGGAGGCTGATCTGAGAGAACTGAAGGAAACTGAGCCTAAAGAGCTTGAACTTGATCAAGTTGAGTTTCTGGGCTCAGGGGGACCCTCCAGAGCAGACCTGGGGAAGGCACAGTTAGACTGCCCTTCCCTTGAACCCCTCAGACAGCAGGCTGCTGCTGAGGCTGCAGGGAATGCCACAGGTGCCCACAGGGTATACTGGGAAGATGGACTCCTGTACTCTGAGTCAAGAGACCCCAAGCCTGGTGCAACCAGGAGGCTGGTCATCCCCTTGTCTCTGAGAGGTTTCCTTCTCACCTTGGCCCATGAGATTCCCCTTGCAGGTCATTTAGGTCAGACAAAGACTTGGGACAGGCTTGTCTCACACTTTCACTGGCCCCATATGAATGAGAATACCAAGGAGTTTTGTCGCTCCTGTGTCACTTGCCAAGCCAGTGGTAAGTCAGGTGGCACAACAAAGCCCCCCCCTCATACCACTACCTGTGGTGGGGGTTCCCTTTGAAAGGGTGGGGATTGACATTGTTGGTCCAATGGAACCCCAGACAGCATCAGGAACGAACTCCCGAGCTACATCAGACGCGGCCCCTCCCTGAACATCTTCAGGAAGACACTCAAGACCTGGCTCTTCGACTGAACGGAGCTGCTTACCCCCACTCCTCAGCGCCTTGAGACCCTCAAGAGTGAGTAGCGCACTTAGAAATACACTGATTGATTTTAAGCTTTGTGTGGTTTCCTGTGCCTTAAAACATGAGAGTCCGGACATCATGAAGCCTCTATTGTGGGGTCACAGTAGCAACCAGCACAAATTAAAAAAAAGTCACAAACAACGATTTAAGAAACAAACAATGTACTGTGTGGTATGAAATTTTAAAACACAGAACAAAAATGTTTCCTACTATACACGGAATAGTTTAATAGCAAAAAGTAGCCTGGCACTGTGCAGATTCTCAACAGTAGTACATTGTGTATCTAGGGACAGGCGCATTGGAGATATCTAGGTAGGTGAGTGGCGCAGTAGGGTTGAGGTGCACCCAAGAGTGAAGCGGAAACTGCTGATAAGAGAGATATACATGGGATATGGGTGTAGAAAAGAGGTAAACGTGCAAAAAAGAGGCAAAAAGGCATGATGAGTTAAGAGCAAGATGGGGAATTCCATTGTTGCACTCAATGTGTATATCGACATCAAAGGAATCTTAATGTATTGGGAGCGATAAATAGCACCCAATTAGGATTTTTGCCCGAAAAACAGGCCATAACATGCGATTTTTGGTGTTTACCGTACCAAAATATTCATGTCACGTCATTTACTGGCATGTTTTCCATGGTTTATTTTCAATCTACCTGGGGTAAATGCGAGGTGCGGTGCTTATCACACAAATCATAATTCTGATAGGAGCTGCAACAAGCTCCCGAGCATATCGCAATTAATCGGTCCATCCCTGATCGTGACACACACGCTCGAGTAAGTAAAAAGAAAAGGGTGTTTGTCATTTATTATCTGCTAAGTTCACTACAGCCTGTACCAGAGGGAAGGGACGTGAGGTGTTGGTGTTTGTGGGAGGGAGAAGGGTGGTTCATTCTGTGGCAATATACCAGCTGTGCTGCGTGAAGCATCATAAAATTCTCACGGTGCTATCAAACCCTACTAATTATGGGTGTGGTTGTGAGCAGTGTGTTGAGCTACAAAGTGGAACCTTGTTCCTCTGAAGGAACCATCTCACTCATATTCTGTCACTTAGGGAACATCTCTGTGTAGTGAGGGGACACAGTTTATCCCCGGAGGAAAGGGCACTTGAGAGAGACCTGTGGATTGTACTGTGCACAGCAGTGTAGCAGCTTAAATCTGGGGTACACCCAGGGCTTTAAGTGGGATGAAAAAACTGGAGGGGGGGGGTCTCTCAAAGGGGCTTGGCCAATGTAATTACGGGCGTGGCTTAAAAACACATAAACTAAAAATCTGTGCTTAGCATAGTGTGCCGCCCGACTTGTAATTTGCTGTTTCTGGCATTGTATCAACATATGATACAACAAGTGACATCATACCTACAACAAGTCAGGACTATTGGCTTTGTCAATGGTTGTTAGTTGCACAAGATAAATAGGCACCAACCATGGCTTGTATATAATATTGAAAAAGCTTCCACTTAAAGCCCTGGTGACACCAGGACAATGTTGCTGCTCCTAAGTTTCAAATACAAAAGGGGAACACAGAGAGAAAATGACTCTCTTTAAAGGGTTTTCCTTCCCCTACAACGCTCACCTGGCATGACGTCATGCCATAAGGTCTCCACTAGTGAGAAGTGAGCAGTGTGAGCGGCGCACATCAATGTGCCTGCTATCACTGGAGTCCGGAAAAAAACAGACCGCCTGTGCCAGGGCACAAAACAGAGCCCAATAGAGACCTGTTTCAAGGCCCCCTTTAGAAAACTGCTGGTGCTCAGACCCAGTGAGACCCGGCCCACTTAAAACCCTAGGTACACCTCTGCATTCTGTAGCAAACTGAATACTGTAATCTATTGTTAGTGTACAATGGTGTGCCATGTAGGGCTTTAAGTGGAATGAAAAAAACTAGGGGGTCTCTAAAAAGGGGCGTGGTCGATGTGATTAAGGGCGTGGCTTAAATATACGCAAGCTAAAAATCTGTGCTTAGCATAGTGTGCCGCCCCAATTGGTATTTTGCTGCTTTTGTCATTGCATATAGATATATAATACTGATGCAACAAGCAACATTACACATACAACAAGCCAAGGCTATTGGCTTTGCCAATGGTTGTTGTTTGTGTAAGATAAAGCAGCAACAACTATGGCTTTGTTGTGTAGAATATTGAAAATGCTTCAGTTCTGAAAGATGAGACTATGAAAGTATTATAGCGAGTCTCTTTTGAAGTTACCTCAGAAGCAGTAAAGGGTGGTGCTGCTGCAGAGGTAAGATTTTTTTTTCACCCGAGGGCAAAAATGGAGAGCCCAATAGAGACCCTGGGGCAGATTTACAAGCCCCTTGCGACATGTTTACGACACCGCTGTGTCACTTCTGTGACTCAGCGGCGTCGTAAACAATGAGCCACTATGCAACAGATTTACAACGTGACGCATTTAGTGAGCTGCGTCACAATGTAAAGCCCTGTGCTATATTATACCTACGTCAGTTATAATGTATGCAGGGTGGGAGTTCCATCGCAAGGAAGTCCCGTAGAAGTGATGCGATTTCACGGAGTCACTTTTACGTCCATGCTGCGTCAAAACCTTACTCCTGCTTGAAGCAGGCATAAGGAGTGACGCAGCATGTTAAGTAGAGGGCGCCCCTGAGCATTGCTGGAGTTGCGTCGCGCTTGCGACCCGACTCCAACAATGAGCTGCCCTTACGACATAAGATGCGACACGCATCTGACTATCCTTGTGCCACGGTGCGTCGCATTGTGAATGCGACGCATCCGTGGTGGTGCAAGGATATGCCTGTGTGTCACATTTTTACTGGCGCATCCCTGCTAATATACAGGGATGCGCCAGTCCTTGTAAATCTGTCCCCCTGTTCGGAACCTGCTTTATAGAACTACCGGTGTTGAGCACCGGTAAGACCCGGCCCACTTAAAGCCCTGGTGCTATGGATGAATTAAGCAGTACCGCTTGTATATTATGCAGCTGCAGATCATCTCATACCAAGAGGAACAGCTTTTTAAATAGGCCCTACACTCCAGATATCTTGCGTGATCAAACCATCTACTTGGAAAACAGCACGTGTTAAAGAAAAAATCCTCGCCTCATCGGGTACTGATTAGTGAATAAGCTGGGGTTTATCAAGCCAGCCTCCTCTGGGTCTCCCGAGGAGATACGAGAGAAGGCTGAGAATTTGTGCAAAGAGGGTATTTTTGCCAGCCCTGCAAGCATCGCATTCCAGGTTGTCTTAGAGGAGTTGGATAAATCGAGAGTTGTGGCGGGGGAGGGGACGGGAGGGATGTGATAAAAACATATCAGCACCACTGGCAGTTATTCTCAACCCTTCAGGCATCCACAGATAAGAAACCAGAGTATATCTACACATTGATGAATAGTTGTGTTTATTTTGGCAGCAATCCACGCGGCAAACTCTGCTCTCAAGTGACCTACCTACCCCAGTACCAAGTCAAAATCTGGTGCCACCAACCGTCCTGCATTGCCCCACCATGGCAATCTTGATAGCGGTGCTTAATTTGCACCGGTGGTTTCAGGTGCGCTGGCTGTCTAATTTAAAGAGGAGTACAACAACAGTTAATTCAATATACACTCACAATTAATAATAACTGCAGCCCAAGCCATTATTGTAGCTTTTGGTGGCCTAGAATAGTCTGAATTGTCACACTTGCTGGAGTGTGATGGTTAGTAGTTGTGTTGGTATTGTCATTGGCAGCGGCAGTGGGGGTGCAAGCTGCAGTGGCCTCCTTACGAGAGCCCTGGCACTTATCTTGTTACAAATTAAGCAGTGCTTGATGGCAGCATGCCACACAAATAGATCTCATTCGCAACCTTCTCTCTCAGCCCCCGGGCATGGAATAGTCGAGTCCAAAAATGCAACTGCTTCGGGAATGCATGTCCTATATGCTCCTTTCAGGCATTGACTGCCTGCAGAACAGTACTTCTGCTTAGACAGCTGGCTATACTTCCCTCCCTTTAGCAGAATACCCCACTCTTACTCCTTCAGATAAGTAACAAACAGCCCCACTGAAACCTGCACAGGCTCACCACATCACCCATCCGTGATAATATCTCCCCCTTTATCCTCGTTCATACACCCTGTTCCCAAAACCAGACACATCCTTCTCACACACTCATTCTCCATCTCCCAGGTATGAAACTCAAACAGACATCCCCCAAACTATGGGGGTCATTAGGACTTGAGTCCGTCCGCGACCCCAGATTAGGAGGGAACGTCCACATGGGCTGCGGCGTTCCCTCCGTGCAGATTAGGATGTGACCGCCAGGGTGGCAGTCACATCCTCTATCTTTAACATTGCGGCGGGTGCAGCTTCAAGCTGCACCCGCCGCAATGTTAGAGATGCATGTACCGCATTTGCGAAACAAAGCGGCAGGCACCGCGCGGTGCCTGCTGCTTTGTTCACGCAAATGCAGGGGGGTACCATAGGTACCCCCAATGTGCACCCCCCACCCCCCCTTCACCCAGGGGGCCCGCAACGGGCCCCCGAAGTGAAGGTCCGTATGCTTTTCCACGGCGGAAAAGCCGCCCCGGAAAAGCATACATTTTACACCATCCTAATATGTCTGGCGGTGTCTGAGAGACACCGCCACCATATTAGGCCTTTTCCCCCGCGGTTGTAAGCCAACCGCGGCAGAAAAGCGGCGGACTGAAACCAAGACCCACCAGCCATCCTAATGTGGCGGTGGGTCTTTGGTGGGTCTGCAGATGGTTTTCCGCATCCTCCGGGCCAGCGGTGGCTTCCGCCGGCCCGGAGGATGCGGAAAATCCTCCATCGTAATCAGCCCCTATATCTCCTGATTAATGTAGGGCCTAGATTTACCAACAGTTAGTTCATACATGATCTCTCATTATATAAGGTTAATTGTTCCTTACTGTGACCTGACTTGTGAACAATGTTGCTCTCATTATCCAAGAAACAATCCCGTGCGGATTTAAGGTCCTGATCCAGAAGAGGCGCCAGTTCTCTTCCCAATCCACTCTCTCCTTTCACATTATCTACTGGCCTTTTACCCAACCCTGATATTTCTGACTCTTTCTGTAACTTTTTTGCATTAGTAGTACTTCACCAGCCATTATTGATCACTCTTGGTGATTTAAATACCTAGCTTGACCTCTCAGGTCAAAGGTTAACAAAAACAAACTTTCATCTCTGGTATTCCATGATCTCCACAATTGTGGAGCCTATAACTTAGACTTCCTATAGGCTTGCTATGGGACTATCTTCTCCAGGAATCAAGCCTTAGACACCAAAGCGGTGTACTCACTCCTCTTAAATGATCACAATATATCCTTCTTCATCTGAATTTGTTCACATGCAGCATGACTTGCCTTTGAGGCACTTGGTGTTACTCCATCCTCAAAAACCTCTTGAGGTCATTGGTGCAAGTGTTCACTTCCGTAGAAAAGGCAGTTCTTTTCTTTAGCTATTGGATCTTAGAAGACATCAGCTCCCTATTCCTGGTCTATTGGAGCAACCTCCATTACTGTGCCCTGATATCTGTAGCCAATCAACTTTGCACTGATCCTAGAAGTGAAAAATAAGCACTTAACCAGTAGTGATCTTACTGTCTGGCAAATACGTAGGCACTTGAGAATGTCATTCAAATATGTCAAAGCAGTGTAACTCCCATGTCAAACCAAATATGAGCCTGGAAAGAACTTTTAAATATCTCGTCTCATTTCCAAAACCCTAGAAAAAGCACAACTGAATCCATCTCATCAGAACACTGCTGCAACTTGTTGACTGACAGCTTTCCCAAGAAAGTTATGAAAATTGTGTCCCACCTCGCCAAAACATTGACTGCTTTGGAAAATGGTGCCTTCTTTCCTCGAAATGTCTGCTGTTTCCATCATTGTTGACCTCCATAAAGAAATGCCAGTAATACCATAATAACGTCTTGAAACTTCAACCACTGATGCCTTGAAGACTCCAGCCTCGATTTAGGATCACCAACGGATCCCTGCCCACTGTCTATCCTCAAGCAGCACTAGTCACTCCCTACAGTCTCCTCTTCAGTTACAATCCATTCTCAACATTTCCTACTTTGCCTAGCCAGATGGCACAAAGACCTCCTGCACAAAGCTTCTTCTGAAAATGTCCACCCTTGACCCAAACAATCCAGATAACAACTCAGAAAGAGGCCTGTATTTGTTTTTACTAAAGCCACTGAACCTTATTTCTGCTGCAGTGGAATGGAACGCAACTCACCTGCACTGTAAGGGATTCACAGTTACTAATCTGGAAAAAATCTAGAATATGAAAAAAAGGGATTACTGACAACCTAGTAGGAGAAAACCTAGGAAGCATTCGGGAGGGGACAAAACAGTCAACAGCATTCTGGTGCACTCTCCAACTATCCCCAGCAGGCTGGGTGGCTATAACCAAAATGCTGATCCTCCCACGATTGCCTGTTGTCAGCCATCTCAAAGATGCTGAAACCTTTTTTTTTTATAGAGCTACACACCATGCTCTCAGACCTATATGGGTAGGAAAGCGGAAAAGAGCAGCACTCTATAAAAGGCAGCTCCCACTGGTAGACAATAGACTGTGCACCATGAACTATGAGTAGTACTAGGTAGCAGCGCAGCGCCGCGCCAGTGTCCCATGAGATGGGTGGAGGATGGAAGTGGGCCACAAGGGAAGGCATTAGCACATGTATTAGGACTAAATCGCATACTTAATTGTCTGGTCTCCTCTGGGCTGCCGACTTTGGGGAAGTCCTGACTTCACAGAGCTGCAAAGGTCTGCTGGACAAAATATGTCCAATCCAATATTTGCCCCATGCCTATACGCTGCACAACTACCACTGTGGGTGCTACCAGAACGTAGGGAGGCTTCAACAATGTTTGACAGATGACCGTGGACTCAGGCTGGCATTGCCCGAGTGGGAGATATGTATGGCTTGAGCACGTTGTGTGCATTCTCAAACATTTCCAAGAGATTCTGTATAGGACCGACCAGGGCATGGGAAACAGCACATTGACACATGGACTGTATTCCCCGTAGGGCCAGTCGTAACCGCCCACAAACATCACGTTGCAGTCCCTGCTGACACATAGCAGTGGGTGTAAAGCTGCTACAATCCTCTCCATCACCCTACAGTTGCAGCGGTCACATCCAGCGGCGGCCGCTGCAGGTTAGAGCGGGGGGCTGGCAGGAGGGGATTTCGAGAGACAACCACGAGGGAAAATCAATAATTTATTTAATTTTCCCTTGTGGTCGTCTCTCGAAATCGAAAGGGAAACCTTCCTGAACAAAAACAATCACAAGATGCTTTTTCCTCTTTCTATGAAAGTGGAAAAATGAGGAGAAATGAAGATATTTCTCATCGTTGTGCCTCCCTTATGCCTCCCCACGGCAGGCAAAAGTTTTTGGTGCTGCCTCAGACTTACGATTTCTCATAAATCTGGGGCAGTTTCAAAAAGTCATGGATGTTGCTGAAAACACCCCAAGCAACACCCATGGAACTACCCTTTCATGCAGTTTTCTGCGTGAAAGGGGCATATATTTATAAGGCCATGTAAAGCCACTTAACATGGCTTTGAGTGTTCTTATAAATATGCTGGTGGCACATTGCGCCACCGGAATGTAAAAAAGTGACGTTCCAGAGGCGCAATAGTGCTGATAGGGCCTCATAAATGAGGACTGCATTGAGAAGGAGATTCATGACGAACAGAGATGGGGCAGGGTGGGCATGGTGCGACCTGCAGATGGGAGGAGAGCAAAGATGGTGGCAGGGAGTGCTGCAGGGGAGGTAGAAGTAAATGACCACTAGACTTTGCAGGAGAGTGGTGGAGGCTGACAGTGAGAAGTCGGGAGAGAAGAGAGGAAGCCTGGCGCAGTGGAGGAGAGGTAATTTCAAAAAGGGGGTGGTGATGGACAGAGTATCTGAGTTAATCAGAACACTCCTACCCAGTCAAAAGATCAGGGCTTGATCCATCACCGTTTTTTAGCTCACTGCACCATCCCAGTTCAGAACCTGGCTACATGCAAATTAGTCTGTCCCTGGCCCAGTGCATCATGGGAACAGGGCAGACCAAACTACCAAGCCAATTCTTTACTGGAAAGGAAACAAGCTTCCGGGGACCGGTTTCTGGCATTACCGCCGTCTTCGGCCCAGCTTGTTTGAATCCGGATGGTGCAGTGAGCAAGGGACTCACATCTGAGCATACCCTTCCACACTTATGGTGGCCAAAGTAATTTCAAAAAGGGGGTGGTGATGGACAGAGTATCTGAGTTAATCAGAACACTCCTACCCAGTCAAAAGATCAGGGCTTGATCCATCACCGTTTTTCCTTTCCAGTGAAGAATTGGCTTGGTAGTTTGGTCTGCCCTGTTTCCATGATGCACTGGGCCAGGGACAGACTAATTTGCATATAGCCAGGTTCTGAACTGGGATGGTGCAGTGAGCTAAAAAACGGTGATGGATCAAGCCCTGATCTGTTGACTGGGTAGGAGTGTTCTGATTAACTCAGATACTCTGTCCATCACCACCCCCTTTTTGAAATTATTTTGGCCACCATAAGTGTGGAAGGGTATGCTCAGACATGAGTCCCTTGCTCACTGCACCATCAGGATTCAAGCAAGCCGGGCCGAAGACGGCTGTAATGCCAGAAACCGGTCCCCGGAAGCTTGTTTCCTTTCCAGTGAAGAATTGGCTTGGTAGTTTGGTCTGCCCTGTTCCCATGATGCACTGGGCCAGGGACAGACTAATTTGCATATAGCCATGTTCTGAACTGGGATGGTGCAGTGAGCTAAAAAACGGTGATGGATCAAGCCCTGATCTGTTGACTGGGTAGGAGTGTTCTGAATAACTCAGATACTCTGCCCATCACCACCCCCTTTTTGAAAATATTTTGGCCACCATAAGTGTGGAAGGGTATGCTCAGACATGAGTCCCTTGCTCACTGCACCATCAGGATTCAAGCAAGCCGGGCCGAAGGCGGCTGTAATGCCAGAAACCGGTCCCCGGAAGCTTGTTTCCTTTCCAGTGAAGAATTGGCTTGGTAGTTTGGTCTGCCCTGTTCCCATGATGCACTGGGCCAGGGACAGACTAATTTGCATATAGCCAGGTTCTGAACTGGGATGGTGCAGTGAGCTAAAAAACGGTGATGGATCAAGCCCTGATCTGTTGACTGGGTAGGAGTGTTCTGATTAACTCGGATACTCTGTCCATGACCACCCCCTTTTTGAAATTATTTTGGCCACCATAAGTGTGGAAGGGTATGCTCAAACATGAGTCCCTTGCTCACTGCACCATCAGGATTCAAGCAAGCCGGGCCGAAGACGGCTGTAATGCCAGAAACCGGTCCCCGGAAGCTTGTTTCCTTTCCAGTGAAGAATTGGCTTGGTAGTTTGGTCTGCCCTGTTCCCATGATGCACTTGGCCAGGGACAGACTAATTTGCATATAGCCATGTTCTGAACTGGGATGGTGCAGTGAGCTAAAAAACGGTGATGGATCAAGCCATGATCTGTTGCCTGGGTAGGAGTGTTCTGATTAACTCAGATACTCTGTCCATCACCACCCCCTTTTTGAAATTATTTTGGCCACCATAAGTGTGGAAGGGTATGCTCAGACATGAGTCCCTTGCTCACTGCACCATCAGGATTCAAGCAAGCCGGGCCGAAGACGGCTGTAATGCCAGAAACCGGTCCCCGGAAGCTTGTTTCCTTTCCAGTGAAGAATTGGCTTGGTAGTTTGGTCTGCCCTGTTCCCATGATGCACTGGGCCAGGGACAGACTAATTTGCATATAGCCAGGTTCTGAACTGGGATGGTGCAGTGAGCTAAAAAACGGTGATGGATCAAGCCCTGATCTGTTGACTGGGTAGGAGTGTTCTGGTTAACTAAGATACTCTGTCCATCACCAACCCCTTTTTGAAATTATTGTATAGGAGAGGTAAGCACGAAAAGGCGGAAGAGCAGCGAGGGAATAGGAAAGAATGAGATAGAAACAAAGAAAGGGAGAGGGACAGGGACACCTGAGGGGAGAGAGCAAAGTGGAGGAGCAGCAAAGAGGAAGAAGGAAACAGCAAAAAACGAGGGACAGATGTGGGGAAGGCAGCAAAAATAAAGGGTGTGGCAGGGCAGACCATGTGGTAGCATTGGCAGCACAAAAGAAGCGAGTAGGGCCAGCGAGAGAGCAGAGAGGGGACTGGCACTTTGCAGCCCAGCACCCCATTAGCCCCATCCACTCATCTAAAGGTCTGCTCAAATGTGCATAACATAATCTGTGGCAATATATCATGAGGCACTTGCTGCCCCTGGCTAACACAGATTGGATGTTTTGAAAAACCCATCAATTACGGATCCATACAGTTCAGAACCCATAGCTCCACCAGGCAAAGAGCAGATGTCACAGCCACCAAAAACAAGAGTTTAACCCAAAACTCCACCAAGTGAAGCACATCTTTGTAGCTCAACAATAGATGATTTGACGGCCATTAACACCAATGGAAGGTGACAAAAGATAATCGCACTCCAGGCCTTAATAACTCAAGCCACTAAGCAAGCACACTTATTATTCGAGTGAAGCGTCAGTGTCCTTGACGCAGAGTTAATTCTCAGGCCTGACAGTCAGAGCAGAGAGGATATGCTTCCCCTGACACAAAAGCAACTTGTGGATGGATGCTAAGGAGCCACCGAGCTGCAGCACATTTCTCACATCTGAAAAAGTGTTTTCTTTCTCTTGTGCTCCAATCTCTCTCTCTCTCACTCTACAGCTGAGCACGCACTTCATAAAGCATAAATACGGTATGATAGTTATTTACTGTACCCATCAAGCTGACCAGTATTTCTAAGCTGTTTTATCCGAGAGCTGGCAGGCTTTGTATCTGCTCCCATTCTGCAAAAAGAAATTCCTCTTTTCCAAAATCTCAGTATGCCAAACAGAAAATGTGATCCCAGCATGCTTAATGCCTCACTGGTGCTGTGAATGAGGGAAAAGCATTGCGTCACTCCTAAAGAAACATAACCAATCACTGTGTTGGTTGATAATAAAGCTACACTCTGATTAGTTATGTTCTTTAACCATCCAACCCCCACACTGCCTCCAAACGTGGGTCAGTGGGAAAGGTTACTCTCTATACAACCAAACCAGAGTTTGCTCTCATGCAGCTTCAAGTAAAAAAGGCTTGAGAGCAATGTCAGGATTGGTGTGAGCAGGAGAGCCCAGCGCTCCAACATAGACTGAGGGCCTGTGCTGTGTTTCCCAGACTCCCTCAAAGAGAGTGGATTTTAGAGGTCTAAGGTGCGCATGTCTGGTTGGACACAGTTAGAACCCTGTTCAACCCCACTTGCGCACTGGACCTCAGCCTGATGCCATTTCCAATCATCAGGATTGGGCCCGTCCCGGAGTCACCCCATACAAACTAACACATCAGATAGGCCGATTCCGGTCCTTTAAAGAGTTGGGGCTTCGGTAATTTTAAAATTATATGCTTGTGGGCGCCCTTACGCTCCTAAGGAGGAACCGCCCCTGTCCTTGGTGTGGTGCATTTGAGGCACCTTTTTTTATCAAACAGTGAAGTAACACCTGGAGGTGGTGAATGCCTGCAAGCAGTAATTTTGAAGTTGTCAGAACTGGTGGGAAAAGACCTGTTCCTTTATCCTGGACTCTGCCTTTTGGGGTGTTTTCCTTTTCCAAAAAGAATAAACTAGAGTGCAGGATGGTCGTCCTAACCCAAATATTATTCAAATGAATTGTGATGTCTTGGAAGGCGCCTGACTTGACAGTCCTGGCGGGGGAGGTATGATTCCACCCCCCTAGACGGAGAAATATGACTACACCGGTACCCCCGGTACCAGCTTAACAGAACCCTGGCATCACAAGATGGATGCTGCCAGCCACAGGCACGCATCTGCCCTCCTGCTGCTGGATGAAACTCCAGCAGGGGAGGCTGGACAATAGGTTTCCTGTCACAGGGAGGTGTAACCACCTCCCAGACACGCTTTAGTGTATTGGGGCTGGGTGGGTGCACTCCAAGAGTGCTTTGATGCCTGCCCTGGGGGAAAATTTGGTGTCCCTGTGCATGATGCAGCTCAAACCGGTTGCAGGGGCTACCAGCCCCTGCTCTCGTGTGAAACGGGATAAAGGATATGGGTGTAACCACCTCTCTGTCGTGACCCTCCCATAGGTGGGTCCCCAGGGTTTGTCACACCCCTTCCTTGGGTATAAAGTAGGAACCCCTGACTATAGGACTTTAGATTTTACCTGGACAAAACTCTGCTACAGAATCCCAGAACTTCAACTATCTACACTTCATTGGATGACCAAAGAATCTCCCTTGGCATAAAGGAGTTACTCACCTGCAAGGCAGGCACCAAAGATGCATCCGTCCGGTTTGCAACTATGCAGCTCCTGAAGGACTCTCAAGACTTTGTAACACAGGAGGTGGGTTTCCAAGCTTCCCCGAGGCCAATCCGTGCTCTCAGCAAACCTAAGATCTTCTGGGGACTATGCAACCCGAACCCCTGGACACTGTGCACATTTGCAGCAGCATATGCTTCTTGGTGATCCCTAAGACTGTGCTTTGGGCTACTTGTAGTCCAGACCCTGAGCAGTGGTTCCACTGAAGATTACTGGCCTACACTCCTCAAGTGACTCGTGGGCTGGTATTTAGTGATTCCTCTCGAGGTCCCTTTGCGATCCCTTGTCTGTCGACTTGTGGGTCCCTGAGGAGGGTACTGTAACTTTCAATGGGCTTACCTGGTTGCTCCTGATATGCCCTGACTCTCCATTGCTTGGGGAGTCACCAGGACCTTGCTGGTCTACACAGAAGTCTTTTTACTCTCACTGCGTGGGTTGCTGTTGCCAAGGCTTGTTGGTCTCAGATCCGGACACCGACCCCCCCAGCACTCGACATCTTTTGTGGGACAACTCGCCTGCAGACTCTGGTCATCGTCAACATATCCTGGTCCCTGTGGCAGTGGAGAAAAGCTTCACCTCATTGCACCTGAAACACCCAACATTGGTGGGCATTGGTCTATCGTGCCCCTGGTCACCCTGACGTTACCCAGACTCTGACCCCTCTGCTTTCAGGTTCTTCACATCATAGATCCAGGCTTGGATCACACCGGACACTTTTCCTTTCCACCGCAGAAGCACTTTGCAGCAACTCGCCATTGAAAACAGTGACAATTCCCGACACCATTTGGCACCTATACACCGGCTTCCCTGGGCGAGGTAACACGAATACTCAGTGCTCACATGGGTGCTGGCCTTAGAACCTTCTAAGTCTAAAAGGGTTTGCTCCAAGTCCTTAATCTTAAAATTCCAGCTGCGACTTTCCCTTAAGTTTTGTACGGAGCTCGCGGTTGTGTTCTCACACTGCATGCGTCCCCGTGGGTCCCCTGTGTCACTACCTTGGGTGGTTCCAAGGGGTCCCAGCGATTCTACGTGCTCTAAGCACTGTGTCTAGTCAAGTCGTGGCTCTTTATACCACTTTCTTAATATATGGTTTGGTCTCCTCCTGAGGCCCATTGTATATTGTGCTATTTACTTACGTTCTAGTGTGTTGATATTGTGTATCTTGCTCTCTAATCTCATAAAGAGGTTAGTAGAGAGTGTTTAGTAATAAATACATATATTTTATATATACCTTGTGTGGTTCTCCTTTCATTTGGTCATTCAAGAGGTTATAATCTGGTAAACCAAGCTGCTTTACACTCCTTCAAGACTTAGCCTGAAGACTGCTCTCCATAGCTACCACTAGGATAGCCTTCAATAAAGGTTGTCTTAAACTCTTAAACCTAATAATCAATAAGGGTTGTTTGGACTGGTGCCAGGTGCCCACTATAACTAGTGGACAGCATATGCCAGGTCAACTTCTCACATTGGTGTGTAGCGGTTGGATTCAAGCTTGCTATTGCTTTACCAGATAATCTCATTGAAAACCACTATAGGTACTTAGGTACATATAAAACAAGTCTAGAATAAAGTAAGTTCGACTGAACTTAGAGTTGGGTAAGTCAAGGGTCTCGCACACCCTTTCTCCAACTCAAAAGAGATTTTAGTAGTTCCACTAGGTTAGGTAGGTGCCTACACCACATACCACCAGTATGTCTCCAAGAGCTGAAGCCAGTGGCTCCATGCTGACTAAGTATGACCATGTCCCATTTCAGGAATTGAGGAAAATGTGTGCATCTAGGAAACTGAAGACAGAGAAAAACCCTAGGGCTCAACGCCTCATATAGGTATTGCTGTTAGATGACCTCAGAAAGACCCCAGGGTCTGATGAGGCAGGCAAGTTGGGTGGGGGAACAGAAGAGGAAAGGCTAGGAAGTGAACACATCCAAGACCTAGACTCTGAGGCTGACCAGGAGGATCATAATGATTATAACCTGGACAATCCGATTCTCCTTGTGGATGTAGAAGAGAACCCCAGTGGCCCACTCTTCACCCCTCCAGGAAGAGTTAACAGTGTACCTAGTAGATCCAGATCTCCTTCTCAGGAGTCTACTCATTCTGGTACATCTGTAGGGACATCTGTCTCTCATAGGACCTCAGCTTTTTACAGGAGAGTGTCCTCCTATGACAGAAAGTGCAGACTGCTTGAGTTTGTAAAAGAAAACTTTACGATCCAGAGAGAGCAGTTGACTTTAGACAGGGAATCCCTGGAGCTCCAGGGAGCTTCTAAAAAGTTGGGGCTAGAGCCCCATGGTGGCAGCCACAGTGTCCCTAGAGGTAGAGAACTTACTCATGACCTTAGGAACCTGAACAAGATTGTCCCTCCCTATCAGAGTGGGGATGACATACACAAATTGATAACTGCACTTGAGAGGGCCTGTAAAGTACAGAGGGTCCCTCAGGAGCAGTAGGCAGCAAGCTTGTGGCTCTCATTTGCAGATGAAGGAAGAGACAAGCTCCTCACTGTAAGAGAAGAGGATGCTGATAATTACAAAGTCTTGAAGAGTGCTCTGATTGACGGGTTTGGCTTGAGCACTGAACAATACAGGTTTAAGTTCAGAGACACCCAAAAGGCACAGGCTCAAGACTAGGTTGACTTTGTAGATTGTTCTACTAAGGCTCTGGAAGGCTGGGCACTTGGCAGTAAAGTGTGTGATTTTATAGGATTGTACAATTTAATTATGAGGGTGCAAATCCATAATATTTGTCATAATCAGTTGTTGTGTCAATACGTAGTGGACTCTGATCTGACCTCTCCCCAAGAATTGGGTCAGAAGGCAGACACATGGGTCAGAACCAGGGTGAAGCAGATGGTTCAGCACCAAGGTGGTGACTCCAAGAAGCAAGATTCAAAACCCTCAGACAAGGGTGGGGAAAGGGGTAAAGACCAGAAGTCTTCTCAAGGGCCCCAAAAATCTACTACTGTTGGGGAGTCACAATCCAACAAGGGAAAAGGCAAGAAGAAATCATGGTGTCATATCTGTAAACAGAAGACCCATTGGACAAGTGACTGTACCAAGTCCAAGGACTTCCACCACTGCCTCTAAGGCAACTGTTCCCCCTAATTCAGCTCCAATTGGTGGTACTCAGAATAAGGGTGTAGTAGGGTTAACCCTGGGATCTGAGATGGACTCTGGCCTAGTCATAGCTCTAACTCAGGCTGCACTGATCTGTGATGGAGGCATAGATATGGGCTCCTTATTTGTCAGCCCCAGTAATCTGGGCAAATACAGACAGCAGCCTTTGATAAATAGAAAAGAGGCCTTGACATTCAGGGACACAGAAGCAAGTGTCACAATGGTGACAAAAGATCTTGTGGCTCCTGAGCAAATCATACTTGGTGAGATGTACCAAGTGACCAATGCTCGCAATGCCAGGACAGACCATTCCTTGGCAGTTGTTTATTTCACCTGGGGAGGGGTAACTGGCCCTAAGAAGGTTGTGGTAAGTGCAGACCTCCCTGTTGAACACTTGTTGGGCTATCATTTAGAAACTTCAGCTTGGGCTGAAGTTGAGCTCAGGACTCATGCTGAAATGCTGGGCATCCCTGCGGATGTGTTTGCCATGAATAGGTCACAGGCAAAAATGCCATCCACTGAAAAGGTCATAGATCCTGGAAAAATGAACCAGGCACCTTCCAAGAAAATAATCAGTAGGAGTAAGGCAGGGTCTTTCCCCCTGACTCAGAGTCAAGATCAGTCTCTTGAGGGAGATGATCTCAGTCCTGAAGAAGGAACTGTCCCAGAGGAGCTTGAGCCTGATCAGGTTGAGATCTTGGGGACAGGGGGCCCTTCTATGGCATATCTGAGCCAGGAGCAGCTGAGCTGTCTTTCTCTTGAACCCCTCTGACAACAAGCTGTTGCTGAGGCTGCTGGGAGTGCTAGTGGGTCCCATAGTATCTAATGGGATGATGGACTCCTTTACTCAGAGAGTAGAGACCCCAAGCCTCGTGCAGCCAGGAGGTTGGTTATACTTCTGACGTTTAGGGGCTTCCTATTAACACTAGCACATGATATCCCATTAGCAGGTCACCTAGGCCAAACCAAGACTTGGGATAGAATTGTCCCTCACTTTCATTGGCCTCACATGTCTGAAGACACAAAAGAGGTTTGTTGCTCCTGTGTCACCTGTCAATCCAGTGGTAAGGCAGGTGGTACAGCAAAGGCCCCCCTGATACCACTACCTGTGGTGGGGGTTCCCTTTGAGAGGGTTGGGATTGACATTGTTGGTCCCATGGATCCTAAAACTGCATCTGGGCACAGATTTATACTGGTGGTAGTGGACCATGCCACTAGGTATTCAGAGGTAATCCCACTTAGGACCACCACAGCTCCTGTGGTGGCAAGGCCCAGCCTGGGAATCTTTTCCAGGGTGGGGTTTTGTAAGGAGGTAGTTTCAGACAGAGTTGCAAACTTCATGTTTAGTTACTTAACTGCTATGTGGAAGAAGTGTGGAATTTACCACCCCTTATCACCCACAATGCAAAGGTTAGTTGAAAGGCTCAACAAAACCCTCAATGGCATGATTAAAGGTCTCCCAGAAAAACATAGGCACAGAAGGGACATACTTTTGCCCTGCCTTCTCTTTGCCTACAGAGAGGTTCCACAGAAGGGGTTTGGTTACAGCCCATTTGAACTTCTGTTTGGACATCCAGTTAGGGGTCCATTTTGTCTAGTGAAGGAGGGAATGGAGTTACCCCTCAAACCTCCTAAACAGAATATTGTGGACTATGTATTTGGTCTCCGCTCCAGGATGGCTGAGTACATGAAGAAGGCGACTAAAAATCTTGAGGCTAGCCAGGAATTACAGAAGGACTGGCATGACCAAAAGGCTGTGCTGACTGTTTACCAGCCAGGGCAGAAAGTATGGGTGTTGGAGCCTGTGGCCCCAGCAGCTCTCCAAGACAAGTGGAGTGTCCCTCATACTATAATTGAGCAAAAGGGAGAGGTTACCTATCTGGTGGACCTAGGAACTCCCAGGAGCCCCCATAGGTTGCTTCATGTCAACGGGTTCAAACCATATGTTGACAGGGCAGACATGGGCTTGCTCATGGATACTGATGAGGGACAGGAGGATGAGAGTGATCCACTCCCTGACCTGCTCTCACAGAACCCTGATGATGGTTCAGTAGATGGTGTAGCCTTGGCAGGCAACCTCACTGACCAGCAACACACTGATTGCAGAAAAGTTCTACAACAGTTTAGACATAGGTTTTCACTGACTCCAAGTCAGACTACCTGGTGCACTCATGAAGTGGACACGGGGGACGGGCTGCCTGTTAAAAATAAGATTTACAGGCAACCTGACCATGTCATGGACTGTATCAGGACTGAAGTCCAGAAGATGTTAGAATTAGGAGTTATTGAACCCTCAGATAGCCCTTGGGCTAGTCCAGTAGTCTTAGTCCCCAAACCTCACACCAAAGATGGCAAGAGAGAAATGAGGTTTTGTGTTGACTACAGGGGTCTCAATGCAGTCACTAGGACAGATGTTCATCCAATTCCAAGGGCAGATGAGCATATAGATACTTTGGCCTCAGTCAAGTTTCTGAGAACATTTGACTTGACAGCTGGCTACTGGCAGATCAGATTAGCTGATGATGCAAATCTAAAGACAGCATTTTCTGCCCCTAGTGGGCACTACCAATTTATGGTGATGCCCTTTGGTTTGAAGAATGCACCTGCTACTTTTCAAAGGTTGGTGAACAAAGTCCTTACAGGCCTGGAAGACTATAGTGCAGCATATCTTGATGATATTGCTGTCTTTAGCTCCACCTGAGAGGATCACCTGGTCCACCTGAGAACTGTTTTGGAGACCCTGCAGAAAGCAGGCATCGCTATCAAGGCCACCAAGTGCCAGATAGGGCGGAGCCAAGTTGTATACCTGGGCCACCTGGTAGGTGGAGGTCAGGTTCAACCAGTGCAGATCAAAATCCAGGCTATCATGGACTAGGTTGATTCAACCACCCAGACTCAGGTCAGAGCTTTCTTGGGCCTGGCTGGGTACTATAGAAGATTTGTCAAAGGTTATGGATCCATAGTGACTCTTTTTAATGGCTTAACTTTTAAAAGAATGCCAAAGAAAGTTCAGTGGACAGTTAGCTGTCAAAAGGTATTTGATGACCTGAAGCAGGCCATGTATACTGCTCCCACTCTGCATAGTCCTAACTACTCCAAATAATTCATTGTCCAAACAGATGCATCTGAGTTGGGGTAGGGGCTGTGTTATCACAATTGAATGATGAAGGTCATGATCAGCCAGTAGCTTTTAGCAGAAGACCCCCAGAGAGAAACGTTGGTCAGCCATTGAGAGGGAGGCCTTCGCTGTGGTTTGGGCTCTGAAGAAGCTAAGGCCATACTTGTTTGGCACTCATTTCATTGTTCAGGCAGACCATAAGCCCCTCATATTGCTAATACAGATGAAGGGTGAAACCCCCAAACTTTTAAGGTGGTCCATTTCCCTACAGGGGATGGACTATACAGTGGAACATAGACCTGGGAGTAACCATGCCAATGCAGATGGACTCTCCTGATATTTCCACTTAGAACATGAAGACTCAACTGGTCAAGGTTAGTTTAATGTCCTTATGTTTGGGGGTGGGTGTAGGAGAGTAGGATCTGCTTCTTACAGTTACCCCCACTTTTTGCTGATGTTTCACTGTTTTTCGACTATAGTCTGGCTGGGGCCCTGCAATCCAGGACCCCTGCCTAGCTGCTTCCTCTCTAAAATGATTGCATGTACTTTAAGTACATCACAGATTGGATTCTGAGGTACCCTTATAAGTCCCCAGTATATGGTATCCTATATACCCAGGGCATAGGTGCCCCAGAGGCCTCTCATGGGCTGCAGCATGTATTATGCCACTGCTAAGAGACCATTCAAAATGACACAACAGGTCTGCTACAGCAGCCTGTTTAAGGTGGTGTATGCACCCCTTACTTAGATATAGGTTCCCTATATCTACCTTATATCACTGCACATATAAAACTACCAGTCACCCCTATGGCAGGCCTTACCAATCCTGAAGACAGCGTGCTGGGTTTTGTGTGAGAGGGTGCCCATGCATGAGCAGGGCCCCTCTGCAGCCTTCTGAATCTATCCTCCGGGGTTTTTCTGTGTTGCAGCCATACCATATACTCTTAAGTGCATTATTACCTCGCAGTAAATGCTCACTTGGAAATGGCTGCATCACAGAACAACCACAGAGGATAGATTCCGAAGGCTGCAGAGGGGCCGCCCATCATGGTGTGCTAGTCACTGCTATTTGTTCATTGACCAGCAGGTATTCATTTTGTGGTGTCCCAGTCACAGCTGTGTTGCTTGGCGCCTGGATAGTTCCCTCCTCACACTTAGCCTCACAGCTATGAGGGAGATCAGGCAGGTCTCGTCGTTGTTATTCATGATCGGTTCTTCTCCCAATATGGCCGCTGTGTGTCATGGGAGCGTGCGAATGGGTTTCCACATTCACAGTTGAGGGACAACCTAATAAAACAGGCTCATGCAGGCCATCTGTCTATAATAAAATCAAAAGAAGTTTGAGAGCCAACTTTTGGTGGCCTGGGATGGATGTGGAGATTGAGCGAGCAGTATAGATGTGTGTGGAATGCACTTGTAGCGATAAAGTGTTAAAAACGAATCAGGTTTCTATGCTTTGCAGGGGTTTACTGAGTCAACGATGGGAAGAGGTGTCCATTGATATTGTGGGCCCATTGAATGGTGAGCAAGCCACTCCCTATCTAATAGTGATGATGGACCTCTACTCAAGGTGGGTAGAGGTAATTAATGTCAGGGATATTTCACCTGGTGGCATCATTAAGTTCATGGAGGGTGTGTTCAGAAAGGAGAGTTTTCCAAAAAGCATCTGGTCTGACAATGGCCCTCAAATTTGCTCATAGAAACTAGAAAATGACCTTAAGTTAAGTGGCCTTAAACACAAGAAATGTGCCATTTATTACCCGGAAAAGGACGGTACCATTAAGCGGTGTAACAAATTCATGAAGGAGAGTACACAGTTGGACAAGGTGAACTGTCTGGACAGGAAGCATGAGTTACAGGAGAGGATAACTGCTTACTGTATGTCTCAGCACATGACCACCAGGAAGTCTCCATTTGAACTTTTTAAAGGGAGAGCGCCCAACGAAAGACTTATGTTGAAAAGAAAGGAGGGTTTTGATAGGAGGAAAAATTTCCAAAATGTTGAAGTCACAGTTGGGGATGTGGGTAAAATGAAAGCACCTGTAGGTTGTGTAGCATGGTCCAAGTTCACATAGGCACAAGTTATTAAGATATTTTGTAATGCAGTAAAAACAGCCTACGGAAGGATTTGGAACAAGAACAGTGTTGTGCTTGTTAAAAAAGAGATGAGAAAAGAAGTGGACATTGGTGATGAAAAGAGTGACTGTGATGGTGGTGGAAGTTCAAGTGGTGTGTAGAGAAGTGACAAAGGTGAGAGGGTGACTCCAAGATCGGATGGGAGTTCTTGGGATGATCGGAATGGTATTAAGGAGAGAAAAAAAGGTGAGTTATCGGAGGAAAGTGCCACCTCATTATCTTAAAGATTTTGTCATGGCATAAAGAGATTGTGGTGAACAGGATGTTAGTGATTTCACTATCTCAAACGTGAATAGTCTGGTGTTAGTTTAGGGGTTATTAGTCATGTAAAAAATAAGGAAGAAGGGAGATGTGTGGTGTCTCCTGTATGTGGTTCTATGAGTAGAAGCACATGCAGATTAGTAGAATTAGGAAGGTTCAATAAAGTGTTCTATGTCAGTTATATGTGTGTCATCCTGAGTCAGTTGCTGTCAACCAGCAATGGATGAGGTGCACTTATATAACCTCTTGTGATGCCTAACTGCGTGGGAAGAGCATTCTTCTAAAAATTACACCGGGTGGATTTCTGGGGATTCCAGAGGTTTCAATCACAGAAAAGTGACGAAAATGCATGATCTCAGGCATATTTTGAGGTCTGCAGGGCATTGTGGGGAACACATTCTTGTGGGATTCACACAGGGCCCACCACCCTGGAATCCCCTCGTTGTCTACTTTTAAAAAATGTCAGTGGTTGGTAGGTTTCCATGGGTGGCACGGCCCCAAATACCACAGCGACTCCTATTGCTGCTCTTCTCCACAAAGCACTTTAAGGCTTTTTGTGTCAAGGTCTCTTGGCCCATCCGCACAAGTGAGGTACCATTTTTATCAGGAGACTTGGGGGAATGATGTGTGGTCGGAAATGTAAGGCTCCTTGCAGATTCCATACGTTTTCTTCACAGAGAGGACAATTTGGTTTTAGTCAAGGTTTGAGGTTTGCAGGGCATTGCGGGTAAGAAATTGGCGTGGAATGCACATGGAGCACACCGCCCTGGACTCCCCCAAATGTCTAGTATTCTGAACTGTTTGTGTCTGGTAGGTTTTTCCAGGTGGCAGCCTACCCAAACCCAAAGAGTGTGCTGTTCACCTTTGCAAGTCAGATAATATTTGGAGTTGGGCACACTCTACTGGGCCATATGTAAAAACAACACCACGAAAAAATTGAATGTACTCTCACTTATCAATGGACTAGGAAGCTTTAGTCCAGAGAGGCGCAGAAAGACTGATGAGGTTTTAGGGGTGAGGGTGGGGTGTGATGTTAGAATGGGCAAGATCCATCCCATCATTTCATATTGAACGTTTATAGTCCCGCCATACAGTGGGCTTTCTGAGCCCCTGGCAGGGGGGGGGGGGGGGGGGGGAAAGACTATTGTTCCATTGACTTGGTGGGGGGGGGGCATGGCCATGCCCATTCTGGCAGCAACCACTCCTTTATTTCAAAAATAACATTTCTTGGTATCTCAAGGGCTTTTTGCCCTTTTCTGGGTGAGGGGGGGCAGATTGGGGGTAATTAGCCCTTCTGCCTCCCTGATGGGTAGAAAGTCTATTGAGCCATTTGCTTGGGGTGGGAGCATGGCCATGCCCATGCTGAGCAGCTACCACACCTATTTTGTTAAACTTACCCTGGCATAAAGTTGGCTTTCTACCCCCCTGAGGGTGGCAGATCGCATATAATTACCCCCATCTGCCCCAGGGCAGGAAGCCTGTTTCCTCATTTTCCCTGGTGTGTAGTGGACTTTCAGCCACCCCAGGGGGCAGATCAAGGATAATTACCCCATTATTTGGGGTGTGGGCATAGTCATGCCCATGGAGAGGAGCCCCCATTCCTATTTTTGTTTTAATTTCTTGGCATCTAGTAGGCTTGCTGCCTCCACTGGGTGCAGATTGGGGGTAATTACCTCATCTGCGCCCCAGGGGGGCAACAAGAGTATTTCCCCCTTCACTTGGGGTGGGAGCATGGCATGCCCATGCTGGGCAGCCCCCACCCCAATATAAAAAAAATCCCTGTCGTTTAGTGGGCTTTCTGCCCCTGCAGGAAGACAGATCGGGGATAATTACCCTAATCTGTCTCCTGAGGGGAAGAAATACTGTTGCCCCATTTATTTGGGATGGGGGCATAGCCATGCTGATGGCAGGCAGCTTCCCTATATTATTTAAAATAAACTTTCCCTGGCATCTAGTGGGCTTTTTGCCCCATCCAAAGACATATCAGGGGCAATTACACTGCTCTGTCCTGGGGGGGGGGAGGGGGGGGGGGAAGGGGGGGGGGTTGGGGTCTTGGCCATGCCCATGCTGGGCAGCCCCATCCCTATATTTTTATATCACTAAAAACATCCCTGGTGTGTAGTGGGCTTTCTGTCCCCTCGGGGAGGCAGGATTCAAGGTAATTGCCTCATCTGCCCCAGGCAGGGGCAGAAAGACAAATATATTCATATTGCCAAGGGTGATCACAAGTCCTTGTCCAAGGAGCCATTCCCCCAGTCCCTGGTGTCTAGTGGGTGGATCCCTGCTTGGGCATCCCTCTCTTGTGGCGATCAGGGCTTAATTTGATCCAGTGGTTTCCGGTGCTCAGCACCGGCACTAAATCATTCACACCAGCGCTTGAGCACCAATTAAGAATACATTTATTTTTGGTAAGGACAGTGAGATTAAGTGAGTCACAAGATGTTGAGCTGATGCTTAAACTAGAACCTGGTTTCCCAGCTCTGAGCTTGGCAACTCTGGCCATTACACCACATCCTCTCCCAACTTGTACGGTTTCATGGCTTCTATTATAGCGTTGCTAACAAGAGAAATAGGCTGGTGGAAGCAGCCTCCTGAAGAGAGCCCGGCACTTTTTTTTTTACAAATCTACCACTGGTGGTGATCCCCAATCACGGATCCACTGGGCAGTGGTACCACTGGAAAGAGGAGGTTCTCCCCTTTCCATTAATACCCCTCCCATGAGAATCAGTGCGAGGGGCCTGAGATATGCCCCAGAGCACTGAATCAGTGAAAGTAAAATGAGCCCATCGTCTTGTTTTGCATTCACTTTTACTGCAATGACGTCAGAGGGGCCTGTTCGTACCTCTCGACTGTCGGCCAATGGTGGACATTCGCACTTGGGAGGTAGTGTGTCTGTCAGCCATTGGCCGAAGGACGCACTCGAAAGGTTAAACGTGTGCAACAATATTTAGGTTATGGTACTATTAACGTATATAGGTATTGTGCATATTACATATTTTAAAGGTATCAGCAATATTATAGACACTCATGCTGTCATTAGCAATATTTCTTCACAAGCAAAAGTGGCCTAAGGGACACATGACAAATATCAGACATCAATTCATGTTATTTCTGAAAAGTACAAACATCCTTCATTAAGATTTTCACTTCAAGTCTGACAGAAAGAAGGCAATGGATAATTTATTGTCACAGTCAAATACATTTTGAAATATTATTCAAGATAAAATGTTTACTCACAAAAATATCTGGTCTATTAATCAAATGTGAGTATAATGCTCCTAAAATGCAACTCCACACACTGATAACAATGTTGATACTTGGTGACATATGCAATATACATTTATATGATATGAAATACATATGGCAATGTTCATTTCAATGCTATTTTGTATTGCTAACTTACCCTGAGATGTGGCTAACTCCTCAAGATTAGCAGTACCAGTGCCCTCAATACCAGTAACCATTTAAGGTCCTATGAGTTCTGCCTCCGGCTCCTTCATTGCTCACAAATTATCTTGGATGTCAGGTCCTCCACCGGTTTGTGCTGCAGCTTTCACATTCTTTGTCAGTTTTTCCTTGGTCTTGCACTTATAATCATGTCACATTTTCTTGCATTCTACAACAGTTATGTGTGTTGGTGCTACTTCATTTTTTTAACACCTATATCTCTCCATAAAGCTTTTTTAATGGATAATGGTAATTTGGGGCCCACAAACAGATACTACTCGTGTTTTGTCATCTCCAAAATTAAAATGTAAGTCTCCTCCTGTGTAAAATTGACCTTGCTTTTTCTGCTCCGGGACAACCCACCCCTTTTGATGGCAACCCTCCTGGGTGGTAGCATCTTCTTCACTTGCCATGTTCAAAAGCAAAAATGTTGCGGTATTTTAAACTGAAAAGCAACTCAAAGACATCTAGTGTGGCACAAGAATGACATTTAACATGCACGGAGGAATTGCGTCATGGAAGGTCAAGTTGCGTTATGGCACGTTGTGCTACAGCACAGGGGTTTGCACCATAATACACCACATAGTAAACATGGGGCAAAATACAACCCATGTTTTTCTGATGCAAAGTAGCACTTTATCACTTTTTGTAAATCAGGTCTTCTCCCCATAGCTAACCTTGTGTGATATAACCTGGTGCTCATGTACAGGGCTCTAATGCCTTTGGGCCACGTTTGCAATAAATAAAACTGCAAAAAAATGGATATGGGAAGGGAAAGGTTTTGCTGGCAGGAGTAACACTGTACGCAAAAAAATAGGGAAAGAGGCTTGACTGCTGCTTCAGCCAACACCCCATGAAATTATTCCACCTGGAAAAATTGGGTATGGTACTCTTACACCACTCAAAATTGGGGGGTCTATTTACTGAGATTTAACGCCATCTTTGCATCATAAAATTGTTGCAAAATTAATCTAAATCTTATTTTACTAATTTACTTTCCAGCAAGGCTGGACTGGGAACCAAAACCGGCCCTGGCAAAGTGCTCGGCCAGCCCCCCTCCCCCCCTCCCCGGTGTTGGGGGTGCCGCCGAGCTCTTTGCGGGGTGGTTTTCGGCCGATTTTGTTACAGGTCCGATTTTGCAGCAATGCTGCAAAAACGGCCCTGTAACAAAAAAGGCCCCCAGGGGCCCAAAACCGGCCCCTACCCTTGCGGCACACCGGGGGATTGCCCAGTGCCCGCAACGGCCAGTCCTGGCCTGCTTTCCAGCCCTAAACTTGTTTAGCACTGGAAAACCCTTGAAAGTAGCGCTGCTTTGTGTTACTTTTTTTTTTTTATTGTTTTTATAGTTTTCCATAAACAAAAGAAATGAGATCGATTCAAGTGATTAGTACAAGGATAGAGCATAAAACAACAAACCATAATAGGTAGACATTCACATCCAAACGGAGGAGAGCAACGTGGCAGCCAACCATTACCGGCTCCTTCATTGCTCACAAATTATCTTGGATGTCAGGTCCTCCACCGGTTTGTGCTGCAGCTTTCACATTCTTTGTCAGTTTTTCCTTGGTCTTGCACTTATAATCATGTCACATTTTCTTGCATTCTACAACAGTTATGTGTGTTGGTGCTACTTCATTTTTTTAACACCTATATCTCTCCATAAAGCTTTTTTAATGGATAATGGTAATTTGGGGCCCACAAACAGATACTACTCGTGTTTTGTCATCTCCAAAATTAAAATGTAAGTCTCCTCCTGTGTAAAATTGACCTTGCTTTTTCTGCTCCGGGACAACCCACCCCTTTTGATGGCAACCCTCCTGGGTGGTAGCATCTTCTTCACTTGCCATGTTCAAAAGCAAAAATGTTGCGGTATTTTAAACTGAAAAGCAACTCAAAGACATCTAGTGTGGCACAAGAATGACATTTAACATGCACGGAGGAATTGCGTCATGGAAGGTCAAGTTGCGTTATGGCACGTTGTGCTACAGCACAGGGGTTTGCACCATAATACACCACATAGTAAACATGGGGCAAAATACAACCCATGTTTTTCTGATGCAAAGTAGCACTTTATCACTTTTTGTAAATCAGGTCTTCTCCCCATAGCTAACCTTGTATGATATAACCTGGTGCTCATGTACAGGGCTCTAATGCCTTTGGGCCACGTTTGCAATAAATAAAACTGCAAAAAAATGGATATGGGAAGGGAAAGGTTTTGCTGGCAGGAGTAACACTGTACGCAAAAAAATAGGGAAAGAGGCTTGACTGCTGCTTCAGCTAACACCCCATGAAATTATTCCACCTGGAAAAATTGGGTTTGGTACTCTTACACCACTCAAAATTGGGGGGTCTATTTACTGAGATTTAACGCCATCTTTGCATCATAAAATTGATGCAAAATTAATCTAAATCTTATTTTACTAATTTACTTTCCAGCAAGGCTGGACTGGGAACCAAAACCGGCCCTGGCAAAGTGCTCGGCCAGCCCCCCTCCCCCCCTCCCCGGTGTTGGGGGTGCCGCCGAGCTCTTTGCGGGGGTGGTTTTCGGCCGATTTTGTTACAGGTCCGATTTTGCAGCAATGCTGCAAAAACGGCCCTGTAACAAAAAAGGCCCCCAGGGGCCCAAAACCGGCCCCTACCCTTGCGGCACACCGGGGGATTGCCCAGTGCCCGCAACGGCCAGTCCTGGCCTGCTTTCCAGCCCTAAACTTGTTTAGCACTGGAAAACCCTTGAAAGTAGCGCTGCTTTGTGTTACTTTTTTTTTAATTGTTTTTATTGTTTTCCATAAACAAAAGAAATGAGATCGATTCAAGTGATTAGTACAAGGATAGAGCATAAAACAACAAACCATAATAGGTAGACATTCACATCCAAACGGAGGAGAGCAACGTGGCAGCCAACCATTACCGTAATATTTGTTCGGGCATGGAGTGTAAAATCAAACAAGGTCATGAATCAGGTATGACACTGTGTTGATAACAACGCAAAACAATACAGAATGTTGACAGTGAAAAGGAAAAGTACGCAATTAATGCTGCGGGTCCAGCGCCACAGTATATCATGTGAAGAAAAGAAAAAACAAAAATAAGAAATATTTTCATCTCCTTTGCTTTGTGTTACTTATCGCAAAAGGGGCGTACCATGGGTGGTGCATGGGCGTTCCCGTGCAACCACCCAAGGTTTTTGATTCGAAACCCTATTTACTATAAAACGTACACAGGGTTTAGCATGAGAAAATAGCGCCCATTTTAAATAGGTGCTGTGAAGGAGAAATGCTATCATTTCTCCTTTTTCCGACCTTGTATGTGTGCTGCACACATACAAAGTGGGAAAATGTTCAAAGTTAGTCTGAGAGTAGTTTTTTGTAGTAGAAAGCTATCCTTCCAGTACAAAACCTATGCTGGACTCACGTCGACCCCCTTACACTATGGTGCAAAGAAGTGTTCTTGGTGCACAGCGGCTAATTTTAGCGAGAGGGGAGGAGATATTTCTGAAAATATTGCGCTCTCCTGCTCTCTTTTTTGCCTGCTGGTCTGAGTTGCATGAGATTTTAGTGAATCTGCCCCTGGGTGTGGAAAATCCTACCCACTTTGAATCAGGTAGAGTAGAATTTGCTCCGCCATACTCAGACTCGGGCCCCTAATGTTAGAGATAGGTGTGCTTTTGTTGGTATTGGCAGCTGTAAGTTTTAGAGGATTAGAGGCACAGCACGGCAAACTTCTCACATTATTCACCACTGTGCACATAGCTGCCCGAGTAATAAGTAATGTAAACGCCATGCTCTTCAGTAAATACAGAGGATTGAACCTTTCTATAAAAGATAATCAAGGCAGTGCCCTTTTGTGTCAATAGCTTCTGAGAAAAATTATGGAATAGGCATAGCAAACAACTGAGGGACAGAAATGGTAGCAGAGAACTGACTGTCCTTTCTGAGGCACCAGCTAGACGTATGACTTTCATTCATCATAGCAATCTTTCGAAGGTATGTGACTGAAATGTTACTTACACTACCACACCTATACAATCAGTCAGAGCTGCAGGGATGAATTATGTCTGACTCCTTTAGTTAGGGGGTTCTGGATAGTGGAGGAAAAATTCCTCAGTGCGCGAGATTTTTCAGTAGTTTGTTTTGCCTGGTGCATGGTAATTGGTCCGCGCAGTGCCCTGTTTCTAGTAGCCTTCACGCAATAGGCCATATGTTTTTCTGCTTCAGCACTTCCGCCATATCCTGTGTGGTTATGCGCACGGCAGTGCAATAAATTAACAATTATAGCTGTCAGGGTGCTGCGGTAATAGAATCCAGATGGTCGGGGCGCGTTCACCAGTCTGCCATGAGTTTTGCGTGCGCGCGTCCCTTTGCCTCCTTTCATGTTTAAGTGTTGGCCTTTCGCCAGATGCCGGCTCGCAGAGGCCTCTGATATTGCCTCTCCCCGCCTGCTCCTTACTGCAGCCCCCACCACTGGAAACGACCGGCTGGGAGCTCACAGAAACCTCTATATCACCTCTCCCAGCCTGCTCGTCCTTTCAGCCCCCACCGCTCCTCACTGCAGCCCCCACCACTGGAAACGACAGGCTGGGAGCTCACAGAAGCCTCTGACATCGCCTCTCCCAGCCTGCTCGTCCTTTCAGCCCCCACCGCTGGAATTGATATTCAAAGCATGATTTTGATATACATAGATATGCTCTGTTGCAGTGTGTGGTAGATGGCGTTGTGTAGCAGGTGTAGTGTTATCAGTGTTACTTAGCTATGATTGTGCAGCAGGTGCAATGGCACCAGTGTGGCGTAGCTATCATTGGTGCAGCATGTGCAGTGGTACCGGTGAGTGGTAGCTACCATTGGTGGAGCAGGTGCAGTGGTAGTGTTGCTTAGCTATGATTGTGCAGCAGGTGCAGTGGCACCAGTGTGTGGCGTAGTTACCATTCGTGGAGCAGGTGAGGTGTTATCAGTGTTACTTAACTATGATTGTGCAGCAGGTGCAGTGGCACCAGTGTGTGGTAGATGGCGTTGTGTAGCAGGTGTAGTGTTATCAGTGTTACTTAGCTATGATTGTGCAGCAGGTGCAGTGGCACCAGTGTGGTGTAAGTACCTCGGTGGAGCAGGTGCAGTTGTACCAGTGTGGCGTAGGCGTAGCTACCATTGGTGGAGCAGGTGATGTGGTACCAGTGTGTGGTAGCTACCATAGGTGGAGCAGTTGCAGTGGTAGTGTTGGTTAGCTATGATTGTGCAGCAGGTGCAGTGGCACCAGTGTGTGGTAGATGGCGTTGTGTAGCAGGTGCAGTGTTATCAGTGTTACTTAGCTATGATTGTGCAGCAGGCGCAGTGGCACCAGTGTGGCATAGCTATCATTGGTGCAGCATGTGCAGTGGTACCGGTGTGGTGTAAGTATATTTGGTGGAGCAGGTGCAGTGTTGCCAGTGTGGCGTAGGCGTAGCTACCATTGGTGGAGCAGGTGCTGTGGTACCAGTTTAGTGCAGCAGGTGCAGTGGTACCAGTGTGTGGTAGCTACCATAGGTGGAGCAGTTGCAGTGGTAGTGTTGCTTAGCTATGATTGTGCAGCAGGTGCAGTGGCACCAGTGTGGCGTAGCTATCATTAGTGCAGCATGTGCAGTGGTACCGGTGTGGTGTAAGTATATTTGGTGGAGCAGGTGCAGTGTTACCAGTGTGGCGTAGGCGTAGCTACCATTGGTGGAGCAGGTGCTGTGGTACCAGTTTAGTGCAGCAGGTGCAGTGGTACCAGTGTGTGGTAGCTACCATAGGTGGAGCAGTTGCAGTGGTAGTGTTGCTTAGCTATGATTGTGCAGCAGGTGCAGTGGCACCAGTGTGTGGTAGATGGCGTTGTGTAGCAGGTGCAGTGTTATCAGTGTTACTTAGCTATGATTGTGCAGCAGGTGCAGTGGCACCAGTGTGGCGTAGCTATCATTGGTGCAGCATGTGCAGTGGTACCTGTGTGGTGTAAGTATATTTGGTGGAGCAGGTGCAGTGGTACCAGTGTGGCGTAGGCGTAGCTACCATTGGTGGAGCAGGTGCTGTGGTACCAGTTTAGTGCAGCAGGTGCAGTGGTACCAGTGTGTGGTAGCTACCATAGGTGGAGCAGTTGCAGTGGTAGTGTTGCTTAGCTATGATTGTGCAGCAGGTGCAGTGGCACCACTGTGTGGTAGATGGCGTTGTGTAGCAGGTGTAGTGTTATCAGTGTTACTTAGCTATGATTGTGCAGCAGGTGCAGTGGCACCAGTGTGGCGTAGGCCCCATTGATGCAGTAGGTGCAGTGGCACCAGTGTGGCGTAGGTACCATTGCTGCAGCAGGTGCAGTGGCAGCAGTGTGGTGTAGCTATCATTGTTGCAGCAGGTACAGTGGCACCAGTGTGGCGTAGCTACCATTGCTGCAGCAGGTGCGGTGGCACCAGTGTGCCACATTGTTGTAACACACTCACTACCACACACTCACCCCCACAGACTCACCACCACACACTCACCACTAGACACACAACCACACACACAACAACACACCACCAGCCGTCAGTGCACGCTTTCACCAGGGCCAAACACCACCAGCCATCAATGCACGCTTTCACGAACCACAAACACCACCAGGCGTACAACACCAGCCGTCAGTGCATTCTTTTACAAGGCACACTCAACAGCAACCGTCAGTGCACGCTTTCACCAAACACACACACCATCAGCCATCTGTGCACGCTTTTACCAACCACACACCCACCAGCCGCCAGTGCACCCTTCCACCAGGCACATACACCTCCAGGCGGCAGTGCAGTCTTTTACCAAGCACACACACCACCAGCCATCAGTGCACAATTTCTACAGGCAGTCACACACACCACCAGCCATCAGTGCATGCATCAATTGTTAACGCATCCACAATTAACTATTGTAGCAATCTCAGTATGGTACACTTTACTTTTAAACATATTCATGTAAAGCACAGCATGCCACCATTGCTACAATTCCAATCTAACTCACATAATTCCACTACACACCACATTCACACACTCCATAACACATGGCGAAAAGACATTGCCATTTACAATGCCATTAGCTCAAACTCAAATAAATCCAAGCTCGATTGCATTTCCAATGCTTGTTCTCTCTGGCAACTAGAGAAGATTCATCTCAGGACAAATGGTAAGGCCAGCCCAGTGCTCCATCAGTGGGGCAGGTGAAACCCTGTGGAAAGTGAGTGGGGGAGAAGCTTCATGGAGACTGTGAGTTGGAGAAGTGCGCCATGCCAGTAGTAACTGTGGAAAAGCAGTGTGCAGACCGTGAGTTGAGCAATAGCACCAGGCAGGCAGTAACAACGGTGAAATATTGTGCAGACCTTGATATAGCGGGTGTTGAGTGACTTGGTAGAAGTATTGTGCAGAGTGTGGCTTGAGGAGATGCACTGGGCAGACAATGACTGGAGAGAAGCATGGTGCAAAAGGTGAGTTGGAGATGAATGCAGCGGGCAGGCAGTGACTGGGGGAATCATTATGCAGACCATGTGTTTTGGAAAGATGAAGCATGCTGGGCTGCACCAGGTATACACTTACTGAGAAGAAGCATGGTGCACATGGTGGGTAAGAAGATGCACCATGTGTGAGTCTGAACACCACTTTGGAGTATAACACAAACAAAGCCAAATGTGTTGCATTTGCTAATGTTTGTTTTTATTTGATGCTGGCAAGTATTAAAAAATGTTTGTGCATGTTATGACGCCTCCGGTCTTGACATAACTTAATGTCAGCCTACAAAGCAATTCATTGTCAGTGTGGAGTCACTGGATTAATTAGTATGAGAAACCACCTTTCATACAATACTGTTAGATTTAGTGGCTTAAAGCGATATGATTTGCTGCCAAACATTGAATTATTATTTTCCTAGTTGAGGGATGAAGTCTTTTAGCATGATTACTTGTTCAACACCAGCAATGTCTTCAAACAAGTTGGTTTAAAATAGGAAAAGTTAACATAGTGTTTTTGTTAACTTTTTGTTGATTGCTGGTGAACGTCTTTCATATCCATGCACAGTTATTTAGGTATGGTCTTGATTATTTTGCAGCTTTATAAAAAAGTTCATATCCTGTGGAAAAAGTGATAGTCTAAGTGTGAAGGATTAACGGAAGTAAGAGTTCGATGGAAATGACACGAGAGCTCTAGTTCACTTAAACCGGAAGGGATCCTTGGTGTGGATTAGGCAAGGGTTTCCCGAATAAAATGAGCAGTGAACTCGGTAACGCTTGTACTGAAGGCCTATTAAAAAAAAAAGTGATATACTTGTATGTTCCCCAGACTCTTTTAGTACTTCAGATTTTCTAGTTTGTCCTCATACAAAATGCTACCCCGAGCAACACCCGACGTGTAATTTACAATGATTTTCAATTGTGTGGCATTACTTGGCAATAAAACACAAAGTGAATAGAAATTGGGTATCAAGTTACACTCTACATGTTTAAATGCACCGAAGGTTCTAAATTTAGGGTCAAGTAGCCTACAGAATACTGGAATATCTATTCATAAAAATGTTCAGTAGAGTGGAGGCTTTTAAAAAAGTGTTTTTTTGGAAACTCATTGACAATAGAAACTGGAATAATAAGTTAAAAAAATAAATAACTACATTACATAAAAGTGTGTTTTGAAATATTGTTTGGAGAGCAATGGGCCAAAACCACAGGCGTGAAAGAAATTCACAGGAGAGAAACTGAAGCAACTTGTCATGCATAATGGCTGCAGTATTTGGGCTAAAAATCGCGCAGCTAGGGAGGTGTACTTGGAAGGCAGTGACAGGGGAGAAACATCATGCAGACCCTGCGTGGGTCTGCATGATGAGCTGCAACACCCACACAGTGACTGAGGAGAAACATCATGCAGACCGTGCGTGGGAGAACTGCATGCACACACAGTGACTGAGAAGAAACATCATGCAGACCGTGCGTGTGAGAGCTGCACCACACACGCAGTGACTGAGGAGAAACATCATGCAGACCGTGCGTGGGAGAGCAGCATGTACACACAGTGACTAAGGTGAAACATCTTGCAGACCATGCGTGGGAGAGCTGCAACACACACGCAGTGACTGAGGAGAAACATCATGCAGACTATGCGAGGGAGAGCTGCAAGCACACACGCAGTGACTGAGGAGAAACATCATGCAGACCGTGCGAGATAGAGCTGCACCAGACACGCAGGGACTGAGGAGAAACATCATGCAGACCGTGCGAGGGAGAGCTGCACCACACACGCAGTGACTGAGGAGAAACATCATGCAGACCGTGCGTGGGAGAGCTGCATGCACACACGCAGTGACTGAGGAGAAACATCATGCCGACTGCGCGTGGAAGAGCTGCACCACACACGCAGTGACTGAGGAGAAACATCATGCAGACCGTGCGTGGAAGAGCTGCATTCACACACAGTGACTGAGGAGAAACAATCATGCAGACCGTGCGTGTGAGAGCTGCACCACACATGCAGTGACTGAGAAGAAACATCATGCAGACCGTGCGTCAAAGAGCTGCATGCACACATGCAGTGACTGAGGAGAAACATCATGCAGACCATTTGTGGGAGAGCTGCACCACACACGCAGTGACTGAGGAGAAACATCATGCAGACGGTGCGTGGGAGAGCTGCATGCACACACAGTGACTGAGGAGAAACATCATGCAGAACGTGCGTGTGAGAGCTGCACCACACATGCAGTGACTGAGAAGAAACATCATGCAGACCGTGCGTCAAAGTGCTGCATGCACACACGCAGTGACTGAGGAGAAACATCATGCAGACCAGGCATGGGAGAGCTGCACCACAAACACAGTGACTGAGGAGAAACATCATGCAGACCGTGCATGGGAAAGCTGCATGCACACATGCAGTGACTGACTAGAAACATCATGCAGACCGTGCATGGGAGAGCTGCACCACACACACAGTCACTGAAGAGACACTTCATGTAGACTGTTCGTTGAGAGAGCAACGTAGCATGTAGGCAGTGACTGGAGAGAAGAATTGTGGAGACCAGGAGTTGGGGAAATGCATCAGGCTGGCAGTGACTGGGGAGAAGCATCATACAGACCATGCATCGGGGAGATGCATCGGGCTGGCATTGACTGGGGAGAAGCATCATACAGACCATGCATCGGGGAGATGCATCGGGCTGGCATTGACTGGGGAGAAACGTCATGCAGACCATGCATCAGGGAGATGCACCGGCCTGGCATTAACTGGACAGAAACATCATGCAGACCATGCATCAGGGAGATGCATCGGCTTGGCAGTGACTGGGGAGAAACATCATGCAGACCATGCATCGGGGAGATGCATCGAGCTGGGAGTGACTGGGGAAAAACTTCATGCAGAATCTGCATCGGGGAGATGCATCGGGCTGGCATTGACAGGGGAGAAACGTCATGCAGACCATGCATCGGGGAGATGCATGGGGCTGGCATTGACTGGGCAGAAACATCATGCAGACTATGCATCGGGGAGATGCATCAGGCTGGCAGTGACTGGGGAGAAACGTCATGCAGACCAAGCATCAGGGAGATGCATCGGGCTGGCATTGACTGGGCCGAAACATCATGCAGACCATGCATCGGGGGGATGCATTGGCCTGGCAGTGACTGGGGAGAAACGTCATGCAGAACATGCATCGGGCTGGCATTGACAGGGGAGAAACGTCATGCAGACCAATCATCAGGGAGATGCATCGGGCTGGCATTGACTGGGCAGAAACATCATGCAGACCATGCATCAGGGAGATGCATCAGGCTGGCAGTGACTGGGGAGAAGCATCATGCAGACCGTGCATCGGGGAGATGCATTGGGCTGGCATTGACTGGGGAGAAACGTCATGCAGACCATGCATCAGGGAGCTGAATCGGTCTGGCAGTGACTGGGGGAGAAACGTCATGCAGACCATGCATCGGGGAGATGCATCGGGCTGACATTGACTGTGGAGAAACATCATGCAGACCATGCATCATGGAGATGCATCGGTCTGGCAGTGACTGGGGAGAAACGTCATTTAGACCATGCATTGGGTAGATGCATTGGGCTGGCATTGTCTGGGGAGAAACATCATGCACACCATGCATCGGGGAGATGCATTGGGCTGACATTGACTGGGGAGAAACATCATGCAGACCATGCATCGGGGAGATGCATCGGGTTGGCAGTGACTGGGGAGAAACATCATGCAGACCATGCATTGGGGAGTTGCATCGGGCTGGCCTTGACTGGGGAGAAACGTCATGCAGACCATGCATCGGGGAGATGCATCGGGCTCGCATTGACTGGGGAGAAACGTCATGCAGACCATGCATCGGGGAGATGCATCGGGCTGGCATTGACTGGGGAGAAACATCATGCAGACCATGCATCGGGGAGATGCATTGAGCTGGCAGTGACTGGGGAGAAACGTTCATGCAGACCTTGCATCGGGGAGATGGGTCAGGCTGGCATTGACTGGGGAGAAACATCATGCACACCATGCATCGGGGAGATTCATTGGGCTGACATTGACTGGGGAGAAACGTCATGCAGACCATGCATCAGGGAGATGAATCGGTCTGGCAGTGACTGGGGAGAAACGTCATGCAGACCATGCATCGGGGAGATGCATCGGGCTGACATTGACTGGGGAGAAACATCATGCAGACCATGCATCAGGGAGATGCATCAGTCTGGCAGTGACTGGGGAGAAACGTCATTTAGACCATGCATTGGGTAGATGCATTGGGCTGGCATTGTCTGGGGAGAAACATCATGCAGACCATCCATCGGGGAGATGCATCGGGCTGGCAGTGACTGGGGAGAATCGTCATTTAGACCATGCATTGGGGAGATGTGTGAGAAGTTGGCCTGATATATGATGTTTCCAATTCTGGAACCACCTTGTATCAGACCAAACAACCCTTATGGTGTCTGGTTGTAAGTCAACCTTATTAGACAAGCTATCCTAGGGGTAGCATGGACTAAGCAGCCTAAAGGCTTAACTTAAGAGGTCGTGTTAAGCGAGCTGTTTTACCACATACAATCCTGTAATATCAAATGAAAGGACACCACACAAGTATATATTATAAAAATATATGTATTTATTACTAAAAACAATCCCCAGTATTCTTTATGAATAAAGGGGCACAAGCGTTAAATCAAAAGCACAGTATAACATACAAAGTTGCACAATTTTGGATGAGGCCAAGGGGCCACTCAAACCATATACTAAAAAAAGGTATAAGAGAGACCATTCGATCAGTGGTTAGGCCTAGGGCCTAGGGAATCGCTGGGAGCAGTCGGGACAAGCAATGCTGAAGTCGGGAAAAGCCAGCGGGATTCGGGTGCAGTGCAGAAAGTGCACGCATGCATCAATGTTAACCAATGGTGCGTAAAAGTTACAAAGTTAGAGTTTAAGGACACTTCCGCTGAACCTAGAGGATCAAAACTTAAGACACAGACCCTAGAGGTGTGTACCAGTGTGGGAACACCGGCGTTGCAATGTTACCTCACCCACAGGAAGTGGGTGCACAGGGTCGAATTTGAGTCGGGTTTCGTCACGCAGGCTCTTGGTGCTTGGAGCTGAAAGGGCTGCAGGCGAGGTGAAGGAGAAGTGTCCGGTGGAGTCCAAGGGTGGACTCAAGTCGAAAAGTACCTGAAAGTAGAGGGGACAGAGTCTGGGTCACTCAGAAGTGACCAGGGTGGAACCAGGACGGAACCAGGCAATGTTGGGCGCAATCAGGTGGTTGTCGAGGAGCTTCTCTCCGCTGTCACGTGGGCTCTGGGGCATCTACGAAGTCCAGGAGCAGGTCACAATTTGTCCCACGCAGGCTCTCGCCGTCGTCGCTGTCGGCTTCAAGATTGGAGCAAACAACACTTGGCAAAAGCAATCCACGCGGAACTGGAAGATTGCTTCTCATTCGGACCAGGAGGGTCAGAGTGGGGGCTCCTTTTCAGGGGAGCTGGTGCAAATCTGGAGCAACCAGAATCACAAGTCGAATTTCAAGTTTCATTGGCACAGGGGCCACAAGCCAGCTGGCAAGGGACTGGCCAATGTGTCGAGCCAAAAGAAGCAGAAGGGCCCCACGCAGCACTCGTCGAGTGTGGAGGGCTGAACTTCGGTGTAAGAGTGGCTCAGGGTTGGGGCTTCTCAAACCCCGTTGTACAGCTTCGAGGGTCACTCGTGGGCTGCACGGTCAGTGTCTCGTGGACTTTTCAAGATGGCGTGCCCCACGCTTCCGGTCACCTCCACGGGTCTCAGCTCTGCAGGGACTGTGGATCGGGCTGTTAGAAGGCAGGCAAGCTTAATCTCGTCGATCTCTGTCGCTCGAGTTCCAGCGGGAACTGCAACAAAGCAGACGTCGAGGGCTGGATGGTGCCTGTTTGCACAGGGTGGTCACTGCTTGACCACAAGGGAGATTCTTCAGTCTTCTACGTCGAGTAGGATGTCGAAGGGTCCAGAGTTTCGTTTCTTATGTTTCATCAGGATAATCTGAAGTGCATTGGCACTGCTCCCACTCTTATTCGAATCTGGGGGGCTGGATTACCTGCTAGGTCCCCTCCTATGGGTGGGACCCAGGAAGTGGGTGGATACACCCCCTTCCTTTGATCCAGGCCGTGCTGGCATGAGGGCTGGAGTGCCCCAGAACCGGTTTGGCCGGATTATGCAAGGGGCAGCCTTGTGCTCCCCAGGCAGTGTCTGGTTTCTTTCAAACCTCCCTGCTACAATCCACTATCTCCTGTCTGGGGCGTTGTAACACCACCCTGCGACAGGAAACCCTTTGTCCAGGCCCCTTGGGCTGAGTTTCGGTCAGCTTCAGGGGGTCAGACTTGTGTCTGTGGCAGAAGCATCCATTTTGTGGATCTGAGGCCCTTTTAGAAATTAACCGCATTTAAGTAAAGTAACATGTCTTACCCCTCTAGAGGGGTGGAATGCTATCCCCGTTGCCAGAACTGGCGAGGGGATAGTATTCCAATTCGTATGACACCTCACACGACATGTTTTGATAAAGCCAAACCAGAGTTGCTCTATAACCGCGAGGATTATAATGCACTTAATAGTATATGGTATGGCATTATCCTGAAACAGCTTAGGGATTTGTTCCCGATGGCTGCAGACAGGCTCAGCTCATGCTAGAGTTCCATCTCACATTAAACCACGCACTCTGCCTCCAGGATTGATAAGGCCTTCCATAGGAGTGGCTCACAGGTTTATATGTGTCCAGACATAGGTTTAGATATAGGTATACTATATCTAAGCAAGGGGTGAATACACCACCTTGCCCCAGCTGAGTGATCAGCCAGTTGTGTCAATTTAAGAACCAGCCAGGGGTGGCAAAAGATATGCTGCAGCCCCTGGTAGGCCTTGGTGGCACCTATGCCCTGAGCACCTATAGTGCATGGTACAGGGGCTGACAAGGAGTCCATTTCCAATTGTGGTATGTACCTATAGCACATGTATTAATATTTTAGAGAGAGAACAGCAGGCTGGGGGTCTGATTGGCAGGCCCACAGCCTCAGTAGTCTAAAACCAGTGAAGCAAAAAGCAAAAACTTGGGGTGACCATAGGATAGCAGACCCTACTCTCCTACACAACCCCCCCCCCCCAAACGCAGGGACATTAAACTAACCTTGACCAGATAAGTCTTCATGTTCTAAGTGGAAGTACCTGGAGAGACCATCTGCATTACCATGGTCAGTCCCTGGGCGGTGCTCCACTGTAAAGTCCATCCCCTGTAGGGAAATGGACCACCTGAGCAGTTTGGGATTTTCACCCTTCATCTGATTGAGCCAAAAGAGGGGCTTATGGTCTGTCTGAACTAGGAAGTGAGTTCCAAACAAGTAGGACCTCAACTTCTTCAGGGCCCAAACCACAGCAAAGGCCTCCCTCTCAATAGCTGACAAACGTTTCTCCCTGGGGGTCAGCCTTCTGCTAATAAAAGCAATGGGCTGGTCTTGACCATCTTGATTAAGTTGTGAAAGCACAGCTCCCACCCCCAACTCAGAAGCATCTGTTTGTACAATGAACTGTTTGGAGTAGTCAGGACTCTTCAGGATAGGTGCAGAGCACATGGCCTTCTTCAGGTCATCAAATGCCTTCTGACAGCTAACTGTCCACTGAACCTTTTTTGGCATCTTCTTGGATGTCAAGTCATTTAATGGTGTCACAATGGACCCATAGTTTTTCACAAACTTTATGTAATACCCAGTCAGGCCCAAGAAGGCTCTGACTTGTGTCTGGGTAACTGGAGGAGCCCAGTCCTGTATGGTCTGGATTTTGCTCTCCAGTGGTTGAAGCTGACCCCCACCTACTAGGTGGCCCAGGTACACAACCTTACTCTGCCCTATCTGGCACTTGGTAGCCTTGATAGTCAGGCCTGCCTTTTGCAGGGCCTCCAGAACCTTCTTCAGGTGGATCAGGTGATCCTCCCAGGTGGAGCTAAAGACAGCAATATCATCTAGATATGCTGCACAAAAGTCATCCAACCCAGCAAGGACTTGATTCACCAACCTTTGGAAGGTGGCAGGTGCATTCTTCAAACCAAAGGGCATCACCACAAACTGATAATGTCCACTGGGGGTAGAGAATGCTGTCTTGGCTTTTGACTCCTCAGCTAGTCTGATTTGCCAGTAGCCAGCTGTCAAATCAAATGTGCTCAGAAACTTGGCAGAAGCCAATCTGTCAATGAGCTCATCTGCTCTTAGAATGGGATGTGCATCTGTCCTAGTGACAGCATTGAGACCTCTGTAGTCCACACAAAACCTAATTTCTCTCTTTCCATCTTGGGTATGAGGTTTTGGCACAAGGACTACTGGGCTGGCCCATGGGCTCTCTGATGGCTCAAATCACTCCAAGCTCCAACATCTTTTGCACCTCAGCCTTGATACAATCCCTGACATGGTCAGGTTGCCTGTAGATCTTATTCTTGACAGGCAGACTGTCACCAGTGTCCACCTCATGGGTGCACCAGTTAGTCTGGCTGGGTGTGAGTGAAAACAAGTGTCCGTGGGCCTGCAAAACCTGTCTGCAGTCCATCTGTTGCTGGTCAGTGAGGCTGCCTGCCAAGGCTACTCCATCAACTGAACCATCATCAGGGTTCTGCGAAAGCAGGTCTGGGAGAGGGTTACTCTCTTCCTCCTGTTCCCCATCTGTGGCCATGAGCAAGCTCATGTCCTCCCTGACCATAAATGCTTTCAAACGATTCACATGGAGCACCCTGTGGGGGCTCCTAGGCGTTCCAAGGTCAACCAGGTAGGTGACTTCTCCCTTCTTTTCAATGATAGGGTAGGGTCCAGTCCATTTGTCCTGGAGTGCTGCTGGGGCCACTGGCTCCAACACCCACACCTTCTGCCCTGGCTGGAACTCAACCAGAACAGCCTTTTGGTCATGCCAAGCTTTCTGTAATTCTTGACTGGCCTCCAGGTTTTTGGATGCTCTTTCCATATACTCAGCCATCCTGGAGCGGAGACCAAGTACATAGTCCACTACATCTAGCTTAGGCTTTTTGAGAGGTAACTCCCATCCTTCCTTCACCAAACATAGTGGACCCCTCACAGGGTGGCCAAACAAAAGTTCAAAAGGGCTGTAGCCAACCCCCTTCTGTGGGACCTCTCTGTAAGCAAAGAGCAAGCAGGGTAAAAGGATGTCCCATTTCCACCTAAGCTTCTCTGGTAAACCTTTTATCATTCCCTTGAGGGTCTTGTTGAATCTCTCCACAAGCCCATTGCACTGTGGGTGATAGGGTGTGGTAAACTTGTAGTTTACTCCACATTCCTTCCACATTGCTTTCAAATAACTAGACATGAAGTTAGTACCTCTGTCTGATAATACCTCCTTTGGGAAGGCCACTCTTGAGAAAACTGCAATTAGGGCTTTTGCCACCACAGGTGCTGTGGTGGTCCTCAGGGGGATAGCTTCTGGATACCTGGTGGCATGATCCACTACCACCAGTATAAATCTGTTCCCAGATGCTGTTTGAGGATCCATGGGACCCACAATATCTATTCCAACTCTTTCAAAGGGTACCCCCACCACAGGTAGTGGTATGAGGGGGGCCTTTGTTGTGCCACCTGACTTACCACTGGCTTGGCAAGTGACACAGGAGCGACAAAACTCCTTGACATTTTCTGACATGTGAGGCCAGTGAAAGTGTGAAACAAGCCTGTCCCACGTTTTGTTCTGGCCTAAGTGTCCTGCAAGGGGAATCTCATGGGCCAAGGTAAGAAGGAAACCCCTAAACTTCAGAGGTATGACCAACCTCCTGGCTGTACCAGGCTTGGGGTCTCTAGCCTCTGAGTAAAGGAGTCCATCATCCCAATACACAGTATGGGTACCTTGGGCCTCCCCAGCAGCCTCAGCAGCAGCCTGCTGTCTGAGGGGTTCAAGTGAAGGGCAATCTAATTGAGCCTGCCTCAGGTCTGCCCTTGAGGGTCCCCCTGTCCCCAGAAACTCAACCTGGTCAGGTTCAAGTTCCTCAGAGACAGTCTCCTCTTGGACTGCAGAATCAGTTTCCTGTGAAACCTGATCCTCAACCTGGGGCAAGGTGGAAGGCTCAGCCTTTCCTCTCTTGCTCCTTCTCTTGGGTTGTGGTTGGTCTATTGTTTCAAGATCCACCACTGGTTCAGGAAGGCACTTCTTAGCCTGAGACCTTGTCACTGCAAGGACATGAGCTGAAATCCCTAGCATTTCTGCATGAGTCCTGTACTCCACTTCTGACCAAACTGAGCTTTCAAGATCATTGCCTAACAGACAGTCTACTGGGAGGTCTGCACTCACAACAACTTTCTTTAGGCCATCTACCCCTCCCCAGGAGAAGTTCACAACTGCCACACTATGGGAAGTAGAGGAGTTGCTTGCATTGGTCACTAGGTAACTTTCGCCTAGTACAATCTGTCCAGGGTCCACAAAGTCAGGTGTCACCATTGTGACACTGGCACATGTGTCCCTGTAGGCCTGAGCCAGTTTCTCATTGATTAAAGGCGTCTGCTTATATTTGCCCAGGTTACTGGGACTCACTGTAGTGGACAAAGCTAAGTCCACATCATATAGGAGAACTGCCTGAGTAGGGATTCTGACTAGGCCAGATCCTACTTCAGTACCTAGGGTCAACCCTATTACACCCTTTGGCTGTGTTCCACCACTGCTTACTGAACTAGGGGGTGCAGGTGCTTTAGGAGCTGCAGTGGTGGGGACTGGATTTGTCTTGGTGCATTCACTGCCCCAGTGTGAAACTGATTTGCAGGTATTACACCAAGGTTTCTTTGGGCCATTATTCTTCTTCTTCTTGTTTCCATTTTGGGAACCACCCTCCTTATTACTATTTTGGGGGCCTGAAGACTTCTGGTCCTTTTCTTTATCTTTCTGATTTCCACCCTTCTGGTCTGTTTTCTTCTGGTCACCACCTTGGTTCAGGGGTTTCTGCTTAATCCTTGTTCTGACCCATTTGTTTGCCTTCTTTCCCAATTCTTGGGGAGAGGTCAGATCAGAGTCAATAAGGTATTGATGCAACAGCTGGTTTGTACAGTTATTAAGGATCTGTTCTCTCATGATAAGATTGTACAATCCTGTATAGTCTGAAACTTTACTTCCCTGCAACCAACCCTCCAGAGCCTTAGTGGCACAATCTACAAAATCAGTCCAGTCTTGAGTCTGTGCTTTTTGGGTGTCTCTGAACAACAACCTGTATTGCTCAGTGGTTAGGCCAAACCCTTCAATAAGAGCACTCTTCAAGACAGAGTAGTTTTTGGCATCCTCAGGTCTAACTGTGAGGAGCCTGTCCCTCCCTTTCTCTGAAAAGGAGTACCATAGAATTGCAGCCCACTGATCCTGAGGAACCTGCTGTACCATGCAGGCTCTCTCAAGAGGAGTCATCCATTTGTGGATGTCATCCCCTTCCTTGTAGGGGGCCACAATTTTTGTCAGGTTTCTATTATCATAGCTCCTGTCTTTTTCTCTAGGAATGTTGCTGCCACCAGTGACATCTAAGCCACACAATTTCTGCTCTCTTGCCAAGGCAAGTCTAGCTTGAGCCAGGGCTACCTCCTCCCTCTCTATCTGGAGTTTGACAGCTCTCATCCTGGCCTTATGCTCTATCTTTTGAGAGGCAGTCATACCTCTCTGAGATTCTCTTGAGGCACTAGAAATATGAGAGTCCCCTGATGGAGATCTCACTCTTCTGTTGCCTGGGAGAATGCTCTGGTGGGACCTGGGGAGGTGCTGGCCCTATCCATTTCCCAGTAGGTTTAAGTTGGCCTGGTTAAGCCTGGCAACTACAACCTGGTTAACCCCTTGATCCTGATCTCCAGGGTCATCTACCTCTGAGTCCTCCTCCTCTTCTACCTCCTCTTCTTCCTCCTCTGGGGTGGTCTCAGTGGCTGTGGGGTCCACTCCATCTCCTGATTCTAAGGGAACTGCATTTGCCTTGTCCAAGTCATCCTGTTCTAGAATGGCTATCAGGGAAGGACTGGTGGGACTTCTGCCCCTTTTTCACCCTCTTGAGATGCACAAGGCAACCAAGTCTTTGTGGGTTAGTTTGGCATAGCTGGAAGTTGCCTGGGTAAGGTCAACTGTCAAAGGAACAGACCATGAGGCTTTTCCTGTGTCAGACATGACTCTAGTGTTGTGTAAGTGATGCACCTACCTACACTAAGTGTTTCCCTACTGTACCTTGCTAGTGAGTTGTAGTCAGGGTGTGCTAATCCCTTTAATCTACAACTACTAAGTTCAGTAGAACTTAAATATGCTAAGCTTTTGATTTATATGTACCTGGAGGTACTAGATGTGATCTTTCAATTTGATAAAAAGATTGCAATGGTAAAACAAACAGCAAGCTCAAATCCGCACCGCTGCTCACCAATGTGAGAAGTTGGCCTGATATATGATGTTTCCAATTCTGGAACCACCTTGTATCAGTCCAAACAACCCTTATGGTGTCTGGTTGTAAGTCAACCTTATTAGACAAGCTATCCTAGGGGTAGCATGGACTAAGCAGCCTAAAGGCTTAACTTAAGAGGTCGTGTTAAGCGAGCTGTTTTACCACATACAATCCTGTGATATCAAATGAAAGGACACCACACAAGTATATATTATAAAAATATATGTATTTATTACTAAAAACAATCCCCAGTATTCTTTATGAATAAAGGGGCACAAGCGTTAAATCAAAAGCACAGTATAACATACAAAGTTGCACAATTTTGGATGAGGCCAAGGGGCCACTCAAACCATATACTAAAAAAAGGTATAAGAGAGACCATTCGATCAGTGGTTAGGCCTAGGGCCTAGGGAATCGCTGGGAGCAGTCGGGACAAGCAATGCTGAAGTCGGGAAAAGCCAGCGGGATTCGGGTGCAGTGCAGAAAGTGCACGCATGCATCAATGTTAACCAATGGTGCGTAAAAGTTACAAAGTTAGAGTTTAAGGACACTTCCGCTGAACCTAGAGGATCAAAACTTAAGACACAGACCCTATAGGTGTGTACCAGTGTGGGAACATCGGCGTTGCAATGTTACCTCACCCACAGGAAGTGGGTGCACAGGGTCAAAGTTGAGTCGGGTTTCGTCACGCAGGCTCTTGTGCTTGGAGCTGAAAGGGCTGCAGGCGAGGTGAAGGAGAAGTGTCCGGTGGAGTCCAAGGGTGGACTCAAGTCGAAAAGTACCTGAAAGCAGAGGGGACAGAGTCTGGGTCACTCAGAAGTGACCAGGGTGGAACCAGGACGGAACCAGGCAATGTTGGGCGCAATCAGGTGGTTGTCGAGGAGCTTCTCTCCGCTGTCACGTGGGCTCTGGGGCATCTACGAAGTCCAGGAGCAGGTCACGATCTGTCCCACGCAGTCTCTCGCCGTTGGCGCTGTCGGCTTCAAGATTGGAGCAAACAACACTTGGCAAAAGCAATCCACGCGGAACTGGAAGATTGCTTCTCACTCGGACCAGGAGGGTCAGAGTGGGGGCTCCTTTTCAGGGGGGCTGGTGCAAATCTGGAGCATGTAAATGGGATCAAATCTGGAGCAACCAGAATCACAAGTCGAATTTCAAGTTTCGGCGGCACAGGGGCCACAAGCCAGCTGGTAAGGGACTGGCCAACGCGTCAAGCCAAAAGAAGCAGAAGGGCCCTACGCAGCACTCGTCAAGTGTGGAGGGCTGAACTTCGGTGCAAGAGTGGCACAGGGTTGAGGCTTCTCAAACCCCGTTGTACAGCTTCGAGAGTCACTCGTGGGCTGCACGGTCAGCGTCTTGTGGTCTTTTCAAGATGGCGTGCCCCACGCTTCCGGTCGCCTCCACGGGTCTCAGCTCTGCAGGGACTGTGGATCGGGCTGTTAGAAGGCAGGCAAGCTTGATCTCGTCAATCTCTGTTGCTCGAGTTCCGGCGGGAACTGCAACAAAGCAGACGTCGAGGGCTGTATGGTGCCTGTTTGTACAGGGTGGTCACTCCTTGACCACAAGGGAGATTCTTCAGTCTTCTACGTCAAGTAGGATGTCAAAGGGTCCAGAGTTTCGTTTCTTATGTTTCATCAGGATAATCTGAAGTGCATTGGCACTGCTCCCACTCTTATTCGAATCTGGGGGGCTGAATTACCTGCTAGGTCTCCTCCTATGGGTGGGACCCAGGAAATGGGTGGATACACCCCCTTCCTTTGATCCAGGCCGCGCTGGCACGAGGGCTGGAGTGCCCCAGAACCGGTTTGGCCGGATTATGCAAGGGGCAGCCATGTGCTCCCCAGGCAGTGTCTGGTTTCTTTCAAACCTCCCTGCTACAATCCACTATCTCCTGTCTGGGGGGTTGTAACACCGCCCTGCGACAGGAAACCCTTTGTCCAGGCCCCTTGGGCTGAGTTCGGTCAGCTTCAGGGGGTCAGACTTGTGTCTGTGGCAGAAGCATCCATTTTGTGGATCTGAGGCCCTTTTAGAAATTAACCGCATTTAAGTAAAGTAACATGTCTTACCCCTCTAGAGGGGTGGAATGCTATCCCCGTCGCCAGAACTGGCGAGGGGATAGTATTCCAATTCGTATGACACCTCACACGACATGTTTTGATAAAGCCAAGCCAGAGTTGCTGTATAACCGCGAGGATTATAATGCACTTAATAGTATATGGTATGGCATTATCCTGAAACAGCTTAGGGATTTGTTCCCGATGGCTGCAGACAGGCTCAGCTCATGCTAGAGTTCCATCTCACATTAAACCACGCACTCTGCCTCCAGGATTGATAAGGCCTTCCATAGGAGTGGCTCACAGGTTTATATGTGTCCAGACATAGGTTTAGATATAGGTATACTATATCTAAGCAAGGGGTGATTACACCACCTTGCCCCAGCTGAGTGATCAGCCAGTTGTGTCAATTTAAGAAACAGCCAGGGGTGGCAAAAGATATGCTGCAGCCCCTGGTAGGCCTTGGTGGCACCTATGCCCTGAGCACCTATAGTGCATGGTACAGGGGCTGACAAGGAGTCCATTTCCAATTGTGGTATGTATCTATAGCACATGTATTAATATTTTAGAGAGAGAACAGCAGGCTGGGGGTCTGATTGGCAGGCCCACAGCCTCAGTAGTCTAAAACCAGTGAAGCAAAAAGTAAAAATTTGGGGTGACCATAGGATAGCAGACCCTACTCTCCTACAAGATGCATCTGGCTGGCAGTGACTGGGGAGAAACGTCATTTAGACCATGCATTGGGGAGATGCATCGGGCTCACAGTGACTGGGGAGCAGTATTGTGTAGACTGTTACTGGGTGAGACATGCAGCGTGCAGGCAGTGACTGGAGGCAAGCACGGTGTAGACCGTGTATTGGGGAGATCCATCGTGCAGGCATCAACAAACAGCACTGAAGCAAAACACTGAAAAAGCCAAACCTGTTGCATTTGATTATGATTGATGCTAGTAAATAGCAAATAAAAATTGTGTATATTTTGAATACTTTAGTCTTGACAGAACTTAATGTCATTATTATGAGAAGCCACCTCGATCAAATATTGTTACATTTAGTGGATTAAAGCAAATTAATTTGATGACAAACATTGAAGTATTATGTTTACTAGCTGAGGTGTTGAGTTTTTTTAGAGCAATTCCTTGTTGAACAACTGCATTGTTGCGAAACTGTTGCGAGTTTAAAATAAGAAAACTGAATATTTGCTTAATACAGATTGTGTTTCCAATTTCATTTTATTATTCGTGAACCCCTTTCAGTATCCATTGGTGTTTATTTATGTACATATTTATTTCTTTTGAAATTATATAAAACACCGTGCATTGACGTGGTTAGCTCAGATGATCATGTCCTAATAGTCACACGTTTCTGTGTAAAAAGGATTAAACAAAGTTAGAATTCAGAAAAAGTTTAAACAATCAATCAACAATCAATCAACAGAATTTGTATAGCGCGCTACTCACCCGTTAGGGTCTCAAGGCGCTGAGGGGGGGGGGTCGCTACTGCTCGAACAGCCAGGTCTTGAGTTGTTTCCTGAAAGAGAGATGGTCCATGGTCAGCCGTAGGTGGGTGGGGAGGGAGTTCCATGTCTTGGCTGCCAGGTAGGAGAAGGATCTACCTCCGACGGTGGATTTGCGGATTCGTGGGACGGAGGCGAGGGCGAGGCTGGCGGAACGGAGCTAGCGGGTGGGTGTGTAGAATGTGAGTCGGCTGTTGAGGTACTTCGGGCCCGTGTCGTGGAGAGCCTTATGTGGGTGAGGGTGAGGAGTCTGAACGTGATCCTCTTGTTGACGGGGAGCCAGTGCAGGTCTTTCAGGTGGGCAGAGATGTGGCTGTGGCGAGGAATGTCCAGGATGAGTCGTGCTGAGGCGTTCTGTATGCGCTGGAGTCTTTTCTGGAGTTTGGCTGTGGTTCCAGCGTAGAGGGTGTTCCCGTAATCCAGACGGCTGGTGACGAGGGCCTGGGTAACCGTCTTCCTGGTTTCGGTGGGGCTCCATCGGAAGATCTTTCTAAGCATGCAGAGGATGTTGAAGCAAGATGATGAGACGGCGTTGACTTGCTTGGTCATCGTGAGGGAGGAGTCCAGGATGAAGCCCAGGTTGCGTGCGTGGTCCGTTGGCTTGGGTACGGTGCCCAGGGCAGGGGGCCACCAGGAGTCGTCCCAGGCGGAGGGAGATGGTCCGAGGATGAGGACTTCCGTCTTGTCTGAGTTCAGTTTCAGACGGCTCATCTTCATCCATTCCGCGACGTCTTTCATTCCTTCCTGGAGGTTGGCTTTGGCGGAGGCGGGGTCGTTGGTGAGGGAGAGGATCAGCTGGGTGACGTCGGCGTAGGAGATGATGTTGAGGTTGTTTTGGTGTGCGATGGCTGTGAGTGGGCTCATGTAGATGTTGAAGAGGGTGGGGCTGAGTGAGGATCCTTGTGGAACGCGCAGATGACTTCGGTGGCCGAGGAGCGGAACGGGGGGAGGCGAACTCTCTGGGTTCTTCTGTCGAGGAACGAGATGATCCACTCCAGGGCCGCTCCTTGGATTCTGGTGTTGCTGAGGTGCTGTATCAGGGTGCGGTGGCATACGGTGTCGAAGACTGCAGAGAGGTCCAGGAGGATGAGGGCAGCAGTTTCTCCGTTGTCGAGCAGGGACCTGATGTCGTCGGTGGCTGCGATGAGGGCGGTCTCGGTGCTGTGGTTTACTCGGAACCCGGACTGTGAGCGGTCGAGGGATCCATTGGTCTCGAGGAAGGCGGAGAGTTGTCTGTTGACGGTCTTCTCGGTGACTTTGGCTGGAAAGGGGAGGAGCGAGATGGGGCGGAAGTTCTTGAGGTGCGTGGGGTCCGCGGTGGGTTTCTTCAGGAGGGTGCTCAGCTCGGCATGTTTCCAGCTCTCCGGGAAGGTGGCGGATGCGAAGGAGCTGTTGATGATGTTCCGGAGTTGGGGTGCGATGATGGAGTCGGCTTTGTTGAAGATGTGGTGTGGGCAAGGGTCGGTAGGGGAGCCGAAGTGGATGGTGTTCATCAGGCGGGTGGTGTCTTCAGTGCTGACTGGGGTCCAGGTGCAGAGGGTGGTGGTGGGGGGTGTTAGTTCAGTGGTTGGGTCCGTGGTCTGCGTGCCGAAACAAGGGGGTGTACCCTAGGAACATCTAGTCCTGAATATAAATTGGACAGAATATAGTTACAACAATATCGAGATTACATATGCAACATTTGTATTGAAGGCCAATCCTAAGAAGTAAAATACTTGTATGTTTTCCAGACTATTGTAGTAGCTAAGAGATACCTTTTCTATTTTATCCAAAAACACATGCTACCCGGAACCAAAAAACCAAGCTATGATTTACGTTTTTCCACTGAGTGGCAATCATGCATCACTTGGAAATGAAAAACAACATGAACAGAACTTAGGTGTCAGCTAGTTTTTTTAACCTAGAAGCAGATCTGGTGACTCAGTTAACTAATGCATCCACTACACAGGACTGTATTTAATCTCATGGTCACAGTTTCGAATCCAGGTGGATCTCCTCAGCCTTTCATCCATCTGAGGTTGATAAAATGAGTACCGTTGTGTCTGAGTGAACGTCTGCTTTATAAATTTACATTATGTGGATTCAACTTCTTTTTGTTAACGTAAAGCTTAGCTAACATGAAAATATTGCAAATAAAAAACAATTTCCTCCTATTTATGTGTGAGCAAACATCAGATATTATGGCCAACAGCAAGCGTCTCCCAATCCTGTATACCCACTCTACTCCAGATAAAAATAATCTTCTGTGTAAGTTGGCACATCGTATGAAAGAGGAACAAGCCAAAACAGCAACCATGTCAAGTGACATTCTGAGAAGAGGAATTGGTAGAAATTTCTCAAGGACTGGGCATCCAGTATTTGGGCCAGCGACCCACCGATATTCAAGAACCCATGCAAATGTCATACATTTTGAAAAACTAGAAACAGAAGAGAATGCGTGGAGTTCTGGCTTGTATGGGTCTCAACTCTATTTGTTATTCTCAATAATCTATACATGTTAAACTGTGTCTACAAAACACAATGGGCCATATTATCAAGAAAGGGTGATACATTATCGCCGCTTTTATCGGCAGGAAACTGCTGCTAAAGCGGCGATAATGGGCTTGATAATATGCCCTTGTGAATTCCCATAGAAGCCCAGGTTCTGGTGTTAACCTGGGCTTCTATGGGAATTCACAAGGGCATATTATCAAGCCCATTATCCCCGCTTTAGCTGTAGTTTCCTGCAGATAAAAGCGGTGATAATGTATCACCCTTTCTTGATAATATGGCCAAATGTCCTCTTGTTCTGTGCCAAAAAACATAGGAATTTGCAGCTAATGCTAAGCATCCTATCATCTTATGTTCCAACAATCACTAGGAAGTGATCAAAACTGCACCAATGACACATGACGTCAGTGCTTGAAATGAACAGTACCTGCTAATTTTAAAGCACAGGTGATGTTCTGAGCATCAAACATGGCAGCATTTTCCAAAGAGGATTTCTTAGGATTTGGGCATTATGTAGGATGGCAAACAGTGAATCCTGTGAACCTCAGACATTTTTAAAAATTGGAGACCAAGGGAAAATCAGGGAGGAGGAGCTTGTGAGGATCCCACAACTTATTTTATGAAGAATGTCCATGATACACCGAACTATGGCTATAATCGTACTTATCTTATAAAAACAGTAGCCCACAAGTGTGCTAGGTACATTGTGGGACCAGGAATGCAGAAAAATACAACCAAATTAAATGACATTGTAAAGAGCCAAAATTATAACAATTTTCCACGAGCGACACTGCTGTGTTTGCACCTGGGTTAGCTGGCACTCACATAACCCTATCAATTAAATTGTTTTTAAAACAGCAACTCAGGGCAATCCATGGAGGTGTCACTTGTGTGGGTGGGTCCCACCAACATTTTCGAAACTTCAATTTGTGGTTAGAAAGAGCATAATTTCCTTTCATACATGTTGGAAAATAGTATATTAAAACAAGCAGCCCTTATTTGTGGGGTGGGATCTCATAAATAACAGTAAGGGGCAAAGCTCTAAAGACATCACGTGACATTTCTAGGAGTAAATATTGTAGTAATTCCCCTTTAGGCAGCGGGGGCTGGCGATCTTTGAAAGTGGTAGAGTGTTATACTTGTTGTGAATTGTAGTCAGCAAAGTGAAAAAGAATGTTGGAAGGAAATCGACTGGGGGCACACTAATGGGCACTTTAGATAATTTTCTGATTAGAGTGTCATCAGCCCTGGCAAAGGACATAGAGCTCACCGAGAAAAGGCTCTCTCTAGACATTGCCTTTGATAAAAGATCTTCCCTGGGCACCCTGGCGAGGAGTAGATCGCCACGGAGTCATCACGCTGACATAGAGGGGACGCTCCCGCCGTCGGGAGTGGAGGCAAGACCCCCATCGCCCCAGCCAGTCATTATTCTTGATACATGTGATGCCTCGCTTAATAGCAACGGTCCCGAAGAGGATGCAAATAGAGCTCCATCACCTAATATAAGAACACGCTCAGCAAGCCAAGCAAAACTGGGAATGGTACGACAAACCGGGGGTGCACCGGCAAAAAGAAAGCGACCAGGAGCACAACCACACATGGGGGAAGGAAGGCAAAAAGCGCTAAAAATTCTGCTACTCAACAGGATTCGGTGGTAATCCCACCACACAGTTCTAAGCAGACTGGTCCATTAGATAAAGATGTTCATAATACGAATTTGACCTCTGTGGGGGTGGAACCTTACCCTGATTTGGGCCCTCTGTTTTGGAAAAAACTGGAGGGCACAATGAAGAAGATATGCCATCCTATCCATGATCGGTTGGACTCAATAGAAAATAGACTGGTATGTCTTGAACTTTCCCTTTCACAAGCCCAAAAGAAGGCAGGACTGAGGAACAGTACCACTGCTGCACGCCCGGTAACATCATCTGGGCATATTACAACTGATCTTAGTTCTAGTGGTAAGATGATTGAGGGGGACAAAGCAAGTCAGCATAGTAAAGGAGTGCCCCCTGCTATCTCTCCGCCTCTGGTGCCGGCAGGGGATGGAAGTACAGTACATACCAATAGATGTCCCCAGGCTAAGAATGTTGCTAAAGCTTTACCTCCGGTTCTAAATAAAGTAGGGGCTGAGCCATCATTGGTAGGGAATAGTGGAACAACACAGGGCAATGGCAGAAGGAGGGAAGTTAGACAACAAAATCTGCCCCACGTACCCATGGTACATGAGGACGCCCAACTACCGTACATTGATCTCCCTCCCCAATCTGCCCCTTTTGTAGTAGTGTTGGTGGGGGTCCCACCAGTTGCCCAGGGGAAGCAGGAATCTTATCTTGATCTTAAACATAAGTGTATTTTTTGGCTTAATAAGTACCGCCCATTGCCAATTAATATGCGAGCTGAGATCATGGGTGTTAGAAGAGTCAACTGGATCGGAGGAAGATGTAAGACTGTCGCAGGGGACTGTATTATTATTAATTTTAGAAATTACAGATGTGTCAATCACATCTGTAATTGGCCTTACAATGATCACTCCCCTGGGATCCAGGCTCTTCCACTTGCTTACTTCTATGGCCCTCCAGTTCCCTCTGAGAGGGATATTTTTCTGCAGGGTATCACACCAAATTATTGCCCACTGGGGAATGTAAGGTTGTTTAATAGATTCGAGGCTCTCTCTGGCCTGGCGGATTGCGACTGACATCATGCACATTTTAGTTCCGCCTTATGTAGCACAGAAGAGAGGAACAGGGATGAGGGAGAACTGAACCTGAGCCTAAACTTAGCGATTACACAGGGGAACAGCGCAGTGAGGGAGGGCAATGTTGGTTCTAATGTTAAAGCCACTAAACCACCGATAATACTGCGAGGGAGGGCAATGCAGGACGTAATGTTACAGTGATTGATAATATTGTGAAGGTGGGCAATGCTGGTTATAATGTTGGTTATAATGCTACAACCATTGTTAATACTGTATTACACAATGATTCCTATTCCCTGGAATGCCAGAACATTGTATATTATAGGTTAAGTGATGATTCCACTGGGGGCGATTTGATTCCAGTTTCCAAAGAGCCAGTATGCTCCACCTCCTTTATTTCATGGAATGTGGCAGGAATAGGGCCAAAAGTTATTTCGCCTGATTGGCAGGAATTTATTGATCACTTTGATATATGCCTGTTCCAGGAGGTGTGGGTAACTGATGCCATACATAAAGTGAGATACTTGAACTTTTTTTTCCCAGCAGTTACAAAAAGTCAAGGTCGCCCTATGGGTGGTCTGGTCATATGGGTCAGACAGAGTCTTAAATGCCACATTCAGCAGCTTTTGGTGGCAAGTAGTGACATTTTAGTTGTTAGACTCAAATTTCCAAATGACTTAAGAATTGATATTTACAATGTATATGCAAGGGGGCTCCCGGGTGGTAAGAAATCTGATGTGGTTACAATGGTAGATACATTGTTACAGGCTACTCCCCCCAGTATACTACCTTTAATCGCGGGGGACTTTAATACTAGGTTCGAGCCCCTCGGTTTGGGCGACACTGGCTTAACAGAGGAGGAGGAGGACCTTAGGTTGGGAATTCCACAACTGGGTACTAATCCTATAAAAAAATGGACAGAGGCCGCGATACAGATGAAGGGCCTCTGTATGGGGAATCAGCTAAGGGCTGCTAATGGGCGCCCATTTTCAGACAAAATGGGAAAGGAAACGTTTGACAATGGTGTAAGGGCAAGTAATCTCTTAGATATGGAGGTAGTTGCTCGTGTTGAGAGTGACCACAACCCTCTTTCGGCATCGTTTAATTTGGGACTTCGCAAAAAGAATGTGGTTCCTGGAAGACCAATCTTGCCTGATTTGGTATTATCAAATGATGAGCGCCACCTTAAGTGGTGCCAGGTTGTGGAGCATCAGGAAATTATTTCTGACATTAGTGAGGACCTGGAAGGAGCATTAGCAGCTATTGAGGAGGCCACCTTGCTTGGCCCTTCGCATCAACCTCTGATGGAGATTCATAATAGCCTGTTTGCTAAATTAAAAAAATATTTCTGCAAACCTAACTTTTGCAAACCTAACCTAGGCACTAGATCCCAGATCAGAAAAGAAGAAACCTGGTATAATGACCTCTGCCGTCAAGCTAGGGGAGATTTAGGCCTTGCTTTAAAGACTAAAGACTTAAGGAAAATAAAGCTGGCCCGTTCAAATTATAGACAAACTCAATATGTGGTAAAAAAAGGAATGGGAACAAAACTGGTGGCAAGATCTCAAAATGGCATGTAAATCTAAAAACCCCAAATTTTTTGGGAATATTTTTAAATGGGACAGGGGAGGGCATAAAGAGAGCCCTCAAAATAATGTTGACCAAAACTCATGGGTTGAGTACTTTAGCCCCCAATATGCCAGCAGTGTAGCTAATAGTAGCGAGGGGGTGTTTGTTCACGACTTTTATAAAGAAGCCAATTTCACTTTAGGAGAAGTGGACAGGGCACTGGACCTAGTTAATGAGGGTCGTGCCACAGGCATGGACTGTCGGCCCGCAGACATATTTTTGAATAACAGAGCCCGTTGGAGGATGTATATCCTGTATGTGGCAAATGCCATAGCACAAGGGATGGAGGTACCCCAATCATGGAAAGGTGCAGAGATAGTGCCAGTGTACAAAAAAGGGGATAAGTCGTCAGCAGCTAATTATAGACTGATAAGTCTCATCGACTCGATCCAAAAGATTGTGGGTCGACTTGTATTGGGCAAAATCCAGTCCTGGATGGATGATGATATCATCTTGAGTCACCTCCAGGCTGGCTTTCGCCCGAAAACAAGTACTATAGACCAGGTCTTTAGGTTTATCATGTTATACTGGCGTACGGTGATCTTAGAGAAAGGCACCTTGTACGCGGTCTTTGTTGACCTAAGGGCGGCTTTCGACCTTGTTCCGCGTAAAAATCTGTGGAAAGTCCTTGCAGAGTTGTGGATGGCGCCTGAGCTATTGAGCCTAATCGTCCGCCTACATGAGGATACTTTCGTCCGGGTTCGGTGGGGTCGTCAGGGAGAGTTAACGGAAACCTTCCCGGTTGAGCGGGGAGTGAGACAAGGCTGTGTCATGGCACCGACCTTGTTCTCGCTCTTCGTGAACGGGGTGGCTGAGTTCCTCTCCCTGATCCCTACCGATGCCCCGGCTGTGTGTGGTGAGCGGGTCCCGATCCTCATGTTCGCGGACGATACATTGATTATGTCAAAAACACCAAGTGGGCTCCAGCGCGCTTTAAATCGCTTTGAAATCTTCTGCCTGAAGAGAGGCCTTGAAATAAACACGGCAAAAAACAAGTTTATGGTCCTTAACGGCCGTATATCAGCTGGGACTGCTAAACCTTTCATAGGAGAGATATATATGAATGGCGCCCCGCTAGAGCGGGTTGACGCCTTCACTTATCTGGGGGTCACACTCCAGCGAGATCTGGGGTGGATCAGCCAATTAGATATTGCAGTATTAAAACATCATCAGCAGGCTGGTATTCTTCTGAAAAAGTTTAGCTTATCAACAACAAAGCCCATTAGCCCACTATTGGAAATTTATAGGATGAAGGTGCTAAGCTCGACATTGTCTGGTGCCGAGCTATGGGGATTTCAGAATCTGAAAAATCTGACGCTAGCAGAAAACAAATTTTTGCGTAAAGCAACTAGCGTCCCTACAAGTACTCCTTTAACACCTCTAATGTGGGATCTTGGACAAAAAGCGGTCCAGGACCTTGCCTCTCTACGGCCCTTGCTGTATTGGCGCCGACTGTGGACTACAGAGGAACTCCAACATTATGCACAGGGCTTACGGGAGATTATGATAAAAGATGGCTCCCAAAAAATTCACTGGCTGAAGTCCATTCGGTCCCTACTAATTAGGTTGGGACTGCGAGAGCTATGGGACGACCCGACAAACGCTATATTCCCTTCCAAGAAACTTCTGAAAGTAAGCTATTGGGAGATGATAAATGCAGAAGTATGTATACGTGGTTCTTCCTCACACCTAACAGGCCATTTCCTAGAATTTAAGGCCCAACCGAAACTGGAATTGTATTGGGATGCCATAGAGAAAAATCAGGACCGTAAACTCTATTTTCAATTTAGAGTAGGCTCCCTTCCAGTTAGGTCTTTTACAGCCAATTGGGCAGGGGAAAACGGTAGGGATAAATGCCCTAAGTGTGGTGAAGAACGAGAAACAATAAGTCACCTTCTCTTCTTTTGCCCCTTATATTCTGCACCCAGAGCCATGTGGGTTAAGCCTATCTGCAGAGCGATTGGTACCCGAAGCTATACTGAGGCTTTAAGAATTTTAAGTAGTGACCCCTGCCCTGTAATTCCTATTGCCATGGCTAAATTTCTGAAATGGGCTTGGGTAATCCGTATGCGCCTTGTTGCGGAAGGGCTCTGATTATTGTTTGCAGACTGTGTGTAAATATGAGGGCCTACTCAATTTGTGTAACTTATGTGCAATACCCCCTGTACTGTTAAAACTGATGGATTTCGTTTTATGAATTTAGCTTTTATGCACTCAAAATAATTGATATTCGGCAATCGTCTATAGTAGTTTATTTCAAATCTTAGATATTTATTGAACGGTTTTTTAATGGAATTTTATACTGAAACACTGCGGTTTTATGTACGTTTTTATGTATGCTTTTATGACTTAATTGTCGAATAAATTATGATGATGATGAATGACTTCTAAGTTGGCTCGTGGGGTTGGGTCCTTTTATGTTGTGCCAACCTAATAAAACCTGCATTTTCTCTTGTTTGTGTGAAAGCATATTTATCTGAAAGTAAATAAACAGTCAAAGCACAGTTGTGGTATAATAAAGAGTGAGAACACACAGTTAGCCAAACTGCCAAAGTATTCTGCCTCATTGGGCTGTGTTGGACGTCATATACATGAGACTGTACATAAAAAATTAATTAATTGTACTTGCTCAATCCTCTAGTAAATGCAGCTGCCTAATTTCAACTTCGAAAAAGCAAAACCATGATTTTAACTGTTGAGCATTTTGGCACAAACTCTATAACTTGTAGTAGGTTACTTAACTCGGTTTCATGGCCTTCAGTCGAAGCAATCAACATTACTTTGTATAAACAGACTAGCCACCCCCAAGCCACATTCTGGTTACATCTTGCACCTGCATTCTCACATTTGTAAGAAGGGAACATACCGTTTTTATTCACAGCAAGCACTTTTGCAAGAGCAGCTTGAGAGTATGTAAAATGGAGGATCTTTCACAAATGGCTGAACAATGCCTGCAACTAATTACTTTACTTAGCTTTCAGTGCCTAATGCCCCAATCAAGGTTTCCTGTGATAAGGTAGCTTTTCCGTGCCTGCACCTGCATTTCTCACAGTTCCGTGATCACAGAGTGGAAACTTACCAGTTTCTGTCAACAAGCTTCTATTAAGCGAGCATATTGTAGAAACTTCAGGCAGATTTAAAATAGAGGATCATTTAAAAAAATGGTTGAATGATGGTTCACATATAATTTATGCTATAACAGTTGTCCATCTTCCATATGCCACAGTCACAGTTGTCCTCCTTCAATATTTCCTCCAATATCCCTGAACCAGCATTTTCCCACTGGGCACCAAAACCCCAAAAATATCCCCCAGTGTGCCTGTGCCAGTGATTTTCAACAGATGTCTGTAATCTAAAGAATTGCCTCCAGTATGCCAGTGCCAGCATTTTGTCAAATGTATCTCTGGGACAATGACAGAATCACAATCATAACACCACATTCTCACACATTCTCAATCTTTGAAACTCTCACACTTCCTCATTCTCACTCACTTTCTCTTGCCCTTTCTTTTACCCTCCCTCCCTCCCTCTCACTCATTCATACCCATTTACTCTCACTGACCCTCACTTGCCTCCAATCTTACTCTCACTCACTCTTACTTTCTTCCTCAATCACGCTCACTTGCGCTCACCCTTACTGTGACTTATTCTTATTCCTTTATTTGTAGTCCATCATACTTGTTCTTACTTTCATTCACTCATAGTTACTCACCTACTTGACCTCACTCTTCCTCTCATTCATTCTCTCTTATTCTCACTCATTCTGACTTACTCATTCTCATTCATAGTTGCACTCACCAGTCCTATCTTTTTATGTGAGTAATCTGCAGTCATAAGCGTACTATTTACTCATAATTTGTGAGTCCTCAAAAAAGTAAACTTACAGCAAAGTATAAGTTTATCTTTGTGAATCAAACCCACTGTCACTAATTCTCACTCATGCTCACTCACACTCATTTTTACTCACAATCCCCTGCACTCAATTTTACTCATTCATACTCACTATCACTCATTTGCAGTCACCGTTACATTCACTCATTCTGACACACTCACAACCACTATCATGTGCTCATTCTTACTCTCACTCACATCATTTAACTTATACACACATGGCCACACACACACACACATTCTCTAACTCTTTCTCTCATACAGACACACACACACAAACGTACCTACAGGGTCACTACAATTAAAAACAATTTTTTACTTACCTCAGATGCCTCTACAGGTCAATTCCAACTCCTGGTTCTCCTTTGCCCCTTGGGGCAGATACAGAGCTGTAGCAGGAGACTGAAACTTTGAACATGCACACTTGTAGGCTCCAGGTTTTGGTCTCTTACATTTTTGCTTCACCCTTTCCTAACTCTGTAACTGACCGAGAAAGCAGTGGGAAGCTGATGTTCATGTAGCCCCAGGTACTGCAGGGCTCAGCTTGAGTGCCTTGAACTACCTTTCCCAGTGATGCTGTAGCACATCACAGATAGGAAAGCCATAAGGTATGGCAGGACCCTGGGGCCATGGTTAAAACATCAACAGTTCTGGACAATCTAAGCAATTTACAAAGCAGCTAAGGCAAAAAGAACAGCATTTGCAAATCAGTCCCAAGTAATGAATTGGTTTACTCCGCAAAGAGCATCCATCTAGCAACGATGCTACTGCTGAAGCAGAAAAAGCAATACAATTCAGTTACTTAATTAAATCCAATATAATAACACTAGAGCATTGTTTTTATAGGCCTTCTTTATTATAAACTTCTTTAATAAAATAATATAAAACCAGCACATTTCATTTATATAACTTTTTCAGGACTGCAAGATCGCACAATTATATATTTACATGACTATAAACACACACACATATATTATATATATATATATATATATATATATATATATATATATATATATATATATACCCGAAAATCCACAAAAATAAAGACAATCCACCAGGACGATCAATTCTTTCAGCTAGAGGCTCGCTATTAGAACCAGTTGTAAACTACATCGATTATTTCTTACAGCCATTTGTGGAACAACCATGGGCCAGATGTAGGTAAATCTATTTTACCGACTCATAAATACCGAATTTTACCGATTCGGTATTTATGAATCGGTAAAATAGAAGTACTGATATGTAGGTAAATACAGATGTGCATTTACCGAATCGGTAATATTCGGTATTTACCGATTCGGTAAATACCGACCGGTAATGCCCATTCATTCCTATGGGCTTTGAAGCCCATAGGAATGAATGGGCATTACCGATTCGGTATTTACCGATTCGGTAAATACCGAATTTCACAAGGGTGCAGGGGGTGTCACTTTGACACCCTCTAGCACCCCCAAAACTGGTTTGTGTGCCATGTGGCAGGCATACATGCCCTAAGGGCAGGTCTGCCTGTCATATGGCACAGGTGTGCATGCACACATGTGCATGCACACCGGAATCGGTATTTTACCATCAAATTGAATTTGATGGTAAAATACCGATTCGGAAAGGCTTGTGGGACTCAGAAGAGTCCCACCTACATCTCAAAATTACCGAATCGGTAAAAATACCGATTCGGTAATTTACCGAATCTGTAAATTTACCGATTCTGCCCCCTACATCTCAAAACCTATTTACCGGTCGGTAACTGCCGAAATCGGCCGTTACCGACCGGTAAAAGCCTACCTACATCTGGCCCTAAGTTCTTATCTAAAGGACACTAGCCATGCATTGAGGATACTGCAGAAAATAGAGTGGAAAGAAACATAATAAATGATAACCATGGACGTTATCTCATTCTATACCACCATTGAAAATGATGCAAGCCTAACAGCCAGCAATTATTTCTTGTGTGAAATGAGCATTCATCTAAAAAAACACAATGAAATGCTTGGGGATACGATGAAGTAATGCTTAACAGAGAACATCTTCCTGTTTGGAGACAAAATGTTCCGCCAAAAAAGTGGTTCCGCAATGGGATTTTCCTTCAGTCCAAACTACGAATGCCTACTAATAGGTTGGTGGGAACAAGAGGTGGCCTGGAATTTCAAACATCAGAAATTTGTGGGAAAAAAAGCCAGTTGGATGAGATTCATCAACGACTTGCTAATCATTTGGAATGGAACAAGAAAGGAGTTTCAAGAATATTTTAACATCCTGAATGAGAGCTTGACCAATCTGAAATTCACTTTTGAATTGAGTAATCAGAGGATAGTATTCATGGACACAAAAATCGACATAAGTGGAAAGAAAATACAAACCACTCTCCACAGGAAAAGCACAGCCACAAATGCCACATTGCAGGCAACCAGTTTCCACCAAAAGTCTTTAATAACAAACATACCTTACGGAGAATTCCTCCGGATCCGGAGAATTTGTAGCGAAGAAACGGAATGGATAAAACACAGTAATATTGCTAAAAAAAATTCAAGAACAGGAGATATAACATAAGTGTAATCAATAAAGGATGGACTCTTGCTAATGAAAAACCCAGAGAAGAATGTCTGAAACAAAAATCTCCTCCTTCTGATGAGGATCCAACAAAAGAGAGGAAAATCAAATTAATTACAGATTTCACGCAAGACTCAAAAGCAGTAATGTCAATACTACGGAAAAATAGGAAAAACTTTAAGTTGGATAACACTCTGTCAAAAATTGTGGGGGATCATCCAATTGTAACTTACTGCAGAGCGCGGAATTTGAAAGATCAACTGATGCACAGAAAGTTGGCTACAGAAAAAAGGCTTTGGGGAGTGTTTCAATTGTAAGGTTTGCCAAATTGCCAAACCGACCACAGAATTTCAAATGGCAAACAAGAAATGTTGGAAAATTCACGAACTAATCACATGTAAAAGCAAATACGTAATTTACTTAATTGAGTGCCTATGTGCGCTCAGATATATTGGAAGCACTACATGTGAATTGAAGAAACGGATTCTTGAGCGCATACGTGCGTCAATAAACAAAGATAGAACCAATTCAGTAGCAAAGCATATGGAGGCTGTATACAAAAGCGATTGGAAAAGTCTTAAATTCTATGGAATTGAGACAGTACAATCCAACATAAGAGGAGGCAACAGGGAGAAAATCCACCGACAAAAAGAATCCAGACAAATCGTAAATGCAAGAAGTATGACTCAGTTTGGATTAAATCAATCAGAGGAATTTTATATACACTTATAAGAGTGAAGATCATGGCAACAACAAAAAAAGTGTCCCCCAAAATAAACGCAAAATAAACGCATCAAAAGTATAGGACCAAGAAAAGAGTCGTAATATGTAAGTTGTTCAAGCAAAATGACAACAATGTGGAATCCAATAGTGAACTGTACGGAAAAACATTGAGAATACACTTAAACATATTTAAATATCTGAATGAGAGGCCCATACATTTGGTCATGTATAATGCAATGCAGAATCGAAGCACGTGCAAATACGAGAAGAAGCGTGTCGCAGTTGCAGCTGTTGCCGATGCATCACCGGAGAACATGTCGCCGCCGCAGAGGTCGCCGCTGCATCACCAGAAAAGCGTGTCTTCGTCATAGTGTTACCCGACACATCACCGGAGAAGCGTGTCGCCGCCACAGAGGTCGCCGTCGCATCACCGGAGAAGCGTGTCGCAGAGCTTGTCACTGCTCCAAAGCTACAGAGTTCGCCGCCGGGCATGCATGCATCGTCTTCACGTCATCACATCGAGGACGACATCTTATCGCATCGCACCGGATTGCCGCGTCGCATCGCATCGAGGCGCCATCTTGCCGCATCGTAACAGGAATGCAGTACGAGAATCAACGCATCACCTTCTCTCCCGTAAGGACCAAGAGGCATTCCCTACACTGCACAGGCAATGAGGCGCGACGCATCGTCTCCCCCGAAGCAAGGAACCGACGCATCTCCATCCCTGCGAACCTTTTGTTTGTTTTGCCTTACGCATCAAGGTACTTTTGTGAGAAATGTGTTGCATTTTTCATCAACTTGAACTAAGTTACTTCTACCATCTTTAAGTCTATTTTGAGTACAGTATTGTGGATTTTTGCAGTTTGTGGTCTTGTGTTAAGTCTTTATAAAGAATACTTATTTTTATAAAAACCTATGTTGTGTCCATCTGTAGTGTTTTCACTGTATTATTGTATGTGTTCACAAATGCCTGCCTCTGAGATAAGCCTGGCTGCTAATGCCGAGCTACCAAGGGGGTGAGCAGGGGTTATCCAGTAGTGTAATCTCCTTTCCCAGACTTAGAAGCAAGGTTCCCTATTTGGTCAAAGGTGTATACCATTGCCAACTAGAGACTCCCAGTTCTGACAGATATGCTTTTGTGATGTCAGTAGCATTTAATAGCTGGAGCTGGACCCATGCAGATTGGCCACATAGTGCTTGAGTTGAAGCTTGCTTGGTTACCCAGCAACATGAGCTCCGTTTTGTCACCATTGAGCTTTAGGTGAGATGAGCTCATCCAGCTGGCAACTTCCTTGAGACAAGAGCACAGATCTATGGGTGACTGTTCCGCCTGGTTCAATGCCACGATTAGCTGGGTATCATCAGCATATGTGACTATGTGGATTCCAAAAGGGGCCAAGATCTCTGCAAGGGGGGCCATATATACATTAAAAAGAGTAGGGCTCAGGGACAAGCCCTGGGGAATTCCACATTGCAGTGGAACTGGAAGGGATAAGGTGTTGCCTTTGAATACCTCGAAGTGTCTTTCTTCCAGGAACGATTGTAGCCATGATAAGGCCGTATCTGTCACTCCCACCTTTTTGAGACGGTGAACCAAGGTGCGGTGGTTCACTGTGTCAAAAGCTGCACTTAAGTCCAGGAGGATAATGGCCGAAGATCCTCACGAGTCAAGTATCTTTCTTGATTCTTCCACTACCGCTATCAGTGCAGTTTCGGTGCCTTGATCGGGGCGGAAGCCTGATTGTGAGGAGTGAAGCAGTTTAAAGGTTTCCAGGTGTGCGGAGAGTATGCGATTGACATATTTTTCCGCGATCTTACTAATTACGGGGAGTAGCGAAATAGGGCAATAGTTGCCCAATTCGGCGGGGTCTAAGTGTGTTTTTTTTAATAAAGCCTTCACCGCTGCCTTTTTCCAATCTCTGGGACTGTACCCAATGCTAAAGAGACATTGATTAAATTAGTTATGGGAGAGGCGACCGTGGTTGCTACCAACTTCAGAATGTTAGGGGGGGCAGGGTTGAGAGGTGACCCGATTTTAATCGAGTCTAAGATGGAAAAAATAATTCCTCTGTGAGTGGAGTGTATGATTCTAAAAGGTGGTTGTTATTCTGAGGTTCTGGGTCAGACAGCATGGGTGTGTGCTCAATGTCTGTGTGTGGGAGATTTCTAAGGATATTTTGAATTTTGATAGAAAAAAAACCTGCTAATTCATTGCATCGGCTTCCGGACGAGTCAGGGGCCGCAGGAGGATCAGAGACTTTCAAGTTTTTTTGCGATCCGAAATATTAGAAGAGGAAAAGATCTTTTCCTCGTTATAAGCGGCCTGAGCTGCTTTTATTTCTATTTTGTATGATGCGATGGATGACCTATATTCGGATTTCTTGTCAACTGAGAAGTCTTTCCTCCATGCTCTTTCCAATCTTTTACACTGTTGTTTCAAGAGACGAAGTTTAGGGGTGAACCATGGAGATTTATTAAGTCAATTTTGTTAATATAGTTTTTCTGGGTAGTACTGTATCGAGTGAATGCTCAATCCAAGAGGAGAACTTTTTGTTAGCTAAAGAAGGGTCGGTGTCATGATTGGGTTTGGTTGATTCCAATTCGCGGATCCAGTCCTCTATGGACAGTTTGGGCCAGGGACGAATTTGGGTGTGTGTTGCTAGCGAATGAAAGCCTGTGATAGGTGTATGCCAAGAGAAGGGGACTAAAAATTGGTCTGACCAAGGAAGGGGGTTAGGGTCCTTCCATTTTAGTTCAGCTATACTTGAAAAAATAGGGTCAAGGAGATGTCCCTTGATATGCATTGCTTGCTGTGCCTTTAGGTGTAGTTGGTAAGCTGCAAGATCATGGGCTAGGTCAGTAGCCGACCTTTCCAAGGAGTCGTCACAATGAAGATTAAGGTCTCAGAGAAGGGTAAAATTGGACCAAGTACTAGCAAGATTTATTACAGTTTCCAGTAGCGAGCTGCAGAATTGTCCCTGTGCTCCATGGGGGCGATATATGAGAATGGCAATAAATGTAAGTGAGGGGGTGAATTCAATAGAAAAATAGGCATTTCCACAATCTAGTAGAGGGCTGTCCAGAATGCGACAGATCAAGTGGTCTTTATGAATTATTGCGATCCCACCGCCCTTCCCGCTACTTCTGTCTAGATGCTGAATCAGGTAGCCAGGGGGAGCGCTTGTACAATATCTGGATCTGAGTTTGGAGATAGCCAAGTCTCAGTGAGAAACAGAACGTCTAGTTCTGTGTCTTGTAGTAACATTGAGATTTCCATGGTGTGTTTTGGCAGGGATCTACAGTTAAGCAATGCCAAATTGAAAAAGTTCCCTGCCGTGGAAGGGTGGGTAGATGGTGGAGAAAATTCATATGAGCAGTGTAAACACTTGCCCTGCGACTTCTCCAGGGAGATAGAATGGATGCAAATTAACTCTGGGGCTTTATTCAGTTGTTTTAGTTCTTCCCTTGTGTAGGGGAAGAGGGCTGAAGGTGAAGGGGCAGGGGGTCTGGTCCCTGGGCCCGGTTGGGTGCGGACAGGCACCCAACTCCTTCTTATATGTGAGAACGGCAAACTGGCTGCTTTGGATTTTTAAAGGTTGCTGTTAGGAACAATTTTCAATTAGATGCAGGGCAATAACTTATAGGGTAATTCAGATAAAACATAAGTTCTACTATTTGACTTTGTCTTTTTGACTGGTGAAATAATTGATGGCCTAGAGATCTCGCTCTACCTCTTCCCCCCTGCACTGGATGTGCAGAATTTAGGATTAAACTTGACCATTACGTGCCTTTAAAAGCTAAAATTTCGAGGGAGGTAGAGTCCTGCTTCCCTACCCTTAAGTCACTTAAGAAATTCGTCAAGTTACTGCTTACTTATTCCAGGGAGCGCTTGTATTCCATTGGCAAGGTGAGCGGTCATTGCACTCTACAGCCCGTTCATCCTTTATGCGGCCCTTACCGCTGTCCCTGTAATGGTTTAGCGCTTGATCCACCGCTGCTTCTCTCTCGGCTTCTTCCCTCTGCCGTTCGGCACAATAGGGGGCTACCGCCTTCTTTGCGGATTCTGAATCTTAATGTCAGATCGATCCTTAGACATCAACATAATGTGTACGACCTGATTGAAAATGAAGCCCCGGATATTTTGGCCTTAACCGAAACATGGCTTCAGGAATCCGACACTGCCATTCCCAATCTAGTCTGCCCTCTCGGCTACTCCATGTATACTGCGAATAGGCTATCTAGAGGTGGGGGTATAGCCCTGATAGTGAGATCTAGTTTTTCCTGTGTGTGGACCATTCTTAAGATCGCTGGCTGTGAAAGCGCCTCGTTCAAAGTCTCTGTCAGCCCAGAATTTACATTCTCTGGGATGGTGGTGTATCGTCCGCCGGGCAGTGATGTAGCGTTCAGGAATGCTTTCCCGGACACTGTTGCCACCTTGGTCACTGCCTGTGCTAATTTTTCCATTCTGGGCGATCTAAACTTGCATTTTGATGCCCCATCCTGTCTGACAGCGCGTAGTATTCTTACAGACTTAGAGGCCTTTCAACTCTTACAGCTGGTCTCCCAGCCTACCCATTCCGGGGGACATATTCTTGACCCTTTTTTCACCAACTTGACCGAGGCTAAAGTCACGTTGGTGGCTCCTGTAGAGTGGTCTGACCATTCTCTGGTATCCATCTACTGCCCTATGACTTCCAACATTTCCATCTCTCCAGCCAAGCAGGTACCCAGGAGACCCTGGAGTAAACTCAGGCTGGATGACTTTTACCATCTCCTGTCAATGGAACCTTTGGGCCCATTTAACAACGTAGAGGAGGGGTATGATCTCTTCTGCTCTTGGCTCACTAGGGCTTTGGATGTTTTGATACCTGTTGCAACAACGAAGATCAACCCTCGAGTGTCAAGCCCCTGGTATGACGACGCTTTGCGCGCTTTGAAGGGAGCCTGTAGACGGGCGGAGAGGGCCTGGCGGAAGACATATGGGGCTGAGCTAAAAGCTACTTATGTCGCATCCGTCAAGCTCTATCACCGGGCCATTTGTCGTGCCCGAGCGGCATTTTATGCCGAGGAATTCCGGAACAGCACTAACCCGTCGAAGGCTATCTTCAAGGCGGTGAAAGATCTTATGTCTAAGCGGCCTATCTCTACGGCTGAGAGTTCTGTCACACATTGTGAGTCCCTCGCTTCCTACTTTTTGGGTAAAGTCCAGTCTATTTATCGGACTTTCCCGAGTACGGGTATAGCACTGGGTAGCCCCAAGGGGACACCCTACCAGCCCGCTCTTCTCACTCTTCCCCCTCTCACCCTGGAAGGGTTTGATAAACTTGCTACGCAAGTTAAATCTGGGTCCCCATCCGATCCAGTGAGGCCTGCCCTCTTTCGAGATCAGACCTTTGTGGGGCGTGTGGCTATACGCTCTCTTGTGAATCTCTCCTTAGAGACTGGGGTTGTTCCCACCAGCTGGAACCAGGCGGTGGTGTCTCCGATTATTAAAAAGCCATCTCTTGACCCGTCTAAGCCGGAAAGCTACCGTCCCATCTCGCTGCTGCCCTGGCCAGCTAAGTTGACAGAGGCCCATGTCAATCTGGCCCTGTCTGAACACTTAGCCCGGTCCAATGCCCTCGATCCCACACAGAATGGTTTCCGTGCTGGTCACAGCACGGAGACTGCCCTTCTGGTGATGGTGGAACATCTCCGCGCAAGGTTGGATGCTGGACAGACGTCGGCGCTGATTTTGTTAGATCTCAGCGCCGCATACGATACTGTATCGCACAGCATCCTCCTTGGGCGGCTCGAGGAGACTGGTATCGGCGGCCTGGCGCTGCAATGGTTCCGCTCCTTCCTAGACAACCGCTCCTTCTGTGTTGCCATCCCTCCGTTCAAGTCCGGGTTCCAGCCTCTGGCCATGGGGGTTCCGCAGGGATCCTCGCTGAGTCCCACGCTGTTCAACCTTTACGTGAGACCGCTGGCTGATGTCTCAAGGCAGTGGGGCCTAACCATGGTCTCATATGCCGACGACACACAGCTGGCGGTTACTCTCAGCGGGGATGCGGAACAGGATGCCCCCAGGTTTCAGTCCGGTCTGAAGGCGGTGGCCAGCTGGCTGACAAGTAACTGTCTCCAGCTTAATGCCACAAAAACAGAGGTGATGGTTGTCGGGAAGGGAGTGGAGCTTTGGGGCGATCAGTGGTGGCCTTCGGAGCTTGGCCCCACTCCGACCCCAGTGTCGGAGGTGAAGAACCTTGGGGTCTGGCTAGACGCTGGTCTCACATTTATAGGGCACACCAAAAAAATCGCAGCCTGTTGCTTCGGTCTCCTTAGAGGGTTAAGGCCGGTGCTTAAGTTCTTCGATGCCCCGACTAGACAGCTTGTGGTCCAGGCAACTGTCATCTCTCGTCTGGACTACGCCAGCTCTCTGCTGGCGGGGGCTAACCAGGCTGAGTTAACACGCCTGCAGCGGGTGCAGAACGCCGCGGCGAGAGCCATTGTTGGACTTCCTAAGTTCTCCCCGGTGTCTCATGTCATCCGCTCCCTGCACTGGCTCCCGGTTAGGAAGCGTATCCTCTTCAAGGTCCTGTGTCTGACCTTTAAAATCCTTAGAGGCATAGGCCCTGAGATCTTGGCCAACTCTATTTCTTTCTATGTCCCTACCCGCAACCTTCGATCGCAAGGTCAGGCCCTTGCTGTTGTCCCCAGATTTAGGCTCAGCAGGATGGGAGGCCGTTCCTTCAGGGTGAGAGCTGCGTCAATCTGGAACACCCTCCCTGTTGAAATTCGGCTGATAGAGGACTTGCTGTCGTTTCGTAGAGCCATAAAAACTTTCCTATTTTAGCCCCCCTGTTTTAGCACTTTTTTGTAGCATTTTTGCCTTGTTGTGTTATGACTGCTCCGTGTCTCTGCGCCGGGATGCTCCTTCGCTGGAGTCGCTGTGCGCATAACAAATTGTTATAACATAACATAACATAACATAACTGCCATTTGAGGCCCAATGTACGGTGATCCATGCTCTAGTCACTTCTAGGCTGGATTATGCAAATGCCTTTTACTTGGGCCTTCCAGATAACTTAGTTAAGCACCTTCATGTGGTCCAAAATGCTGCAGCACATATTTTATTGAAACCTCGAAGCACTATTTATATGACTACTCATTTGTGCATACTTTATTGGCTCCCTATAAAATAGACGATTATGTGTAAATATTGGACTCTAGTGCATCAGACGTTCCATAAATCAGGTCCACAGTATCCTTCGGAGAGAAGAAGGCCTTATTCCGTGGAGAACTTTTGATTCAGCCAAAGCTCTCCTGACAGTGATCCTTCCCATCGCTGTTCCAGGAGAGTGGATTTATCCCTTTCGGTCCTAGCTTCCCGGGCTTGGCATAGACTCAGTAAGTCTCGGAGGCATTAAAAATGATAATCTTTTCCGGAAAGCCTGAAAAACTTTTCTGTTTACCTCACTGTAAGTCCAGCTGGCTAGAATGTCAGTTTCTGAGCACTGGGACACTTCTTCGAGTATCCACGTTATAAATCCAGTCATTCATTCATTCAATTATGTTAGAAAATAAATGATATACAATATTGTGACTCACAATTAGTAAGGGACGCCTTATTTAAAACACACCCTCATAATGGCAATTCAGAATTGCTTGCAAAGCACTTTTTGAAAGCTGGAGAGGCTTTGCCTACTTGCAAATTGGGTTTAGCAAATGCAACAAAAACATTTTGTGTTCATAAACCGTATTATTTGAGCAATGCAGGGGTTGCAAGCACAAACTGGCTTTGTACAACTGATCCCATTATAACTTATTTTTGGAGCTCCATTACTGTGAATACCCAATGGAGATGGATCAGTCAATGAACAAGACACATAGTCCATCTAATTGTTTGCTTAACTGACCAGAATATGTGACCAGTACCTACCTTAGCATGGAAGATACCTAAGACTGAAAATGAATCTGGCAAAATAACCACTAAAGCTCATGACAGAACCAGGGATCCAGGCTGTTTGAGGCTCCTATCTGTACACAGATTGTTTACTGTGTTGTAGTTGCATCTGTATGGCGGTTCACACCTCTGATGAGGCGCTGAAGTATCTTCAGCATAGAGTAGAACTGGGACATGACACGATACAATTTTGTGTAGGTCTTTCCACGTACTGCACAGATAATCCTCAAGCCCGTTAAAGTACAAAACGAGCAAAAGGAGGGAAGGATACAGCTTTGCTTTACCCCCATTACTGATGGAAATTTCTCTGTAAGGTCACCTTCTTTACTATAATGGACTCTTGCTGAAGTACGGGCATGTAGCCTAGGGAGAAGTGTTATAATTGTAGTGTTTATCACTAATTGTTCCATAATAGCTCAAAGTTTTGACCTATTCACTGTGTCAAATGCACATGTGAGGTCCATAAAAGCAAGATGGACACACACTTTTTTTGCTTTGTGTACTTTGGTGCTTTCAGCAATAAGTTCAGAGTCTGCTCTATTGTTCCTAAGCCGGGACGGAACCCAAACTGGACATCAGAAAGGCCTTGTGTTTCAGCTGCCCAATTTTCTAATGTTGCTAAGATGACACTGCCCAGGATTTTCAGTGAGCTATCCAACAGAGAATTTGAGCTATAGCAATGGAGTTGGCTCTTATCTCCCTTTTTAGAGACAGAGACGATAATCGCCTCCTGCCAAGTCTTAACTAGTGGTCCCACTATTGCAGATCTGAAGACATTGGTGATAAAGGGCCCCCAAAATTGTGAAAATTACCTATATATCTCAAATGGAATCCTATCTGAGCTCTGGAGCTTTCTCAGTGGGGCTGCTTTTTATTGCCTGAATAACATCCAGGACTTCGATTGCTCGGCTAAAGGCAACTGCAGATTCCAAGTCCTGAGCAAAGTAAATTTCATCTCCCCCTTCCACATAATCATTCTGATCATTTGTGCTAAAGATTTTTTAGAAATATTCCACCCAATTCTCAGCTGATATAAGAGTCTCTACTTTGGGTATGTCTCCTAGAAGGTTCTAGCAATTGACCACTTGACAGAAGACTCTCAAATCTTTTATTGTGCTTGCTTTTATTAGAAATTTCCAGGCTTTGTGTCTCGATTCACCCTTCCTAGCACTATTTCCTTATAGATCCTCTGGCTTTCCATGGAAGAGTAAGGGCATCTTCCACTACGAGAATGACTAGGATGCCCCAATCTGGAACGGAAAGGTCAGATAGCAGTTCCATGGACCTTTTTGCTATATGCAACTTTTTGCACTTTACAGCCTCTGTCCCGTAGATGGACCATGGCTAGAACTTCCAAAGTACAAATAAATGGGCATTTCTTGTAATCAGGGCACTTCATCTGAATACGCAAATACCATACATTTATGAGGAAACATAAGGATTTTTTTTCTCTTAGCAAAAGTCTTTCATTTGGTCAGCATAAATCGATTTATTTTCAAGGTTTCTTATAGCAAGAGGGGTGGGTCAGTTCCCATAAGTGTCATTTTTTAAATGAAGACATTTTCTATCTTTTAAATATGTTTAACTCCTAAGGTCTCTTTTTTTTTATTAATCTCAGAGAGGTGTTACACAAATAATTACACTGAACAATATATACTATACAAAGTCAATTGTTATCCCATTCACATCATAATTCATTTCCTAAAAAAAAAGAAAAGAAAAAAAGGTCAACTCCTAAGATCTCTATGTAGCCAACAGCAATACAGTTCGCAAATATGATATTGTTATGAGGCTAAGGAACTTACCTTAGCTCACTAATTACCTTCCTGGAATCTCTGTGTAATATCTCCCTTACTAAGACAGACTGTAGAAATACAGAAAAAATATTTGCTAATTACCAGGAAGTCTCAGTCTTAAACCCACGAACACGAATATAAATCTACAAAGTATTATTTGATTTCACTAATCTTTAATTTCAGAATATTGAGTTTCCTCAAGCCTGACTCATTTGGAGATTAATCACATCCTGGTACAATGTTGAAGAATAAGGGCTTTATTTAGGGTTCGGCGTCTGGGATACTCTGTCTCAAAATGGCGGATGTACCACTGCATTACAAGGGTCATAGGCTATAATGCATAATATGGCGGATGCAATATCTGCCCCATTTGTGATGGGTATCCCGCCAAAACTCTAAATATGGCCCTATCAATTTAACACATTCAACCCCCCAAAATACACTACTGCTACATGTAAGGTTAAAATAATGTTGCAGCATAAACCATTAATTGTCATGTGGAGGTAGAACCTTGGCTATCATAGTGCGCCTCATTCATGTAGTTGTGCTGCTGTAACACTTTCTCTGCAACCTGGCACTTGAGGAAATGCTTTTGTTTTGTACTACACATGCGGTACTGCATCTAAAAAACTGTTTACACAAAATTTGTGAGGGTACCTGTCACAAAGTTCAGTCATGCCTTTTAAAGGCAGTAATATGCTGCTGTCACACAGGTTGTTTTAAACCTGGTGCAAGTAGCATTATTCTTTGTAGGCCTTGCAGACCTTGTGCAGCAAGAGTTTCTTGTGTCTGACTAACCATGGCTATAAGCATGTGGCAGCTCTGCTGCCACACAGTGCCTGTACACCTATTGCAGTGATAATTAAATGAAAGTATAACATGGTACGCTGATTAAAGAATGATCTCATATAGCAAAAGTGCACAAACTTCCAGTACTTCCACTTTCTCGCTAGGTCTTTTTTGATGAGGGTGAAAGCTCTTTAGGGCCAGTCTTAAAAAATATTAGCACATTTTATGAAAACAGGAGCAAGCATTAAATTACAGTTTATTGTGCCTTTGTGCATGCTAAACAAGAGCATCCCTTGAAACAGTGTATGCCTATAAATGAAGGGAAAAAGGTTGATAGGACCAAATGGAGGGGATTAATCTAAATTATATTATGGTTTGAAGACAAGAACAAGCTTTGGCAAAGGCTATAGTTCTGCTTTAATGTGCTAATGGAGGCAAACGCTGGCCTGCACAAATATGTGACCAAAGTGTGCAGTGTCTCTCTTGTATCTGTGCCCCATTGTTTTTATTACCCAAGCTTCAGTTGCTGAATGAAAACAGCAGCACAAGCTTAGAGAATCAAAAACTGCAGCTCTGCAAGCTTGGGGAGTAAGAAGAGAACACAGGTATGGGAAGCATAGAAAAAGGCCGGAATCAAGCATTCCTGTGTCTGAATGGAGCCGCACATTAAACCCAGACCTGATAGCTTTGCCTGTGCTTGCTGTGGGCCTGGTTGAATGGAATCAAAATCTGGAACCCATCTCCTACACAAAAGTTAAGAAGCACTAGAGTTTTTGTGCATGTTTGTCTATTTAGAAGTAAGTGTGTCAGGTGAGGTGTAATCAGTGGTATGGGAGAGCAGTTACTGGTAGGAGAGTTCTTACCAGAGAAATGAAAAGCATGGTTTGCAGAGTCATTTTCAGTTTCTTGCCAAGCAGTTCATTTTGTGTCTGAATAACAGAATTTGCTGTTGTGAGTAATGGGTAACGATGTTTGAGGTAAATAATCACATTTCTCAAATGACTCATATCTATGGGTGGTCGATTTATTCTGTGGAGAGTCAGATTGAGATTCGTTCATCTGGTGTAGTTTTGGTCCCTCACAAATGTTCAGACGGTTTCCGTGTAAGGGTATCTTTATTTTAGGTCACGGTCGAGATTGCCTTGGCTTATGCTGACATTGCACTGTTTTCTTCCAGGGGGAGTGTTTGGGTGTTAATGGGGTGGGGAGGAGCGGATGCTGTTGAAATAATGTGCTGTAGTCAACTCCATTTTCAAACGGATTCATGTGTAGATCACATATCTGGTTATGATAACCTGAGATAGTATGTTTTTCCTATAACGGATTTTTGTGTCCTTCGACTACGAAGAAAAATCATATTGTATTGGTCCAACATAGAATATCCTTAGTAATAAAGGACTAGATCACCTTCAATGGAATCTTGTCTGAGATTATGGTATTTGTCACTGAATAAGGTACACATATTGGAACTCTGTGAACTACACCTCTGTTGACCTGTGGCAAATTGTCTGTGCTTCTCCTTTTAACATGACAAAATGTTTGTACCCCAAATTGGCATATTTAACTTACCTATAAGTCCCAAGAATATAGCGCCCAAAGTGTACCCTGAGCCAGTAAGTTGAATTTCACCTGTGGGCTGCAGGCCTGCCGCCAGTTGCCTGGCCCCGCAGTTTTAAATTGGAAATCCAGCCTGTCAAAATAACCCCTATTTGACAGGCCTAACGCTCCTTTTAAATATTTATAAGTCACCCCTATTTGAATCCTATTGCCCATTGAAGGAAGGTGCATAGTATTTAAAAGTAGCACATGTGAACGTTAATGTTAAATATGTCCTACTGCTTCTGCCGGGAGTTAAGCAGCATGAGCGCGGTGGTGGTAGCATACTGTTTAGTGATCAGCAGTAGTGAACAGGTGCTTTTTTACCTGTGTCACTGCATAGAGACCTATAGACTCACTCATTTAATGTTCTCTTGATGTGTGTCTAACTCCCCTTTGGGTGCCATAGGTTTGGTGCGTAGTGCTGCGCAGTGCATATGTGGTATGCATAAGCTGGGTGTATGTGTGCCTGTGTATGGTACAATACATGAATAATGCAGTACTGTGCAGTGTGTCTGTATAGTATCTGCATGTGCTGGGTTTATGTGTGTCTCTGAGTGGTGTGTTACCTGAAGGATGTAGTGCTGTGTACTGCGTGTGTATTATATGCATGCACTGGGTGCATGTGTGCCATTCAGGGAATCCAAAACCACCTGCCCAGGAGCCTGGAGCACCAGTGCCTGTCTGCTTGCCAAGACCAGTGTGCCCTGTGAGCAAGAGGAGAGTGCTGGAGGGAGCAAGGTCAAGAGGGGAATCCTGGTGAATGGATTCCCTTAGCAAGGTGTGAGGAAAGGAAACTACTGCTGCATCAAACAAGTCATTGCCCATGTGCAGGGGAAGTCGATGACCCTCATATGCTAGAGGAGGACCGCTGTGAAGTGAGCTCTGATTGTTGCTGCCCCAAACAAGTCATCAACTGTGTGCAGTGTGAAGTCGGCAACCCCGTATTCCAGGTGGGGCCGCCATGAAGACTGTTGCTTACTTTGAGTTGAAGCCTGTGTTCATCCCCTGTGTCTACTTCTCCTCGATAAGCCTTGGATTGCTTGACCGGCACTACCGCTGAAAGTAAAGCACTGAAAGGGATACCTGACCCAGTTGCTCCGGATCCATAGTACATCAGGAGTAAAAGGTCTCAACACCCATGGTTGGCCCCAGTAACTCCTGCTTGCTCCGTGACACTCTGAACAGAGCTCTGACTGCTACACATTTAATTTTTGGACTTTGTAAACTATTTATTACAAGGTAAATTTACTGATGAAGTCGAATTTGAAATAAATATTTTGGAAAGATTATTTTAAAAAATTCACCTTTGCCCAGGCTGCAATCCCTCGAAGCTATATCTGCATTTTGCTCTCTGCCTGCCAGTAATTAGTGTTGCAATTGGTGTGACTGAGGTTTGAACTTGCTCCCAAAACAGGGGCAAAATGCCTAGGCTCTGGGGAGTTGTTGTTGTGCACTTGACAGAACGGCATATATACTGAGCGGAAATACTTGAGTAACTTCAAAAAAGCCTACTCTGTCACAAGCTGATATAGCTAATACAGAGACCTGCATCCTTCATTTGTCTCCACAGCCAGTCCAGCCTCCAATAGAGTCGGCCTCGTGTTGATATCGCAGTGTGTGTCATATCTTGCTGGAGTGTGAAGTCATGCTTGACAGATCTGTTGAAGTTTTTCATATGACATTGGGGTGTACCTCAAAGGAGAGGAACAGAATGGTAAAACAATGTGTGTGTATGCACTGTTTGGTTGCTGGAAGCTTAGCTTTGTCCTACCAGATTTCTGTGTCCGTATTTTTGAGGTCCTGCCGGGACTGTCTAAAACTGGATTTTAGTGTTAGATGTGGGAAGATACTCGGATTACCATACTATACAACTACACACACCCTCAGCCCTCAGAGCCCAAGTTTAGTGTGGCTGAAGAATTCACCCATCTTGAAAATGCCCAATATGGGTAGGGTTAGCCCTGGGAACCCTTAGCCCTTTGGTAAGGGCTTTCCCAGTGGTCATTACCGCCCACTAGTTTGTGCCAGGCATGAATGTGGCATCTCCAGGTACTCACTTCCGAACACTCCTGGGCCTGTAGAAGATCAGAAGAGGACTAAACCTGCTGTCTGAGATCTGAGAAGACATGCTCTCCCTCTTGTACCGATGACACAACAATGAACTCCAAGAGATATAAGATTGACCTCCTGATAAAGCTACAGGGACACAACAAGCTACAAGAGGCCTTTTCCTGTAACTGTCCAACTGATCTCTGGCAACTAGACCTGGGCAGGAACTTCCTGTTGGTGTCTGCCTGCCTCCCTTTGGGTCTCTATGAGCCTCCCCTGAGGTCCAAGGGGGCTTCAGAAGTGCACTCTTGTGGTAGATTGCTACTTAAAGTACCAAAGTCGGATGGGAAAATCTTTGCCTAGGATGAACCTGGATTAGTGCATCTGTTTGCGGTCAGCATCAAATTGCGCCTAGGTCCTGTTCTATACCGACCAGTGACTATCATTGGCACTTTGTGCTTCTTGGCTCTATCTCTACTTAAAACGTTAACATTCATATCTCTGGTTCGCCTCATTACATATGTGTCATTTTGTTTATTAAATATTGCTCTATTTTCTCATTTAATTTGGGATTTTTTTTGTTTTGCATTTTTACTTTATAGCTACTTTAGTACTGCATAAATATTTTACACTTTCCCTCTAAGTTAAACCTGTTTGTTCTATGCCCTATCTACCAGGGGGTTGAGTCCACTTTAATTTAGTGACTGTAGTGGGTCACCCAAGCAGGGATTGTGGTTAGTACTTGAGGTGGGTAGCTACCACACTCAACTTATAACCCAATTTCGTACAGGGCTCATAATAGGATCAGACAAAAAATGCATAGAATAGTCACCCCTAGAAGCAGAATCATTTTCAGGTACCCACAAAAAGCAGCCTCATGGTATAACTGAGTACAGAGAGAAAATGTGCTAGAAAGATTGTAAATTAGGTATAAAAGTTGTGCTTCAGTATAAATAAATTGAGGTGCAAAATAACACTTTGGCACAACTTCAGCATGAGTGTTAAACATTTTTTTTGCAAAACTCATTTTTAGGTGCTAAACCACTTTTAGGTGCAATATTAACCTTTGTGCAAAGTAAGAAGAATTTTATCACACTTAGGAACAAAATCACATTAAGGTCAAAATAACCCTTTGGTCAGTAGTATGAGGCGAGGGGAAGCACTTTTAGCAGCACAAATATCATTTAGATGTAATATGGCCCTTAGTGCAACATCAACCAGTAGGTTGGAAACAGTTTTAGGTTCAAGATACATTTGGAAGGAAAATCAGCTAGAGTTTTGAAAAAGTCGAGAAGCACAAAGCACTCATGATCAAAATCATGTTCTGGAGTTCAAAATCACCTCTGGGGCAATGTAAACAGCATAACAGTATTATTTTAATAACAAAATAATATTTAGGTGCAACATCAATTTAATTCGCTAAATCATCCTAGTACAACATCAAGAATACTCTTAGAAGAACAAATCACACTTAGAAGGAAAATCATATGTAGGTGCACAATAACCTTTGGGTGTAAATTCATCCTTGATGGAATTTTAGCAAGATGGGGCCCTTTTAAGTGCAAAAATATTTTATTGCAAAAATACAGTTAGGTGGAAAATCACATTTGCATGCTAAGTCTCCCTTAGTGCAGAATCAGCATCAGTGTGGACACTGTTTTCAAACCAATAATTCACATTTAGGGGCAAATTCAGGCTTGAGTAAAAGTCAGAAGGAGAGTGATATCACATGAAGGTGCAAAGCCACTTAGGGACCACATGTATCATGCATTTTACCGGTTGCAAACCGATCTTCGGGAATAGAAGCACAAACGTTTTTTTCAGATCACGCAGTGATTCCAAAGACCACCACCTGCTCTTAAAAAATGAAAAGAAAACTTTTCATTTTTCTTTTTTACACGCAACCAGTTTTCTTTTATGGAAAACAGGCAGCATTAAAAAAATTGCTTTATTTAAAAGCAATCAGGGACATGGTTGTCTGTTGACCTCAACAGGCACCATCACAGTGAATTTATCAATTCCTAATGGGTTGCAAATTGTGACCTACCTCATTAATATTCGAGAGTTAGGTCAGTTTGCGACTCAATAGGAATCGCTAAATGAAAGTCATGGAGTTTCATACATTAGGAATAGCGATTGCGTAATTGCGATTCACAGAGAATCGCAATTTGGTAATCACTTTTTCCAATAATGACACATGTGGCCCTTAGTCCTAAAATAAAATGAAGCAATAACTTCTCAGATTGGTGTAAAAGATGGGCAACTCTATGCCACTACAGTTTGGTTGATAACATGGTGCAAAATCATCCACGGTGCAACATCAGTTTCTAAGTGAAAAACATTTGGGAGCACAAATCACATTTAAGAGCAAAATTACAATCATGTGCAAAATCCGATGGTGCAACATCAACTTTTAGGAGCACCTTTAGGGTCTCATTTGTGCCTCTATTTCAGCACATCAAAGTTTTGTGTCACAGTTCATGCACTGTGGGCTAACACATAACAGCAAATAGCTAAAAACGAGACTTAAAGTACTCCTTTGGGCTGATCCAAATGTGAATGACAATGGGGTATATTATCAACAACTAGCGATAATTTTTGTCTCTAACTTGTTTAGAGACAAAAATTATCGCCGCACATGGGCGATTTTTATCGCAGATAAACCTTGCTATTAGCAAGGTTTATCGCAAATGCGATAAAAAACGCCCGCAATGCATGAATATCGCTAAAAAGTCAGCGATATTCATGCATTATCGAGCAAATGCTCTTAGCCATGTTATCCACCTCCCATTGGATAACATGCCTAAGAACTGCTCAGGGCAGGTGTTAGCTTTTGGAGATATTCGCCCTTAGCGCAAATATCTCCAAAAGTTGGTAATAGGAGATAGCGATGTTAGCGACTGTTTCCAGTCGCTAACATCTTGGCACGCCCACTTTGCATATCATTAGTGATAAATATCACTGACATGCAAAGTGGGGCCCATGATGGTCGCTATCTCCTATTAGCTGTCGCTAACTGGTGTTAGCGACAGCTTGGTAATAGGGAGATAATTTTATCTCCGCTTTCTTGGCTTTTAAAGCCAAAAAAGCGGAGATAAAACCCCTTGATAATATACCCCAATATCTTCAAGCATTGGTAGAAGGGGGCTGTCCCAGATGAACCAATGGCTGAATAGAGCTGCCACAAACCCCTAGTGGTGTATGTATTTGGTGTTGTTGATGACATAGGCTCTGGCAGACAGCTAAGCAGTGCCACCTTTAGGGTGGTGCGACCGGTGCCACTGCACCAGGCGCAGAGCTTTGGCTAGAGGTGGCTGCTGTGTTTTTGAAATATTGTAAGGGTTTAAAAGCACCTGCTATAAAGTTGCTCATGTGTCTGGCAATTTTCATGTAACAATAAAAATGTCAAATTAACCCTGATCATTAATGGACATGCTGGAGAGAGATGTGAGTTTTTCTAGTGTCATTTTTGACTCATCATAACATAGTACAGAGGGTTAATATGGCTGCTGCAAACCACTACACTATGTAGACCACAGAATTGTATTTATGCAGACAGTGGGCTTGAGGACAGTGGTGTGTTATATGATATGTTCGTCTGCCCTCACCATGTAATACACTCACAATTCCAACTTGGGTTCAACCAGGCTAGTTTGTTAAACCTTAGCTAAACCCTGGAATGCTGTGGCTTCGATCAGCCCGGATTAAAGAAAGGAACAAGTGTGTTACATTTTCTCTCACATGTAATTTACACTGTACCTTTAAGTTCCTGTTATTATTCTTTGAGTGTTCTTTGGAACACCTCTGGCTACTAGGCATCAGGTCAGTTATTCTGTTCCTGTATGCCAAGAAGCTGCATTCTCTGTTGCTGTGCTGCTATCAATAAATCTTCTTAAAGCTTCAAGTTGTTCCTGTCGATTATATAACAAAATTTAAAGCATTTTGAGCTCCAAAACAACAAAATAAAGAAATAAAAAAATGAAAGAAATCTGACACAAATTTATAAAAATAGATTTTATTCTTAAGAATTTTTAGACAACAAAATCAACCAATGGATTCCGTAGATGCAGATGTTTACGTAAATTGTAACAAGCATTGGTAAGCAGAAAGTTTAGAAACTCTGTAAAACTTTTGTAAATTTGTGTTCGCCTACTTCGGCTCGTTTTGGATGACCAACTCCAGCAGGGAGGAGGAAAGTCCTGCGGGCTAGTAAGGAGTTGTAGGACAGTTGCCTTGTTGAACAAGTAGCCTCAAGTCCAGTTCCAGGCTCTATGGGAGTTCTGCCATTGACTTTAACAGAGTGGTCCTGATACAGGCTGCTGAAGATGATGTATGATGCAGAGGATGCTGTGTGATCGACTGGGGCTACGGGGCTACACCTTGGTCCATGGTCCAGGTGAGGCAACTTTAACCATAGGGGTCAGTGTCCCTTGAAGTCCTCTTTGGTCCAGCAAAATTCAAGTTGCCCCTGAACTCCTGGGGTCCGGTCACAGTGAAACCAGGGGTTCCCTTTGGTGAAGTATAACGTCCATCTTGGGTGATCAAACTGCACTCCAACACCTCGTTCAGCAACTTTTGAGCATCAGGACTTGGCCTTCCTGGTTGCACGTCGGCAGTCAGGGGTTATTGGCCGATTGTGGTTCCTGATTAGCCAGGACAGGCTTTGTCATCTTTTGTGGCTTTGGCGCTGTAACAGGAAGTCAGATAACTGACTCTTGGAGTTCATCTCTTCTGTCTGGAGCTTGGGAGTGTCTTTTCCATGACGCAGGCACCACAGGTACAGTGCTCTTTTTGCTAGCCCAAGGATCATTATGTGCAATCCAGGGGTTGGTGTTGCCTCTCTTGTAATGTCAAGGGAACAGAAAGGCAGTCCCTCTTCAGTCCTCTTTCCAGTCCAGATGCGATCTGAGGCCTGGGTGCTAGGGGCGCCATATATATGCCCATAAAGTGCCCTCAGGGGATGCAGCAATTACTAACCAATGGAGTACTGGGACCCTTCCTACCTCATGATGACTTCCTGCAGTGTGTGGCATCTAGCTATCCCAGAGTGCACTATTCTGCCCACTTCCAAGAAGGCATAACCCTCTCTCAGGGTTTGGAGCTTGGTAATGCAACTTAGAGGTGTGGTTCTCTAAGGGCTGCACGCCAATGATAAAACAGGTTTGGCGACTGGTCTCCCCTCTCTGACCCTGATGGCAACCCATCTACCTGAACAAAAGAGCAGCCCATCTCATGTGTGTCCACAATTTACCCTTCAAAGGTGGCTTCCTCTTTAAACCTCACCTGTTTGGCTTACACACTATGGGGTCGATTCCGATCCGGTAAAATCCCCGTCCGTACGATTCGTATCCGGAGCCGTTTCCGTACGACTCGTACGGACGCCGTACGACCGGACGATTCCGATCCCGATCGTCCGACCCGGGCGCGATTCGTACGGTACAAGTCGATTCGTACGGAAAAGCGCACGATCACCTACACACCGTACGGCGCGTACCCCCCATGATCGCAGGGGTACGCGCCGTACCCCTGTGATCATGCGGGGTACGTGCCGTACACCCAGCGTACATGGGGTACGTGCCGTACACCCACCGTACATGGGGTACGGTGCGTACCCCAAGTACGCTGGGTGTACGGCACGTACCCCCCATGATCACAGGGGTACGGCGCGTACCCCTGCGATCATGGGGGGTACGTGCCGTACCCGGGGGGGGGCGTTTCGTACCTGTTTCGGCACGAACTCTGCGTTTACGACTGTTTTCGGCTCCCGTAGGAAAAGGGTCGTACGGCGCGTACCCGACACGGATCGTACTTGCTGGGTCGTAAAAACCAGCCGCGAACCGTAGTGATGTCGCGTACAGCCGGTTCCGAGTGAAACTCGTACGGAGATCTGAGTCGTACGGAGTCCTGTACGACTCGTACGGAGTTTGGCACCTGGTACGGATCGTACTTCGTCGTACGTACGGGACGTCTACGGGTACGATTCGTATGGGGAAAAAACTCTCCGTACGACGATTCGGAGCGCATTTTACCGGATCGGAATCGACCTATATGTGTCTTGCTGCCAGACAGAGGCAACACCTCTTCCAACAGCAGGCACCTATTGTTCCCACTCCTGGAAGTCATCCACACTTCTCTCCAGGAGGTCAGCAGGTTGTCTGGTGCCAGCATCTGTGAATGGCCACTGAAAACCTTGTGCAACAGAGTGGCAACTTTCTAAAAGTTACATTTCTTTAAACATTACATTAAATTCTACTTGGACATCAAGTTGGGCTTAATGTACCAATTATTTTGATACCTGCATGTACCAACTTTAGTGGTATCTTTCAGAAGTTAGCACAGTTCACTTGTCGGCATGTAATCGTGCATTCGCCAATGGGGCTACTAGTGTTTCCGCAAGAAAAAATGACAATGTGGGGTTTTTACTGGATCCATAATAGGACATGTCCTACTTTTTAATACTTTAAAAAATACAGCACCCTGCCTTAGGACTCAATAGGCCTGCGGTAAGGGTAACTTAGATATATATTGCTGGAAATGACCCTTTTTGCAGGGTTATCCCTAAACATTTTGCTTTTTACTCCTATTTTTTCCTGACGTGTGTGTGTTGGTTTTAGGACTCAGGGCACTTTACCACTGCTAATCAGTGCTAAAGTGCATATGCTCTCTGTGTAAACTGTGTTATGGATTGGTGTTTTCACTGCTAATCAGTGCTAAAGTGCATATGCTCTCTGTGTAAACTGTGTTATGGGTTGGTGTTTCCAAGATTGGCCTATTTGATTTATGTGTCAGTCCCTAGTAAAGTGCACTGCAGGTGCCAGGGCCTATAGATCAAATGATGTTGGTGGGCTGCAGCACTGGATTATGCCACCCACGCAACTAGCCTGTAAAGTATAACTCTGGCCTGCCAATGCAGAGCCTGTGCGCAGCCTGGGGCTGCCATGTCGATTTGGCAAGTGCACACACTTGCAAGTCCCTAAACCTTCCCTTTCATACATGTGAGTCGCCCCTCTGGTAGGCTCAATGTACCTCTCATTAAAGAGAGGGACCCACAGACCAAAGGGGTGGGGTACAAAAAGACTATTAGTCAACATAGAGAGTCCCCTTTGGATAGGCTTACACTAGTATCCTTTGCTGGTAAACAGTATCAAAGCATAAATGTGTACCAACACAACATTCAACTTAAATCAAGAAATGGAGCACAGAGTGAACATATATAAAAATAGTGACAATAAAAGGTGCATTAAAAAGTAATACAAAAGGGGATGATGGACGGAGCATTTGAGCAAATCAAACACTCACCCCCAGTCAACTGATCTGGGTTTAATCCATCACCATTCTTTAGCTCACTCAGCCACCCCAGTTCAGACATGGCCATATGCAAATCAGTCTGACCCTGTGCCTCATGGGAACAGTCCAGCCCGAAATGCCAAGCCATGTCTTCCCTGGACCGAAACAAGCATAATCCTCATCAGCCAGGCTATTTTGAATCCAGTGGCCAAGTGAACAAGTGAATCCGAAACCGGTCCCAGGATGCTTGTTTCCGGTCCAGGGAAGACATGGCTCGGCAGTTCGGGCTGGACTGTTCCCATGAGGCACAGGGTCAGACTGATTTGCATATGGCCATGTCTGAACTGGGGTGGCTGAGTGAGCTAAAGAATGGTGATGGATTAAACCCAGATCAGTTGACTGGGGGTGAGTGTTTGATTTTCTCAAACGCTCCGTCCATCATCCCTTTTTGTATCGCATTAAAAAGTATACAATTTATTTCAATAAAAAAAATTACACGTTAAAAGTACTTAATACAATACTCGTCATAGGTGAATTAGACACATACAGTGGGAAACATAAATAAAAAGGAAAATAATTACGATAGCAATGAGAGAACTGCACTAGTCCAAAACACAATCACACTGCACCATTCGTTTAGACTCGCAATAGGAGGGGTTGTTTCAAAAACTTAATGCAGTTTAACTCAGGAATTGCATTGATGCGTTTCGGTGGGCTTGGAAATAAAGAGCCAGCACCTTCTTCAGGATTAAAATACAAGTGTCCCACATAGAGATACAGTATCTGAGAATATCGATATTTTTAGGAGCATCAATCAGCTCAACATGCCACGATATGTATCTTCCTTTAGACTAATACCGGCACCGGAATTTATATGAGTACCAACTCTCTTCGGTGTCCAAAGCCGCCCACAATCTGAAAATGCAGCTGCTTAGAGGACAATAAAACAATCAGGAAAGCCGAAAATAGTTATCCTATTTGGGAATTATAGTAGTAGCAGGGGTATCCAAAGGGGACTCTCTATGTTGACTAATAGGCTCAAGGTACCCCCTTGGGCAGGGTTTATTGTATGTAAAAGGTAGAACATGCCCTGGTGTGTGTGGCATGTCCTGATAGTGAATTACAGCCTTCTTAGTTTTTCACTATTGCAGGGCTACCTGTCCCCCATAGGCCAGAATGGGCAGTTTGATTATTACATCCTATAATCCTAACTGACCCCGGGTATGCCTGAACTCAGAATGATAAAATACATATTTTAGTGAAGTTGGTTTTAACATTCTGTGCTTGAAAATACCACTTTTAGAAAGTAGGTATTTTCTTACCTAACCTTACAGCCTGCCTCTGCTAGCTTGTGTATTGTCTGTCTGGTTTGTGAGTGACAGGGGTGGGGAGACTCCAGGAGACAGGGTGAGTCAGCACAGGGCTGAATAGACCTACCTGCACATAGATGGGTGGGAGGAGTCACACCTGGGTCTGAATAGGGCTGTGTCTGCCTTCCACAATGCTGGCTCCACCTCCTGTGGTGCCTCTGATGACCCTGGCCCACACTGACAAAGGAAGGAAGTGCACACTGGCAGAATGCACCTAGAACTGGTTAGAACTAGGTAGAGGCCTCCAGAGGACAAAAGATTTGGTGGTATAAATATTGGCGCACAGACCCCAGAGATTTAGATTACTTCTGAACTAAGGAACCTGCCAGGAAGAACAGGAAGAAGGACCGGGAAAGCTGGAGGAGGAGTACTGCCACTATGCTGCGTGTTGTGGGGTTGGCATGCAGTGGTTGCTTCTGTCTTGGGTAGGGAAAGGACTGGATTGTGCTTTCATCATCCTGCTTTTAGAATTTTCTCCAAGGGCTAGAAGTAGTGCTTGCCTCCTGTTGGAAGTCTCAGGGATAGAAAAGACTTCAGAAAACTCTTTTGGGATCAAGCAGACTGCCAAGAAGATGAGCTGGAGAAGCTGTGAGGAGGAACTACCACCTTACTGTGCGCTTTCCTGTGTTGGCCTGCAGTGGCTGCTTCCGTCTTGGGCAGTTAAAGGACTGAAATTTCTTCAATCTACTTTTGTGAGTGTCTCCAAGGGCTTGAGGTAGAGCTTGCCCCCTGTTCAAGTAGTCTCAGGAACAGCAAAGACTTCAAGCCCGACGCCTTCTACAACGCCGCTGCCAACTCAGTGTCCTGAAGGCACCGCAGAGGGCACCGCCGCAACACCGCACCACAACCCTGGTCTCACCGACGATGCCTGTCGACACCGCCATTGAGGCGCTGCTTGCACCGCGACCTGTGAGCACCGCACTTCGCACAGCCTCGCTTCACGCCGAAGCTTTGGCACTGCAGAGAGCACCGCCACAACACCGCACCGCACCGCAACCCTGGTCCCACCGATGATGCCTGTGATGCCGCCACTGGGCCACTGCATGCACCGTGACCTGTGGGCACCGCACTCCGCACCGCCTCACTTCACGACGACGCCTTGGTATCTCCGACGATGCAGCTCCATGCCGGACTTGACAATGCTGTTTGCACCGTGGTTCAAGGGCACCGCTCGTAAAGTCATACGACGCACTGCCCTCATCCCGCACAGCAGCCTTGGCCTACCAACGCCGGTGTCATCGACTCCAGTTCATAAGCCTACGACAGGGCTTCAGCACCGACGACGCCACTGCTGCGTGACTTGCCAGCACCGTGACAAGCACCGCCTTCATCTCACACAGCGACCCTGGTCTCACCGACGACGCCATCTGATGCCGCCTCCGAGCTGCTGCTCGCACAGTGACCTGGGGGCACCATACGCCGCACCACTGCACTTCGCACCGCAGCACCCGATGCCTGCCGAAGCCAGCGCTCCTAACTTCACCAGAGAAGAGATCGATCTACAACGAGTGTGACTTCGAGGGCCTGACCACTCCTGCACCGACCTCCGGAACCGGCGCCGGTGGACGCCGTGTTTTCGGAAGCTCAACGAGAGGTCCTCAACACCCTGCATTTCTAAAAGGTACTGTTTGCGGGTCTTCCCGACACCGTAGCTGACCCGCGATGTCGCGGTCAGCCAGAACTGTTTGGTTTTGTTTGTTCACAATGCCGTGATAGCCCTGGACGGAGCTATCGACATCAACTAACTGTTTTTAAGGATACTGTGATAACTGAAGTACTGTATTGTGGATATTTATCGTTATTAGATATTTTTCTAAACTGGTGTGGTGTCCTTTTGTAGTGCTTACACTGTATAACTGTTATGTGCAAATGCTTTACACACTGCCTCTAAGATAAGCCTGACTGCTTGTACCAAGCTACCAAGGGGGTGAGCAGGGGTTATTTTTATACCAAGGACTAATAAGTAAGTAAAGTTATACCAGTTTGGTATAAGCCAATCAAACATATACTTTTGAGGGTCAGAGCACTGGCACTGAGGCCTGTCCTGGTTAGCAGGCCTCAGTGCACTCTTAGAGTCAAAAAAACAGCAGCATCAGTCCAAACCTTTGGGGGTGATCATGCAAAAAGAAGCATTTCCTTACAGTGGGTTCCTTCTTTTGTCAGAGATATCATTTTGTTACATGCAGTTCAAAAATGACAATCCTAATGTAGTTAGTGAGCAATAAACTGTAATCAAAGAGCTGCATGCAAACTGCAAGGTATAGATTAGAACTTGATGTTTTTGCACAGTCTTTCATTATCCCATTGTTGCTTAAAAAAGGTTAGTTTGGTTAGAAATAAATTCTTATTAATGAAGCAAACCCCAAGCTCTGTGTTATATTTTAAATTTGAGTTTGTGTTTCTTCAGACCCAGCACTCTTAAACTATACTCTCTACCAATATGGATGCCTTTTGACTCCTACACCTAGTAGTTCTCATTATCTTATGTATCATTTCCTATATGATGATTTGCACAGCATGATTCATTAAAACTGTATAATGAGTGTTCTGTGTCTTTAGTAACACCTAGTTAATATATTGCTGCTGTACATCTGTATTCTCTCATAATTTCTGGAAAAACAAAATATCTAGTGCCCTATTTGCTGAGATCTGTTACCATAGACACTATTGGACTTGGCCCTTTTTTCCTGAATTATTTCGCTTTTGTGGGAATGAACATGTCATGTTGATGAATGTGAAATACAAATGTTAAATGTTATGCAATGGTGTATGCACCTGTAATTCCATCATAGTAGAAATGCACCTTTGTAAAATGTCACTTTTAAAATGGACGCCATTTCTGTCTGCTTGTGCCGCCTGCCTGAGGAGGGTTGGCGGTCTAGTGTTTGAAGTGACAAGGTGCTCTACACTCCCTCCACAGTGACAGTGAGGCTGGAACTGCCACGGACCTTCTCGAAGTTCCAGCTCTTTCTGGTAGGTGGGAGGATTGGTGTATATGTAGAGCAGTAGAGATGCCATGTGCTCAGACTGAGGGTGGACTGGAATGAGAAGGGACACTCTGTCAGGCGGTACTGCCACATGGACCGGTGTGCTGGCCCCTGAGCCCATCTGTACCCCTCTGCTGTCCACAGGGCCAGTGAGAGCCTTTGCTGGAGTGAAGACTGCTGTGTCAGGACGAGTGCCACTTTATGGAAGATGACTGCTTCTAGGAGCTGCTGTCCTGTACTGATGAGTACCCACTGTCTGCTGATCTTGCCCAGCCTGGCCTGCCTGCTCTGCTGCCCTAGCGCCTTGTGAGTGCTATACTTTGACTGCCTGCACTACAACGAGGTGGGCGCTACTTCCACGGGTGGGACCCCGGGTACTGTGAGTCACTTAGCCCCTGGTGAGCGCCATATTTGAACTGACTGTGCTGCTCTGCCTACACTCTAGCGCCTGGTGGGCACTGGTTTCCTGATTACCAGAAGAGGTACACTATCTTCTGTCCCTGAAGCTTCTAGTGGGATCTAGTGCCTCGCAAGTGCTATATTCAAGGTGCCAGGGGAAGAGGAGCTGACGCCTGCAGCGCTGTGCTGTGAAAGCGCTATATTTCAATTTCCCTGCGTGTGTGCTGCATTGGGATGCTGCCAGAGTGCCAAATTTGCATTGACTGTGCTCTGCCTGCTGCCTAGGCACCACAACTGTGTCCAGGAGAAGAGGAGCGGACGTCTGCAACGCTGGGATTCTAAAGAGCAACGAGGGGATCCCGGCGTGTGGGATTCCCCTCTGCCTGCTTGGTTAACAGTGGGCAGCTGTGACGTATTGGGGGGCAATGTACTCCTCAGGAGAAGAGAGAGAGGAGTGAGAGACACTCCTGCCCTGCCCCTGTGCTTTGTGCACTTTGCTTTTGCTGTTTTTGCAGCCAGCCCTGACTTTGCAGGATAGAGGGCATTTGAGCCCCGGAGAAAGGCCAGTTGGCCTAGGGCCAGTTTCAGAGTGATGTGCCCTCGATTGGGGCAAACTGTGTGTATGCTGGCGAGGCCTATTGCCCCATGTGATTTCTTGCATATTATTGTTGCATAATGCATTTGTACCTAGGATGATACCTAATGCTTTTCCCTCCGGTTTGCAGTGCTGAATTTGGGCCATTGGTAATTTGAGAGCCCCCGAGTAGGGGCTCCCCAGGAGCAGTAGCACCAGAAGCGAATCTGCAACCTTGGGGCAGCTATTCCAGATGTATTTACATAAAGTGTACTGTTAATGTTGCTTATGCCTAATGCATGTGGTTATATCGCTAATGGTTTATTTCCCCTCTAATGCTTACAGGATGTTTGGGGGTTACTAGGGATGCACCATTATGCCAATGTTCTGTCCTAATGTGCGCAATGTTGAAATGCCTCATGTGTATGCCCCATTCTAATATGATTAGGCCCCATGTACCGCAGGAGGTGCCTTATGCATCTGCTAATGCCTAAGGTGATGTTGCCTAGCGTTTTTGCCCTAATGAGAATGCTTCATGGCTACTTTGTTGATGCCCACAGGTTGATGCCTAATGCTTTTCCCGCCTAATAGGTTATTCATACTGTTTGTATGCTTAATACATTAATGCTGGCAATGCTTTTACCCTAATGCTACCTTTTGGGGGTCCTGCGTAAAATGCCTAATCTAAGGTGATTTTTAATTCTCCCATGGTTTAGGCCCCAGTTGAGCATGGTGTGCCTAATGATATGCAGAATATGCTCAACCGTTATGCCTAATGTATTTGTGTTTTCAGGTCCACTGTTACGGTAAGCCTAAGGTGTTGATTCAGGCTTTATGCCTGACCACTGTGTGTTTTATGCCTAGTGACAATGGTTTCTTTTCCCCATAGGCTGCAATGCTGGTGTTGTGCGTACTATGCCTAACCTGAGGTTCCCATTCCAGGCTACGGCAACGATGATTTATGCCTGAAGTTATGCATAATGTGTTTTCATGATTAATGCCTTTATGCTACTGTTTTTCCCTAATGCCTACGTGGCTGGTTTCATTTTTAGGCCTACCTTGACAAATGCCTAAAGTGATTTATGCCAAGTGCATGTCTACTTACCAGTAGGTACGGCCAGTGAGAAGTTATTGCTGATGGACTTTCAGTTATCCTTGGACTTGTGATGGTTCTGGCAGCGGCCCGTTTGGCGCTGCCCTGAATATAGTCCCCCTGTGAATTATTCCCCGGTGCCGGCTGGCACAGTATATCTGCACCTGTGATTCCATTCTGATGTGTTTATTTTACAATACACATGCTGTTTTTTACCTAACCTGGTGTGGAGTCTCTTTTTGTAGTGTGCCTTGTGTGTCGCCTGTGTGTGCTGCGCAGATGCTTTACACATTTCCTCCGGAGTTTGGCCCGCCCGCTCTGCACCATGCTACTCGTTTCAAACAGACACTGACAGAAGAAGACCTGCATTAAATAGAACACTCAGTCCATCTACTTGTTTGTTTAACTGAGAACCATATGTGATGTGGCTGTGATGGAGCAAGGATTCGCTGGTAAAGTGACTTGCTTGACTCATGAACCTCGAATAACGTTAATTAACTAATCAATATGTTTGTCTTATTAATTTGCCCCTTTTCCGACATTTTTTTGGGTGTCCGAGTGACGCTTGCTTATGTGTTTTCTAATCTAATACGCTTGCAACCTAAAATGGCCGCTGCTACGCGGAAATTTAGACTGCGCATGCGTCGGTCATACCCATGTGATGTGACGTATTCGTTGTCTTGGTGGGAAACTGTTTGCACTTGCGCAGTAGAGCTAAAATAGCTGCTTTGTGTTCTACATGCAAGAAGCTTGCATTGCTGCTTTTGTAAAGCTGTTCGTTCCGCTTAACCCTAATGCTATTGTTTATTATAAAGTAATGGGTATAGAGTAGAAGTTCATGGTATATAGTGTATTCTTTTTTTCTGTGTTCTAAAATTGTTTCTTTTCCATTTCATGGTACATTACGAAATATGGCCTATTGTCCCTTGCTGCACTCCATCTTGCTTGAAACTGCGTCTGCGCGAGATCTGCGAGTCTCCACAGCAGTGACCTTTGAATCCCAGCCAGATGGCAACTCCAGCCAAGATGCGCCTGGGAAGACAACTCTCACCTAGTCGAAGAAGCTGCAGTGTACTAAAATTATTACAATGTATACAATGTTAAATCCACCATTGTTATGTGTAAAGCATATGTCATGAGAACCTGAAATTCAAGGGGCGTGTACGAAAATTCAAATGAGGAGCCTGAGAAAGCTCAAATTTTAAGTGGTATGATGACCTGTCCTTTTCCTTTGTCCAATCGAAATTGGGGATATTTACACTTGCAACATTGGGGGGTGGTACACTGACCTGGAAAATAGTATAACTAGCCTAGGTTTAGTTAGAGAAATTGTCCGACTTGTCCGAATAGCTGACCTGTCACTGACCCAACGCACTCAATAGCTGATCGAGAACAGAGGTGCTGCGAAGCCCTCTGTCAGAAGACTCGCTGACCCAATCGGGGTTTTGGGACCTAAAGTGCTGACTAAGCACTTTGCTGGGGAATTCGATAACCCAATCGGGGTACTGACTGATAGCTGCAGAAAGGGTGTAGCGCAGGCGTTGCAACTCAACTGCGGGTGCTGGTCTCAACTTTGGTGGCCCGGTTCTGATCCACATCTGGTTTTCCTGTCCTGTCTCTGACCTGCACTTGTTGGCCTACAGGTGTTTGCAACTTTCGGGGTTTCTGTCCTTAACTGACCCGTGGCCAGGGTTGGTCTCCACACCATTCTAGGTAAATATAAATCTGTGAGGGAAACACACTTGCGTCCTTTTCTTACACTTCCCGGAACTTGCTAGAGTCATAACTGCATATGTTTTTTCCTCTCCTCTTCTTCCTTGAGAGAATAATAAATCGTGAACCTTGCTATTTTAGCATGACCCATTTTTCTCCTATCCTTTAGACTTGAAAATAAAGAACTGTTCATGATAATATAGATGTTCCTTTTCTTTACCTTCCTTTAGCTGAACTAAAGTGGTTGCTCTGAATTATTAGCGTGTTCCATTTTCTTACCTCCCTATAAGCTACATGGTAAATCAGTTTCGTCATTACAATTTCATATCCCCTCTTCTTACTCATTCCCTTAAAGGCGATTACACTGTGACCTTTTAGCATGTTCCTTATTTTTCCCGTCCTTTAGAAAATACCTTTTCAAGTCTGATTTCCTGATTATTCAGTATGATCCTTTTTCTTACCTTCCCTTTCGACTTCTAAATGGTTGGCATCATATATCTTTTACATGGCTATACGCTTTTCATGATTTTGGTTATTGATAGTTTGCTTGCTGTAAACCTTTTACTCACAACAATTGAAGAAGATTAGATAAAGGTTTTCAAAACTTCCCGAGTCTGTGGTCATTACATGAGTGCATAATGTTATAAATGTTATTCGACTGCCTTTCTTTACAACTAACTCCCTGATCCATTGTTATCATAGGTACCAGTGACAAGGATTGGTAAGTTGATGGTACAGGAATCAGTTAGGATTAAAAGACTGGTAGAAGAGTGTAGGTTACCCGAATAAGTAATTATGGTAAACTGAATACAGGGCCCAAGTGCGCATATGGTAAAAATATAGTCGGGTGACCTGCGCGCTCTATCAGTATTTTTCTGGTAGCAGAGTTATGGTTAGGGATTAGTTAAGATAGGTAGATAGGTAAACTGCTGCTAACTGTGAAAAAAAAATGCTGCTAAATAATAATCGATCGAACAAATGTAAATTGTTTGAAATGTTATGAAAGGTTTTACATTTTTTCTGATGTGCTGCTATATTGATCTATGTATTAACAAAACCCGTTTGTGATTGTTATATGTTTGTCTGGAATCCCCGGGGGCAGAATAGCGAGTGGTAAATAGAAGCCACGTCGCAGTGAGGTCACTTACTTGCAAGAAGGTTAGTGCATGGTTGGGCAGAACTGGAAGCACTAATTAGGGTTTTCTGTATGAATGTATGAATAAATGATAGCAAAGAGTTCGCTGGCAAAACTTCTATTGTGATGTAACCTAGTAAGGGTCACACGGAAGGAGTAGCAGGTTTGTCTAAGCTTGATTGATAGCAAAGGGGGTCGCTGGTGAACCTTTGGCCTTAGTATATATCCCTGAGTGGATGAGTCCAAAGGAGTAGCAGGTTCTCTAATGTTTGTGTGAAGGGTAGGCAGAAGAGATCTACTCGCAGTATATAAAAAGGAAACAGAAGGGATTTACTTGTAGTGAAACAAATCTTTTCTTTCTAGACACTCGAGTACAGTGGCGAATGTTTTGCGTTGTAAATTAAACAAAGCACTTGCACTTTAAAGGTAGAAATCAAGGTTTTTTTTTTCCATTACCTTTTGAAGGAGGGAGTCAGTTGCAGAGCTGCGCTGACGTCACTCAGTGCCGCGCTGGTATTGGTCAAAACAGCGGGTGTGTAGCTGAGATAGCATTGTAAAGGAGGGGTGAATACAGGAGCGTGGGAACTCGTTTTACTCATTGGTTGAAATTGTTTGAAACCGCATATTTGGTTGGTGACAGAAAAATAAAAGACGCGCTAGTATTGGAAGTAATTTGTAAACAGAGTAAGTGATCTTTGAAATTTATATGTGGTATCCAACTCATCCAGAAATTCGACCTGATCCAAGATATCAAGGTTTTGCTAGAGATCAGTCGATAAGAGGCAGACCTAACATTATGTACGGAAGTAAGAGGAAAATGACATTTGTAGACAAAGTAAAGAATTATTTAAAAAAGACAAGCCTATCAAAACTAGAGAAGGAGTTATAATTCCACCACCGAATTATTTATGTTGTTTGACAGAGGCTACCACGCTTGTGTATGGTTAGAAAATTGGGTGGAATATACTAAAAATTACGGAATTTTAGCATTTCCCTTAGAAGGTACATTTAATGGGAGAATTTTGTTTAATTTAAGGACCCGAATGAATGATTTACATCCCAGACCTAGACTGACGCAATATGAGGCCTTAGAAGAATGGGAAATAGAGGCTTTTGAGCGAGACAGACCCAGAATTGACAAAGGGTTAAGTAAATTTTATCCGAAGGAAAAGGACAGAGAAAACAAAACATTTAATGACCAGTGGTTATTCAGACGATGATTATCTGGAGGATTTGTTAATGAAGAATCCACCACCTTATAATGAGGAACCTAGATCCCTAAGTATGAGAAACCCATTTCTGAAACCTAATTATGATGAAGGAGCAAGTATGGCAAATCCAAGTGCCCCGAGTTATAACCCTCCTTTGATTCGACAGATAGTACATGAAACCTCCATGGAAAAAGTACTACAGGATAGAGAACGAGAGGCTTTAGTTAAACAAAGAACTGAACTAATCCAGAAAATCTCCCAATTAAATACAAGTCCTGAAGCCCTGACAATCCCAGTAACTATTGGCCCAGTTGTTCCTTGTACGGGGATAAGCAAGCTAGTCCAAAGGCTCCAGTTATAACCACATCTGTAATACAGCCGAGAAAAGAGCCCATGGTAATAGACGATCAGGCAAGTAAATGTAAATCTGTGATTTCCCTAATGGACTTGCCAATAAGGGAACCCGAAGGCAGTTCACAGAGAAAGAACACTCCTTTTAGTTCAAGAGAAGTTCAGATTGAGTCATCTTCTGGTACCAGAAGTGCTACGGTAGTGACTCCTGAAGAAATCGACAGATGGACCCGAGAACTAGAAAAACCAAATCCCCAGCCAAAACTATTAGATATATATAAGCTAAGAATAGAATTGGAGGAACTGATGGCTGGGAATGTGGGTTTGGACAGACTGAACACCCTTAGTGAAGAGGAATTATTATTCATTTGTAAAAGTATCACCCGAAATACCAGAGTGTACCATGAGAAACTAATGGACACCACAGCTAGTATGGGAATAGACATTGGCAGATCTAAAGTGTTGCAAAAACCCTACAGAGCAGAATTCTCAGACAAAGATTTAGAAAATATGAACGTGTCAGGGAAAAAGGTACAAATAAGAGAATTACTAAACCTGTTACAAAAATGGGGAGATTTAGAAAAATGGAAAGCCAGGTGGGCAAAGAAAAAGGAAGAGATTAGATCAAAACAAATGACCTCTGAATATGTTTTAAAAGAAGCAGAAAAGGTGGAAAAATGATATCCTATGCGAGAAGTGCCAGGTGGAGGATATGTACATGTTCCATGGTCCCGACAGTATATTGTATCCTTTACAAATGACTTCCCACAATTGCGAGAAAAACCTGTAGAATGGTACAGACAGGTCGAGAGATTTGTGAAGGTTTCAAAATGCCTTCTGAAAGATTTGGATGGGTTCTTTGACATTGTAGTTCCGGTAGATTTGTGGACAAAATGTAAAATTACTGTTGATTGGCCAAGTGAAGAATACCCCAGAGACCCAAAGACAGGGGCACCTTCAGAGGACGTCATGAGAAAATATAATCAGGTGACGTTGTACCTGAAAGGAAAGGTGCCTGCAAAAGAGACTGATTGGACCCGAATAGAAAGAACTACTCACAATAGGGATGAAACTGTACATTCTTACTATGAACGACTGTTACAGGTGTTCAAGACGTACAGCGGCCTGGACAATATCGAAATGAAAGATATGACCCACTTCATATATCGATTTGTGTTAGGGTTAAGGTCTGAGATTTCACAGTGGATTAAAGATAATAAAATCTGCTGGCAGGCTAAGCCAATTGACGAAGTCCTTAAATATGCTAAGTACTGTGAAGATGAGTTAGAAAATAAACGAAAAGAATTGAAAGAAAAGGTCATGTGGGCACAGGTAAAATTGGCAGAGCACCAGGAGCAGCAGTTGAGCAAAATGACTAGTAATCAGAGTCAAGGCCCCGGGAATGGGGGAAAGCTGAGGGTAAGAATGAGCAGAGAAGAGGCGAGAAAAAAGTTTCCCTGCCACGGGTGCGGAAAGGTGGGACACTGGAGGGACGAGTGTAAGGCTGTGCAGAATGGTAATGTGCAAATTAATGATTTAAATCCACAGACGCAGAATGAGATACCATGGAAGACCCAGCAGCAGGTAAAACAGAATCAGTTGCCTCGTGCACCTAGGCCGAATTATTGGAGCAAAGCACAACAGGGTGAAGACACCTAAATTTGGGAAGGAAGGGAGGATAGGAATGCAGCAACTTCACAATTTTTGTTAAATGACACATTCCTCTATGACGAACCCTACTGACGGTGCCTGAGGGGGGAGGACGAGGAGTGCGGGCTTGGCGCCTCCTTGCCGGTGGACGAGTCAGGGCCATATATTGAAGGAAAGGTTGAAGGAAATTACGTCACCTTTCTGTTGGACACTGGTGCTACCCGTTCTACTGTGAGAACAGCAGACGTTCCAAACCTACCCCTCTCCGGAGAAGCGATCCAAGTAGTGGGCGTTTCTAATAAGCTAATTAGTACCCCAGTTACAGAACCTTTGGAAATAAAAATAGGGAATTTTAAAGAAATGCATAGATTTGTTGCATTCTAACGGCTAAAGCGCTCGACCTCGGACCTGGGGATCTGGGTTCGAGTCTCGGTAACGACGCCAAAACCTCCTGTGATTCTGGGCAAATCACTTAATCTCCCCGTGCCTAAAAAAAAAAAAATGGAAGTGTGTGTCCTCATGTAAAAACGTAACTTGTGCTATGTAAAGCGCTCTGATCCCTGATTCGGTTCGGGTCTAGTTCGCGCTATATAAAACTCTACAAAAAAAAGAAAGTCCTGTGAACCTACTAGGACGAGATTTGTTGTGCAAAATGAACTGTACCATCTTTTGCACTCCAAATGGTGTTGAAATTCAGACCCCAGATGAAGACGGAATTTACAAATTAATGTTAGCAAGACCCGACACAGAAATTAAACGATTGACAATACAAGACTTACCTGAAGAACTCCAACAGACAGTGAAACCGGAAGTATGGGATTTTACTGGAAAAGTTGTAGGACTAATGGCAAATGTTGACCCAATTAAAATAGCAATAAAAGAAGATGCAGACTACCCAAATACTCGGCAATATAAAAAAAGTGCAGAAGTGAAAGCAGGGGTTGCTGTTGAAGTCAAACGGTTGCTGGAAGCAGGCATTTTGCAAGAGGTATTGAGCAGTCCTTGTAACTCCCCCATAATTGGCATAAAGAAACCAAGTGGTAAGTACAGGATCGTACAGGACCTGCGCAAGGTTAATAAAATTGTTGTTCCTTGCTGTCCTGTCGTGCCAAACCCTGCAGTGATTTTATACCAAATACCATGGAATGCTGGATGGTTTACCGTCATTGACCTACGTCATGCATTCTTTTCGATTCCATTGCATCCAGATAGCAAATTTCTTTCTCATTTGAATTCGACAGCCATGTCTATGTCTGGAATCGTGTTCCTCAGGGGTTCACAGAGAGTCCTTCAATTTTTAATCAAATTCTAAAAAAATGCCTTGAATCTCTAATATTGCCCGGAAAATCAGTCCTGGTGCAATATATAGACGACCTATTGGTGGCGTCTAAAAGCAGGAAAGACTGTGTTGATGACACCATTGCCTTACTGAACCATTTAGGTGAAGGTGGACATAAAGTGTCGCCAGACAAACTACAGTTTTGTACCACATCAGTAAAATATCTGGGGCACCAGATAGAGAGAGGTGTCAGGAAAGTTACCACAGAAAGGATCAGAATAATTTGAAACATGGAGCTGCCCAATACCCAGAAAGAAATCAGAATGTTTCTTGGAGTCGTAGGATACTGCAGGCAATCGAATGTGGGATTTGCAGTTCTAGTAAGACCATTGATAAAAATGACAAAAAAAGGAGCTAAGTCCCTGTGGAGTGGGATGACGAAAGCATGACTGCTTTTGTGAAATTACGAGAATGTCTGTGTACAGCTCCTGCATTAGAAATGCCTTACTACTCAAAAGAGTTTGCACTGTTTTGTGACACACGAGACAATTGTGCACTTTCAGTCCTGACCCAAATTCATGGCTTAACCAGACATCCAGTGGCATATTTTTCCTCTACATTAGACCCAGTGGCAGCTGGATTACCTGGATGCCAGAAAGCAGTAGCTGCAACATGTATGAGTCTTGAACAGAGTGAATCCATTGTTATGGGACATCCTGTAACTGTGTATGTTCCACATGCAGTTGTAATTTTGCTGACAAGAACAAAAACCGAGTATCTCACACCTAGTCGGCTGACTAAGTATGAGAGAATTCTTGTAGGTGCAGGAAACGTGACCATTGCCAGATGTTATATTCTGAATCCAGCTACCCTACTTCCAAATTCACTCTCAGCAGAAGTGAAGGGAGAAGTTGAACATGACTGCATTGATCTAACCGAGTATAGTACTAAACCACGCCCAGACATAAAGGAAGAGCCTCTAATTGATGAAGATTATGAGCTGTTTGTAGATGTCTCATGCATGAGACATGAGGAAGGAGGCCTAAGTGCTGCTTACTCAGTGTGTACATTGGGAGGTCCAGTGGAAGCATCCTATTTACATGGAGTCAAGTCTGCACAAATAGCTGAATTGGTTGCATTGGCAAGAGCCTGTAAATTTGGGAAGAACTTGAAAATAACCATATATACTGATAGCCAGTATGGTTATGGTGTTGTGCATGACTTTGGCCAATTATGGATGCAAAGGGAGTTCCTGACTTCTTCAGGCACCCCTATCAGAAATGGAAATTATGTGCAGGATTTACTGGAAGCAATCCAGTTACCAAAAGAATTGGCTGTGGTCAAGTGTGCTGCTCATAAATCCGGCAATGACAAAGTGACAGCAGGTAATCGATATGCTGACCAGTTAGCCCAACATTGCACAAAATACAAAATGGCTATTAATAAAAAGGTTGGGGGAAACGGAAACAGCTGCCAACTTATGATGCTAGAAGAAGTAAATACATGGGAGGAAGTGAGAGATTTACAGGACACAGCAGAGCCACAAGAGAAGGAAAATTGGAAAAAAATTGGTTGTCAGAGGAGGGTGGAAGCTGGTGTCATTGTTTACCTTAATGGTATGCTTGTGTTGCCAGACTGTCTGCTTGCTCCTATGGATAGGTTGATACATGGAGACACACATTTGGGAAGAGATGCTATGATACGCACATTTAGACAGGCATGGTTCAACTCGAAATTCAGAAACATAGCAGAGGCACTCTGTCAGAGGTGTCTGGTTTGTCAGCAATTTAACCCAGGAAAGAAAACTGTAGTGTTGCCAGGAAAGATTGGAAAGGCAGAGGGCCCTTTTATACGACTACAACTTGACTTTATTCAGTTACCACCTTGTCAAGGAATGAAGTACGTACTTGTCAATGTCTGCCTGTTCTCAAAATGGGTAGAAGCCTACCCTGCACGCAGGAATGATGGCCTCACAGTAGCCAAGTTGTTACTTAGGGAACCTATACCTCGGTACGGATTTCCAGTCACAATTGAATCAGACAGAGGAAAGCATTTCCATAGTGAAGTGATAAAACAGATTTGTGAAGCATTCAAGATCACGCAAAAACTGCACTGTGCATATCGCCCAGAGGCTTCTGGAGTGGTAGAACAAATGAATGGCACAATCAAATCAAGATTGGGAAAAATGTGTGAATCAACTCAAATGGAATGGCCAGATGCTTTGCCCCTTGTTTTGATGGGACTTAGAAGTATTCCAGACGGAACACAGGCTTGAGTCCCCATGAGATACTGATGGGAAGAGCAATGCGGCAAGCATGGGTGCCAGGATACAAACTGATAAACATATCTGATGATTTGGTACTAGAATACTGCAAAGAACTGGCTGACCAAGTGCGTTCTATCTCTCAACAGGTTGGGGAAGACGCTGTCGCCAGACCAACAACTCCAGCACATGACTTGAACCCAGGTGATTGGGTCGTAATAAAGAAACATACTCTGAAAAGTTGCCTTGCACCAAGGTGGGGAAAACCGCGACAAGTAATTCTGGTTACCCCCACAGCTGTGAAATGTGCAGGAGTACCACAGTGGATCCATGCCAGCCATACGAAGAAAGTGACTGAACCTTAAGAAACTGAGGCTGAAGGTTGTGCAGCTGAGGGGTCCCGAGATATCGGTCCTGAAGTAGCTGAATAAGAACAACCGAGCTCCAGTCAAGATGATTGGGTCCCAATAATCGACCTGACTATAGATCCTGTGAGAACAAGAAGCCAAACCTATTTAGACAGACAGTGGGATAGTGAGGACGAGACAGGTGTAGAGGAAGATACTCAGATCATCGAAATCCAAATCAAATCTGATACTGAGGAGGACCAGATAGGGAAAGAACAGGTAATTGACACTCCTCCAAGAACTCCTGAGCCACAAGAAGCACAGATAGAAATTAGGGCGGAGGTTCAAGCGGAAGATAATCAAAAGTTCGAAGTGCTTGAACCGGAACAGATAGGACTAGACCATTGTGTTCAGGAAGAAGAAAACGAAACAAACCAAAGCCAAATTCAGCATACACCTGCACAAGGCCAGTTTAGGGACCAGGCGGAAGAAACTGATGTAAGACCTGGACCTAGTCAGTTAGGGAGAAACACAGAAGACGCTTTTGAAGCAAATGTGCCACAACTGAACGAAAATAAAAGAGTGTTAGAAGAAAGCCAAGACACAGTGCCAGTTAAAAGACTCAGAAAAGGAGATGCGGTACCTAGATTTGTAAAGAGACTGAGACGGCGACTAAAAACAATAAACGAAGAACCTGAGCAGATAAATGAAGTCTCAAGTCAAACTGATCCGTCTGTGATAAAAACCAGGAGAAGGAGTGCCCGTATAAAAAGACTGAATAACAAATATCAGAGTCCTGAGTGGACCTATTTTGTATTGGAAGACTTTGAAAACCTGGAAATAAGTGATGAAAGTGATGAAGAATTGATTACTGACCAGACCAACGAAGAAGCGAAACCAGAAGCAGGATGCCTATTGCACACAACCAAAGAGTGATTTCTTCTCTTTAAAGTAAGTCTATGTCTCAATGGACATTTGAACAAAAAATTAAACAAGTACAGCTGTCAGAGAAAGTACAAAATCTTGAACTCAATTGTGAAAGATAATCTTCTTTAATATCTTTAGCAGCCAGCCGACACGTGTTTCGTCACATAATAGTGTGACTCCTCAGGGCTGTTATACTTCGCTTGAGAGAAAAGAGGTCGCTTAGCCGGTGATACTTCCAACCCGGCTGGACTCTGGACCAAATGATATGAGTTAGTGTCAGCAAGGAATGCGCCGGGTTCCGATAAAACTCGAGTGTGAATAGATTTTGAATTGCATCCAATGTAGTGATGTCAAATTTCTGAGAAGTTGCCTCATGAAGATAGTGTTTCTTGAAGCTAATAATGGAGGATCCGCTGTAGGGGTAAACGTGGCAGCCGAGATAATAATTGGACGAGAGAAGCGGGTGCGCTTCCTGCAGTGTCTGTCCGAAAATATGATAATCCGGTATATCGCGGACTGCTTCTCAAAGCCGAACTTTGTCACTGTGTTCCGGATGCGGACCAGTGATCTAGGCGGCGATAGTAGCTGAGCGCCCTTCACCCTCATTCTAAAAACCCTGTTTTTGATAGAAGAAGAAGCGAAACCAACCTGAAAGTTGCCCCGAGTAAGCAAGCTATGAAGAGTTACAAAGAGGGGTTGAAGCTTCTTTTGAGTCAAAATGTCTGATTCTTCTGTGAATGGGAGACCGAGACGAGGTTGTTTTAAAACATGCTGCAAAGTATTTTTATGTAGTGTAGCAATAGTACTGATACTTTGGATGGGACTAACAATAGCTATTTCTTCTATGATGAGTAAAGACACAAACCTGTACCCTACTAATCAATTGCCAAAAGACACTGAAGAGTTACAAACTAGAAATACACCACGAAGAGTGGATACACCAGAGAGAGCACTTAGCCTTAAGCAAACCAAAGTAGACTTAGAAGCACCAGATGAGGAAGGACTACACTATAACAAAATCAAGAACAAACCCCATTTAAATGTATTTGCAAACCTGTTAGTACATTATGTAGAAGCTATGGAAATAGATGATTGCTATGTCTGCATGAAGCTGCCTACCTCGGTAGCTGCAGGTGTGACGTACCACCATTTGCCACTAACATATGGAATTTCCTGTAGTGTTTTATCAAGCTTATTTTACAAGAGAGGACCATTACAGTATTACCACTCTAACTTAGATGTAATTTTTTCTGAACTTCCCGTGCGTAGAAACCTACACCCTGTACATACAACTAGAGATGTAGCAAAATACATGAGTGAATATTTTCTAACTATAGGTAAAATAAATATAGATGACGCACACAAAGATAACCTGACCTGTTCATTACATGATAAAGAGAAAATGTTTCTAAACATGGTAGAGAAAAGAAGAGAAAGTTTCCAAAAGAAAGCAAAAGACAAGAATCAGAAAACCCCTAAATGGGCTGAAAGCATAGGGAGCACCTCAAATGGTGGGGCTAATGCTGCTATGTTGCTGGATTTCGAAAAGAAGGGGAAACTTTGTCTTCAAAGAGAAAGAACGAGTTATTATAACAATATATTCATTGGTTCCAGTGAATGTGAACACAATTACAAGGTAATTGGGGGTTGGGGTTTCAAAGATGGGTCAGAACCTGTGTTTCCTGGAATTTATTACATATGTGGAAACAAGGCTTATTTCAAATTGCCCGACTATTGGTACGGGAGCTGTTACTTTGGTATTGTCTTTCCAAAGATATACCATGTGGGGAAAATCACTGGAAGCACTGAAAGAACTAATGAATTAGTACGTAGTAAAAGAGAAAGTGTTGGTGAAATAGTAGGTGATATTTTTAGTGCATTGATACCTACAGTGGGAGTGGCTCTGAATACACACAGAATCTGTAAATTGTCAACAGTAGTGGATCGGTTATCAATTGACACTGCTGGAGGTTTCCTGATGGTCAATACCGAATTGGTTGCGATCAGATCGATGGTTTTACAAAATCGACTTGCTCTTGACACGTTATTGGCAAAAGAGGGCGGAGTCTGCAGAATGTTGAAAGCGCAACATTGTTGCACTTACATACCAGACAAAAGTGTGGAAATCAAAGGGTATGTGAGAAACATTACAAATTTGGAAAAAGAGCTTATACCACTGGAGGTTGACAGTGCATGGAAGAGGCTTACTGATGGTCTCTCTGCTGTAGGTAGTTGGTTTTCTAATTTAGGTAAAAGTCTTGTGAGCAAAATACTGATGCCAATAGCAGGAATAGGTTTACTAGTGTTCAAAATAATAATTTGCTGCAAATGTCGAAAGCACAAAAATAAATATTCTGTGAATAGGCGAGGAGTGAAAAGAAATGTCGAAGAGCTTGAATTAGAAGAATTGAATAATCAGATTTACAAGGAGATGAAAAATTCTCATCCTTATAAAATTGCTGGGAAAAGACAAAATAGAAAGTTTGAAGAGATTGAACTGGGTGAAATGTGAGAAGTTGGCATCTGGTTCCATTAATTGTGATGATATAAAATATCATCAAAGAGGGGATTGATGGAGCAAGGATTCGCACGTAAAGCGACTTACTTGAACTCAAGAACCTCGAATAACGTTAATTAACTAATCAATATGTTTGTCTTATTAATTTGCCCCTTTTCCGACATTTTTTTGGGTGTCCGAGTGACGCTTGCTTATGTGTTTTCTAATCCTAATACGTTTGCAACCTAAAATGGCCGCTGCTACGCGGGAATTTAGACTGCGCATGCGTCGGTCATACCCATGTGACGTGACGTATTCGTTGTCTTGGTGGGAAACTGTTTGAACTTACGTAGTAGAGCTAAAATGGCTGCTTTGTGTTCTCACATGCAAGAAGCTTGCATTGCTGCTTTTGCTAAGCTGTTCGTTCTGCTTAACCCTAATGCTATAGTTTATTATAAAGTAATGGGTATAGAATAGAAGTGCATGGTATACAGTGTATTCTTTTTTTCTGTGTTCTAAAATTTCTTTTCCATTTCATGGTACATTACGAAATATGGCCTATTGTCCCTTGCTGCACGCCATCTTGCTTGAAATTGCGTCTGCGCGAGATCTGCGAGTCTCCACAGCAGTGACCTTTGAATCCCAGCCAGATGGCAACTCCAGCCAAGAGGCGCCTGGGAAGACAACTCTCACCTAGTCGAAGAAGCTGCACTGTACTAAAATGTTTACAATGTATACAATGTTAAATACACCGTTGTTATGTGTAAAGCATATTTCATTAGAACCTGAAATTCAAGGGGCATGTACGAAAATTCAAAAGAGGAGCCGGAGAAAGCTCAAATTTTAAGTGATATGATGACCTGTCCTTTTCCTTTGTCCAATCGAAATTGGGGATCTTTACAAAGAAAAACCAAAGGTGGTGACTTTGCCACTGGAGTCAAGCAAGCCCGGCTGAAGACGGCTGTAATGCAAGAAACCGGTCCTGGGAAGCTTGATTCCGGTCCAGGGAAGACATGGCTTGGCAGTTCGGGCTGGACTGTTCCCATGAGGCACAGGGTCAGACTGATTTGCATATGGCCATGTCTGAACTGGGGTGGCGGAGTGAGCTAAAGAACGGTGATGGATTAAACCCAGATCAGTTGTCTGGGGGTGAGTGTTTGTATTGCCAATGCTCCGTCCATCATCACCTTTGGTTTTTCTTTGTTCGCCCTAAGTTGGCAGGGTATGCTCAGACGTGAGTCCCTTGCTCACTTTGCCACTGGAGTCAAGCAAGCCCGGCTGAAGACGGCTGTAATGCCAGAAACCGGTCCTGGGAAGCTTGATTCCGGTCCAGGGAAGACATGGCTTGGCAGTTCGGGCTGGACTGTTCTCATGAGGCACAGGGTCAGACTGATTTGCATATGGCCATGTCTGAACTGGGGTGGCGGAGTGAGCTAAAGAACGGTGATGGATTAAACCCAGATCAGTTGACTGGGGGTGAGTGTTTGTATTGTCAACGCTCCGTCCATCATCACCTTTGGTTTTTCTTTGTTCGCCCTAAGTTGGCAGGGTATGCTCAGACGTGAGTCCCTTGCTCACTTTGCCACTGGAGTCAAGCAAGCCCGGCTGAAGACGGCTGTAATGCCAGAAACCGGTCCTAGGAAGCTTGATTCCGGTCCAGGGAAGACATGGCTTGGCAGTTCGGGCTGGACTGTTCCCATGAGGCACAGGGTCAGACTGATTTGCATATGGCCATGTCTGAACTGGGGTGGCGGAGTGAGCTAAAGAACGGTGATGGATTAAACCCAGATCAGTTGACTGGGGGTGAGTGTTTGTATTGTCAACGCTCCGTCCATCATCACCTTTGGTTTTTCTTTGTTCGCCTTAAGTTGGCAGGGTATGCTCAGACGTGAGTCCCTTGCTCACTTTGCCACTGGAGTCAAGCAAGCCCGGCTGAAGACGGCTGTAATGCCAGAAACCGGTCCTGGGAAGCTTGATTCCGGTCCAGGGAAGACATGGCTTGGCAGTTCGGGCTGGACTGTTCCCATGAGGCACAGGGTCAGACTGATTTGCATATGGCCATGTCTGAACTGGGGTGGCGGAGTGAGCTAAAGAACAGTGATGGATTAAACCCAGATCAGTTGACTGGGGGTGAGTGTTTGTATTGTCAACGCTCCGTCCATCATCACCTTTGGTTTTTCTTTGTTCGCCCTAAGTTGGCAGGGTATGCTCAGACGTGAGTCCCTTGCTCACTTTGCCACTGGAGTCAAGCAAGCCCGGCTGAAGACGGCTGTAATGCCAGAAACCGGTCCTGGGAAGCTTGATTCCGGTCCAGGGAAGACATGGCTTGGCAGTTCGGGCTGGACTGTTCCCATGAGGCACAGGGTCAGACTGATTTGCATATGGCCATGTCTGAACTGGGGTGGCGGAGTGAGCTAAAGAACGGTGATGGATTAAACCCAGATCAGTTGACTGGGGGTGATGGTTTGTATTGCCAATGCTCCGTCCATCATCACCTTTGGTTTTTCTTTGTTCGCCCTAAGTTGGCAGGGTATGCTCAGACGTGAGTCCCTTGCTCACTTTGCCACTGGAGTCAAGCAAGCCCGGCTGAAGACGGCTGTAATGCCAGAAACCGGTCCTGGGAAGCTTGATTCCGGTCCAGGGAAGACATGGCTTGGCAGTTCGGGCTGGACTGTTCTCATGAGGCACAGGGTCAGACTGATTTGCATATGGCCATGTCTGAACTGGGGTGGCGGAGTGAGCTAAAGAACGGTGATGGTTTAAACCCAGATCAGTTGACTGGGGGTGAGTGTTTGTATTGTCAACGCTCCGTCCATCATCACCTTTGGTTTTTCTTTGTTCGCCCTAAGTTGGCAGGGTATGCTCAGACGTGAGTCCCTTGCTCACTTTGCCACTGGAGTCAAGCAAGCCAGGCTGAAGACGGCTGTAATGCCAGAAACCGGTCCTGGGAAGCTTGATTCCGGTCCAGGGAAGACATGGCTTGGCAGTTCGGGCTGGACTGTTCCCATGAGGCACAGGGTCAGACTGATTTGCATATGGCCATGTCTGAACTGGGGTGGCGGAGTGAGCTAAAGAACGGTGATGGATTAAACCCAGATCAGTTGACTGGGGGTGAGTGTTTGTATTGTCAACGCTCCGTCCATCATCACCTTTGGTTTTTCTTTGGTCTCCACACCGTTCTAGGTAAATATAAATCTGTGAGGGAAACACGCTTGCGTCCTTTTCTTACCCTTCCCGGAACTTGCTAGAGTCATAACTGCATACGTTTTTTCCTCTCCTCTTCTTCCTTGAGAGATTAATAAATCGTGATCCTTGCTATGTTAGCATGACCCATTTTTCTCCTATTCTTTAGAATTGAAAATAAAGAACTGTTCATGATAATATAGATGCTCCTTTTCTTTACCTTCCTTTAGCTGAACTAAAGTGGTTGCTCTGAATTATTAGCGTGTTCCATTTTCTTATCTTCCCTATAAGCTACATGGTAAATCAGTTTTGTCATTACAATTTCATGTCCCCTCTTCTTACTCATTCCCTTAAAGGTGATTACACTGTGACCTTTTAGCATGTTCCTTATTTTTCCCGTCCTTTAGAAAATACCTTCCAAGTCTGATTTCCTAATTATTCAGTATGATCCTTTTTCTTACCTTCCCTTTAGACTTCTAAATGGTTGGCATCATATATCTTTTACATGGCTATACGCTTTTTATGATTCTGGTTATTGATAGTTTGCTTGCTGTAAACCTTTTACTCACAACAATTGAAGAAGATTAGATAAAGGTTTTCAAAACTTCCCGAGTCTGTGGTCATTACATGAGTGCATAATGTTATAAATGTTATTTGACTGCCTATCTTTACAACTAACTCCCTGATCCATTGTGATCATAGGTACCAGTGACAAGGATTGGTAAGTTGATGGTATAGGAATCAGTTAAGATTAAAAGACTGGTAGAAGAGTGTAGGTTACCCGATTAAGTAATTATGGTAAACTGAATACAGGGCCCAAGTGCGCATATGGTAAAAATATAGTCGGGTGACCTGCGCGCTCTATCAGCTGAGTACAGTGTATCCTGAGTACAGTAAATCCTGAGTACAGTGTATCCCGGTAAGATTATCATACTGAGCACGGTGCAGTCACAGCTAATTTCCATCTGTGAGTGAGTTGTCGGCTAATGTAACGGACAACAAGGCAGAAATAATTACCGAATTGCACGGTTATGTTAACCTTTACCCTTAACTGCAAGCCTTAACAGTGAAACGCTAGCGCGAACAGCCATCCTGACATAAAGCGGCTCACATTATCTCCGGTAGAAATATATCGCGCCTAAACTCAATTAAGACACGGTTGCCAGGTACATTAATAGAACAGTGTAATACACCAGTTTAAAGCCTGAATAACGCTATGGGTCATATAAACGATACGAACAGAGTGCATAATTGTAAAGGAACACTTGAAGGACTGTAAACAATACCGTTTTAGTCGAACAACGTGTTTATTAATGTGTGTAGACTGAGACAGGATGTTGTTTATCACGTTAGTAATGTATTGGTTTAATTATGTTTTTACATCAAGTAAACACATTGTGATAGTCACAATTTTTGTTGTTTCACAGGTTTCCCTGATGAAGGCCTTTTTTGGCCGAAATGCATTGGAATATGGAATATAATTCTTGTATATCTCAAAAATATAACTGGATGAAAAATATATATGGGGAATGTACATAAAGACTTTATGAAAAACTTACATTTACTCATGGAAAAATTGACGAGTATGAATAAAATACTTCAGAGAATTTAAAAAAAGATAAACGTTGAAAAACTTTATTGTTCATAACTTAGCTGACAAGTTCAGCACACCACTATCAGTGCCCTAGGAGACACTCGCACCATCTGGTGCCAGTGCAACTATTTGATTCATATACTCCGAGCGGGGAGTACCCAAAGGAGCACGATTAACGCATGAATATTGATAAACCTTAAGCAGTGCACGGCCAATTTCCCACATTGTTCGATATTTTCCTGCTTCAGGACTGTAGCACGCTATATAAGAAAAATGCAGTATGATGAGATCACCAAACTCACGGAAACTAAAGCTGACACATTTGCATATACTCACGAAGAATCGTCCAAAATATATTCACTTATTCAAGAAGAAAGTATCGAATATACCACAACGAAATCCAAAGATCAACAAGTGAAACAACTGTTGTATCTATCACGTAAAATTATAAACCAACGTTTACATGCCAGCACCATGATTAGATATCACAAAGCGTCAAGAATCCCAAGGGGTCTGAGGATCTTATTAAAGCCATCGCTATGTAAAAATTCCAAAAAATTCACCGACAAATGGTACGCGATTCTAAACAAGTGCTCTTTAGATCTTATTTTATTAATCATTGAAGAACTGTCCCAAATATTGGAAGAACTAGAAAAAGATATCACCACAGTAAAGGAAGAGCTCAACAAAATGATGACCACCGAAGAAATGAATAAAACTTTAGAAGACATCAAGACGCAACTCGCAAAACACACTGAAGAAGTAAATGAGAGGAAATTACGAAAATACCGTCGAGATACGATCGACTACAAATTAGACGAAGTATATAATTGGGCAGAGGTGTATGCAAGAAGAAGACAGAATCGCCCATATACACAACAGACGGATACTTCCTCTTCAGACACTGATGGAACATCAGAGACGTCCCGAAAAAGACCTAGTGCACCAACACCAACAACCAGTGCTTCTACATCAGATCAGCCTTTTTTAGGAGTAGGCCCCAACGAAAGGGACGAACCAGGAGGTCAAGAAGAAAATCTCGGACAAGCAACGGAGAAAGGTCCCCCACAGACCCGAAATGTTACGACCAAGAAAGACAGAAAGAAGAACTGATAGACAACTTGGTGATTAATATATCAGATGTCAACCTCACAGAAATTCAAACCAAAATTCTTCAGAAGGGTACATCATTTGTACCAACCGCACATACTAACCATTTGGAGATCAATATAAGTCTATTCAAACTGATGAGAAAACTTAGACTGCAACATTTCTTTTCAAACATCGTAGGAGACCAACAACAAAAGAAGGAAGACACGTTAAAAGGCCTGATCACAACAAGTACATACATGGCTCCTATTAGCCATAAGACTTTGGATCTTTTCGAACAATTGGTGAAACAGGATTTGAACAAAATTAACTATCGGAGAAAAAGCAAGGTGAAAAACCTCACTCAAAAAGAATACGCCATCCTTAGAAACATAGCAAATAACCCCAAAATCATCTGTCAGAAAGCGGACAAGGGTGGAGCGCTAGTTATAATGAATAAGGATTACTACGACTCACAACTTATTTTGCATCTACAAGATGAAAACACTTATATGGAACTTACAACTAACCCCACCAAGGAGATTCAAGCTATTCTCCAAACCATCGTATTAAAAGGCACGTTGAATGGCTGTGTGGATGACAAAATGAAAAAATATCTTACAACAGATCATCCTAAGACACCGAAATTCTATTTGACACCCAAAATTCATAAAGATTCAGTTAAACCGCCTTGTCGCCCTATAGTATCCACCTGTGGAAGCATCCAGGAGCCAGTAGGCAAACTGATCGACAAATACCTTCAACCATATGTCATCACCATGAACTCTTATGTCAAAGACACCACTGACTTCTTAACTAAACTGGACAACATAACACTTGCACCGAATGAAGACATACTGTTGTGTACGGTCGATGTCCAAGCATTATATACGTCCATACCCCACTCATTGGGGTTAGAGGCAGTAGAAAAGGCGTTACTTGACATGGAATACGATGAAAATATGAAAATATTCTTGTTAGAACTATTGCATTTCACCTTGATGCATAGTTTCTTTAAGTGTGAAGATAAATGGTACCTCCAAAAGACAGGAACGGCCATGGGAAATCCGGCAGCTCCGTCCTATGCTAATATTTTTATGCACATGTATGAAAATAACCACATCCTACAGAAAGAACCATGGCAACAAGGATTGCGGTTATACTTAAGATACATCGACGATATCTTTATATTGTGGAAGGATACAAAAGAACAGCTAATCTCTAACATTCAAAAACTCAATTGTATTGATGAAAGGATACAGTTCACCTATACCATACATGAAAGTCAAATTGACTATTTGGATGTAACTGTCAAAAAAACAGCTGATAAATTTGAAACTACGTTGTACACCAAAGCAACAGATCGGAATAATCTACTAGCTTATCAGAGCTTCCACCCCACTCCCCTCAAACAACACCTTCCGTATTCTCAACTTCTTCGAGTTAAGAGAATTGTCTCAGACCCAGAAGAATCTAGGATGCAAACACAAATTATGCTTGACAAATTCAAAAAAAGAGGATATCCACAGGAGGTATTACAGGGAGCCTTAGAAAGAGCACAGTCTAAAGACAGGAAAACTCTACTTTCAACTCAAACAAGCACAAAGGCTGATAGAACCACATGCGTCAGTAAATATTCCACAGCAAGCCCTCAGTTTAAAAAAATCATCAAAAGACATTGGCGGATGTTACAAATTGAACCTGATTTTAATAACATTTTTTCTGAAGAACCACTGTTTGCGTTCACCAGAGCCAAAAACATAGGAGAAATCATTAAACAAACTACAGTGACAAAACTCAAGACAATATTCAAGGGGACAATTCCGTGCAAAAATTGCAGTAACTGTAATAACATTATGGAAGGTAATTTCATTACCCACCCCATGAGAGGAAATAAAATCAAGTTGCAGGTTAATGGTACATGTGATACAAAAAACATTATCTACATGATAAAATGTCCATGTGGTCACGCCTATGTTGGCCAAACGGAACGGAAACTCAAAATTCGGTTAACAGAACATAAGAGTAACATCAGAACCAAAGTGGTTAAATCTGCGCTTGCTACCCATTTCATTGAACAAAACCACCAAATCAATCAGATTAAAGCTTGCATATTGGAAGTGGTGCAAAAAAATGAAGAGACTGACAACAGGAAGGCTCTACTAAAACGAGAAAACTACTGGATATACCATCTACAGACTTTGCGCCCGCATGGGATCAACGAAAGGACAGAATTTAGTTGTTATTTATAAATTGTGTTGTTTAACTAGATTGAAAGTATCATCGCAGTGCTGTGCATGTTTTTAGGTTGTTATTTTGATTTGCTCACGTTCCCTGATCTGTCCTTTGAGAACTACACTTGTACCCTGATCCCTTTATAACATTCGCAACTCTGGCCCTTTAATGATAATGCGCGTAACCTTTTAAATCAGCCCAGCATATACACGTCACACGCCAACTTTCCAGCAGCGAGATTGAACTCGAAGGGCTGGTTTGAATCCTGAGTACAGTGTATCCCGGTAAGATTATCATACTGAGCGCGGTGCAGTCACAGCTAATTTCCATCTGTGAGTGAGTTGTCGGCTAATGTAACGGACAACAAGGCAGAAATAATTACCGAATTGCACGGTTATGTTAACCTTTACCCTTAACTGCAAGCCTTAACAGTGAAACGCTAGCGCGAACAGCCATCCTGACATAAAGCGGCTCACATTATCTCCGGTAGAAATATATCGCGCCTAAACTCAATTAAGACACGGTTGCCAGGTACATTAATAGAACAGTGTAATACACCAGTTTAAAGCCTGAATAACGCTATGGGTCATATAAATGATACGAACAGAGTGCATAATTGTAAAGGAACACTTGAAGGACTGTAAACAATACCGTTTTAGTCGAACAACGTGTTTATTAATGTGTGTAGACTGAGACAGGATGTTGTTTATCACGTTAGTAATGTATTGGTTTAATTATGTTTTTACATCAAGTAAACACATTGTGATAGTCACAATTTTTGTTGTTTCACATGTTTCCCTGATGAAGGCCTTTTTTGGCCGAAATGCATTGGAATATGGAATATAATTCTTGTATATCTCAAAAATATAACTGGATGAAAAATATATATGGGGAATGTACATAAAGACTTTATGAAAAACTTACATTTACTCATGGAAAAATTGACGAGTATGAATAAAATACTTCAGAGAATTTAAAAAAAGATAAACGTTGTTGAAAAACTTTATTGTTCATAACTTAGCTGACAAGTTCAGCACACCACTATCAGTGCCCTAGGAGACACTCGCACCATCTGGTGCCGATGCAACTATTTAATTGAAGATAAGTCAGAAAAAATTAGCACAGCTCCTATTAGAACCCGGTAAAAAGGCAATTCTTAAACTGCGGTGAGCGCAGGCTGTTTTTTCGTAAACAATGCAGAAGTTTGTAATTAGTGCCCATGTACATTGACACATAAAACTATCTCTTTTCCACCTTTCCAATGTTTTTATGTGACAAGCTTTTTATATGTATGTATGTATGCTCTAGTACTTATGTAGCTGGCTGGGAAGCATGGGTGCTCTGAACAGTGGGAGGAGACATTGAATACAATGCACTATCATGTACTGTGAGGCTGGTCATCATTAATTTCTTTCTAGCAAGCAGGTAGGAGTAGTTCTGATGCTAATGGGGATGTTTTACACATCCTCGGTGTGTAGATGGAGAAGGCCTGCCTTCTGGTAGTTTCTTTATTGTATTTCTTTTTCTATAATCCTGTAATGTCCTAGTATCTGGTGTGGGTGCACCCACCTTAAATGTTTAGTTTCTCAGTCACATATGAGATGTGTTGTTTCTGGTGGGCTTGTAGGTGATGCAGCTGATCTTGAAGAGGTTACAGGCCAGGAAGAAGTGCCAAAGCAGTTCCTTCAATGTGAGGGCGATATGTTGAACTTTCCCAAACCCTTTTGATGTGCTGCATATAGGATGCATTTCAGCTGTACTATTGGGTTGTAATGGAGTTAATTCATCACATCTTTGCCTTCATCCAAGTAGATGGTGACCAAGGCTCACACTGTTGTTTTGAATTAGATTTAGGTAGGAAGGGCTTTACTTTTTCAGGAAGGAAAGAGGGTCCAAGGCTGTCTTGGTTTTCGTGGACATGTGTTCTTTGAAGGAGAGGCCGCTGATAAAGATGAATCCAAATGATTTCACACTGGCTGTCAACAGGAGGGTGAACCAACCTTGGTTCATGGTGGATAGCCAAATCTTGAATCTATGATTGTTTGGTGCTGTTAATGAAAAGGATAAGGAATCCTGTCTTTGTTAGATGCGCTTTAAGTAGGTTCTCAAAATCCAATTCTGGATTATCTACAGCAAGATTTTGAGTCCCCAAATTCCATGAGTTAATGAGATTTTGAGGTAAAGTTCACCATCCTTGGCCTATAGATGAATCCGGATGTTCATGTAAGTGAGTATTAATCCAAGGGGTTCCATGTGGAGGTAGAATGTGGTAAGAAGAGTCTGGATCCCTATGATTGTCTGTATGAGATGGGGAGTTTCTGACATCTTCCCATTTGGAAGAGCTGGTGGCAGCTGATAGATAAGAGATTAACTATCGCCAGGACTATCAGAGAAACAATTCAGATTTTGAAGGTGGGAATCAATGGCTGTTGTCAGCAGCTGCACAGAGGCAGAGCAGGAACAGGAAGTCAGTTTTGTCATTGATAAATATATTGGCATTAGCTAATTGAAGACTGTCTGTCTCTGTGGTGCAAGGTGATCTGAATTCACAATTAAAGCCCTACAGAAGGTTACTTTCTGCCATGATTTGTCAAATGAAAGGCAAGGTCATGTGGCAGTAGTTGATGAGATTACTTGAAGCAGGTGTCTTTAGCAGTGGGGGAGCTACCCTGCTTTGTGTTAATCTGCAAAGGTTTTTTTAGTCTGAGGGAGGAGCAGATGCATCTGAGGAGGGATTTGAGCACATCTGCAGAAAGGATTTAATGATGTTCGAATGTCATCTATGTAAGAGATAGCCTTGAGTGAATTAAGGATGTAGTTGCGTTCAGCATTCAAGAGATTGAAGGTTGTCCTTTTGGGGGAAGGGTGATGGGTTAATTAGAGCAGATGAGTGCTTTGTGTTATTATAGGTGGATCTGACCTTATATCCTCAGCAAAGAAGTGATTGTGGGATTGGAAGGTGTAGGAGTGTATTGATGTAATGCTTAACACTATTGAAGAGCGCTTTGCTTCTAGGAGTCACTTAATTGACAGTTATGAAGAAGGTAGGTTTGGTTATGGTGGGAGGCATCTGATTACTAAGCAGTGTGCTTTAGGTTGTGTGAGATCATTAAGAACATTGATAGGTCTCCATTTCTTTTCTTGCGTGTGTCTGAAATTCTTCGTACTTGAATGTTCTTTGGTGTACCGAGGTGCTGACTGTTTTGTCTTGGAGGATGGTGCTTTGAGTGGTGTATTGGCTTCCACAAGAGGTTTAGGACTGTAATGTATACAGTGAAAAGACTAGTGACATCTAACATGGGCAGATGGTAGTTTGAAAGTTCATGAATCTATTTGAAGGGCCTCCATGGCCAAGTCTTTAAAGAAGAGCTATTTTTGTTTTTCTCTTTTTGGTTTTCCATTATGCAAAGTGTCAGTGTGAAGGATCAAGAATTGGATGGTGAAGAAGTCTGACCAGTCCAGATGTATCTGCCTTTGCAGCAAATGAGGGTGTTGCTACTGGAGTGGGTAGGTTTAGTGTTGTTTTGCTTGATGTCCGGAGTGTTGAGGTGTGTGTAGAGGGATTCACTCATTGTTTTACTGTTTGAATCACTAGGAAGGTTGAAATCTGTGAGGAATGTGACATGGGTATGCTGAAGGAATGTACAGGTAATAAGGTTGAGAATTTCTTTAAAGAAGGACTTCTTGGGTTCGGTGGTGGGTCTGCAGATAGGTTTGAAGGACGGTGCCCAAAATGATGAGAGTGAGAAACACCAAAGGAGGAGCTCAATTGATTTAGGTTTTAAGAACAAAATGGATGTGAGTGGAAGTGGTTCTCAGACATATTTCTATTATAAAGAGTGAATCTGGGTTGTGTGACACAATGATATCAACTAAGTCAGGATCATGGATAATTGCAGAGAGTTCACTGAGGAACATAAAGGAGGTGGTGTGTACTGTTGGTGGTATACATCTGATAGTCAGTGGGATGCAGATACGGTTCTATTGGTCTAGGTATGTGGGCATAGGGTGTGTGATTGCATGGTCTGGGTCTGGGTGTAAGGGTGGGATGTATGACGTTACAACGCATACTTTTACAACGCCTACCTTTACAACGCATTTTTTACACCGCAACATCCATTACAACGCACACCATTACAACGCATACCATTACAACAAATTCTTTGAAACTACCATTACAACGCATTCCACTACAACGCATACTACATTTACAACACATACCATTACAACGCATTACATTACATTGCATGTAAGGTAAGTGTCGGATAGTGTAGGGGTAAAAATTACTATTCTAACTCCAGGGGGTGCAACAGTAGGGTAAGTGTTGGATAGTGTAGGGGTAAAAATTACTATTCTAACTCCAGGAGGTGCAACAGTAGGGTAAGTGTTGGATAGTGTAGGGGTCAAAATTACTATTCTAACTCCAGGGGGTGCAACAGTAGGGTAAGTGTTGGATAGTGTAGGGTACTATGTGTTGTAATGCTATGCGTTGTAATGGTATGCGTTGTAATGACTGCGTTGTAATGGCATGTGTTGTAGTGGTGTGCGTTGTAGTGTCATGCGTTGTAATGACTGCGTTGTAAATGCATTTATTTATTTTATTTAATGCCATTTGTAGAGCGCGTACAATTACCCTTAGGCGTCTCGGCGCTGAAATTGCATTAAAGTCTCGCCCTAAACAGAAAGTGCGGAGATGTGGGTTACTGATTGAAGAGCGTTGTAATGGATTTTGCGTTGTAAAAGTTTCGTTGTAATGGTAGTGCGTTGTAAAAGTTGCGTTGTAAAGGTTGTATACCGTAAGGGTGGGTACATAAAGTGCAGCATGGTGTGTGTGATGTATGTTGAAGATGACTCATCTCTGATGCACGAGTTCTGGCCCTTTAAAGTCCTAACATGCCCTAACAGGTCCAATCTGGCAAGACCTGTGTAAGAGCTGCCTTTTGATGAGGACACCCAGGTGGGGAGCTGCCCTTTAATGGGGAAGATTTACTTCTGATTGGTTGGGCGGAATAGTGGGCTACACTTCACATAACCTTCAGTCTCTTGCTGACTTGAGGGAAGATGTGCAGCTTGTGATGGGTCTGGGGTGCATCATTGGGCCTTCTTAAAGGAGGTTAGATGACAAAAATAAAGATCTATGTCTGATTGGCCGGGTGGTTTTGGTTGTGTATCATAACTTTCAGCGTCATAGTCAGTGGCGTCTGGTGAACTTAGAAAGTGTTAGGGCGTGATAATCTTCATCGATTTTGCATGCGCACAGTTAAGGTACCCAACCTTCTTTGAGGAGATCCGGAATGTAAATAAACTAGCCCTCCCAACTCTAAACACTAACCTGAATGAAGCAGGGTGAAGAGGCTGCAGTGCTGCTCTCAGGCCGGCCTAGCAGAGTTGCAGTGACATTGGACAAGCACTGCTGAGAGATAGCCTGCATTGCCTGCTTGCATTGCCTCTTGCCGCCAGCTGAGTTGAGAAGACAGGTCAGAGGGCCATTGAAGGGTAACTCAACTCTTGTTCATGGTGCATGTTAAAGGTATTACTCGTTTTGGAGGGGGAGATAGAATACAACAGTAGGATTTGAAGACAGGTAGGGAGCACTCACGACATTGGGGGGTGACTCTTCAAGTGCACTGCACGTGTGACACACTACTGGAAGCAGAGAGTAGAACTGATTTGAGCTTCTGTTGAGATTCTACTCTGCTGATTGGAAGGTAAGAAAGGCTGGGAGGATTCGGTGAGTCCATCTGCTTGATGGACTCCTCTCCATCCCCTCACAAAGTCCAACCAACACACACAAAATAAAAGGAAGGTGGAGTCAATGAATTTCCCACATGCCTTTACCACCCACTAATGACTGTGCTAGTCTGTCCTGCCCCCAGATTATTGAAACCTATGGCCCTTAAGTGGCCACACCCAGGTTCACAACCAAATGGCACCAGGGCCGATCGTACCAGTGGCACAGACAAGGGGACACACCCCTTCCATGAAGCAAGCACTCTCACTTGGGACTCAGGGGCGAGTGGAAAACTCACTTGGCACAGGCACAGTTACATGTCCTGCAAAGAAAAAACCCATCTCATGCCTGATGGAGCAGTCATTTCTTATAATAAGCTGTTCGTTCCTCTCTTCCAGCCCTCCTCTGAGTGGCAGGACACCACATTGTTTGCCCACCAACCACCCCTACTCATAATGACTTGGGTGGCAATGCCCCAGTTTGTGCTGGACATGGAAAATAGTAAGTGGCGTTATTTGCATGTGGCTGAATGGCAGGAAGGAATGAGAATGATGCAATGAGGATGACACATGAACAGCTTGCTTATCTATTGGTTGTGGGTATACTCTTCATTCATTTCAAATGGAATTGGTCAAATTACTTTCAGATTAGATGATTCTTGAAGAGGTGAGTCTTCAACTCCTTTCATGAGTGAGTGAGGAAACTATAGCTTGGAGTTCAATGTTGTGTTTGCTACCAGGAGATTACCTGACATCTGGTTGTCTCCTGGCAGTTCTTGGTTTCATGTCTGACAATGTTACGGCTGCAAGTATCGAAGGTCAGGGCGATGCAAACTAAGTCTTCTTAATCTTAATTCCACCTCATGCCTCTTAAATCCACAACCAGAAACTGCCTACCTCTTTATCTCACTCTTGAAGGTTCTCTTTGAGTCCTGCTTTATCCCTTTGTCAGTGTTTCTATGTATTTATCTTCTCCTTATTCCCCGCTTTTGTGCTTTTCTCTCTTTCTTGCTCTAGATCAAAGCCTATTGCGAAAGAATAAAATGGGTGCCAGTCAGCCCCAACTGCAACCACAGACTCAAGCGCTTCATGTTTCTTTCTTTCTGGATGTTCCTCACTGTGCCCCTCTGTGTCTGTCTGCTTGCTTGTGTGCTGTATATATAAATAGAGAGTGGGATTATGTGTGCAAATGTATGAATGCTGTCTATATGTGCCAGCATCTGTGTGTTGGTTTCTAGACATCTTTGTTGCTTATTGTTTTAGGTCTGACCTTTGACACAGCTTTAATTGTCTCCCATTACCATTGTATTCCCAACAATCTCATACATTATATATACATAGAGGTGCTTTGGATCAGTGGACTTGGTCCATTGGTCTCTTCAGTTGCCATTCAAATGTTCTACTACCCACCATGGAAGAAAGCATGGGGCAATAGGCCAGCCTACTTTACACATCTTCTTTCTTCACTTTGGGTGAGTGCACAAAGCCAGTGCACATTGTGCACATTGTTCACCTCATCCAAAAAATAGTTCCTTTGGCTAAAGTGACAAAGCTGGTTCAAAGTGTGTTTTTTCTTTTATTTTTATATCAACTTTAAATACTGCTTATTATGTATCCCTTTACGTTTGTGACCATGTCGATGATGATGTATTTTCCATCCCACTCTTGGTTATGTGGTTATTTATTCTTGATAATAAAAAATGCACAGCACAACTGAAAGTCTTGCCATTTAAAAAAAAGAATTAGTAATATGATCACATAAATTTTTTTTAATTTTCATTGTAAGCATGTGCTGAGCATGCTTAAGTAGGCAATTTATACTTTTGTGGAATATGCTTGCAATAAAAAGTAATCATTTCACTAGTTTGTCAAGGCCTGACATATTGGTTTCGACTATGTTTGTTTCTGTCTTATCCTACCACCTCTCTAATAGGCTACCATTCTTGGCTCTCTATCAAGCTGCAATTCATGTGACCACTTAGTGTGTGCCTCCCACCCTTGACACATGCCTCCTTTCCTCTCCAGTGGTCAATTATTGGCCATTTTCTCCTTGCTGACCACATACCCTAGATGGGGCATCAACTACGAGTGGGATTTGGGAAAGATCATTTCATTCCAGTCGAGTCGAAAAATACTTTATTCGACTGATGAGCGCTATAAAAGCACACCGTTCAAACATATACACATATTTCAATGGACAAACTTTTTAAAAAGAAAGGGAAATATACATGTCCATAAAAAGGGTCCTCATCATACACATAATACATATACATTACATAATCTCCTGGATCCAGTTAAAAGAGATCATATTATATGATATAATCCAATTTTCAATACATTTAAGATCTTTCAACAAATAAAATACCATGGTAAAAGAAGCTTTGACAAATATCCCCATGATAAAAAAGTGGTGTTTAAAAAATACATAATATTATAGACAAATTTAAGAGGTTTATTTTGCAGCTACTGCAGGGACATCTTCTTCCTTAATCTCATTGCTCCTAGCAGAAAGCTTGCGACCCCAAAGCATGTTACAGGGGAAGGTAGCATTTGTAAAAATAGCAAAGCAGGCCTTGCTTGAACAAAGTTTGCCTCTCTCAATAGCGGTATTATAATTTCTTGCGGTGGGAGGTATAGAATTCACAAAACAAGATAAAATGCAAGGTGTCCTGTTCCGAGAAATTGTCACAGGGGCACGGTTTTAAAGTACCTGGCCACGAGAATCCCTTTGTAAAGACTAAGATCCAGGGTAATCAGTGCTTAATTTGTGAAATATTAAGTGACAGGGCTCTGACCAGGAGGCCACTGCAGCTTGCACCATCCATTGCCCCTGTCATTGCTGCTAAAATAACTACTAACCATCTCTATCGCATGTAAATGTGACAGTTTGGATTATTCAAGGTCCCCAAAGCTAAAGGAATGGCTGGGGAGGCAAGTATTAGTAATTTTTTATGTATATTGTTTTCCTGAACAACTGTTATACTGCTCATCTCTAAATTACATGAGCAGCGCCACCTTGTGGCAGACTGCCCTAAGTGTGATGTTGACAATTAGGTGCCGGTGCCGAGCACTGGAAACCAATTAAGTGCCGGCTCAAATTAAGCACTGCATTCAACCGGAATCTAGTTAAAACAAAACAATGTTGTATATTTGTTTCTAGTGACAGATAGGGCTGTAGTTTTGGGGTCGAGGTGAGAATTACATACCTTCTTACCATAGGCTTGGCTAAATCAAGGTCCTCCCTGGTCACCTGCCGCCTGTCTGAAAACTTTATTTTAATCTCCTTTTTTTTTTAGTTTTCAAAAAACCTTTATTGTTGCTTCAGAAAGGAAACATAGCCCAAAACCTACAACCCTGGGGCCGGCTGGCTAGGATGGAAAGAAGAATAAGAAACAGTCTCTTGTCTTCAATAATGACACAGCCCTTCAGCCGACACCCCTGAGGTCCGGCGGCGACAAAGAAGCATAGATTCTCAAGTTTAACTGTGGTTACATGTTCGGGCTGACAAAATACTATTTCTATCTCAAAGAGCCTAATGTCTCCTAATGTAGAGTGCCGGTGCTGCGTGGCCCGCTAAGCATGCAAAAACAATATTTTATTGAAAACGTTAACTAGATCACCCCAAACAGAACCACCCCCACCCGATTCTAACATCGCACATACCAACCTCCCCCTATCACATCTTATTATCTTAGAACCACCACTCATCAATACCAGACATCCCCGCAGCTACCTGACTACAGATTGCTTGCCACACTTTCGTATCAGGGATTGCGGGTAATCATAGTCTCGCCCCACGCAATCATTTAGGCCTCGGGAGGGCCATCAATTGCCCCAGACTCTCTGTGCACCCGCCCTCGCATTGCCCTCCTCCTCTCCCGTGGGATCACTACACCACCAGGTCCCCGTTCTCCTCCAGCACCACAGGGTTCGCCTGCAAGTTCATCCCCGCTGTGGAGATTGCATCCTGCGTCTGTCTCTCTGTGTCTCTTCCCTCCGCCACCTCCGCCTCGGTCCTGTTATCACTTAAGTGTGCCTGGTATAATCCCCAGAAGTTTTTCGGGCGGCTAGTGGGGGGGAGTACCGCACTGTAGTGTTCTGTTTGCGTGCAGCAATACAGCATGTCGTTTGCCCATCTCTTCTTAGTCGGTGGTGGTCCCTTCATTCAGCACAGCGCCACTACACGCCTGCTACAAGTAGTCCCATGTCTGTGAGTCGCCTTATTGCCTTTGGTAAACCCCTAGAGTAGCCAAGAAGAGCCAGCGCAGGGTCGGGAGTTAGCTCGTGGTCCAGGACCTTACTCATCTCTTTAAAAATGCTGTCCCAGTATTTAAAGACCTCCGGGCATGTCCACGCGACATGTAGAAAATCAGCAACTGGCTCGTGGCATCATTCACATTCTGCTGTCTGTCTAAGATCATATCTGTGTAGCCTCTCTGGGGTGTAATACACTCTCTGAAGAAACTTAAACCGGATCAGCCTATGCCTACCATTCAGAGAAAGCTTTTTAGTATTAACACAGCAGTAGCGCCACATCTCATCATCAATAGTGATTTGTAAGTCACTCTGCCAAGCCACTCTGGCCTTCATAAGTTGTTGTCCCCTATGGGACATAGCTGTCTTGTACAGATTCGATAGCAATGCACGTGGGGTTACCGTTCGGATGACATACGTAAGTTCCGGGACGTCAGGCGGCTCCGCCAAGTCTGGTCCCAGCATGCCCAGGAGTGCGCTGCATACTCTGTAGAATTGAAACCGACTAAGCAGTGTTGTATCTTAACTCTGCCCTCCAGGAATAAGTCTCCCGCCGTGCGGATGCCCAGGTCGCCCAATGCCTGGACAACCCCTTTCTCTCTAATGGGTGAGAGCCACAAGGTCCACTCCAGAGGCATGCTGGGTGAGTACAATAGCGCACCACCGCGCGCCTGTAAGAGGGAATGCCAGGCATGTCTCGTGGCCGTAATGGAATCCAAAATCCCGGTCCTGCGATCTGTCGGCTTGAAAACCGTGGCTGGGAGAGATATTGTGTCAGCAAATATCCTTTCCATGCATACATGGGAGATGTGAACCTCTCCGTGTATCCACGTGTGTAGGTGCGAGGCCTGTGCAACTCTGTAATAAAGCTCAAGGTCGGGAGCACCTAAACCGCCAAAGGCGTGCGGCAACATAAGTGTGGCCCACTTCACTATGGGCTGTTTCCCAGCCCATGCAAGATTAATCTTTATCTGATTCACGGTGCAGAAGAAGGCTTTCGACAGAACCATCGGGATGGCACTAAACAGGAATAAAAATCTCGGGAGCACTACCATTTTCATAATGGCTATGCGTCCCATTAGGGAGAGCGGGAGCTTGCACCAAGCCTCAACGTCGTCCTCTAGTCTGTTGACAACCACTCCGTAATTTTCTCGAAGCAGAGTCTCCGAGTCCGTGTGTATGTGGACTCCTAAGTATCTAATAGGGTCCGTTGACCATTGCAATGGGAATTCCAAGTCAAATCTCTTGGTGACCGGGGTAAGAGGGAAAACCAGCGACTTCGCCCAGTTGACCCGCAGTCCAGAAAGTGCCCCAAATCGTACCACTTCTCTAAGCATAGACGACAAGTTGTTTTCGGGGTCACAGACATATAGCAGGGTGTCATCAGCATATGTCGACAACATGATTCGGTATGATGGGAAACCAATGCCCTCGTTACTGTGATATTCCCGTAACGCGCAAGCCAGTGGCTCAGCTACTAATGCATACAGTAGCGGGGAAAGAGGGCAGCCCTGCCGGGTGCCTCTGCAGATTGGAAATGGGTCTGTCGCGAGGTTACCAATGCGGAGCCTGGCTGTCGGCGCATGGTATAGGGCGCCAATCATTTAAAGAAACGGCATGCCCAGCCCCAGTCTCTGCAGCACTTGTCTCATAAAAGACCATTCAACTGAATCGAAGGCCTTCTCCATATCCAGGAAGACTGCAATGGCCTTTGTGTCTTGTTTAACGTGTTGCAGGGTACCGAGGACTGTGCGGATGTTATCGGTCAGATTTCTACCTGGGATAAACCCCGCCGTTTCTGGAGCAACCAGCTTGGGGGCGAGAAGAGCAAGTCTTGAAGCCAGCACCTTAGCATAAAGCTTAGCGTCCACATTTAGAAGTGACAAAGGCCTGTAGGAGCTGCACTCGTCGTGTGCTTTGCGAGGTTTGAGGATTGTGACCAACAAGGCCTCCCGCATGGAACGCGACATACTGCCCTCAATGCAGATGTCATCAAAGAGCGTGGACAGGTGGGGGATCAACTTATCACTGAAAGCCTTATAAAAACCCACTGTAAGAACGTCAACACCTAGGGCGCTGCCAGAGCGCATGCTCGCCAGGGCTTCCGCAATCTCGTCTTTCTCTATGGGTTGCATAAGGAACTCACGGTGTGTATTGGTTAACATGGGCAACTCTATATGCTCCAAGTATTCCACTGTTTCTGCTGAGAGGTCTCTGCTTTTGGAAGAATAAAGGTCAGAGTAATAGCTTCGGAATCTGTTAGCTATCTCAGCCTCATCTGTGAGTGTCTGACCGTCCGTCGCCTTCAGCTCTGCAATGCGAGATTTCCCCCTATTGCCCTTCAGTAGTCTAGCGAGGAGCGGACTAGGTCGCTCCCCCTCGCCATATGTTCTCGCAGTAGCATATTTCCCCTTGTGCTGTACTTCCCTGTCCGCTTCCTCGTTATATTCGGTGATTAGTGATGTTATCTCGTCCGCCACAGTCGGGTCTGGGGAGCTCTGTTGCCGCCTCTCGAGTGCCGCTAACTGCCCTTCGAGCAGCGTCAGCCTCTGCCCTATGACTTTGAGGACACTCAAGTGTTTAGACATAGTGATGCCCCTTATGTATACTTTAAAGGCCTCCCATACCGTTTGAAAATTGTCTACCGAGCCTATGTTGGCTTCGAAGAAGACATCTATCTCTTCGGCCAACTCTCCTCGAAACAGCGGGTCAAGTAGTGAGTATGGAGGAAAACGCCATGTAAACGGGGGTATCGTCTTTGCAGGAGCCTCTAGAACCAGCAGGAGAGGGGAGTGATCAGATAATGTACGAGCCAGAATCGCGCAGTCCCTAATGCGTCCCACAATGGACGAGGACACCAGCCAATAATCTATTCTGGTATGAATTTCATGATATGCCGAATAGTGTGTGTAGCCACCCTGTGTAGTATTCCTATATCTCCACACATCCTCCAGATCCAAAGCAGTGAGTTCCGTAAGCAGCGCTTGTGCGGAAGCAAAGGGTCTACTTGGCGGACCAGCTGATTTATCCAAGGCTGGGTCTAAAACCAGATTAAAGTCTCCTCCCTAAAGCATATGTGCGTCAGCGTATGTACTGGCAGCTCTCGCTAGGGAGTGGTTGAAGTCAGGGGAGTCGTAATTAGGGCCATAGACATTAATTAAAACTAAATCCATCCCCAGACCTTTGCAAGATGATATCACATAGCGTCCCTCAGGGTCTGCACTCAGTAGTGTCATGGTAAGTTTCGATTTGGGGTTCACCCAGGTCAGCACTCCCCTAGAGTGTGTCGTGAAACCTGCTGCCACTATATTGCCCTCTAGGCCTCTACTACGCAACATTCTACTCGCAAGTGGGAGGTGAGTCTCCTGTAGGAGCGCAACATCAACATGATGCCGCTGGAGGTAACTTAGTACTTTCCTTAGCTTTCCGGTAGTCATTGAGGCCCCTGACGTTCCATGTGAGGGCACGGATCATCGTTAACGAACCACGGTTGCCCGAGTCAGGTGTGTTCGTCATTAGTCTTGGGTTTGTGCTGCGTATGCATGAGTGTTGCGTGAGTGCTCGCAGTTGGTCGTGTGTGCAAAGTATGCAGAACCATCCCTTCCCCAACTAACTGTTGAAACAAACAGAAAAACATTGCCACCCCCCACCCACAGCAGATCTCCCCCAACCTGGCCGTGCGGAGTATAGTGCCACCCTCCCACCCTCCCTTCCCATCCCCGAACTTTATGATCTCCGAAGAGTCATACAGGTGCATTGCGCGCGGGGGCCGAGGTTGCCTAGCCACCAGCGATAAGTGCAAACGTGCACAACACTGGAGCGTCCCAGCCCTCTTCTCGCCGTATCTTGTCACATGCATCAGCAAAAAACATTCTATAACGTCCAATTAGTTGCTAGCAAAACAATCTATATAACAGTGTTCGTGTGCTGGCGGGCCCTCCCTCCATGGAGCAACTAGATAGTTCAAGAGTCCTAGAGAACAGTGCAGGATCTCAGTGTCAGAGTTAGGCGGCCAAAAGGCCAGCCGGGCCAGCCCTTTCCCACATTTGATTAACAAGGTCTTAACATTCAACACAGTCTCTCGTGTTTTCACAGCATAGCCTCAAACATAGGGGTAGCGCCACCTCAGGTTCCGTTTAAATCGGCACTCCCTGCTTACCTCGGCTTGCGCACCTTACCGCCTTGCTGAGTTCGGGTAGGGAGCCCATCACTCCTGCTCATCCAGCTGGCTGCAGTCCCTCACCTCTCCTGACGGCGCATTTGTGTCTCTGCGGTGCTCCCTCGTCCAGCCTTTCAGGGCTTGTTGCAGAGCTCGAGGGTCTGTGAACACGTGTGAGTGCCCCTGTCTGTTGACACGCAGCTTTGCCGGGTACAGCATTGCGTAGTCCAGTCCAAGTTCTCGCAGCTGTCGTTTGTAGGGAGCAAAGTGTTTACGGGCCTCTTGCACTCTAGCTGTGAAATCGGGGTAAAGGGAGATCTCCGATCCCTCATACTGCAGTGATTTCTTGTCCCTAGCCTGGTGCAGAGCTGCATCCCAGCTGCATCCGAGCTGCATCCCTGTCCCTGTAGTTGAGCAGTTTGGCTATGATGGGACGCGGAGGGGCCCCAGGACGCGGGTGCGGGCCCAAGGAGCGGTGGGCACGCTCCACAACAAACATCGGGGAGAAGGTCTCCTTACCCAACAGGGTGACCAAGAGTTTTTCAATGAACCTCTCCATATTGCCTGTTTGGGTCGTTTCCGGCAGACCCGTTATCCGGAGGCTACAGCGACGGGACCGCACCTCCAGGTCCTCCGTTTTCTCATGTAAGGCCTGAATGATTTTCTCGATCTTCTTCTGATCAGTTCCTAGTTCCGTTTGCGCCTCTTCGACCTCCGTCAACCTCCTCTCGGACATGTCTAACCTTTCTCCGTGCTTGTCGATTCGTTCCACTATTCTGTCCATACGGTATGTTAGAGCGTCCAGTTTCCAACCGAGGGATCTCATGCTGTTCTGGTGCCCCTTCTCCATTGCCAAAAGCAAGCGTTTAATGTCCGAATCCCCAGTGGCGTGCTCCTCATCCTGCATGGTGCCTTCTCCCGCGTCCGGTATTTCCTGTGTCTTTGTGCGCCGTTGCTCAAACGTGAGCTTGCTTTGGGTTTTATCGCCTCTGCCCATCCTGCAAGGCCCCTCCAGACTCTCCCAGTGCACTGTGGTCCTTGATGCAATGGCCTCCTGCCGCCTGCCAGTCAATGGCACCCTCTGCAGCTTCTTGCAACGTGCAGGTGATACTTGTGAGAGGGCACTGTGGTGACTACCCTCTAGCTGCGGTCCAAGCACGATTGCTCTGCAGCCTCCTGTTACGCTCACTTGATAACCCTTACGCCAGCCCCACCACAAACCCCAAGCTCAATCTTGATTACACTACTGCATAAAGGGGGGGGTGTCCGGCTGCTCGTACTGTTGCTGCTAGGCCCTCACCACCGGGCTCGGTGAACCGGCCTCCACCTGCTGTATCCAGGCCAGAGGGCTTCTATGCTTTCCGTGGAGGATGCACGCTTAGTGCTCACTGCTATCTGGGATCAGTGCACAGGAACCCCCCCGCGGACGCCGCGCCATGGGGCACCGCAGCCCGGTCTCTCACCTTCGCCAAGTGTCCGGAGCCCGTTGTGGCGACCTCGCCGTAGTAGTGCTGCTCCTCGCTCCAGGGGCCCCCTGAAGTGTCCAGGCTCCCCACATTTAGGTCAGTGAGGGCTGCAGGCTCTGCTCCTCCGCCTTAGGCAACGTCCTTTGGGGTGCAGTCTGCTCTTGTGTAGCTAATAGGTGGTATGCGGCTCATGGGGGGGCCGCTCCGTCGTGCTGTCCCCTGTCTCCAAGTGTTCCCGTCTGCTATCTGGGGATCGCTGCCCGCCGCCATGTGCGATTTCTGGCACCCGCTCCCCAGATTTGCACTGTAGGGCCCAAATCGCGTTGTTTCCTGCGCTATGGTGGGTGAGGGGAGGGGGGAGGGATATGCACCCTCCCGCTGCCCCAATTAGGTCCAGGCGCCAGGAGCCACGCACCCTGTCAGGCCCTCTGACGCTTTAGCCTTCGCATCACCGAAGAGCAGGGCGCACTCTGGCGCACGTACTGTCACGCAGCTCGGCTGGCTCAGTACGCGAGATCGGGGCTGGGTGGCCTGTCGCGCCGCGGCTCCACCGAGTTCCGTATCTTCCGGCTCCCGGCACCAAATCGCGTCGGCGGCGGCTCCACTACAATCTCCAGATGGAGCAAAGGCCGCGCCGTGTGTGGTTATAAGTGCACGCTGATGCAGGATATTTAAGGATAGGTTATTTAGCGAGACGGAGCTCTGGGGTTAGTCGGCCATCTTGGCTGCCGGCAAGCTCCGCCCCCCCCCCCTTTATTTTAATCTCCTTGATTGCTGCCGGTCCTAACGATGTTGCTTTACTATACATATCCGGGCATCCCACCAACGTCAATTGCTCCCTGATGTATTTTAACCACGGGATTTTTAGGGCCCCATCAAGGGCAATACAATCCCTTATGACCATCTGATTCTAGGTGGGAGCAATACGAGACCAGGTCCTTTTCCAACACATCAAAGGGGCAGCAGCAATATAGTCCAAGATGTAGCCAAGGCCAAGTTCCTCATGTAAAATAAAGGCTGGGGTGCTAGAAGGGAAAGGTAGGAGACCGCGCATAGATTTATTCTCGACTCCCGGGATATCTCTCACATCCTTATAATCGCATACATCGCACCTATATTTCACCATAGGAATACACTTTTTTTTTATAAATCTTCAATTTGGCAGGTATTGGTTTCGATTCCAATCTTTTGGCAAAATCCCATACAACCCCAACTGCTCTAGCCAAAGTGTTCTTTTTTAATTGTCTTTGTACAGCCCAGTACCCTTTATCTTCAAATAACACCCCCAAGTACGGAAAAGTAGACACTTACGACAATTCCACCCCCTTGCAGAAAAAGGTTGTCTTGGCGGCCTTCTTACTGCCCATTGTCCCTGTATGTGACTTTGTGAAATTAGTAGCATTCAAAAGATTTTGGAGACCAATGGCGGTCCTGGCGACACCGTTGCGTCACTTTTAATATGGGAACAAGTGACGTACTGACGGCGCCAAGGGCTTGTAAATAAGCCGCTGAGTGTTTTTCTCTCATTTTTTATTTGTCTTTGTCTATTTCACTTTTCACAAACAATTTAAGGTCTCCTATCACTGCTTTGTGAGGGGAAACAACCTTTACAACGCAACTTTTACAACGCACTACCATTACAACGAAATTTTTACAACGCAAAAACCATTACAACGCATGTATTTACAACGCATGTTTTTACAACGCAGGTACCTTTACAACGCATACCATTACAACGTAAGTATTGGTAAGTATATAATTATATTTAAAATGTTATATGTTTGGTTTTTTTTAGGGGTATTTTTAGGGGTCAGGGTCAGTTTTCAATTTTTGGGTAAAGGGGTATTTTAAGGGTTCAGGGTCAGTTTTCAGTTTTTGGGTAAAGGGGTATTTTTAGGGTTCAGGGTCAGTTTACAGTTTTTGGGTAAAGGGGTATTTTTAGGGTTCAGGGTCAGTTTTCAGTTTTTGGGTAAAGGGGTATTTTTAGGGTTCAGGGTCAGTTTTGGGTTTTTGGGTAAAGGGGTATTTTAAGGGTTCAGGGTCAGTTTTGGGTTTTTGGGGTACATGGGTATTTTTAGGGTTCAGGGTCAGTTTTGGGTTTTTGGGTAAAGGGGTATTTTAAGGGTTCAGGGTCACTTTTGGGTTTTTGGGTAAAGGGGTATTTTTAGAGTTTAGGGTCAGTTTTGGGTTTTTGGGGTACAGGGGTACAGGGTAAAAATAAAATAAAATTTAATTTAAATTAAATCAATTAAATGAAAATAAATTAAATTAAATTACATTAAATTAAATTAAATGAAATTATATTCATTTCAATTAATTTAAATTAAAAAAATTAATATATACTTACCAATACTTACGTTGTAATGGTATGCGTTGTAAAGGTACCTGCGTTGTAAAAACATGCGTTGTAAATACATGCGTTGTAATAGTTTTTGCGTTGTAAAAATTTCGTTGTAATGGTATGCGTTGTAAAAGTATGAGTTGTAACGTCATACATCCCTTTGTGAGTCACCTCAATAATTTCTCAATTCCTTCCTATTTAGCAGGGTTGCCTCTTTAATCACTACCAAATTACACTATTTTGAAATATCGATTCGTTGTCTTCTCCCTTATAAATTACTTTTTTACTCTATATTTTATTCTGTTACAAATCTTCTTTTGCTTCGTTTCCTTTGATTTATTATTGAGATTTTTATTCTTTTGAAATATGAATTACTTAGGACTCTTTCTGCACACTGTTTTTAGCACTGTGGTGATCCTGTCATGAATGTATTCCAAGTACTACAAAGCCAGTATCACCACACAAAATGAAAGTGTGTCTTAATTTGTTTCCTGGGCGTTTTTAAACAGTGATGCAGAAGATGTGTCTAAACAAACTAAATATAATTTCCTAATTAGAATGTAAGTGACTTAGTTGGCAGCAGGCAGAAGAAAGATTTAAACATAGAAAAATGGAGACTCAAACGTATAAAAATGTTGGTAAGCAGGTCGAAACAGGTTCCCATAAATGTACTGTGCATGATGAACTGCTGGCATACAGCCAATATCCCTTCAGCATGTTTCAGCAGAACCATGAGAGGTCAGTGAGATAAACTATAGACATGCAGGGTGATGACGAAAGTGTGACATATAATGGCAATACTTTAGAAAATGCATAGAAGGAAGCCATAAAAGGGGCGATAAAACATACCTGTGGGTAGAGTACAACTCAAAAACAAATAGCTACAGGTCTTATAAGGAACAGTGTTTTTGTTTGTACCTTGAAAAGAGAATTATTCACTAGCCACCTCACTGTACCCTGCCTATCACTGTTGTATGTGATTTCATAGATAATCAAGTACATAGACTGCTAAGAAACAATTTACTTAAAGTGGTTAGTTACATTTTTCAAGACGAATGCTATGTGACATTTGCTAAAAAAAACATTTGATTAAATGTCTTTTTTCAGAAATGTCTCCTACATGTTTCTATTTTTTAAAGGCGTGGCTGTCATTAATCATGAAGATGCGTTGTCGCTGTTGTTGTTTCTACAAGGTTTGCATGAATGTTTTTCCCTTCACCTCATCCCTCTCTAATATCCTGTCACACACTGGGTGACGTTTCACATTTTCTTTTAATTGCTTGGGTGAGGGGGGATTAGATCCTCTTTATTCCACTTCTTTTTACCCCTACATTTGTTTTCCCTTTCTCCTCCTCCTACTCCTTTCTCATCCCTACTTGTTTTCTTTTAGGGGGTCACCCCAATCCCATATGTCACCTATTTAAAAAAAAACGTATTTAAACCTGTATTTAGCGGCAGGAAACTGCAGCTAAAGAGGTGATAATGGGTTTGATAATATGCCATCGTGAATTCCCATAGAAGCCCATGTTCTGGTGAGAACATGGGCTTCTGTTGGAGATCCACATTGTTTTCTACTTAAAAAATTTTTGTTAATAAATTATTGTTAATTTGGACCAAACTGTAATTCAAATAATTGTTTTTCCATTTAAGGAGTTTTCTCTTATTTAGGTTGTTAGAAATGGGTTTTTCTACAAATTTGCACACTACATTCAGTCAACGAAATTGGGTTTTATTTTGGTTCAGCGCACTATTTAATGATCTGTAAATAATCTTCCAGTGGTTAAATAGGAGTAAGGTGTACATTTTGCCATTATAACTCACATATGTTTTTGACAGATTTCCTATAATGAGCTTACCCAGACGTGGGACAAGGTTAATTAAGGGATGCTAATGTTAAAAGGAAGTTAAACAAATAATATGTAGCCTCTGTATTGATGTGCATAGGTGCAGTCAGAAGAAGAGAGTCCCTGTTAGAGTGTGGCAGACTGGGATCGCTGGAGAGAAGCTAAGGGGAGGTGAGAAAGTGTATCTTCTATTACAATTGGGTATATCACAAAACACTCTACCTGGCTCTATGAGGTATGCAGTACACTACGACGCAAAAAGTAACTGACAATGATACATACAATTTATAAAAATACGAAAAATTTAATATAAACCTCCCAACTGGGTCACATTCTAAAACATAATTCAGACATTTTAAAATAGCATTTAGAATAGCATCAAATTTAAAAGGTTACAGTCAAAAAACTTTAAAAAGGTCGACGCGGCGTTTCGGTGTCACTTAATCTTGGCACCTTCATCAGGACATTAAGTCATTTGACTCCGTATCTATAAGTAAATAACAGTGTTTTAGTATACTTGTGTACTGCATGTTATACATATACTAATTGTTTACCTAAATATTATCTAGACTTTGCACATTATGCTGACATTCTACTCACACCTCCCCGGTTAACAAACCTATTCTCATTTTTCTATTAGACCGACAGGATGGTACTACTAGTCATGGTTTCATTAGGCTAAGTAGTTACAGACTGATACTTTTGCGGTTATAAAGCGGCTATATGTACCTGTATCTTGGGTTGGGGAAGCTTTTTCAATTGCTATCCGCCTTGAAGCAAGTTTAATCAATGGTTGTGCCCGGTTCTTTTATTCGTCCGGTTCTTTTATTCACACAAGGTAACTCTACGAGGAATACATGAACCAAAATTGACCTATGATTTATTTCAGGTGCCCAATTTACCCCGTATGCCACCATCGACTCAGTACTATTACCTTACTGATGGAACTTGTTTTTCTAAATGTGCACGGAGAAACCACCGTTAGGGATCGAAGTAGATTTTTCGACAGCTTTAGTGATCTAAGTATAAAGAAGGGGGATCACATATAATAGGTCGCATATCTGTTCTACTTAATGGTAGGACCTAAAGGTCTCTTAACTTTAATTAATAACCTATCAGTTGCAACTCACCAGCTATCTTGTAAATATCCTTTGTATATAGTCTTTGAATGCGGTTAGGACGAAATTTTCCCGCTGTTCAGGATTGCGGGAAAATTTCGTCCTAACCGCATTCAAAGACTATATACAAAGGATATTTACAAGATAGCTGGTGACCTTTAGGTCCTACCATTGAGTAGAACAGATATGCGACCTATTATATGTGATGATCCCCCTTCTTTATACTTAGATCACTAAAGCTGTCGAAAAATCTACTTCGATCCCTAACGGTGATTTCTCCGTGCACATTTAGAAAAACAAGTTCCATCAGTAAGGTAATAGTACTGAGTCGATGGTGGCATACGGGGTAAATTGGGCACCTGAAATAAATCATAGGTCAATTTTGGTTCATGTATTCCTCGTAGAGTTACCTTGTGTGAATAAAAGAACCGGACGAATAAAAGAACCGGGCACAACCATTGATTAAACTTGCTTCAAGGCGGATAGCAATTGAAAAAGCTTCCCCAACCCAAGATACAGGTACATATAGCCGCTTTATAACCGCAAAAGTATCAGTCTGTAACTACTTAGCCTAATGAAACCATGACTAGTAGTACCATCCTGTCGGTCTAATAGAAACATGAGAATAGGTTTGTTAACCGGGGGAGGTGTGAGTAGAATGTCAGCATAATGTGCAAAGTCTAGATAATATTTAGGTAAACAATTAGTATATGTATAACATGCAGTACACAAGTATACTAAAACACTGTTATTTACTTATAGATACGGAGTCAAATGACTTAATGTCCTGATGAAGGTGCCAAGATTAAGTGACACCGAAACGCCGCGTCGACCTTTTTAAAGTTTTTTGACTGTAACCTTTTCAATTTGATGCTATTCTAAATGCTATTTTAAAATGTCTGAATTATGTTTTAGAATGTGACCCAGTTGGGAGGTTTATATTAAATTTTTCGTATTTTTATAAATTGTATGTATCATTGTCAGTTACTTTTTGAGTCGTAGTGTACTGCATACCTCATAGAGCCAGGTAGAGTGTTTTGTGATATACCCAATTGTAATAGAAGATACACTTTCTCACCTCCCCTTAGCTTCTCTCCAGCGATCCCAGTCTGCCACACTCTAACAGGGACTCTCTTCTTCTGACTGAATTTCCCCCTCCCTGATATATATTTTTTTGGGGAACCTCCCTTTACTTTGATGGTGCATAGGTGCAGCACATAACCGCTCCTCCAATTTGTATAAACCCACATACTGTCAGTATGTGACCAGCGAATGCGCATACATCGCATAGCCGACCCAGGACTACAACTCCCAGAAGGCTAGCTGGGAGGAAACTTTATAAAAACCACGTAGTAACGCGAGAGCGCCGTATGTGATTCTGGATGGTACCTGTGTTTTGATTTCTTCCTCGGGAACAGGGATCTGTTGCCGGAGCTTGTCTGGAGAATCCTTGTCCGCTCGGCTGAGCGTGAACTCTCCTGTTTGCCCGCTCACGGCTGCGGCGGGCTGCTCTTCATTGAATCCGCTCGGCAGAGCTTGAACTCTCCTGTTTGCCCGCTCGCGGCTGCAGTCGGCTGCTCTTCATTGAATCCGCTCGGCTGAGCGTGAACTCTCCTGTTTGCCCGCTCGCGGCTGCGGCGGGCTGCTCTTCACTGAATCCGCTCCGGAGAGCGAGGACCCTTCTGTGTTGCCCACTCGCGGCTGCAGCAGGCTGCTCTTCCTTGAATCTGCTCCGGAGAGAGAGGCCTCTCCTGTGTTGCCCGCTCGCGGCTGCGGCGGGCTGCTCTTCCTTCCCCCCTGGCGGCTTTCACTCGGCGGAGTGAGAACCCTGGAGAGACACCGGTCCTCGGTGGTATCAGGAGGGGGAGCTACACTGGGTTTTCTGAGGAATACATCCACATGAACAGGGTATCGTACCTTCTATGGAACTATAACATAACTGTATTATCTTTTCTTTGATTTACTTTGGAACCTTGTTTACGAGACTTTCGGGAGTGTTCTGGAGGTAGTTGCTCTCTACCGGAACTTTGCTCCTATTATTATTTTGAATCTATTGGATTTGGATTTGGATATCTTCTGGGGTTTTTTTTAATACTTTTCCTGCTGGTTTTTTGTTCTGGGAAAGAGGGGAGTGGATGTGAGTATGACGGAGTAACCATACATATGCAAGAATCTGCCTGCTCTGGTTTGTTAGATGATAATGAATGGTTCTTGTTTCATCTAGGTGGTGTTTTTCCGCTACTAGTGAGAGAAGCATCTGGCTAGTGTTTTCGGAGAACGTCTTGTTGGGGATTCAATCTACAAGGTATAGTCAGGAGCCTAGTGAGACCTAAAGAGTATAGTCAGGATTGCTGTATGGTAATAACGTTGTGCTTTTTTTGTTACAGGTATCCCTTCCACCGCTGACCCTACCCTTTCCTTTTTTCCCTCACTTGATCGCCTCTATACTCTGTGGTATTGCAGTCAGAGTGTGGGGAAGTCAGTAGGTGGACCCCATTGAGCATCACCCTGATCCTGAGGAGCATAGGAGGACGTTACAGAATCACGTACCCACGAATTTTAGGTCCTCCCGATCAGGATCATTCTCAGTATGGCGTCTTTGGACGAGGTGTTACAAGCATTAGTCTTGGTGCAGCAAGAGTTGGTTGCGTCCCGAGCGGAGACGGCAGCCCTAAAAGAACGATTAGATAGACAGGCTAGGAACTCTTTCGATGCCTCTACTAGCAATCCTCAGATACAAGTGACCATACATCCACCGATCCCTTTAGCTAGCCCTGAAAGATATGCAGGGGACCCCCTAAAAATCCAAACCTTTTTAACCCAAATAACCCTGCACTTTTCATGCTGCCCAGTTTCTTTTCCTACCAATTTATCTCGGGTGGCCTTTGCCATCTCCTACCTGATCGGTGACGCTGCGAATTGGGCAGTGCCTTTGGTCAAGAATGATGACCCACTACTCTCCAATTGGGCTGCCTTGCGGAAGGAATTCGAGAGGGTTTTCGATCGTAGGGCCACCACCCTCAGTGCGGATAGGGAACTTTTGGACTTACGTCAGGGTAGGAAGGATCTGGTAACATATATGACGACTTTCAACCGGCTGGTAGTGGAGACAGCATGGCCGGAGGAGAAAAGGATGGCCTTGTACTATCAGGGTTTGAGGGATGATATGAAGGACGTCTTGGCCCAAATAGATCCAGAGCCTACCACTTGCACGGATCTAATTAATCTCATGCTGCGATTGGACCATAGAATGGCAGAGAGAAGCGGATATGGTGACCGGAGAAGAGTAGAACTCAGAAAGCCGTACCCTGACTTCCCCTAAGGAACCAGTCTACGAACCCATGGATGTGGGAGCGGTTCGACCTCCGTTGTCCAAAGTAGAGAGAGAGAGAGAGACGAAGAACTCAAGGCCTTTGTATGTATTGCGGCAAAAAGGGCCATTATGTCAAGGATTGTACCGTAAAACCCAAAAGGAGAGGTCTGTTTAATCCGGGTAAACAAGTAGCCATCACCATTCAAGAGAATCTTGATAGGGACGGGGCCGCAGGGGCAGATGATCCTAGAGTAGACTCCCTAAACAAAGAATGGAAAGTGACATCTCTGGCCATCACCGAAACTAGAAGTACCGAACCCCACATAGTCCTAACAATGATACTTAAGGTGGGTCAAGATGCACACCTTGTTCACACCATGATTGATTCAGGAGCCACAGGGAATTTTATAGATTACTGACTGGTCCAGAGGTTAGGCCTAACTAGGGTACCCAGTATGAAACCAGAGACGGTGTTAGCGGTGGATGGCACTCCGCTGAAGTCCGGTCCCATCACAGAGCACACGGAGGAGTTATGTCTGATCCTTCAAGGCGATCCACAGGATCACGTTGAGGACATCACCCTGAATATCATAGAGGCTCCTCAATACGAGGTGATCTTGGGCATGCCATGGCTATGGCTGCACAATCCCACCTTGGATTGGAGGTTGAAAACGATTAGTTTCCAGTCGCATCACTGTATGGAGAAGTGCATGATAAACTCCTTTTCTCATGTTTTGGCTCTCACTCAGGGGTATCAGATAGCCACTGCTGCGGAGAAAGACACCACCTTACCAACTGAATATGAGGAGTATTCAGAGGTTTTTAGTGAAGTGAAAGCTGAATCTCCCCCACCACATCGCGACTATGATTGTCGAATAGATCTGGTGGATGGCGCCTCGATTCCTTCATGCAGGGTCTATGCTTTTTCGGACCTCGAGACCAAACACCTGCGGGAATACCTTGATCATTATAGTTCCATAGGTTTTATTCGTCCATCACGATCACCGGCTGCATCTCCTCTTTTCTTCACGGCTAAAGCTATTGGGGAATTGAGGACTTGCATCGATTATCGGATGTTGAATAAAAACACCATAAAAATCGATACTCTCTTCCACTCATCCCGGTGTTGCTGGACCAGGTGAAGGAGGCTCAAATATACACCCGGTTAGACCTCAGAGGGGCCTATCACCTGGTTCGAATCCGTGAAGGGGATGAGTGGAAGACAGCTTTCAAAACGCGGTATGGGTTGTTTGAGTATCTGGTGATGCCGTTCGGGCTTTGTAATGCCGCGGCGGCGTTCCAGTACTTTCTCAACGACGTGTTGAAAGAGTACGCTGACCTGTTCGTTATCGTCTATATCGACGATATATTGGTTTATTCCTCCTCAAAGGAACAGCATGAAGGTCGCGTGATCTTGATTCTTAAAAGGTTACAGGAGAATGGGTTATTCTGCACACTCAGTAAATGCGAGTTTGGTGTTGAGGAAGTTGAATCCCTAGGTGTGATTTTGACCCCAAAAGGCTTTGGTATGGCTGTGAGAAAGATTGAAGCGGTACAAAACTGGCCAGTACCGAAGAATGTCAGGGAGGTGCAATGCTTTTTGGGTTTTTCTAATTACTATAGAAGATTCATTTCCCATTTTTCTTCACTGGCTGCCCAAATAACAAGGTTATTGAGAAAGGGAATCCTATTTTTGTGGACCACCGAAGCATCAGAGGCATTTGAACAGTTGAAACAGGCTTTCTGTACAGCTCCCATTTTGCGACACCCCCAGACAGACATTCCGTTTGTGGTAGAGGCGGACGCCTCGGATGAAGCAATCGGAGCGGTATTATCTCAGCGGGATCGAGTAACTGGGCAATTGCACCCGGTGGCTTTCTTATCTAAAAAATTGACTTCCGCAGAAACCAACTATACCGTGGCCGAAAAGGAACTACTAGCCATTAAACGTGCTTTCCAAGAGTGGAGACATTATCTGTGGGGGGGCGCTACATACCATCACGGTATATTCGGACCACAGGAACCTACAGTACATGAGAACAGCACGGCATTTGTCTCAAAGGCAAATGCGTTGGATGCTATTCTTCGCGGAATATGACTTCCTGATCACCTTCAGACCTGGGGCCGATAACAGAAAAGCGGATTCTCTGTCCAGAATGGGGGTAGATACGCCCGTTAGCCAAGAAGTCACCAATGCCATAGTCAGTCCCGACAAGGTACTATGTGTAATAACCGTGGAGCAGTTTCTTGATCAAGTAAAAGTTTCAGGACCTTGAATCAATGGTAGCACTGGGCGGGACAAAACCATCGCCGCTCACTGAAGCATGAGATACCGATGTATGATGATAAACTATATTTGCCTAGTCATGCTCTACGACTAAAAGCTTTCAACTGGTGTCATGGAGCGGTGACAGCGGGGCATCCTGGTTCCAGTAAAACCCTACATTTGATCAAACGCCAGTTCTGGTGGGAAGGAATGATAGGGGATGTGAACAAGTGGGTAGGAGAATGCGAAATATGTGCAAGATCAAAAGGAGAACACAACAAATACAAAGGACAGCTGATGCCTCTTCCCACTCCTTCACAGCCATGGCACACCATCAGGCTTGATTTCGTTCTGGGGTTATCGCCGGATCAGGGATACAATGCCATCCTGGTGGTAATAGATAGCTTAACAAAAATGGGACACTTCATACCCTGCAAGAACCTACCCACAGCAAGCCAAACCTCACAGCTACTGATGCAACATGTAGTACGTGCGCATGGTTTGCTCAGAGTAATCATCTCAGACAGAGGACCACAGTTCGTTGCCCGGTTTTGGCGGTCATGGTGTAAAGCCTTGCAGATCGAAGCCGCTCTTTCTACCAGTTTCCACCCGCAGAACGATGGGCAGACGGAGCGCCTTAATCAGACTCTGAAGAAATACTTGAGGTGTTACTTTGGCTGGCCGAACTATCGTACAATAATGCTTGGCATAGTTCCATCAAAGAAACCCCCTTTAGTGCTAACACTGGGTTCCATGCTCGTACCTTGCCTCTGACTCTACCGGGAGACGTGCAGAATCAGCCCACAGTACAGGCCCAGGTGCGTTTCCTCTTGGACATCCATAAACGCATAAGGGACACCCTTGTTCGGGCCAAGGGTACCTACAAACGCTGGGCTGATCAACGCCAGCTAGCTGGTCCTGAATACCAAGTAGGGGATAAAGTATGCCTCTAGGAAGAACATTCGATTCAGGTACCACAGTATCTTCCATCCTCGGTTCATTGGGCTTTATACGGTTCTTCGAAAAATAAATCCTGCGGCATACAAATTGAAGCTTCCCGCATCTTTGAGAGTGCATCCTGTCTTCCATTGTAGCCTGCTGAAGCCGGCCAAGAATGCCCGTCGCATGGCTCCACCACCGGTGTTGCGGTATGGGCAACTGGAGTATGAAGTCCGGCGTATTGTGGATTCGAAGTTCCGTCGTGGTCGGCTGTGGTATCTTGTTTCATGGAAAGGTTACTCGGCAGAGGATGATTCCTGGGAACCCAGTGCTGGGGTGCATGCTCCTCGCGCAGTGCGTTTGTTTTATTCCCGTCGTCCCGGGAAGCCTGGTGCTAGGAGGCGCTTGGGAGGAGGGCGTACTGTCAGGATGTGACCAGCGAATGCGCCTACATCGCATAGCCGACCCAGGACTACAACTCCCAGAAGGCTAGCTGGGAGGAAACTTTATAAAAACCACGTAGTAACGCGAGAGCGCCGTACGTGATTCTGGATGGTACCTGTGTTTTGATTTCTTCCTCCGGAACAGGGATCTGTTGCTGGAGCTTGTCTGGAGAATCCTTGTCCGCTCGGCTGAGCGTGAACTCTCCTGTTTGTCCGCTTGCGGCTGCAGCGGGTTACTCTTCATTGAATCCGCTCGGCTGAGCGTGAACTCTCCTGTTTGCCCGCTCGCGGCTGCGGCGGGCTGCTCTTCATTGAATCCGCTCGGCTGAGCGTGAACTCTCCTGTTTGCCCGCTCGCGGCTGCGGCGGGCTGCTCTTCACTGAATCCGCTCCGGAGAGCGAGGACCCTTCTGTGTTGCCCGCTCGCGGCTGCGGCTGGCTTCTCTTCCTTGAATCCGCTCCGGAGAGAGAGGTCTCTCCAGTGTTGCCCACTCGCGGCTGCGGCGGGCTGCTCTTCCTTCCCCCCTGGCGCCTTTCACTCGGCGGAGTGAGAACCCTGGAGAGACACCGGTCCTCAGTGGTATCAGGAGGGGGAGCTACACTGCGTTTTCTGAGGAATACATCCACATGAACAGGGTATCGTACCTTCTATGGAACTATAACATAACTGTATTATCTTTTCCTTGATTTACTTTGGAACCTTGTTTACGAGACTTTCGGGAGTGTTCTGGAGGTAGTTCCTCTCTACCGGAACTTTGCTCCTATTATTATTTTGAATCTATTGGATTTGGATTTGGATATCTTCTGGGTTTTTTGGAATACTTTTCTTGCTGTTTTTTTTGTTCTGGGAAAGAGGGGAGTGGAAGTGAGTATGATGGAGTAACCATACATATGCAAGAATCTGCCTGCTCTGGTTTGTTAGATGATAATGAATGGTTCTTGTTTCATCTAGGTGGTGTTGTTCCGCTACTAGTGAGAGAAGCATCTGGCTAGTGTTTTCGGAGAACGTCTTGTTGGGGATTCAATCTACAAGGTATAGTCAGGAGCCTAGTGAGACCTAAAGAGTGTAGTCAGGATTGCTGTATGGTAATAACGTTGTGCTTTTTTTGTTACAGGTATCCCTTCCACCACTGACCCTACCCTTTCCTTTTTATCCCTCACTTGATCGCCTCTATACTCTTTGGTATTGTAGTCAGAGTGTGGGGAAGTCAGGAGGTGGACCCCATTGAGCATCACCCTGATCCTGAGGAGCATAGGAGGACGTAATACATACACACATACAAACGCAAACATGCACAATCTCATATAGCATGTACAAATATGTTTAAGCCCAGAGTCTGCCTGCAGGAAAGTACCCTTTTTGATATGGTCCCCCCCACTTTTTGCGTGGTATATGATGTGATTTTGACTGGAAGTGCAATGGCTTCCTGCTAACCAGGTCCCCAGTGCCAGATCTCTTTCCCAAAACTGTGCAATTGTTTTCCCCAATTGGTGATACCTTTAGTGCCCTCTGTAAGTCTCTAGTACGTGTAACCCTTGGTACCTTGGGCCTGAGGAACTAAAGAGGGTCCCCAAGGACTGCCACCCTATGGGACCCCTTACCAAGCTCATGAAAACTGCTACTGCAGGCTGTGTGTCTTGGTGCACACAAAAGCAAAAACACGACATGGCACACAGCCTGTGTGCCCTGCCTGCCGACACTACATGCAGTATCAGTAAGTCACCCCTACAACAAGCCATACCGCTATAAGGCAGGGTGCACTATACTACATGTAAGGACATATCTGCATGAGTAGATATGGCCTGAAACTTTTAAATAATTTACTGCCAGTACAAGTGATCAGGGAAGCCATTCTAAAAGCATGTGCTGGACACCGGTGAAAACAAATTCCCCAGCTTCATGATGACTCAAATAGGGATGTTTGGAATCAAACATCTCATATTAATAAACCTGCACTGATGCCAGTGTCAGATTTAGTAACACATGCACCCATAGGGCATCTTAGAGGTGCCCCTGAAAGCCATCCAGTTGCTAGTGTGCTGACTGACTGTTTTTCACCAGCCTGTCACCAGAGACGGGTTTCTGACCTCCAATGGAGAGGGCCTTTGCTCTCCTGAGGCCATAAACCAAGTCTGCTCACCGGATGCCTTACAGATTAGCTTTCCAAGGTCGGGAAGCTTCAAAGAGGCCTGTACTGGTCAGTTCCAAGTGATCAGGGAAGCCATTCTAAAAGCATGTGCTGGACACTGGTGAAAATGAGTTCCCAGCTACATTACGGCTTCACTGGAAATAGGGATGTTTGGTATCAAACATCTCGTATTAACAAACCCACACTGATACTGGTGTCAGATTTAGGAATACATGCATCCAGAGGACACTGTAGGTGCCCCCTGAAAACCGACCAGTTACTGTTGTGTTGGCTGACTGGTTTTCAACAGCCTGCTACTAGAGATAGGTTTCTGACCCCCAAGGATGAGGGCCATGGTTCTCTGGGGGCCATAAACCAAGCCTGCTTAAGCAGAGGGTGCTTTGCACCCCCACCCACAGGATGACCTGTGGATTAGCATTCCAAAGCCGGGAAACTTTAAGGAGGCCAACCGCCTTTGGTATGCGAATCTGGCTTTTCTCACAGGAGAGGAAACTGACCCCTTTGTCCAGAGCACTTGGCACCTGGACAGGCAGGAACATTAGCAAGGCAAGACAGGTATCTACCCTCAGGCCAGCACCACCTCTGCACTGGGCTACCTGAAGTGCAGCAACTTTTCCGAAATTACTATCCTGGTGATGGCAATTCTAGGATCTCTGGGGCAGGGTTATATCCACTTGCCCCAGGAAATGGTCAGGGGGCATTGCAACCCCAGGGGTAAGTAGCCCATTTGGTTAATCTATACTACCCTTATGCCCCTAAATTCAGAATTTAGGGGAGCCCTGGCATGAGCAAATCTAATCCTGCCAAGCAAAAGGAGAAGAAAGGCAGAAGAGCAGTGAAAGCATGAACTGCAGAAGAAGCAACTAACTTGGCCTATTCTCAACAATTGCGCCAAAGTTGTCTCCCCCAGAAAGTTGCTGATCCACCAAAGCCTGGGAGGACTGCCAGCACTTCTCCAAAGACTCAGGAACTCCCATGGAAAAGTGAATCTGTTTCCCTGCATCTTGTAGGTACCAAAGACTGAGCTGAGAGGCTCCAAGTCCACCAAAACCTGACACCAGAGCGCACCACTGCGCCCAAGCCTCTTAGCCCGAGCTGAAGAGGGCCAAAGGTGCCAATGTGGTCCCCAGATCCAGACAACATATGAAGAAGAAGGACACTGAAGAGTCACAAAAGCAGAAGACTGCAGACGAGCAACTGACTTGGCCCCAGCACTTCCGGCCTGTCTGCTGTTACCTGTTGAAACTGCGCCAAAGATGTCTCATTCTGCAACTGTTGTGCCTCTTTGTCCCATAATCACTTTAAGTCCAGAAGATTGGTCCCGTAACTCGCTGTTGAGTGCCTGAGTGCAATACATGTTTTTCCTCTAGAGGTTAACATTACCACAAAGTGCTTCAATTACAATTTAAAATATCAAAATCACCTAAAGCTGAAAAACACACCTCTGCACCTGGACGCCCGAGGTGGGTCCCTAGGTGACCTGTTGGTATTGCCTGGGACCTTGTCCCATACTCATCTTAAAACCCGGGGAAGGGTACTCGTAAGTCGTTGTTAAGAGAGTGTATGCAGCATATGATTTCTTCCTAAGTTAGCAAAACAGCTGAAAGTCAATGCATTATCCCTTTACTATAACCGAGCTATTAGAAAGGTTAATGGAGAGCATTAGGCCTACAACATTAACAAGACAGAGACATACTTTGGATGGTTCTCAAAAACGTCTGGCTTACTTAACCAGATCTAAAAATAGTGAAGGCATGGCCACAGAATGGAACCTTATTTTTTACTTACCCTAAAGGTGATATAAATTAGACAGCTTATCTCCACAGCATATGCAAATTCAATAGATATTTGCAAAACATTGAAAAGCCACAAATGGCTGCATCTCTCCTTAAGGAACATGTGGAAGATAATACAAGATAGTTTGAAATGTAAACAAGGGCTTTGGAAAGTGAAATTTATAGGAAATGTGATGTCTTCAACATCATAGAAAGAATAAGGGTGCGATTATGCAGCGATTTTCATATAGTCATAGATGCCCTGCATTTGCCACATAATCTGCAGATTTCAACCACAATAAAATGTGTTTCTAGCTTAAACAGTTCAAAAGTTACTAAAAATGCAGCAACGTGTTGCCACGCAGTGGCAGGCCCTTTGCAAAGGTTGACTGTTCACCGTTCTGTTGCTTATTGCTATATTTGGGTGTTAAACTGGTGCTAATTAGGTGAAACCAATGCCCAGACAGTGTTATCAAGTTTCAAAATGAGGAAATAATGAAGTAGTACTATTACAAAATGTGCCACATTATTTTACTTTTCTTGCCGCATAATTTACTCAACTCTGTCACATAATTTAGCCCACTCCTGCCGTATATTTACAGTGGCCCTGCCCATATTGTGTCTTTACAGCCAAATGTAGATGTGTGAAGAGAGAAAATAGAATTTTACCATTCCCTTTCAATTCAGTAGAATCCGAGATGATACTGCAATCTTTACATTGCTAATCTATACTATTGCAAGTGAGTGTACCCTACCATGCATCACCAAGGTGCCTCTTCAGGGCACTTTCATCAATGAGGGAGAAATTGATTGTTGCAAGAATATATTGAAGGGCATTTGTTCCATCATACAATTTTGTGTTATAAGGTTCATGTCAGAGGAACATTGTGGAGGAACATTTCTTTCGTGATGTTTCAATTTTTATATAGCGCGAACTCGACCTGAAGGTATAAGAGTGCCTTACATGAGCACCAGCTGTGTTACAGATGGACACATTAATTTTTAGGCATGGGGAGATTAAGCCAAGAATCACAACATGTTTGAGCCTTCTGCCAGACTCGAATCTGGTTCCCCAGATTCGAAGTCGGCCGCTCTAGCCGTCAAGCCATATCATGAGAGAGTCCCATGATGGAAGAGGGGATTTTTAGAATGGTATGTTATGTGTTATTGTTTAGTAATTGCCGCTGCGCACAGTCTAGAGGATTACTACTTTCTAGAATGTGACTACATACTTGTCAATAAAAAAGATCATGATACTGACCGTAAGAAAACATGCTTTGTAAACCTTCTACGGTTTTAGTTTGTAGCACTTGAAGCATAGACCTATAGATGTTAGTGTGACCCACTGCATCCTTAGGCCTGAATCGCAAGGACCACATCACATCACCACTGATGCCACTGCTTTTGTTTCCTATCAAACGAAGGCTGCTCTTCGAGACTCTCAATTGGATCCATCCATTTCCATTTATCCGGCAAAGTACTAGCATTTGGGGGCAGCTCCCCACAGCTCACCACATGTGCATGGTTTCTTCCAATGGAACTGTCTCCTACCACCTCTCCATCTAGATGCAGGTGAGGTGAAAGTCAGAAAAAGCCTGAAAAGCTTCCTCTTCCGTCAAGCATATTGTCTGAATTCCAGATAATTCCTTCTCAATTCCTGCCAACCATCCCATATGATGGCCCTATCAGTTGACCATTGCCCATATCTCTCGTCCTGACCTCTGCATTTACATATTGCTACATTTGATGATAAGTTTTGGGTCTCTCTCTACGTGCAACACATTTATTCAGAATATGCAAAATATTTTAAGACATTATCTGAAAAGTTGCAAATTTATTTCTAGTGAAATCACAAGTGGAATTGCAGGCTAGCACACAGTCTACTTCGTCTTTAAACACTCTCTGTCATATTCAATGTTGCTTTCTATAAATTGATCCTTATCACACCATTCCATTCCAAATGTTTACACATACACCAGAGAGAAATGCGGTGGGAACACAGATTTTAGAGCACCCTTGGGATGTTGTACAGACTTGTATTCTTGGAGCAGACCATTGACCTGCAGGTAGTTGGGCCCCAAAGGGCATTCAGTGCCACACGGGGGCGTAGTATTTGGCAGGGCTGCCTTGGATGAGATCCAGGGAAGTCTTTACAGCACATCCCTCAGGCACCCCCACCTAGCCTTGATGGTGGCTCTGAAAAAATGTGTAGTAGGGTATTTACAGATTATCCACTCATCAGAAGTCCCTAAAGTGCCTCTTTTCTGGATTATCACTGCTCTTCTCCTTGAAGGACATGGAGGCAACCAGCGCATGTAGAAGAAGGTTTCAAAACCCAAACTGTTGGTCTAGTACCACAGGCCAATCTGCAGAGATAAACATATTTTCCTGTAAGGTATTCCTTAGCTGACCGTAGGGTACAAGGTCTGAACTGCAAGGTTATCCTGTTAGGGAACATTTATGTGTGTGTGGTGTGGGAACTTTCTTTTGTGTTTTATAATTATTTAAATACCGCATTAGCAACGGCAGTGTTGAATAACCAGCAGCCATTTTCTATGTGTTGTATACATCTTGCTGTTGAGACCTGCCATTAGAAAATCAATGGCTAGGTGAGGCAATGGGCTGAGATAATTATATGTTTGCTTATTTTTGTATAACAAAAACGCTTTGGACTTCAAGTTTAGATACTGTTTTTCTTTGACAGGTGCACATGACAGTTATACATTAAAGAGAAATCATGAAATATACTAAGAGCAGAATTTATCAAAAGAGGATCAGAAGATCCAACATTGTGAATCTCCAAAAAGGAGCGCCTTCCTAAGGCCCTTAGGAAGCATGAGATTGCTGCTTCTAAAGAGTTTGATGGGCAGAAAATGCAGATGGCTAACCAAATAACAATGACAATCACCTTGATGCTTTCTGAAACATTAGTTGCAGACTTACTTGACCCTGCATGCCTATTAGAATCTTTTGTGGGTCATGGGGAGAAACCTTTTGCAACACCCACTCTCGCCTGTAATGTAGACACACCTTGTAATTAGAAAAACATGTTGATGGCGAAAAAGAAACCCAGTGCTTGGAGCCGCCTAGTTGTATAGCTAAATTCGCTGCCGAATGAAAGGATAACTCAGGCACGCATTTTGTATTATTTAAAAAAAATTCGTACCAAGATAGTAGGATTCCAAAAAAGAATGGGGTCCGGGGCCAAAGTGGTCTGGCTGCTTTCCGCTTATGAGCACCCTGATACCCAGAAAACCGGGCACCAAGTAGCGTATGCACTTAAATCCTCAGCAAGTGAAAAGTGGTGGAAATAAAGCATGCTGGATTTGCAGTGATCTCGGAAGGCGGGGTGTGGTCAACACAGGTCTCTTTGACTTTATAATGTTGTCTGGGCACTCTGGGGCATATTTACAAGGACTTAACGCTGCCGTAGCGTACATTTTTTGACATTGCTGAAGCTTTTTTTATCGCCTTATTTAAAAGTTGCAGCTACCTGCAGTTAGCGGCACTTTTCCAGCCTAAACGTGAATTTTCAAGATCGCCACTTCTGTTAGTGGGACTTAATGAAAATGAGATGCAAGTTGGGTGTTCCCGTGCAAAAACTGCAGCTAACCCCACTTAGCTATATTTACAAGGAAATTTCCATCCAGCGATAACCCCTCAAAACTGCTGCTAAGTCCAGTTAGAGACAGTTTTTTTCAGACCAGAAAATAGCTGATCTTAAAAATGGTGCAAACACTTGGGGCCTCATTTCAGAGGTTTTTGTGCTGGCCAGCGATGCAAGGAATTTTGCTGAGCTGCCCTGCGACAAAACAAAAGGGCAGGAATGCGCACAATCAATTCTGGGCCTCATTCATAAAAAGTGTTGCATCGCTGTGCCAAAAACAGTGTTGCAACACTTCACTGCGCCCTTCTTGAGACATCACGGATTCACTGTACAAAAAGAACAATTGATAGACAGAATGCAGAATAATATCTTACATTCACCCCAGTATAGAGATCTGGGCTTAAATCCATGTTTTCTTTGCTCCCCATGCCATTCCAGGTTGAACCCAGCCATATGCAAATCAGTCTTGACCCTGTGACCAATGGGACAGTCCCGTACAAAAGGGGGTGGTGATGGACGGAGCATCTGAACCAATCAAACACTCACACCCAGTCAAAAGATCTGGGTCTGATCCATCACCGTTCTTTAGCCCACTCTGCCACCCCAGTTCAGACATGGCTATATGCAAATCAGTCTGACCCTGTGCCTCATGGGAACAGTCCAGCCCGAACTGCCAAACCAGGTCCTCCCTGGACAGGAAACAAGCATCCTAGGATTGGTTTCTGCCAAGTCACTGTCAAGTCTGCTGGAGAACCTCCCAATTCAGGTGATGCAACAGGCCCCCCTAAGGCGTGAAGTTGCAGTGCTCCCACCACACAAGTTTGGCACAGCTCAGGGGCCTCACCCTCCACAGCGTCTGATCAGCGCAACATCCTCTGGCCTGTGATGCAGAGAGGTGCGGCCCACGTTTAGTAATCTCCTACGTGCCCCCCGGTGTAGTGGGAGTGCCTGGTACATGATGCAGACCTCCCAACGTTGGTATTGCAAGGAGAGCGCTATGAAAAGTAATGCATCACTGTTTTTTCCCAGCGATGCGCCTCGTTTCATAACTGTTGCCCTGAATCTGCATTTCCTCTTCCTCAAGGACTCTGGATAGTCATCCTGGCTGTTGAGTGGTTTAGGGTGTTGTTGATCTGTGCTGCACGTGGCCCTGGCTGCTCCATTCTGCATTCCATTGGTTTTATTTCCTATTTTTCATTGGAAGTGGACTTATAGGCCTCAAGAGGCTAAAAAAGTCACGTTGGGCTGACTAACGTCAGTTTTTTTGCTGCTAATGGGCCTTTCGTCACTTTTCTCTCGCGAAGGTCAACATTTTGATGGGCTTGACGCTAGTGTTAGGGGCAGTTTTCACTGCAGCTAGCTGTTACTATCGCCATGTAGCGACGTATTATAAATACATCAATAACTGGGTGATCGTTTTTGGTGATAGGCCGCGATAAGAAAACTGCTGCTACCTAACGCTACGGCTAGCTAGCAGCAGTTCTTGTAAATATACCCCTCTGAGTGAGAGCATTGATTCAGGCCAGGTGCAGAGGAGCTGGGACAGAGATGTAGGAGAGCTGCATGACCCCATAGTTCCCGGAGACCAGATTTGATACAACGTTCGTCAAAATTTGGAAAAATAGCTGTGTAGCTTTGTTTCAGAATTCAGGCCAGTCTTTGCACATGCTACTATTTGCCACTGGCTCCCCATACAGAAGACCTGCCAATTCAAGCTGCTGACCCATGCACACAAGGCTCTATACAATCAAAGACCTTCCTACATTAACCACCGCCTGCACTTCCACCAATCGTGGAGAAGACTACGCTCCGCCTCCCTTTCACTTGCCCATACTCTCCGCATCTACTGAAGCAAAAGTGGAGGAAACTTCTCCCACATCGCAGCAAAGACCTGGAACAGCCTCCCCACACATCTTCGGACCATCACCTCACTTCAGGAATTCCGAACGGCCCTCAAGTCCTGGCTGTTCAAATAAGCCTCTGGGACCTAAAAGCACCTGGATGCCCTATTGGGTGATTACCAGCGCTTTATAAATCCTGATTTATTGATTGACAGAGTTAAAGGTGTTAGTCAATCTTCCCAAATGTGGGCCTCGCAACACAACTGCAGGTGTTGAATGGAGTTCAGTAGATACTAACCGTTGGTTACAAAGTTGCAGATGATGGGCCTGTCTGTCCAGACATTGGTACTTCGTAACACAATACAAGGGCTCCCTTACAAGATGCAGATGGCTGTGCTGTCTATCATGCCCTTCCAGTCAACAGGAAAGGAGTCACATGGGACCAACACAACAGTGCAAATCGGTACAAAATAATTTTTTGCTCTGTTAAAAGCTTACATTTCAATCGCAAAAAAAAGTTTGTGCTGGATAGCAAATAGTGCTAGCACTGGTGCAAGGGTTTAATAAAGTTAGCCAGATGTGTCTTCTCCTCCAATGCCATATTGCTTACATTTAATGTCAGGTAGATACCTAGGTACAGTTATCCTCTAATGTATGGCTTATGGATTGCTTTACTACTTGATCATCACCCTCAGTCTCAGTGACAGGTCAATGTTATGCTACCTAGGCTGTTCTGACAGGAATAATGGCCATCATAGTTCAGCCAAAGTATGTGGTTGTATTGCGAATTTCTCTGAGATCACAGAGTAATAACATACAAAGCACAATCCTGTGTCCAGGTGAACAATAGAAAGTTTCAAAACTGAACAAAACTTGAAAGGAAAATACATTCATGAAATAGAGGAAATTAGGGCTGACTCTTACAGCCTGATTCATGTACGGGCCGTTTTGCGTGGCCCTAATAGCGAATCATAGCGACTCGCTATTGAGGACACGCAAAACGGCATTCATGTAGGAATTGCTAAATAAATAGCGATTCCTACATGTTCTCTATTTGCGAGTAGAAAATTGCTACTCGCAAAAAAAGGAATAACTCCCCATTCATTCCTATGGGCCAAAAGGCCCATAGGAATGAATGGGGAGTATCCCTCATTTGCGAGTAGCAATTTGCTACTCGCAAATCAGATAGCGATTTTAAGGGTGCCAGGGGTGTCCAAAGGACACCCTGTAGCACCCCTAAAATGCACATTTGAACAGGTGTTGCGCACACACATGTCCAAAGGACATGTGTGTGTGCAACATGCAACTTAGAAAAATGCTTTTTAAAAGCATTTTTCTGAGTTTTTGCTATTTACCGAGAGGTCTGACCTCTCGGTAAATAGCGGCCCAAAAGTGCAAAATCACAATTTTTTTGTGTGTCATGAATAGCATTTGAGGAATCTCTATTAGAGATTCCTTAAATGCCATTCCTCGCAAATATGCGAATTCTTACATAGCGATTTTTGCATTTGGGATTCTGAATACCAAATGCAAAAATCGCACTCGCAAAGGGCCAGATTCTCAGAATCTGGCCCTTTTGCGAGCGCTTTTGGCCACATGAATCAGGCTGTTAGTCACTATGTGCTTGGATCTATGGATCGCAGATTAAAATGTGCCCATGATCATGAATATGTGCAGACACATATTACATGATCCACACATACATGTTCACTGGTGATTTAGTGAAGAAAAATTGGCTATGGTGTTTCTGTTTAGGTTTGTGCCCTATACATTTCATACATACAATGATCAGGGGTTGTTTATGGCATTAGATCCGCAGCTTTCATTCCTCCATTTATGGTTGAGCGCCTTTTGCTCGATAAAAACATTGTAGGTTAAAGGACTGAAGTTTACATTCCCTAGTTCAACTGAGAGGCCTCCTGTAGCTGTGAAGAATTGTTGGCACAACCGAAAGCTCACTTTGGATTAGTTCCATAAAAGCAACAGTAAAAGTCATCCGATCTTTAATTAGATATCCAGCAAACATACCTATATCATGCATCTAGATAGCTAGAAACACTGAAGTGCCTGTCAGGTTTGTGGCCCCAAGGCCTGGGACCGAGTATAGCATTTAATTTAAAATTACTATATGCATTCCAGCGACAAGTGGGCATGTTGTAGGCGGTAAAGCATTCCACGACACACGCTTTCTTAAGTAATTTCTGTGTGAGAGAATGTTCTGGCCTCGGTGTATATGGTTTACATCTCCTGTAGGCTAAAGAATAATAGAATATTATACTTTTAACACTGATAGAAGGCAAAAACACTGGAAATGCCGGAGAGGAACATGTATGAAAATAAACGGAAGTAAAACAGAACTTCAAACTTAAAATATATTTATTCGCGAAATCAAAAATACATTGGGGCATACGTACAAGCCCCTATCACCACCACAGCGTCACTTTTTTTGATGTTGTGGTGGCGATAGGGGCATTGCCTTATTTACAAGGCAGCGTTAAGCCACTTAACTTGGCTTAACGCTGCCTTGTAAATAAGGCCCTCCTTCACGCTATGCTTAGCGTGTAAGATGTGGCAGTGGGTGTTGCGGTGAGCGTTCCACCGCAGCACCCACTGATTTTGACACTGCCCCCTATGTACAAGGGCATCGTACATAGCAGGCAGTACCAAAATTAAGACCAGGGAAAACATGGTCGAGTTGATGAAACGAGGAGAAAAGCATTATTTCTCCTCATTTTTGCTTTTTCCGTGTGTGCTTCCTAGAGCAGCACACATGGAAAAAGCAAACTGGTATGGATTGTTTATGTGTAGGAAGGTCCCCCTTCCTGTACATAAACAATCTGTTAAAAAAATGCCATTTTGTGACTTTCATGTGTGCTGCATGAAGCAGCCAACATAAAAGTGACAAAATGGCATTTTAGGATTGTTTATATGCAGGGAAGGACACCTTCCTACACATAAACAATCCTCCCCTGCACGCGGACACCCTTGCACTATAGTGCAAGGGTGCCTGCGTTGGCCCTACATTGATAAATGAAGCCCCCGCGCACGGGAAACGCAAGGTTGTATCATATCCTCGTAAATATGATGCAGCCTTGCATTTCAGAAGTGACGGAGTGAGGCATTAAGCCATGACGGCTGAAGCCTCACTCCGCCACTTCACTTGTACATATCACCCATTGACTGCTTTAGTCTAGAGGTAGCTGTTTGGAAATTGTCTTCCGGAGTAGTCACGGTAATTGGAAGGCTGACAGTCAAGTGCAACTCACCCCTTTTGGCTGGCCACAGTTGGATTTAAGGTATTGCTTTCCTATGCAAGTTGGTTTGCAACATATGTATAAAAACAGGTGTGTAGTCTAAATATCGAGTTTTTATTTTCGACTGGACATAATATCGACTCCAGAATATCGAGAAGGCATTAATGTCGAGGTAAGTAATATCGATGTATTTATTATCGATTTTCATGTATGTTAAAAAATATTGATTGAAAAAATATCGAGTAAGTAATATCGATAGTAAAAAATATCGTTATTTATAGTAGTTTAAAAATATCGAAAGTCAAAATATCGGTTTTAAGAATATCGAAATTTGTGTTATCGACAGTCATGATTAAATATATGTAATTTTTTTATGTATTTATATTGAATTTTTTTTAAAATAATTAATAAATATAAAAATTTATTCAAATAGTATAATAATTTCTAGGAGCGGGTAGTGGGTTTTTAGGGGAATAGGGTGGGAAGTAATTTAATTATAATTAATAAAATATGTACATTTATTAATTGGTAGTAATATTTAATTAATTGTTAATTAAATAATAATTTTTTATTATATTAAATTTAATTGCTAATTAATTTAAGTTAATTGAATAATTGGTAATTATGGTAATTTAAATAATTTATGTCATGTAGCGGGTTGTGGGTTTTTAGGGGAATAGGGTGGGAAGTAATTTAATTATAATTAATTAAATATGTAAATTTATTAATTGGTAGTAATATTTAAATAATTGTTAATTAAATAATAGTTTTCAATTATATAAAATTCAATTGGTAATTAGTTTAATTTAATTGATTAATTGCTAATTATGCTAATTTAAAATATTTTTGTGATGTAGCGGGTTGTGGGTTTATAGGGGAATAGGGTGGGAAGTAATTTAATTATAAATAATTAAAATTTTAAATTTATTAATTGGTAGTAATATTTATATAATTGTTAATTAAATAATAGTTTTCAATTATATAATATTTAATTGGTAATTAATTTAATTTAATTGATTCATTGCTAATTATGCTAATTTAAAATATTAATGTGATGTAGCGGGTTGTGGGTTTATAGGGGAATAGGGTGGGAAGTAATTTAATTATAATTAATTAAATATGTAAATTTATGATTTGGTAGTAATATTTAAATAAATGTTAATTAATTAATTTTTTTATATATATAAAAATTAATTTGTAAATAATTTAATGTAATTGATTAATTGGTAATTATGTTAATTTAAATAATTTATGTCATGTAGCGGGTTGTGGGTTTATAGGGGAATAGGGTGAGAAGTAATTTAATTATAAATCATTAAATATGTAAATGTATTAATTGTTAGTAATATTTAAATAATTGTTATTTAAAAAATATTTGTTGATTATTTATAATTTTATTGGTAATTAATTTAATTTAATTGATTAATTGCTAATTATGTTAAATAAAATTTTATATTTCCTGTAGCGGGTTGTGGGTTTATAGGGGAATAGAGTGGGAAGTAAATTAATAATAAAGAAGGAAATAATAATATTTATTAAAGGTATACAACGTTTACCACGCAACTTTTACTACGCACTACCATTACAACGAAAAATTTACTACGCAAATACCATTATAACGCATGTATTTACAACGTATTTTTTTACTACGCAGGTACTTTTACAACGCATACCATTACAATGTAAGTATTTGTAAGTATGTAATTATATTTAAAATGTTATAGGTTTGGGTTTTTGGGTAAAGGGTTTTTTTTAGGGTTCAGGGTCAGTTTTGGGTTTTTGGGTAAAGGGTTATTTTTAGGGTTCAGGGTCAGTTTTCAGTTTTTGGGTAAAGGGGTATTTTTAGGGTTCAGGGTCAGTTTTCAGTTTTTGGGTAAAGGGGTATTTTTAGGGTTCAGGGTCAGTTTTCAGTTTTTGGGTAAAGGGGTATTTTTAGGGTTCAGGGTCAGTTTTTGGGTAAAGGGTTTTTTTTAGTGTTCAGGGTCAGTTTTCAGTTTTTGGGTTAAGGGGTATTTTTTAGTGTTCTGGGTCAGTTTTCAGTTTTTGGGTAATGGGGTATTTTTAGGGTTCAGGGTCAGTTTTCAGTTTTTGAGTAAAGGGGTATTTTTAGGGTTCAGGGTCAGTTTTCAGATTTTGGGTAAAGGGGTATTTTTAGGGTTCAGGGTCAGTTTTCAGTTTTTGGGTAAAGGGGTATTTTTAGGGTTCAGGGTCAGTTTTCAGTTTTTGGGTAATGGGGTATTTTTAGGGTTCAGGGTCAGTTTTCAGTTTTTGAGTAAAGGGGTATTTTTAGGGTTCAGGGTCAGTTTTCAGATTTTGGGTAAAGGGGTATTTTTAGGGTTCAGGGTCAGTTTTCAGTTTTTGGGTAAAGGGGTATTTTTAGGGTTCAGGGTCATTTTCAGTTTTTGGGTAAAGGGGTATTTTTAGGGTTCAGGGTCAATTTTCAGTTTTTGGGTAATGGGGTATTTTTAGGGTTGAGGGTCAGTTTTCAGTTTTTGGATAAAGGGGTATTTTTTGGGTTCAGGGTCAGTTTTCAGTTTTTGGGTAAAGGGGTATTTTTAGTGTTCAGGTTCAGTTTTCAGTTTTTGGGTAAAGGGGTATTTTTAGGGTTCAGGGTAAGTTTTCAGTTTTTGGGTAAAGGGGTATTTTTAGGGTTCAGGGTCAGTTTGGAGTTTTTGGGTACAGGGGTACAGGGTTAAAATTACGTTTATACTTGGTGGAGTTGGAATAGTAATTTGTATGGGTTCAGTGTCCACCACTTTCCCTGATGTTATACTTGGTGGAGTGGGAATAGTAATTAGTATGGGTTCAGTGTCCAGCACCTTCCATGAGTTTACAATTGGTGAAGTGGGAATTGTAATTTGTTATGTTATGTTATGTTAAGGGGAGCTTTTAGAGCGCTCTGTCCCTGAGGGTTTCCTGGCGCTGGTCTGACACTGAGGAAAGGAGAGAGAGTTAACCGGATTGTGGAAAAAGCCAAGTTTTTAAAGATTTACGGAATTGGATGAGCGAGTTAGAAAATTTAAGTGAGGAAGGAAGAGAGTTCCAGAATGTAGGGGCAAGGATAGCAAATCTCCGGCCACCCATTCTGCAGAGTTTAAAAGAGGGAACGACCAGAAGGCGGAGGGTAGAGGATCTAAGATTACGTGAGGGGCAATAAGGACTGATGAGGGATTTCAGGAAGGCAGGACAGGTGCCGGTAAGGGATTTGAAGGTGAGGCAGCCGATCTTGAAGGCTGCCCTCGAAGAGATAGGGAGCCAGTGGAGTTTGGTGAGGAAAGGTTTAGCAGATTGCCATTTCGGGATCCCGCAGGCCAGTCTCGCCGCTTGGTTCTGTACGATCTGAAGTCTAGAAAGGAGGACCTTGGGCAGACCATGATAGAGTGAGTTCGAGAAGTCCAAGCGGGAGAGGACAAGGGCCATGATGACTAGAGTCAGGGCTTCGGGCGTCAGGAGGTAAGCCACCTTTCTAATCCTGCGCAGCGGGTACATGCAGGAGGAGACCACCGACCCTATTTGGGGTTTGAGAGATAACTCGGAGTCAATGATGACCCCGAGACTCTTTACTGAGGCCACGGGGGTGGGGGGGGGGCCGAGGTCTACCGGCCACAAGTGCGGGCCCCAGTGAGTAGAGCTTTTACCGGGGAGAAGGAGCTCCGTCTTCTCGGGGTTTAATTTAAGCTGGTTCTGGCTCATCCACTGGAGAATGTGGGTCATAGCCGCCTGGAAGTTAGAAATAGCAGAAGAAGAGTCAAGAGAAAAGATGAGTTGCAGGTCGTCAGCGTAATTAAATACGGTGACGTCCCACTGCCTCAGAGAGAAGAGAAGAGGTTGAAGATACAGATTGAAAAGAAGAGGAGATAAGGAAGAACCCTGAGGGACCCCGCAAAGTGAGCGCTCCCTAGGTGCCCTGAAAGTACCCTGGCTAAGAGTCTGAGACCTCCCAGTCAGGAAGGATTTGACCCAGGTCAGCGCCAGGCCCTGGATGCCGGCCTGCTCGACACGGTGGAGAAGGATGTTATGATCCACCGTGTCGAAAGCGGCCGACAGATCTAGAAGAACCAGGGCCTGAGGGGTGCCCCTGTCGACGCCAGCTCGAAGAGCATCCACTACGGCCAAGATTACTACCTCCGTAGAGTGGCCGGGTCTAAAACCGGCCTGGTTGGCTTCGAGAAAGTTGGAGCTCTTGATGAACTGAGAGAGACAGGCGGTGACGTGGGCTTCCAAGATTTTGGCGAAGTAGGGCAGGAGGGAGATAGGCCGATAATTCGCCAGAACCGCGGGGTCCGCTCCCGGTTTCTTCAGTAAAGGCACTAGGACGGCTGCCTTGAAGGAGTTGGGCACGGAGCCAGAAGAAAGAGAGGAATTCAGCAGAGGAAGGATATTATCAGGAAGATGGAGACAGATATCCCGTAGTATGGAGGGTGGACAGCAGTCGTCCGGAGAACCGGATTTAACCCGGGTGGCCAGTGTGGCCAGAGATTTAGAATCTAGAGGAGGGAAGTGTGTGAGGGCAAGGGCATTAGGAGGGGGGCAGACAAGGTCAGCGCCAGGAAGGATAGCCGGAAGAGTGTCCTTGATCGTAACAATTTTCTCCAGAAAAAACGTACTAAGGGCATTGCAAGACTCCTGTGTCGGGGCCTGGATAGGGAGCGTCCTGGGGTCGGAAGAAAATTCTTCAAGCACTCTGAAAATCTCCTTAGATTTGCAGGGGGCAGATAGGATCTTGTTAGAAACATAGGCTGTTTTGGCCATAGCGATGGCTTTTTTGTATTTGTTACGAGCAGTCACGTAAATGTCTCTGCTCGTGGAGCAGTAAGTTCTTCTCCACTTGCGCTCTAACTGGCGTAACTCCAGGTGTTGGGTTTTTAGTTGGTGGTCAAACCATTTGTGGGAGTTACTATGCCGTGAGCGGGGAAACTTGGTGAGCGGAGCAAAGATGTCACTGGCAGACGTAAGCCAGTCAGAGATGTTACTATCTAGCTCGTCAATACAGGTGTCGCTAGGAAGGGAGGGGCAGGAGTGGGACAGGTGAGAGAGAAATGCAGAAGAGTCAACAGTCCTCCACTTGCGGGCCACACCACCCTCTGAAGGGGGGGCTCTGATGTTATCGCTGACCGAGATTATGGTATCGATCAGGAAGTGGTCAGACCACACGCAGGGAGTGATCTGCGGACAAGAGGACTTCACCCCCAAAGTCCATATGTGGTCAAGAATATGGCCACCGCTGTGTGTGGGGAGTTTGATAAGTTGAGTAAAATTAAGGCTCGAGAGAGTCTCAAAAAGCTCGGTAGCGTGCGGCCCGGCATCTTTAGGTTGGAACCAGTAGTTAAAATCGCCGAAGATGGCGACACGAGAGGTGGACGTGATGAGATTAGCGAGCTGCTCAGTGAGGGAAGAGGGAAAGGAGGGCATGGGGGAAGGGGGGCGGTAAAGAATTATAACAGTGAATGCACCCACCTCAGTTCCTAGGCTGAGGACCAGGTTATCCAGTTCGGGGAGGATCAGGGAGGCGGTGGCAATAATTTTTAGGTTCTTACGAATAACTGCTGCCACCCCACCACCGGATCGGCCCCCAGGGCGGTTGGCATTCAGCAGGTAATAATCAGGGGGTAATGCCGCCAGAATATCCGGAAGGGAGTCGTCGGTAAGCCAAGTTTCGGATAGCAGAAGGACATCGGGGTTCTCAGCCGAGAGCAGAAGAAAGATGTCAGTTTGTTGTTTTACAAGGGAACGGGTGTTGAGATATAATAGTCGGATGTGAGGTTCGCAGAGGGTAGGTGGGATGTGAGGCACGTCCGGTCCCAGGTGGGATGAGGTATTCCCTGTGATTCCTAGTGAGGAAATACGCGCTTTGACATCGGGCGGGAGGGAATAAGAGTAAAATTGTACGTTCTTTAAAGCACTTGAAGTGTAAGATATCACAGCAACAGCGTCCCTGGCCCCAGGGCCCGTCCGGCCGCGGACGGGCGCAGACGGGCTTAACTCTGGCGCAACTTCGGCGTGCCTACGGCGCGCCCGCTGCGCTCGTCCGCTGCGCTGATGCATGAAGGACGTTTAAGTAGGCTGGTGACGAGGGGGTGGGCGGAGTCAGCAGGGCGGGTTAGGAAGTGGTTTTTAAAAAAGTCAAGTCGGCCGCTCGTAGTCAGCGGGACAGGAAGGCTGTACTGCTCGTAGTCAGCAGAGAAAACAAAGGTATTTAAAATATAATTGCAGTGCCTGCCGCGCGCAAGCCCTCTGCCACCGGGCTGCTCGCGAACACTGAAGGGAAAGGGAGTGGAGCCTAAGTAGGCTGCTAACGAGGGGGGTGGGCGGAGTCAGCAGGGCGGGTTAGGAAGTGGTTTTAAAAAAAGTCAAGTCGGCCGCTCGTAGTCAGCGGGACAGGAAGGCTGTACTGCTCGTAGTCAGCAGAGAAAACAAAGGTATTTAAAATATAATTGCAGTGCCTGCCGCGCGCAAGCCCTCTGCCACCGGGCTGCTCGCGAACACTGAAGGGAAAGGGAGTGGAGCCTAAGTAGGCTGGTGACGAGGGGGGTGGGCGGAGTCAGCAGGGCGGGTTAGGAAGTGGTTTTTAAAAAAGTCAAGTCGGCCGCTCGTAGTCAGCGGGACAGGAAGGCTGTACTGCTCGTAGTCAGCAGAGAAAACAAAGGTATTTAAAATATAATTGCAGTGCCTGCCGCGCGCAAGCCCTCTGCCACCGGGCTGCTCGCGAACACTGAAGGGAAAGGGAGTGGAGCCTAAGTAGGCTGGTGACGAGGGGGGTGGGCAGAGTCAGCAGGGCGGGTTAGGAAGTGGTTTTTAAAAAAGTCAAGTCGGCCGCTCGTAGTCAGCGGGACAGGAAGGCTGTACTGCTCGTAGTCAGCAGAGAAAACAAAGGTATTTAAAATATAATTGCAGTGCCTGCCGCGCGCAAGCCCTCTGCCACCGGGCTGCTCGCGAACACTGAAGGGAAAGGGAGTGGAGCCTAAGTAGGCTGGTGACGAGGGGGGTGGGCGGAGTCAGCAGGGCGGGTTAGGAAGTGGTTTTTAAAAAAGTCAAGTCGGCCGCTCGTAGTCAGCGGGACAGGAAGGCTGTACTGCTCGTAGTCAGCAGAGAAAACAAAGGTATTTAAAATATAATTGCAGTGCCTGCCGCGCGCAAGCCCTCTGCCACCGGGCTGCTCGCGAACACTGAAGGGAAAGGGAGTGGAGCCTAAGTAGGCTGGTGACGAGGGGGGTGGGCGGAGTCAGCAGGGCGGGTTAGGAAGTGGTTTTTAAAAAAGTCAAGTCGGCCGCTCGTAGTCAGCGGGACAGGAAGGCTGTACTGCTCGTAGTCAGCAGAGAAAACAAAGGTATTTAAAATATAATTGCAGTGCCTGCCGCGCGTAAGCCCTCTGCCACCGGGCTGCTCGCGAACACTGAAGGGAAAGGGAGTGGAGCCTAAGTAGGCTGGTGACGAGGGGGGTGGGCGGAGTCAGCAAGGCGGGTTAGGAAGTGGTTTTTAAAAAAGTCAAGTCGGCCGCTCGTAGTCAGCGGGACAGGAAGGCTGTACTGCTCGTAGTCAGCAGAGAGAACAAAGGTATTTAACCCTTTAAGTGCTGCCGTCGGCCAACGGTCGTCACGGGCACTACCTCCCCAGTGCTGCGTGCGACCGCTGGACGTCCAGTTCAGCACTGGATAATGGACAGCGCAGCACTGGGGAGGTTTATTTACGAAGCTCCTAAGGTGTTAAAATATAATTGCAGTGCCTGCCGCGCGCAAGCCCTCTGCCACCGGGCTGCTCGCCCGGTGGTATAGTTTTAATGTGTAGTATGGTTTTGTGAGTTTATAATTGGTGCTGTGTAAATAAGAAAACATTTTTAATACAAATAACTATTATTGGTAGGATACTATAATAAAGTTTTAAAATTACATATAAAAAATTTGTATTAATGATAATTATTGTTATTGTAGTAGTTAAAAGATAAATACATTTTTACATTTATTAAAATTTAAAATGCATTTTTAAATAGAATATTTCATATGCAATTAATAATCATATAGAATAATAAAGAAGGAAACGTACACAGGGTTAAATGGAATAACTGAAAAACAGTTTATTAACATATACAAAATAAATTCTAAGTAGAGATGTATTTTTTATTTCTATTGAAAATTGTAAGTAAACAGTTTTTATTATCCACAAAAATATATGAAGTGCATATATATGTTTTTCACAAATAAATGAAATTTAAATATTTATATGTTTATTCACATATATTGTAATTAAATTAGTTAAAGAAACAAATTGGTAATATGTACTTTTCATTTAATAACAATTATGTTATTCACATAGACATTGAATATATTGTCATAGATAAATATGTATATTTGTTTTATAACAGTAACATTTTTTTTTACAAAGTTATCATTTTTTTTACAAATTAATATTATGAATATTTAACATATTTATAATATTAATTTTAACATAGATAAACACACAAATACATTTTTAGATACATACATAATGTTTAAACTAATATGAGCAATTTTTCTAAACAAATTATTTGTAACAAGGTTATATATTCACATTTGTTTTACATATAGATTATTTTCAACATGTATATATAAATAATAACATATTATTTAAAGTAACAGATAACAGTTGAATAATTATTTGAAAGTAATGAATATTTAAGAAATAATTTTCTACAATTTAAATAATTATTTACACTTAATATAATCTCAGTGTATTTTTTTAAAGTGTTGAAATATAGAAATTAATGAGGTTTTTGCTGTATACAGGGACTACTTTTTAACCGCGTAATGTTATTTAGGCTTATTTGGTGCTTCAACAGATCGCGGTTGGATGCTGCTTCGCGTTAGAGAGGGTAAGTTTGTTTTTATTATATTTTATAAGTCAATTAAGTTAGTGTTAGTGTATGTGTGGTGTGTTTAAGTTTATGTACATAGGGTTATTAAGAGAAGATTGTGTTTTCGGTTTTAGGTAGAGTGTACGATATTTAATTTTTACCGCGTTTTAGTTGTAGGTGTGTGACGTGAGCTAATATGTTTAAATGTTACAAAGATAATATGTTTGGTGTATAAATATGTCTTTTTATATATGTATGGGTGTTTTTGTGTGGGTGGGTATGTATTTTATTTTTTCAAGGTTATCGTCGCGTTTTACTGTTTTTGAGGAGGTCCTTCTTTTTCGATCAGAGTTGTGTGACGAGTATTATATACTCTTATTTTAGCACACAAATGTTTTGGTTTTCACGTTTTGCAGGAGCGTTTTTTTTTTACAAATTACTATTTTGGGGTTTTCAATGGTATATCGTGTGTATTACATTGGAGAGGAGTCGCTATGGATTTGCTTGTATGTTTGCATTTTTTTTTTGGACTTCCATGGATTGAATGGGTTTTGGTATGGTGTCGTATGGATTGCTTGGAATTGGATTACGTTTGAAGGTGCAACAGAAAGGTAATTTTTTACAAAACTTTTTATGGGTGGGGAAACTGTTTTAATTTTTGCTTTAGTTACGTTGTATGTAACATTTTGTAAATACATTATCTAAATACATTTTATATATGTTAATATTATGTATTTGATAATTTAATTGCAAATTGTTACATGTAAAAATTAAGGATTTATTTAAAAAAAAGCTTAATGTCACGTGTATAGTTATGTTATGTTTTAAAGAATAGTTTTTGCAATCATTGATAGATAGTCTAGTCCTTTGCTAGTGGGATAGAGGGTAACTTGACTTTGGAGTGTGTTATACATTTTTTTCCTTTCTTTGGTGAGTTTAGGTCCGATCAAAGTTACTGATTGCTCCATTCGGAGCTCCTGGTAACTCTGTTCTTTTTGTAAGGATTGTAATTAATTTGTGAAGGGTAGGTGTTCCTCGGCCTGTAGTTGCTTGGAAGGCATTGTGCCATCCTTCAACTGCACTGTTGGTTTTTGCTTCCTTATTTAGTGTGCTAAGGTAGACATTCCACCAAGCTATTTGGTATTTGGGTTGTCTTCTATGGCCTGATCTGTGTAGCCTTCCTACCCATGTGTCTTCGAAGTAGTCAAGCATAGGGCTTAGTCTTTCTTCGTTTCTTTTATAGTAGGGGCTGTCTATTAACAAGTTATAGTGCTCAGTTACATCTGTCACTGGAACATAGGCTAGGGCGATGAGTTTTTTTATTTGATAAGCAAAAGTGCTATCAGTGGCGTATTGGATACTCAAGGTAGATTGTTGTAGATGTCGCCAGATACATTGGTTGAAATTATAATAGCAACCTTGTATTGCTGTGTGTGGGTATGTTTTAAGGATGGTGTTTATCATAGCTTTTTCAAAGTCAATGATAATGTTTTGTGGAAAATAGTTGTTAGTATGTTGCTTGACTTCAGTTAGTATTTCTTGATAGGTAGCTTGCTGTTTGTTTGGTAGAAGGGCATAAAGGAATGGAATATTAGCATTTTGGAAATGACCATGGATAGTGTATAATTGATAAAAAGGTTTGGGACATACAGAAAAAGTACCATCCATCATCCAAGTTTGGCATTGGGTAAGTTTAGTCATGTTGTTTGCTGTGGCAAACAGTATAATTCTTTTATCTTTACATTTGTTGTCATACAGTATAAAATCATCTTTATTGTGAGTTACAGAGAGTTCAGGGGGAATTTGCACTTCTTCAAAAGTTTTTGGTGTGGGAGGAGTAGTGCATGTTGCTCTTTTTTTTCTAGCTATAGTTTTTTTTAGGGAATCGATAGATGGTAATTGGCTAGAAGCATGTTGGGGAAGTACACTTAAATGGTGTTTTAGAATAGCAGTTGTTGGTTGATCAGTACTAGTACTAGCTTCTTTAAGGGAATCTAGCATTTGTCTAATCTCTATTTCTGTTACATTGGGTGGGTGATTATGTTCCTTAGTATAAGTAACAGTAGTCTCCTGAGTTATAGCTCTACCATAACATTTGTTGGCATAATATTTCGTACACTTCCAAAAAACTTTCAAATCTTTTTGTTTCTCTTGAGTGTAGACATATCCCATGTAACAAAGAAGCATTTTCCCTTTTTGTGAATAAATGAATTTAGCTCCTTCAGTCATGCTTGTATTGTAGTGCTAGGAGGTAATTAAAAGAGAATGTCATTACATTTGTTCAAAAAATAATGTTGTATTCTAATAATACAGTTTAACACATTTCTGATTTACCTGTAAATCTTTTTATGATTTCAAGTAGTTCTTTTGCGGTGTTGATGTTCTTCAAACTGTTATTTTCTATGTATATATTTTTGTACCTGTGGAAGTTGAGAAAATGTGTACAAATATTTTAGAACTATTTATGATATTTTGGTAGAGGTTTTTAGCTAGTTTCTATTTAGTTACCTATCTATTAAATGTCGAAGTTACATTTAAATTATATACTTACTTATTTATATTTAACTTTTGATGTCCAGGTGTTGTCTAGGTCTTCTGTATTTTATTTTTGTCTGTAGGATAAATAGTAAAAAAAATATATATATTTTAGGTATTTTGCTTTTAAACATAGGTGTGAGGTTTGAGAGTTACATTTTCGATGGAAAATAATGTAGTAGTACTTACTTTATATAGGTGTATCTGTCTTTATGTTGAAGTCAATACGTTTTCTTTCAGAAATCCTGCAGAGTTTCGTCTTCCTTTAGTTAGGAGATTTAGGCTGCATTTTTAGTTTGCTGTAATCTTGTTTATATAGTATTAGTCTAATAGTTTCTGAAGTAGGATTGGTTGTTTAAATTGATAGTCTGTTTTAATTTGTGGATTTGAATTTTTTAACCTGTTATACTAATTGCTTTCCTTATATGGGTGACGCCAATTAACGTTTATTTAATGTGTAAGGCCTTATTTTGTATAGGTAATGTTATCTTTATAATTTTAAAGTGGAGGAATATATATAATTTGCAGTAAGAAATGTTTAGTTGTTCGAAACATTGTTTATGTATTATAAAATGTATGTTTGTATTTATTTTGTGTTATAAATGTTAGGAAAATATATAGTATGTTTTATAGCTTTTTAGAAACAATTAGTGAATAAATATGAATAGTATGACTAAATTTTAAGATAATACAGTGAATTATTCAAGGATGTAGTAATTTCGATATTTTAAAAAAACGATAAATGTGCTATCTATATTTTTGTATTCGATATTTTGTCCGTTTTTCATTTAAAGATGTGATAATCGATGTTTTAGAAATCGATAATGTTGTTAGTCGATATTGTAGTAGTCGTTGTTTTTTTTTGTCGATAATGTGGTTTCGATATTTTTGTGTTTTGTTGTTTAAGTATAGGCAATCGATAATTTTGTAGTCGATAATTTTTCATCGATATTTTGTACGGTCGATATTCGGTCTGTCGAGGTTATGTCAGTGATCCATAAAAACAATATCTAATTTCCTTGTTCCAGTCAGCTGTGACATCACGAGTCACTTGCAATAAGAAAATTCTATTCCTCCTTTACTGTATTACGTTATTATAGCTGAGTTATGATGTCAAAATCGAAAAGATGCAGGGTGATGGACCAGTTGGATAGCACCTCACTATGATGCTGCAAATTAATCTTTAAGAATCGTGCACACTGCTCCAGCACCTGTCACCCTTTGGTGCCCCTGAGTACAGATTATGATATACTCGAAGAAAGTATATTTAGTCCATAGGGCTTTCTTCAAAAGATTTCTTTATTCCAAAAGTTATGCTTAATCATAAAAACAGCCAACACGTTTCATTACCAAAATGAAACTGAGGAACTTCATCAGGGCTTAATAAAGTTGTGATCTATTGCGCCGTGAGGGTATATTTTGTAATGTACTTTCGCCTTAAAATAAAGGTAAGCTCCAAATGCTACAGCTTGACACCTTGCTAAATGTCAGAACTTTCCTTCTGTGGGCGTGGCACCTATCATACGTAACTTATGATGTCAAAATGCCTGCTCAAGAGCCAGCAGACAGGTGGAAGGAGGGTCATGGAGCAAAATCAAAGCTGCTCTTTAAACATTGAAAGAGAGGATTAGCTTTTGGGCTCTTCTCAAGAATTTGTCTTGCAAATGAACTGTCATTAAGATCGAGGACATTTATGAACGTATGTTTATTTATTGCTCTATCGTTTATTATACAAAGCAGGAATCTATCTCCATGTCCCCACATATTCAAAATTAGAGATGTTTTTTTTTCAAAGTGACTTACATTAAACTTTTTCTGATATCATTTTTCCAGCAAGTTACTAGCTGTATATTTGTGTGATTATTTGTGCTTTAAGGATTCCTCATTATTTCCACCAATGAGCAACAATATTAAATGTCTAGTAAGAAGGAACAACATATTCAAGATTTGTGATTTTTGGGAGAAGAGTAATGAATAAAAGTAGTGCAAAGGCTTTACAATATTCACGTATATCTCCATTTTCTAGCCACTCCCTCCATCCCTCCCACCTTTACTACTAAGCCATAGGTGTACATGAGATTTCTGCAGCCATGGCAGAGATTTCCCCTCAGAAAAGATCGGAGAGGAGGAGGTGGACACCTCCTCACCGAAGTTAGGGAACAGCATTTTGTAGTACTACTAAATGTACTACAACATGCAGTTTTAGAACGTGAAACAGCCGTTACACCGCAAGCATTACAACGCATGCCATTACCCCGCATGCCGTTGCAACGCGAAAGGTGTATAGCAGGGGGTAGAAGGTGTTGGATTTAACTCCAACACCTTTCCTACTGTTGCACACACTGGAGTTGGAATAGTAAATTAAACTATTCCAACTTCCAGCGCACTACCGACAGCAAGCCGGGGTAAAGATTTGCGTTGCAACAGCATGCCGGGTAATGGCATGCATTGTAACATCATACAACCTTTCTGAACAGGCCACTAAATGTTTCACATGCAAAACATAACTCTTAATACAAAATTAGCACTTTCTCATTTTAGATTGCATTATTTTAATTTATATTTTCGAGACGGATGGTGGAAAATGAGAAACACTAAAATTATAATAAAGCACCAATCAATATTGAAAAAGAAGATTCAGGCACCATTCTTACAACTTACAATCTCTTGCTCAGCATCACTCAGATAAAATTAAATAGTGCACAAAACCAAGCCTAAATTTTTAGACAATAGACATTAATACACAAAAACACTAACGCACAAATATAAGCAGAATAAAATGTCTGTGCTCTAAAACTTAAACTAGTAATGCAACTTCACAAATATATTGGTACTTAAGCTTGAACAAACCTTGATAGACTTCAAAGAACAGTTTTCTGCTTTGGGGGTCCTTTTATCACAGAAACTATTATCGTTTAATCACTTTTGACCCCGCAGTTAAACAAAGTTAACATGTGTATCATTGGTTATTATTATACACCCAACAGGTATAGACATGCAGAAGCTAGAGTGATCAGTCACAAGTGTGTATGCACTGTGGGAGCACAGATGAACCAGTTACTTATTAACTCTAGTTTACACATAGCCAGGGTCAAGAGTACCAGTCTACTGCTGCAGATTATGTGCCCTCAGTGTTAGCACAAGCTGACAACACCTCCCTAGCGGTTTTAACCTGCTCCCTTACAAACCAGTAGAAAGTGTAAATATGCCAGCTGTGTGTGTGTTTGTGTATATACCTCAAACTGGGAGACAGCTGCCTGCTACGCTCACTCTTCCGTTGAAGATACTGAGGGCCTCATTTACAAAGAATTGGCGTAGGGCAGCGCCGCAAGTCATTTTGCTGAGCTGCCCTTCGCCAATTCAAATGGGCAGGAATGTGCCGTATTTACAAGATAAGGTGCATTCGTGTCCTTTCAGTCAGCACCAGCACACAACTAGCAGCTGGGCACCTTCCTGAACAAAACCAATCATGAGAAGCTTTTTTCTCTTTCTTTGTGTGCTGCAGAACGCAGCACATGTGGAAAAAGGAAAAAACTAAGAGAAATGAAAACATTTCTCCTCGTTACACCTGCTCCAGGGAGGCGTATGTTTTTGTCGCTGCCCCACGTTTACATGATTTTGTAATTCTGGGACAGTGCCAAATTCCATGGGTGTTGAGTGGGAACACCCACAACAACAGCCAAGGAAGGCCTCCTTGATGCAGAGTAAGGCAAGGCAGTGACTCCATATTATCTATGAGGCCATGCAAAGCCACGCTGGTTGGCTTTGCGTCGCCGTATAGATATGAATGAGAGGCCAGCATCATCGGAGTATCATAAAAAGTGACCCTCTGGCTGCGCAGATCTCTTTTAAATGAAGCCTCAGTGCTCTGCAGTTTGGAGATGGTTGTTTGTCCTTGCCTTGTTTTTATTTACACTACTCCAGTTTATTTAAGGCTTACCACTTGCAATCGCCTTGTTTTTTTGTAATTCCCTGCAATCCACCGACTGTCCGATGTACCAAAATGAAAACTTGGCCAAATGTAGAACAGTTTGGATCGAAATGTCACTTACTGCAGTAAATAAATAAATACATTTGTTCAATTCCAATGTCTAAATTCCACTCCAGCAAGAATGTCCCGGAGAACAATTGGCGTTCTGTCCCCTGTATGACCGGCTGCAGCACAACTACTGACATATCTCTGTCTGCCAAATTTGGAGGGAAAACAGTGAAAGCAAATACGCCCAGTGACTACATCTGCAATATATATATTAAATTGCAATGTGCTAGCCTGCAGTGGTGGCCAAAGCTCCCGCTGGGGGGCGGGGCTACCCTATGATGGACAGACTCTGGAGCTTAGAGCTTCAGCTAGAGGCTGGCTCGTGCCATTCACCTTATTCTACCCCAGGTGCACACTAGTCACACTGTCCTCGCATTTAATGGTACGCTTGTCCGGTCTCTTGTATATGTTTGTTTTCATTTTATGTTTTATCTTGTAATTGGAATTTACATAGCACATGTCAGTCACTGGAATGTGGGCCACCTATATTCAAGGGGCCCCACGCGCTGATCTAAAAAAGGGCCCTTATTATCGTTTGCTGGCTATGGAAGACTGAAACATGATCCAATCCATTTACTGTTTAATTTTTGACACGACCATCCAAATGAACACCTACTAATCAGAAAGTAAAATCTGAATCAAAGTATAGTCTTCTCTATGTCTAACGTGGACATGAAGACGGTATTACATATACCTGATCAAGATCCCTGAAATAATCAAGAATGACATAATAAAACCACACAATAAACCTCGTAGGGCTTATTATTTGGCCATTTTTTACTTCATATTTGGATCACAACTGCCACCTAATTCAGTCTTCCTCTGCCGCATTCATGAGGCCCTGACTAAGGGACCTAGGGGAAAATTTACAAGCCCCTATTGCCACCTCAACGTCACTTTTAAAGATGTTGAGGTGGCGATATGGGCTGCGCCTTATTTACAAGGCAGTGCTAAGCCACTTAACGTGGCATAACACTGCCTTGTAAATAAAGTCCCCTTTCATGCTATACTTTGTGTGAAAGGGGAGGGCAATGTATGTTGCATTGGGCGTTCCACCGCAACACCCATTGATTTTGACGCTGCCCCCTATTTACAAGACAGATGTAAATATGTGGCAGCGCCAAAATTAAGACCAGGGAAAATCTGGTCTTACTCTAATGAAACGAGGAGAAATGTTTAATTTCTCCTCATTTTTGCTGTTTCCATGTGTGCTCCAACGCAGCACACATGGAAACAGCAAAACACCATTGATTGTCTGCACATATGTGGTATATAAATAAATAATACCGGATCTATTTTTGTCTAGGCATACCAATAACAGATAGCTCAATAAATAAGAGTCAAGATTCGAGGTAGTAGGAGTTTTGCAGGTTTATTACAGCATAAAGGACAGGAACAGGACAACCTGCATAGGAATAGGATGGCAGGGCCCGGCAGCTGCCGGGGCTGGATCTGGGATGAGCGCGCTCTGGGGAAAGGACTGGCGTAACGTTTAATAACAATACACACGCATATATATATTAAAACAGTTGCATTACAGTACATATGATAGGCGGAGCGGTGGGTGGAGCAAAGGGTGTGACGCGTAGCAGTCGCGAAAGATAAGGGTGAAAGTAGGTGTAACAGGGCGTATACATAGACATGTGATGCAAACGTAACAGAATATGTCATAAATGGGGCGGAAACATGGAGGGGGCTACCTAAGGAGCCGGGACCTCTAACCTAATGGTGCGCGCAAACTGGCAATGACGTATTACTAGGAGAAGCTGGGGGCTATGAACTCTGTGCTAGGAGCAGAGACTGAAGTCTGGAGAGTCAGGGCGACATGTACCTAAACAGTATCTAGTATCTGATGTTTAGAGAACATGTTGATATAAACTAGAAGTCAGGAGGGGAAAGGCTAACAGACTCTAAGACTGGTGCATGCATTATTCTACATGTAGTGCGTGATGAAGAATATTAAATGACCATTAAATACAGTATTTCTCTAACATGGAGACGTAAAGGCTAGACAATGACGGTAACTATTGATGCGATTCAGTAGCTTTAGGAATGCAGAGAAGGAGGGCTGGACTGATAACTAGAATCATAACATACTCTTGGCAGACTCAGAGGCAGAGCCAGGCTGAACCGGGCACTGCGAGGCAGGAAGTAAGTGAAGGGTCAGGGATACAGGTGGGGGCCGTATCGCTCCTCAGCGAGGGCTCAGGAGACAGGAGCTGAATCTGGTATCCAGGCCCTTTTGAGGCCTAGAAACGGGGACTTTACAATGAAATAACGTGCACACTGAGAAACGTGGCAACGTAGCTTTACATAGGCCTGATATTCGTAGTTTTCACGAGAACTGGAAACAGGCATACTAGAGGTGGACACAATTATAATTGCGTCTTTAATCGAACATGGGGAATACATATGCATATTAATCATGCACACATAACATATGATGGAGAACGCGTAGGGACACAGAACATGGCAGAATTTACTTTTCCACATTCCCTCCTTGTCACTACGTTTCCATCAGGAAACATCAATATTCATGATACCATCTATCATTTCATGCAGTATCATTTGCTCGTCTCGAATTTTCTGGGAACGGGTTTTAGAACGGGGCTTGGGACTAGGAATACAAGAGGTAGCACAAATGCCGCAAATCGCAGGGCCACATTGTATACAGAGGCAGCAGCTGAATATGATCGCTACTGCGATACCTAGAAAGGACAATACTTTCCATCCCCAGGCGGAAATTATATTCCAGAACCAACCGGACCATGTCCAGGTGCCTGGATCTTGGTGTAACAGATGGGCAATTTTATGGAGTCTGGTTATAGCTGAATAAACAGACGGCGCGTTATTTGGAATGAAAATGCAGCAACTAGATCCGATGACTCTACAGGCCCCGCCCCTATCGGCCAGTATGACGTCAAGGACGAGACGATTTTGCAAAACGACAAATCTCATAGCAGATTGCTCTTCAGTCAAGTTACCTAGAGCAGAGGCAGTCTCATTTACTACAGCTTCAAGGGTTCTGGTTAACCTACGGATTAGCTTACTATTCTGGACAGGTCCTATAAAGAAGAAGAAACCTCTATTGAAATCTGTATACTGTTCTAGAGCAGTTTCAGTATAATCGACAATCGGGAAATTTCTCTTGTGTCTAGTATGTACTAGGTGGGAATTCCTATGATAATCAGGTGGGGCTAGGAAAACTGGTGGCAGTAGGAAGGCAATGTAACAGGTTCCCTCCCAATCGAGGGGCAGACGAACATATGCGGTTTGACCACAAATAAAATAAGAATGACGTGAAGCTTTGAAAATAGATTTCCCACTGTCACTATACTTGACAATAGTAGTACAATCGCTGTGTCCTACATGTACGGAACCATTATTTCGGACACATAATTCGCCTTTGACTGGTAATACGGAAATAGCAGGTAAGTCTGGAGTGGAATCAGACTGAACATTCAGGACCATGAAATTCGAAGAATAATTACCTAAATTGTAAACTTCATTTTCTAGATCTAACCCTGTTCTGTGGGGAAGACCTTGCTTGTCTGGGAAACATGTACTGTTAAGAGAAGACATATCTGTTAAGGATGACGTTAACATGGACCATGCTCCACACGAACCATTATGTGAAAATGGATAAGGAAAGAGTGGCAGAACTCCCTTCGGTGTCTGGAAAGGGGGGAGTCGACCACACACCCAACAATTAGTGGCATTGCTGGTCTGGTGTGAATAATGTAACATGCGGATAAAAGAATTGTTACGCATAGCGAGGCGGTAAGAGAGTTCATGAGGAGGCAGATCACTAAACGTGTGCTCTACTGTAACATTAGAAGACTTATTTACATGAGAAACTGGAAAATACAAGTAAAATGCATAACTGGTGCAGGAAATCATAATGCTGAGAAATAAAACGAAACTTAGAAAAACGATACATCGGATTGAGTTTTGACTAACTCTCTCACTATGGGGGTCTATTTTATACATGTCAGAAACCGGTCTAACCGTTTCACCTAGGGGAGGACTTAGACAATCAAACTGGCTGACTTATTTTACTAGACCTTAGCTTTTTCTTATACTCCTGTTGCGGAGTTGTCTCTAACAGGGAGGGTTCAGTAACAGTGTCTTTTGCGGGACAGTCCTTAAGAATAGTACTTTGGCAGTCCTTGAAATCCTCGGAAATGTTCTTTGAAACTGGTTTCAATCCATAAAACTTCTTGATGTGCGAAAGATGCACCCAGCCTTTGCGTCCCTCCAACTTCACGGCTGTACGGGTGGCCAGGAGGACCTGTCGGGGCTCCTTCCAGCGAGGCTCCAGCGGACTTGAACGATCGAAATTTCGCACTAGGACCATGGATCCGGGAACGATTTCATGCGGTGCCACCTCGGTATTGTCTGGAAATGCGGCGGCAACCTGTGAACGACAAGAGTTGAGGGCAGACATCAAGGAAGCTAGGTAATCTGTCAGCATATTACTTGAAACATCGGTAATACTTCGGGGTCTAGGTGTACCCCACATGTTAGGGGGGCGGCCGAAAACGACCTCATACGGGGACAGACCTGATCTGGAATGTGCGACCATGCGCATATAAAACAAAGCAACTGGCAGAGCTATTGGCCAGTCTACACCTTTCTCTTGACAAACTTTTGCAATTCGAATTTTCAGAGTCTGATTATGTCTCTCTACGAGACCGGCTGCTTCAGGATGGCGTACACAATGGAACTTCCACTGGTACCCTAACAAAAGGGAAACATGTTTCATTAGCTCGGATGAGAATGGCTGGCCGTTATCAGAATATACGACTCTAGGGAGTCCATAACGGGGGAAGAACTCACGAACCAACTGCTTGGCAGTGGTCGTGGCTGTGTAATCAGGGACTGGATATGCCTCTGTCCACCTGGACAAAGCGCATACTACTACAAGGACATACTTGAAACCTCGACATCGCTCCATCTGAATGTAATCCATCTGGAGGACTTCAAAAGGGTGGTCAGGAGGCTGGAATCCACCTTGTTCCACCGGGACACTTTTACCTGGATTAAACTGACAACATATCATACAGGTACGGACTTTCTGCTTGACTGCAGCTCGTAAATGCTTGTTGAACCAAATATTCTGGATACTGTCTAACATTGCTTTTTCTCCTAGATGTGCTGGACTATGTGTGGTATTAACAATGACTTGAACCATAGAGTCGGGGAGAAACCATGTGGTTTTACCCTTCGTTACCCATCCCTGATCTGTCTGGACCCCTCCTTGTTCGGACCATTTCTTGATTTCATCGGGAGTAGCATGTAACTGGATATCTATGACATCTTGAGTAGGGTCCTTAACTGTCATACATGTAGTCGGATCTGGAGTATGCGTCTGTGTTGGCTTAACTGAAATGTCTAGAGCCTGTGCTGTAAGCTTGGCTGTGCGATCTGCTAGATCATTACCTTGGGAAATAGTGTCAGTAACTTTCGTATGTGCTTTGCATTTCATGATGGCAATGGATGTCGGTAAATGTATTGCATCTAACAGAGCTTGAATAAGGAGACCATGCTGAATCTTGGTTCCATGAGAAGTCATGAAACCTCTCTCCTGCCAGAGCACTCCGAAGTCGTGTACAACTCCAAATGCGTAACGTGAATCTGTGTAAACATTAACTTTCAGGTTCTTGGCGTGTATGCAGGCTTGTGTCAGAGCAACTAGCTCTGCTGCTTGAGCAGACAGGGTGTCAATACGGTGTGTTTCAATAACTTCAGTGTCAGTAGTCACTGCATACGCGGCTACTAGTTCTCCTGTACTTGTTCTCATGCATGAACCATCCACATAAAGTGTCAGGTCAGGATCTGGTAATGGAATATCTGTCAGATCTTGTCTTGGCTTTGTCATAATGTTAACTACTTCCACACAGTCGTGTGTGGCAGGATTTGAATTTACTGACGGTAACAGTGTGGCAGGATTTAGAACGTTGCAGCGTCTGATTTCTATGTGTGGCTGGAACAGTGTCAATTCATAACCTGTTAAACGTGCAATTGTCAAGTGCTGAGTTTGTGTTCAGTTTAAAAGAACTTCCACGGAGTGTGGAACTTGTACGGTCAGGGAGTGTCCTAAGACTATGGAATCACTTTGTCTGATAGCTAGTGCTGTGGCTGCAACTGACTTGAGGCACGCAGGCAGAGCCTGGGCTACAGGATCTAATGTGCTCGAAAAATAAGCACAGGGCTTGTATTGTCCTGCTTGATCTTGTGTGAGAACAGATAATGCTGTACCTTCACGTTCTGTGACGAAAAGTGTAAAAGGCTTACTGTAGTTCGGTGTAGCTAGAACTGGAGCTTGCCATAGGGCTTTCTTTAACTCATTGAAACTAAGTGTATGTTCAGATGTCCAAGGGAGAACAGTCGATACGGCTGCCTCCTGGGTCGTTAACTGTATCAGTGGCTTAGCTAGAAATGCATACTGAGGAATCCATTGTCTGCAATAAGAAGTAAGGCCAATAAAAGCACGTACCTCCTTCTGGGTCTTGGGCTGAGGAAGACTCGCTATTAACTGGATACGGTCTGGTGTCAACTGCCTACCCCACTTGGACAGCAAGTGGCCTAAGTAGATTACTTGCTGGACACAGAATTGAAGCTTAGAAGGGGACACCTTGTGCCCCATCTCGGCAAGGAAATACAAAACTGTAAGGGATGCTCGCTCGCAAGCACGTTCAGAACGGGCTGTGATCAGTAGATCATCGACATACTGGAGCAGGGCAGTGTCAGTTGGCATGTGAATGTTGTCTAGTTGTCTCTTGAGTGCTTGACTGTAAATACTAGGACTTTCTGTGAAACCTTGAGGAGCGCGTGTGAACATATAGCTCCTTCCATTTAAACAAAATCCGAAAAGAAACTGGCTGTCTGGATGAATGGGGACACTGAAGAACGCGTTCTTGAGGTCTATGACCGTAAAAAATGAGGCTTCGGAATCAATGGCTGTCAATAGGGAAGAGATATCTGGGACAACTGGGTACTGTGGAATAATGCATTTATTAAGTTCTCGAAGGTCAATCACTAATCGATATACTGGAGGTGCATTTGGATCAGTACGTTTCATGACTGGAATGATCGGAGAATTACATACATTGGAGTCAGTTTCTACCACTACTCCTTGAGCCATGAGCTCGTCAATAATTTTGGATAAGGCTGCTACAGCCTCAGGTGGCAATCTGTACTGTCTGATTCGTGGCAGGACTACACCTGGCTTAAGAGTCACACGATGGGGTGTGATTTGCATATAGCCAACATCAGTTGGACCTTGCGCCCATAGATGCTGCGGAACATTGGACAATCTGGGATCAAAATCTCGTAATACATAGTGACCCTTGAAGTCACGTAGGAACAATCGTATTCCCTCTGGGTAACAGCATATAACTGCACCTAACTCTTTCTGTGTTTTAATGCCTAATAGATTTTCTGGACACGACTTCGTAAGTAACAGATCAGTAGTGCGGGACAATGGACCTACTTCTAGAGTAACTGGCTGAGATATCTCATTTACGATAGGTTTTCCTGAAAATCCAAGGGAAACATTTCTAGAGCCTGAGAGCGGAGCCCCTGGAACTTCGGCGTGACTGATGGTGGTCCTACTTGCCCCTGTATCAATCAAAAACTTTCTGTCTTTCCCTAATACTTGACTGTGAACATAGGGACCTTCTTGATCTACAGGTATCTCGATGAGAGGCAAGCCTACCTCACTCTCTAGGCTGTTTCATGAATATGGCTGATACTCCGGATACTCTGACTGAGCATACTGGTACATCTGCTGTGTAACATGCTGTGTTGCAGCAATGGGCTGCGGTACTGGAACTGTCTGTGGCGCATTCTGTGGCTGAGAAGTCTGTGAAACTTGCTCTTGTCTAGGCGGACGTGGTCTTTCTTTAGTCTTACCGGTAGCTATGTTGTGTTTCAGAACTGCACACTCGTTTATAAAATGACCTGGCTGTTTACAATAATTGCAGTTCCCTTTAACGGGAGCTGCAGGGTGACTGGCTTGATTCGGACCCCTCTTCTGACTGTCTTGAGGAACAGATTGTGCAACTAGTACTTTCATTTTCGTGTCTTTCATACGCTTTCTCTCGTGTTCTTGCTCTTCTCTGATTCTATTCTGGTGATATTGAAGCATCTGTAACATCTGGGACGGGGTATTAGCTTGCCAGGTACTTTCGACTTTCAAAACTCGTTTTTTAATTGGTGGACTTGAATTCTCGACTAATTTAGTAACAAAAAGGTGAGGGTATGACTCGCTACTTGTCTTGAGGCCACTGTTTATGGTAAAACATTTCTCAAATCTAGAATAAAAATCACTAATGTCTTCGTCTTGTTTCTGTTTACAGGCTGAGATTGCATCCCAGTCTTCTTTTCTAGTTGTCAATAATCTAGGCAAAACTTGTATTAATAATTCTGGTAATTCTTTACATTTGTCTCCAAGACCGGTACCTGGTACTCGTATCTTGTCTTCAGCTTCTAGAACTGCCCAATCGATCTTTTTCTCTCCCACCTCCCATTCTTTTTCCTTGAGTTTCTCATATACCCCTGCGGGCAACAGGACCTTTAACATTTTAATAATATCTGGATACGTGTATTCCCCCATACGGAGCATGTCTTTTAATTCTCGGTGGAACCCTGCTGGATCTTTATCATGACAGGGAATTAACTTTTTCATCTCTAAGAGTTCCATCTTTGTAATCGGGGTGTAAACAAACACTCGTTGCATTTCACCACCTGTTGTCCTAACTGGATGCACTTCTCGTAACGGATTCTGTCTGTCTATGTAAAAGGGTTTACTTTCTGGAGGTGAGACATGAACAAAATGCGGGTTCAAGAACATACTATATTTGTGGCGCTGTTCTAGAATGACACTAATTAAATCGGTACCTAAACCTTTCCATTTATACTGGAGTAACTCGTTCAGGACATCGTGTAACGGACCTGGATCAGAATGTTGACCCTCATACAATGTAATGAGGTGTTGAATCATATACATACCCGCCAGTCGTTGCTCGGCTGGGGGCAATTTCAGAAACATTTGTGCCACTATTTCGTCTGGAAAAGTGGTAGAATCAGTAATCCATCGGACTGCTGATCGGACTAGTTCTTGTTCATGCATAGTACTTAACTCGCTATAACCGATTCGTGATTTCAGAATGTGATCGGTAGCTTGAAATACTTGTTCTAGAGAACCTTGTTCTGGTGCCGGGTGATGGAAAGTTGACTTGTGTTCTAGGCGTAAATGGCGACTTGGAAATCTAGATTTTCCTACATACGCTATTCTGGCGGGATTCTCGTCCTCTACCTCTTCCGCAGAGTCATTTTCTTTTTCGCTTACTTGTGCTGCCTTACGTTGATCATGTAACCTTATTATTTCCTTACGAATTTTTCTGGTACATACTCTCTATACTGCTGATGGTCTTATGCTTACCCTCGGCTATATTATCACTCCACTTTGTCAGGACTTTCATTTCGGCTTGATTTTTGGTCGGATAATCTTGTTCTCTTATTAGACAATTAATCAGAAACTTTAATATCATGAGCTGGACTTCAACTTTTCTTTGGCACATGACGTCACTAATACTTTCTGGATCATCCCCTGTACGGATGAAACGGTATATTCTGTCTAGATCTCCTTTCATATCTGGTAGGGTGACTAGATACTCGGTCACCTTTCTTACGCGTAATGAATATAAAACCATATTATCCTCGCCTGGGACTGGATCATAGCCACATTCGTTAAGGGCTTTTCTTATTTCTGCAACAGACTGATACCTGGGCGTACGCTGTGACGCTTGTGCATGTAATTCGACTAACGTTAAACGCTTGTGTGGCGGCGGGGTTCCAGGAGGACCTCCCTCTGCGGCCCCTAAACTAGAGTCGTCTACTGATGCTCTTCGTCCTGGCAGAGTGGGAAATGGAAATGCAGGCTGGACTTGTATGGCGGGCTGGACCGGGGGTACCGTAACAGGTACTCCGGTGTCTGGAGGAGCGGGAAGTGCCTGATTTACAGGGACTGGCGGAGCGGGATTTGCATATTCTGGGACTGTGTCGTCCAAATAGGACGAGATGAAAATATCAGCTGCGGTCGGTTTGTGACGTAGCTTGGTCGGAACTAAGGGTGGCGGAAAATTACTGAATGCCTCCGGGGTCGCTTTTGGCAAGCCCTCGGCAAGAAGAGGATACATACCCTTGATGAGGGCATGCCTCTGTCTGTCTGACTGTTCGGCTTTAACTCGTTCACCTATCTCGATTAATTCTTTTTCTTGTGCTCGCTCTAAGGATTCTCTACTTAATTCAGACTTTCTGATTTCTTTTTCGGTTCTTTTATGAGATTCTTTGCGCCATAACTCAATGGCATCTTTCTGTGACTGTCTGGCTTTCTTTTTCCATAATGCTTCTTCTACTCTCATGATGCACTCGGCATCCCACGTACCTGATACGGGCCATCTATACTTTTCCTCTAACTGTTTGGTATACTCTACCCATAAATCTAGATACAATATGGCGCTTATGCCATGTTTCTGATACATAAAATGACCTGGACTGTCCCTAGGCGGGACAGGAACTGCTTCTTCTAGCAGACCCTTTCTAGTTTTTAACTGACGTAATCTCGAAAAGAGGGACATTGCAAACTTGAATCTGAACACAATACAATACACGAGGAACAATAACAATTGAGAAAACAATTCAGGCATACCACGACATTGAAAATACATTGAATAACATTATGAAGCAACAGTTCGGACAGAATACTACCTGGAACACTGAGAACAGAAACACATGAATTTCTCGAGAACGGAACAGGCTAGAATTACTGGATGCGCTGCTGAAACAGCACGGAACATACCGGTCCCATAAAGGGACGCATCAAGACCCGTATCCACCTAGGTGAACACTTCGTTTCAGATCTGCGTACCCAGACCCATCGGACCAGAGACAATTTAGATTGACCCTGTCTAGATACTACCCCAGCAACGGTACTCACCGGGCAGCAAGAACGGAAGGCCTCAGACTGGACGGGACTGCTTCGACGCCGGACGGACGAACTTCGGACTTCTGTTACGGGTGGGCCTCCGGATACCTCGGACCTTGGACTCTCGGCTTGGGCTCTGGTCGGGACTCGCCGCGTTCCTCCACCGCCTCGTCTGGATGCTGGACCGTCACCTCCGTCTCCTCCGTGGGCCTGAGGGATACTTGAAGCAGAAATATCTGCCGGTGCACGGTATGGTTCCGTCATGGCTGCAGAGGGTCAGGGGGCCGGCGTGGCTTCACCGGCGCGTGGGGAAAGGGCAAGTCCCTGTTCGGGCGCCATTATGTGGTATATAAATAAATAATACCGGATCTATTTTTGTCTAGGCATAGCAATAACAGATAGCTCAATAAATAAGAGTCAAGATTCGAGGTAGTAGGAGTTTTGCAGGTTTATTACAGCATAAAGGACAGGAACAGGACAACCTGCATAGGAATAGGATGGCAGGGCCCGGCAGCTGCCGGGGCTGGATCTGGGATGAGCACGCTCTGGGGAAAGGACTGGCGTAACGTTTAATAACAATACACACGCATATATATATTAAAACAGTTGCATTACAGTACATATGATAGGCGGAGCGGTGGGTGGAGCAAAGGGTGTGACGCGTAGCAGTCGCGAAAGATAAGGGTGAAAGTAGGTGTAACAGGGCGTATACATAGACATGTGATGCAAACGTAACAGAATATGTCATAAATGGGGCGGAAACATGGAGGGGGCTACCTAAGGAGCCGGGACCTCTAACCTAATGGTGCGCGCAAACTGGCAATGACGTATTACTAGGAGAAGCTGGGGGCTATGAACTCTGTGCTAGGAGCAGAGACTGAAGTCTGGAGAGTCAGGGCGACATGTACCTAAACAGTATCTAGTATCTGATGTTTAGAGAACATGTTGATATAAACTAGAAGTCAGGAGGGGAAAGGCTAACAGACTCTAAGACTGGTGCATGCATTATTCTACATGTAGTGCGTGATGAAGAATATTAAATGACCATTAAATACAGTATTTCTCTAACATGGAGACGTAAAGGCTAGACAATGACGGTAACTATTGATGCGATTCAGTAGCTTTAGGAATGCAGAGAAGGAGGGCTGGACTGATAACTAGAATCATAACATACTCTTGGCAGACTCAGAGGCAGAGCCAGGCTGAACCGGGCACTGCGAGGCAGGAAGTAAGTGAAGGGTCAGGGATACAGGTGGGGGCCGTATCGCTCCTCAGCGAGGGCTCAGGAGACAGGAGCTGAATCTGGTATCCAGGCCCTTTTGAGGCCTAGAAACGGGGACTTTACAATGAAATAACGTGCACACTGAGAAACGTGGCAACGTAGCTTTACATAGGCCTGATATTCGTAGTTTTCACGAGAACTGGAAACAGGCATACTAGAGGTGGACACAATTATAATTGCGTCTTTAATCGAACATGGGGAATACATATGCATATTAATCATGCACACATAACATATGATGGAGAACGCGTAGGGACACAGAACATGGCAGAATTTACTTTTCCAGACATAAACAGTCATTTTTAAAAAATGACGTTTTGCAATTTATATGTGTGCTGCATTAAGAAGCCCACATAGAAGTTACAAAACACCATTTAAAGATTGTTTATGTACAGGAAAGGACACCTTCCTGCACATAAACAATCTTCCCCTGCAACGCAGTCTGCGTTGGCCCTAGGTAGCTAAATTTAGTGCCAGCTCAGGGGTAAAACGCAGGGCTGCACCGTATTGTTGTAGATATGGTGCAGCCCTGCGTTTCAGAAGTGGCGGAACGCCGCATTAAGCCAAGAAGGCTAACGCCGCACTCCCTCACTTCATTGTAAATATGCCCCCTAGTGCCATAGAGTGGTCAATAATACTGGCCTCATCACAGAAAAGCCCAGTCTTTTGTTTTGAAACACTTTAAGACCATTTCAACCAGCCCTCTAAATGTTGTAAAGGTTCTTTAGTAAAAGGCTTCCTTCAGTATCATGAAAGCATTTAACCTGAATTTCTTTGAGTCCTTCCAGGAGCCCTTGGTGTAGCTACAGACAGCTTTGGACCAGGGCCGGCTCTAGGCATGTGCAAGCTGTGCACCTGCACAGGGCCACCAAACCCCAGGGGCCACCACGCCAATATATAACCTTAATATATTAATCCTCTGAGGATGGATACATATTTGCGTGGTGGCCCCTGGCAGGGATTTGGCGGCCTCCGGCTCTGTTCCACTTCTAAACACCCTGAACCCCTCCCTGTGAGAAGTTGGCCTGGTATATGATGCTCACTAGTTCTAGTGATCACCTTGTACCATGCCAAGCAACCCTTATGGTGCAGGTTGTAAAGTCAACCTTATAGACAAGCTATCCTAGGGGTAGCATGGACTAAGCAGTCTTAGGCTAAACTCTGTAAAGGCATGTGAAGCAAGCTGTTTTACCATACACAATCCCTTGAATACCAAATGAAAGGACACCACACAGATATATATTGAAAATATATATAGATTTATTTCTACAAATAACCCTGATACTCTTTATGAGCACAGAAGCAAATGCGTTAAAACAAAACACAGTTTAAATACACAAAAGTTGCACAATTATGGATGAGCCCTAGGGGCCACCTAAACCATATACTAAAATAGTGGTATAAGAACCACTATGGGGAAAGTGAAGAGGCCTAGGGCCTGGGGAATCGCCGGAGCTGTTCGGGACTAGCAGTGAAGAAGTCGGGAAAGGCCCGCGGGACTCCGGTGCAGTGCGGAAAGTGCACGCAATACCAATGCAATGTCAATGGTGCGTAAAAGTTACAAAGTTAGTTATTAAGGAACCTTCCGAGTGACCTAGAAGGATGAAACTTTAGACACAGACACTAGAGGTGTGTACCAGTGTGGGAACACCGGCGGAGCTGAGTTACCTCACCCACAGGAAGCGGGTGCATAGGGTTGAAGTAGTGTCGGGTTTCGTCACGCAGGTCGATGGTGCTTGGAGCTGAAGATGCTGCAGGCGGCTCGATGTGAAGAGTTCCGGTGGATCCAAGGGTGGATCTGAAGAGGTGAAGACCTGAAAGCAGAGGGGACAATGTTCAAAGTCACTAGCCAGTGACTACCGTGGAACCAGAGTGGAACCAGGCGATGTCGGGTGCAAACAGGTGATGTCGTGAAGATTGTCTCTGCAGCCACGTGGACACGAAGAAGTCAAGGACGTCCAGAAGTCGGTCACGAGCTGTCCCACATAGGCTCTAGCGGATGGCGGTGTCGGCAACTTGATTGGAGCAAACAGGCCTTGGCTAAAGCAAGCCACGCAGGAAGTGATTCAAGCTTCTCACTCGGACCAGCAAGGTCAGAGCGGGTGCTCCTTTTCAGGGGAGCAAGGGCCAATCTGGAGCAACCAGAACAGTGGTGTAATTTGTCGTTTTCGTCGCCAAGATGGCCGCTAGCCACGTGGCAAGTGGATGGGATGGCGCATCGAGTGGCACGGTGCAAAAGGGCCCCACGCAGATCGTGGAGATGCTGGGGGGCGTATCTTTGGTGCAAGGGCTGCTCGAAATTGGGGCTTCTCAAACCCCAAAGCACAGCATCGAGGGTGCCTCAGGTGCTGCGCAGTCAGCTTCTCGGGGGTCTTTCAAGAGGTCCGGTCCCACGTCTCTCGGTGCCTCCACGGGTCCCTTCTTTGCAGGGACTGTGGATCGGGCAGTGAGAAGTCTAGGAGTCTGGGTCTTGTTAGGCCCTGGGCTCAGGCTCCGGCGGGAGGCGGCAGCAAAGCAGACGTCGAGTTGCTGGTTGGTGCCTGTGTTCACTCCTTGGCCACAAGGGAGATTCTCTTCCGTCTTCTGTGCAGCAGAATGTCGAAGTCCAGTCTTCTTCTGTATTTCAAGTTGATTCAGGATGATCTGAAGTCTCAGGACACAGCTCCCACTCTTATTCGAATCTGGGGGGCCGGATCACCTACTAGGTCCCTCCTCTGGGTGGGACCAGGAAGGGGAGTGGTTACACCCCCTTTCCTTTGTCCAGTTTCGTGCCAGGACTGGGGCAGGAAGGCCCCAGCACCGGTTTGAACTGGCCTATGCACAGGGACACCTTGTGTGCCCCAGGCATGTCTGATTCTATTCAGCCCTGTCCTACCCAATACACAAAATCCTGTCTGGGGTGGTGCTAGCACCTCCCAAGGCAGGAAACCCTTTGTCCAAGCTGCCCTCGCTGGAAGGACTCCCAGCAGCAGGAGGTCAGACTTGTGTCTGCGGTGGCAGCATCCATTTTGTGATGCTGAGGCTCTGTTTAACTTTAACCGGGGTTCAGGCTAGGTACATGTCATTCCCTCTAGAAGGGTGGAATGCTACCCCCGTCGCCAGAACTGGCGAGGGGGTAGTATTCCAATTCGTATGACACCTTACTCAACATGTTTTGATAAAGCCAAACCCAAGATAGCATTTAACCGCGAGGTTCATAATGCACTTAAGAGTATATGGTATGGCAGTATCATGAAACAGCTAAAGGACATGGTTCCGAAAGCTGCAGACAGGCTCAGCTCATGCCAGAGCACTATCTCACATATTTCCAAGCACTCTGCCTCCAGGATTGATGAGGCCTTCCATAGGAGTGACTGATAGGAACATATGTGTCAATTTTAGGTTAGGTATAGGCATACTACACCTAAGTAAGGGGTGGTTACACCGACTTACCCCAGCTGAGTGATCAGCCAGTTGTGTCAAATATGGAGGCCAGTCCAGGGGTGGCATAATACATGCTGCAGCCCCAGGTAGGCCTTGGAAGCACCTATGCCCTGGGTACCTGGGTACACTGTTACAGGGGCCAATAAGGTGAACCAGTTCCAATGTTGTTATGCACCTAAAGTACATGGGTAACAATTTAGAGAGAAAACAGCAGGCTGTGGGTCTGATTAGCAGGCCCACAGCCACATTAAGTCATAAACCAGTGAAGCAAAAAGCAAAAATTTGGGGTGACCATAGGATAGCAGACCCTACTCTCCTACACAACCCCCACCCAAACGCAGGGACATTAGACTAACCTTGACCAGTTGTGTCTTCATGTTCTAAGTGGAAGTACCTGGAGAGACCATCTGCATTACCATTGTCAGTCCCTGGGCGGTGCTCCACTGTAAAGTCCATCCCCTGTAGGGAAATGGACCACCTGAGCAGTTTGGGGTTTTCACCCTGCATCTGATTAAGCCATAAGAGGGGCTTATGGTCGGTCTGAATCTTGAAGTGAATGCCAAACAAGTATGGTCTCAACTTCTTCAGGGCCCACACCACAGCAAAGGCCTCCCTCTCAATGGCTGACCAACGTTTCTCTCTGGGGGTCAGCCTTCTGCTAATGAAAGCAATGGGCTAATCTACATTAAGTTGTGAAAGCACAGCTCCCACTCCCAACTCAGAAGCATCTGTTTGGACAATGAACTCTCTTGAGTAGTCAGGACTCTTCAGGATAGGTGCAGAGCACATGGCCTTCTTCAGGTCATCAAATGCCTTTTGACAGTATTCTGCCCACTGAACCTTTTTGGGCATCTTCTTGGATGTCAGATCATTAAGAGGAGTCACAATGGACCCATAGTTCTTAACAAACTTCCTGTAGTACCCAGTCAGGCCTAAGAAAGCTCTGACCTGAGTCTGGGTAGTTGGAGGAGTCCAGTCCTTTATGGTCTGAATCTTACTCTCCAGTGGTTGAACTTGGCCTCCACCCACAAGGTGGCCCAAGTACACAACCTTACTCTGCCCTATCTGGCACTTGGTTGCCTTGATAGTGAGGCCTGCCTTTTGCAGAGCCTCTAGCACTTCCTTCAGGTGGACCAGGTGATCCTCCCAGGTGGAGCTAAAGACAGCAATATCGTCCAGATATGCTGCACAAAAGTCATCCAGCCCAGTAAGGACTTGATTCACCAACCTTTGGAAGGTGGCAGGTGCATTTTTCAAACCAAAGGGCATCACCACAAACTGGTAATGCCCACTGGGGGTAGAAAATGCGGTCTTGGCTTTAGACTCCTCAGCTAACCTGATTTGCCAGTAGCCAGCTGTCAAGTCAAATGTGCTCAAATACTTGGCAGAAGCCAATTTGTCTATGAGCTCATCTGCCCTTGGAATTGGGTGTGCATCTGGACTGGTGACAGCATTGAGTCCTCTGTAATCCACACAGAACCTCATCTCTCTCTTCCCATCTTTGGTGTGAGGTTTGGGGACCAGAACCACTGGGCTAGCCCAGGGGCTCTCTGAAGGCTCAATGACACCTAACTCCAGCATCTTTTGCACCTCAGCCTTGATACAGTCTCTGACATGGTCAGGCTGCCTGTAAATTTTGTTCTTTACAGGAAGACTATCACCAGTGTCCACCACATGTGTACACCAGTTAGTCTGACTGGGTGTCAGGGAGAACATATGTCGATATGACTGCAAAACCTGTCTACAGTCATGTTGCTGATGTTCAGTGAGGCTGCCATCTAAGGCCACACCATCAACTGAGCCATCCTCAGGGTTCTGAGTCAGCAGGTCTGGGAGAGGGTCACTCTCTTCCTCCTGCCCCCCATCTGTAGCCATGAGCAAGCCCATGTCTGCCCTGCCAACATATGCTTTCAGCCTGCTAACATGGAGCACCCTGTGGGGGCTCCTGGGAGTTCCAAGGTCCACCAAGTAGGTAACCTCTCCCTTTTTCTCAAGGATTGTATGGGGTCCAGACCATTTGTCTTGGAGTGCTGCTGGGGCCACGGGCTCCAACACCCATACCTTCTGTCTAGGCTGGTACTCAGTCAGGACAGCCTTTTGGTCATGCCAGGCCTTCTGTAATTCCTGGCTAGCCTCAAGGTTTTTGGATGCCTTCTCCATATACTCAGCCATCCTGGAGCGGAGACCAAGTACATAGTCCACTATGTCTTGCTTGGGCTTTTTGAGAGTTAACTCCCATCCTTCCCTCACCAGACATAGGGGTCCTCTTACAGGGTGCCCAAACAACAATTCAAAGGGGCTGAAGCCAACACCTTTTTGTGGGACCTCTCTGTAAGCAAACAGAAGGCAGGGCAGAATGATATCCCATCTTTGCCTGAGCTTCTCAGGTAATCCTTTGATCATGCCCTTTAGGGTCTTGTTGAATCTCTCAACAAGCCCATTGCATTGTGGGTGGTAGGGAGTGGTGAACTTATAGTTGACACCACACTCCTTCCACATAGCTGTCAAGTATCCTGACATGAAGTTTGCACCTCTATCAGATACTACCTCCTTAGGAAACCCCACTCTGGAGAAAACTCCAAGTAAGGCCCTGGCCACAACAGGAGCTGTTGTGGTCCTAAGTGGAATTGCCTCTGGGTACCTGGTGGCATGGTCCACCACCACCAGTATGAATCTGTGCCCAGATGCTGTAGAGGGATCCATTGGCCCCACCACAGGTAGTGGTATCAGGGGGGCCTTTGTGGTACCACCTGCTTTGCCACTTGCTTGGCAGGTTACACAGGAGCGACAAAACTCCTTTGTATCTTCTGACATGTGAGGCCAGTGAAAGTGACAGACAAGTCTGTCCCATGTTTTGTTCTGGCCTAGGTGTCCTGCTAAGGGAATATCGTGTGCCAAGGTAAGAAGGAAGCCCCTAAATTGCAGAGGTATGACCAACCTCCTGGTTGTACCAGGCTTGGGGTCTCTACCCTCTGAATAAAGGAGCCCATCATCCCAATAAACCTTATGGGTACCTTGAGCATTCCCAGCAGCCTCAGCAGCAGCCTGCTGTCTGAGGGATTCAAGAGAAGGACAGGATAACTGAGCCTGCCCCAAGTCTGCCCTAGAAGGTCCCCCTGTCCCCAGAAACTCAACCTGATCAGGTTCAAGCTCTATAGGGACAGTTCCTTCAGGGGTCTCAGAATCATCTTCCTGTGAAGGCTGATCCTCACTTGTAGGCATTTGGGAAGGCCCAGCCTTTACCCTCCTGTTCCTTGTCTTGGAAGGTACTTGGTCCATTGTTCCAGGATCCAAGACCTGAGGTTCAGAGAGGCACTTTTTGGCCTGTGACCTGGTCACAGCAAGGACATGTGATGATATCCCTAACATCTCTGCATGAGTCCTGTACTCAACTTCTGACCATAGAGAGCTCTCCAGGTCATTGCCCAACAAACATTCTACTGGGAGATCAGCACTAACCACAACTCTTTTTAGGCCAGTTACCCCTCCCCAGGAAAAGTTAACAATTGCCACACTATGTGTAGTAGTGACATTGCTGGCATTGGTCACCAGGTAATTATCACCTGGTATGTATTGTCCAGGGTTCACAAAGCTAGGCGTCACCATAGTGACACTGGCACATGTGTCCCTGTATGCATGAGCCACTTTTTCATTAATTAAAGGTGTTTGTCTGTACTTGCCCAAATTATTGGGACTGACAGTAGGGGAAAAATCAATCTCCCCATCACAAATGAGAACAGCCTGTGTGGGGACTCTGACTAGGTCAGAATCTCCATCAGTTCCCAAGGTGATACCCACTACCCCCTAAGTCTGTGGACCAACACTGCCAACTGTACTAGTGGGTGCAGGTGCTTTAGGGGCTGCAGTGTTGGGGGCTACACCCTTTTTACAATCACTTGTCCAGTGAGGGATGTTTTTGCAAAAGCTACACCAGGGTTTTCTTTGACCTTCTTTCTTCTTCTTCTTGGAAGTTTGGGACCCACCCTCAGTATTAGTTTGGGGCCCTGTTGAAGACTTCTGGTCTTTAGCTTTCTGCTCCCCACCCTTTTGGTCTGTTTTCTTTTGGTCACCACCCTGGTTCTGGTTCTGGTTCTTTTGCTTAACTCTGGTTCTAACCCATTTGTCTGCCCTCTTTCCCAATTCTTGGGGAGAGGTTAGATCTGAGTCAACCAAATGTTGATGCAACTGCTGGTTCTGACAGTTATTTAAAATCTGTTCTCTCATAAGCAAATTGTACAATCCTTCATAGTCTGTAACCTTACTTCCCAGCAACCAGCCCTCCAGGGCCTTAGTGGCACATTCAACAAATTCAGACCAGTCCTGAGTCTGTGTCTTCTGGGTGACTCTGAACATTAACCTGTACTGTTCAGTGGTTAAGCCTAACCCATCAATCAGAGCACTCTTCAGGACCAGGTAGTTTCTAGACTCCCCATCACTAACTGTGAGGAGTCTGTCTCGGCCTCTACCTTCAAAGGAGAGCCACAAGATTGCTGCCCACTGCTCCTGAGGGACCTGCTGTACTTTGCAAGCTCTCTCAAGTGCAGTCATCCACTTGTGGATATCATCCCCAGCTTTGTAGGGGGGCACAATCTTACTCAGGTTTCTATTGTCACAGGACCTGTCTTTATCCTTAGGGATAGTGCTGCCACCAGTGGGTTCTAACCCACCCTCTCTAGGCTGCCTTGCTCTAGCAAGTTTCTCTTTGGCCAGGGCAACTTCTAGTTCTTGTCTCTGGATCCTAAGTTCAGCCTCTCTCATTTTGGCCTCATGTTCCCTTCTCTGAGGGCTAGTCAACTCCCTTCTGGAGTTGCCATGAGAACCTCTAGAAACATGGGAAGTATTGGACTCAGCTGAGTGATTCCTCCTCCTCCTATGCTCCTGGTTAAGTCCATTTGGGGGTCTGAATGGGTTGGACCCACCTTCAGTCCCGAATAAGCTTAGGTTAGCCTGGTTAAGCCTGCTGACTAACACCTGGCTATCTCTATCATTATCAGAATCACTTTCTTCCACCTCCTCCCCTTCTTCTTCCTCAGGCTGAGAATTCCCAGGGGTCTGGTCTTCCTCATCTATCTGGATGACAGGGGCAGGGGCATCAGGGTTATCATCTTGTGGAGAAGTGTGGCTCACTGGTTAGAGGAGGTAGATCCTGAAGCAGAGGTCAGACCCGGGACCAGGGTTCAATTCCCAACGCGGCAGGGTCTTGAGCCCAAATGTCCACGGACTCGATAATTCTCGTTTCGGTGCCTACTCGAGTCACAGGTTCACACTCTGCAGCTCTGGGCATTAGCCTGCTTAATCTCCACTACGGCCCCCCCCGCGGCGGGATGCCTGGCTTCCACCTTGGGGATGCCCAGTATGGGTATCTCACAGGGAAAAAAGCCAGGATGGGTTCCCAAGGCAAGCGCCGAGATGCCTACGGGTAATCGAGCGCTATATAAGAACGCATAATAATAATAATAATCTTCAGAAGGAGAAACTCCCTCACCAGTCCCTGAGGGGCCTGGCTTGGAGTTCTTTAGACCTTCAGACTGGTCTAATAGCTCTCTGAGGTGTCCTGCTGTAGGAGTAGGACCTGTTTTGATTCATATCATGGAACACAGTTGCCTCAGTTCCTTAAATGGAAAGATAGCAAATTTGGATGGTGCCCTTGGAGGGTCACTCTCAACAGAGGTGGATCCAGTGGATCCCTCTGCTCCAGACATTGCTCTAGTGTGGTGGATGTGTTGCAATCTACCTACACTTGTGTTTTCCTACAAAACCTATCTAGTAGTTGTAGTCAGGGTGTGCTACTCCCTATCCTCTACAACAACTAAGTTCAGTAGAACTTAAGTATATCTAGTCTTGTTTTAGTGTACCTATCAGGTACCTGTATGATCTTTCAAATGATATTTTCAAAGATTGTAATGGTAAAACAACAGCAAGCTCAAATCCCAATTCGCTGCTCACCAATGTGAGAAGTTGGCCTGGTATATGATGCTCACTAGTTCTAGTGATCACCTTGTACCATGCCAAGCAACCCTTATGGTGCAGGTTGTAAAGTCAACCTTATAGACAAGCTATCCTAGGGGTAGCATGGACTAAGCAGTCTTAGGCTAAACTCTGTAAAGGCATGTGAAGCAAGCTGTTTTACCATACACAATCCCTTGAATACCAAATGAAAGGACACCACACAGATATATATTGAAAATATATATAGATTTATTTCTACAAATAACCCTGATACTCTTTATGAGCACAGAAGCAAATGCGTTAAAACAAAACACAGTTTAAATACACAAAAGTTGCACAATTATGGATGAGCCCTAGGGGCCACCTAAACCATATACTAAAATAGTGGCAAAGAACCACTATGGGGAAAGTGAAGAGGCCTAGGGCCTGGGGAATCGCTGGAGCTGTTCGGGACTAGCAGTGAAGAAGTCGGGAAAGGCCCGCGGGACTCGGGTGCAGTGCGGAAAGTGCACGCAATACCAATGCAATGTCAATGGTGCGTAAAAGTTACAAAGTTAGTTATTAAGGAACCTTCCGAGTGACCTAGAAGGATGAAACTTTAGACACAGACACTAGAGGTGTGTACCAGTGTGGGAACACCGGCGGAGCTGAGTTACCTCACCCACAGGAAGCGGGTGCATAGGGTCGAAGTAGTGTCGGGTTTCGTCACGCAGGTCAATGGTGCTTGGAGCTGAAGATGCTGCAGGCGGCTCGATGTGAAGAGTTCCGGTGAATCCAAGGGTGGATCTGAAGAGGTGAAGACCTGAAAGCAGAGGGGACAATGTTCAAAGTCACTAGCCAGTGACTACCGTGGAACCAGAGTGGAACCAGGCGATGTCGGGTGCAAACAGGTGATGTTGTGAAGATTGTCTCTGCAGCCACGTGGACACGAAGAGGTCAAGGACGTCCAGAAGTCGGTCACAAGCTGTTCCACGTAGGCTCTCGCTGATGGCGGTGTCGACAACTTGATTGGAGCAAACAGGCCTTGGCTAAAGCAAGCCACGCAGGAAGTGATTCAAGCTTCTCACTCGGACCAGCAAGGTCAGAGCGGGTGCTCCTTTTCAGGGGAGCAAGGGCCAATCTGGAGCAACCAGACCAGCAGTGTAGTTTGTCGTTTTCGTCGCCAAGATGGCCGCTAGCCACGTGGCAAGTGGCCGGGATGGCGCGTCGAGTGGCGCGGTGCAAAAGGGCCCCACGCAGATCGTGGAGATGCTGGGGGGCTGATCTTTGGTGCAAGGGCTGCTCGAGGTTGGGGCTTCTCAAACCCCAAAGCACAGCGTCGAGGGTGCCTCAGGTGCTGCACAGTCAGCTTCTCGGGGGTCTTTCAAGAGGTCCGGTCCCACATCTCTCGGTGCCTCCATGGGTCCCTTCTTTGCAGGGACTGTGGATCGGGCTGTGAGAAGTCTGGGAGTCTAGGTATTGTCAGGCTCTGGGCTCGGGCTCCGGCGGGAGGCGGCAGCAAAGCAGACGTCAAGTTGCTGGTTGGTACCTGTGTTCACAGGGTGGTCACTCCTTGGCCGCAAGGGAGATTCTCTTCCGTCTTCTGTGCAGCAGAATGTCGAAGTCCAGTCTTCTTCTGTATTTCAAGTTGATTCAGGATGATCTGAAGTCTCAGGACACAGCTCCCACTCTTATTCGAATCTGGGGGGCCGGATCACCTACTAGGTCCCTCCTCTGGGTGGGACCAGGAAGGGGAGTGGTTACACCCCCTTTCCTTTGTCCAGTTTCGTGCCAGGACTGGGGCAGGAAGGCCCCAGCACCGGTTTGAACTGGCCTATGCACAGGGACACATTGTGTGCCCCAGGCATGTCTGATTCTATTCAGCCCTGTCCTACCCAATACACAAAATCCTGTCTGGGGTGGTGCTAGCACCTCCCAAGGCAGGAAACCCTTTGTCCAAGCTGCCCTCGCTGGAAGGACTCCCAGCAGCAGGAGGTCAGACTTGTGTCTGCGGTGGCAGCATCCATTTTGTGATGCTGAGTCTCTGTTTAACTTTAACCGGGGTTCAGGCTAGGTACATGTCGTGTCCCTCTAAATGTAAATGTAAATGTAGATTGTGCTTATATAGCGCACGGCTACCCGCAGTGGGTGTCCCGGCGCTTGCTTAGGGAACCCGTCCTGATATTCCCCTGTGAGATAGCAGGGTATCCACAAGGTGAAAGTCAGGCATCCCGCCGCGAGGGGCCGTTGTGGAGATTAAGCAAGCTATTGCCCAGAGTCGCAGAGTGTGAACCCGTGAGTCGAGGAGGCACCGGGGCGAGAATTATCGAGTCCGTGGAATTTTTAGTCCAAGACCCGCCGAGGCGGGGAATTGAACCCTGGTCCAGGACCGATCTCAGCTTCCGGGTCTGCCGCCTCTAACCCCTGAGCCACACTTCTCCTCTAGAAGGGTGGAATGCTACCCCCGTCGCCAGAACTGGCGAGGGGGTAGTATTCCAATTCGTATGACACCTTACTCGACATGTTTTGATAAAGCCAAACCCAAGATAGCATTTAACCGCGAGGTTCATAATGCACTTAAGAGTATATGGTATGGCAGTATCATGAAACAGCTAAAGGACATGGTTCCGAAAGCTGCAGACAGGCTCAGCTCATGCCAGAGCACTATCTCACATATTTCCAAGCACTCTGCCTCCAGGATTGATGAGGCCTTCCATAGGAGTGACTGATAGGAACATATGTGACCATTTTAGGTTAGGTATAGGCATACTACACCTAAGTAGGGGTGGTTACACCGACTTACCCCAGCTGAGTGATTAGCCAGTTGTGTCAAATATGGAGGCCAGTCCAGGGTTGGCATAATACATGCTGCAGCCCCTGGTAGGCCTTGGAAGCACCTATGCCCTGGGTACCTGGGTACACTGTTACAGGGGCCAATAAGGTGAACCAGTTCCAATGTTGTTATGCACCTAAAGTACATGGGTAACAATTTAGAGAGAGAACAGCAGGCTGTGGGTCTGATTAACAGGCCCACAGCCACATTAAGTCATAAACCAGTGAAGCAAAAAGCAAAAATGTGGGGTGACCATAGGATAGCAGACCCTACTCTCCTACACTCCCCTCTTTACTGACCTGCGTGCTCCGACCCGCCCGGTCCCCCTCTTCTGGGCCCCCTACCTACGCTCCTTGCCCAGGGCCACCATGAGCCTAGAGCGGCCCTGTTTGGACACAGCATAGTGAGAGAGTGGGGCTAGATCTCGTGTGGTTTTATAGCTCACCATTGATTGGTTCGACTGTCCATCAAGGCCATGGCATGCCAAAGATGATTACATTGTCTCATGTATGTTTGCATAAAAAAGTGTTTTCACACTTCAGATACAACGTAGGTAGTAAGTGGGACACACTGTGTGTTCTTAAATGTGTTTCCTTTGCTGACAAAATGTCATTTTAATAGCTGATTTATGTTTTTGTTTATCAGGATGTGCATGCTGTTTGGATGTTTTGGCCTGTCAAAGACACTGTGCTATTCACCAATCACCTTTGCATATTCCTTTGTTTCACTCTGATTTCAAAATTAAATGCTGCTGGATTTATAGCTTTGTTGGTTCACAAAATACAGAAGTACGTGCACAAAGCCTTCCTTAAAGGTACAACACAAATATCGGCACTTTATCAAAAGTATCGACTATTCAACATTTTAATAAAATATGTCTTTTAGGTTCCCAGTTTACAGCGTGAACATCAGCAAATGGATGAGCCTCCCAGCACCTATATTTGTTTAACCCACGATATTATTTCATTATGGGATTTTCTTACTTGGACAGGTAAGGGCAACACACATAAAGTCACCTAACTAATGCCAAACCCTTATCCCAACAAAAGCTAGATCTCCTGGCTTTGTCACAGATTGTTATGCTTAGGATCAAGTTGTAAGTTGTAAGTTGGCAGATGCTGATGATGAGAACGTGAGGACACAGGCGAGTACCAGCCTGTTATATCCTCCCCGGGTGTTACTCCCGTGAGGCTCTGCCAACTCCCCTCCCTACTTTTTTCGAAGACATCTTCTTCTTAGAAAGGTATAGTGAGGGTCAGTTGTTTACCACAAGATTGTCACACACACGTTTTTAGCTTTTGAACCAGTCACTATATTGAGCACATTGAGACAGGAAGGTCTAGATATATCTACTGTTGAATGTTATCCTAACTCAGGCTATAACAAAATTACATGGGAAATTATTCTTTCCACAGTATTTAGGGGCAGGTCCTTTGGTGTTTAAAATGCCTAGGATCAAGACAAATGCAAAGAAATAAGCCCAGCTGCGAGACATGTTTAAATATTAAAAAGAATGTAACAGAAAATGCTGTATTTCATTTCTGTACAGTGCAGCATATTATGGTACATAGAACACGTGCATCATTAATTGTAATCAGATGCTGTAATAATCGACCTGTATTGGCTTTTAAAGTTAACTCTAGGGTGTATTTTATTTGAAGGATGCCTTTTTATAAGAAGTCATTTAGATGTCATTAGTGTGCTTTATGTCTTTAATACTTTTGAATGGTAGGGGTGACTGCATTTTTATGTTTGGTAAAATAAGTGTTATATTTACTGACAGGAATGTCTCCTACATGGTGCCCTGAGCTAATTGACTGCGTATGAAACAGGTATCTTACATTTTCTTTGACCCAGCACTCTTATTGTGTCCATCATTGTGGCCATAATGATTCTCGGGTCCAAAACCTGTTATTTGACTTGGTAGTGCACCAAATGTGCCCTTTAACTCGACATGGGATTACTGTCCTTGTCCTAGTTTGCTGATATAAAACAGTGGTGGCAGCCTATGCTTTTTGGAATATTTTACTGAATATACCTTTTTCTTTGGTTCAGACAGAGTCCAGTATTTAAAGAACCCACTTATGTAAAGTTCTCCTTATATGTGGCACATAGACTCTTCCACTGATATCACATGTGCGTGCCAGGTGCTTCTGCGTGAAGAGTAGATGGAGGCAGGATTTTGTGTTGTTGCAAATATGTAGTTCCTGAGCCCAGCTGGATCCATTTTGAATTGCCCTTGGTTTTATACTGCACAAGAAGTAGGGTGGAGTACAGCTTCACCTGACAGTGGACATGTATTGCCTGCATTCCAGAAGCTGACGGGAGGAGCCCTAGACACTGAACTGTGGGAGTACAGAGATATTTAGATATTCAGATGAAGTGAACTATAGACAGGACCACTGGAATTATCCAGCAGAGGAGGACCAAATTGTGTGGCACAGTTTACTAAATCATGCAGAAAGAAAAGAGGAATTATGCGCCATAATGCAGCACATTTTGTGTTAGTATTACCTCATTATTTTATTTTAGTACAATATTTGGGAAAAAGGTTTCCTCTCATTTATACCAGTTTGACACCGAAATACAGCAATAAGCAATAGAAAGATGAGTTCCTTTATTGACCAATGTTTTTAATAGCATAGCAATAGTAGCCCCCCCTCCCTCATGGACAACAAGCATAAGAGTTCCTATCTATAACAAGCCTTTACAATGCAATCAGTCTCGCCTTTCAGACCTTATATGTATTTAGCTATGCAGCACATTAGCCTGGGTGCTGAAACATCTACTGTTCTTTAACATGGAGGGAAAGTAAGAACCAAACTGCGTGACATGCCAGGTATGGGAACACATGGAGAGAAATATTGCCTTTCAGCGGGAAATGGTCTAGTCCAAGCTCTGTTTTTAATATAAAATCAGGGCGTTCGGTGGTCATTTTACTTAAAAAACAAGATTAAAAAAAAATATTATTGTCTACGGGTGCTCGTGGAAGACAATATCTATGGACTGAAATCTAGATAATGCTTAAGTAATTCTGGAGTTTTACTGACCTCTGATGGTCGTTTTCTATCAAGAAAGTTGAATAGAGCACTGCCAGAAAAATGTAAAAAAGTAAGTCTTTCATCAGAAAGCAATTCTGGTGTTTTACTGACCTCTACCGGTCGTTTTCTATCAAGACAGTTAAATAGAGGCAGTTGAACAGAAAAAAAAGTCCCTACGCAGAAGCAGACAAGTCCTAGGGCTGATCTCCAGAGCCCACAAACTACATACATATATAAGTATATACTAAATGCGAAACTCATGGGCCATCTGCTCCTAGCTAGATTAGAGGCTTGGGTAGGTGACAAGAACATACTAATGCAGTCCCAGTATGGGTTTCAACAGGGCAAAGGAACTGTAGATCAGTGCCTGAACCTTTCATTGATTATTGATAAATATACAAGGGCTAAGGGTGGGAAAATCTACCTTGTATTTATGGGCCTTTCAGCAGCTATTGACTGTGTTTCCCACCCAAAGCTCTGGCATATCATGGAAGAGATGGGGATCGACCCTCCAATAATTGATTTTATCCGGCAACTATATTCGGAGGCTTCAGCATCGGTCAGATTTGGAAAAAATGGGGAATGTACCCGCCCCTTTAAGATCTTGAGGGGGTAAGACAGAGCTGTGTCCTCGCGCCGTTCCTATTTTTCATCTATATGAAAGGAGTGGGCAATGCCCTTTTGGGTGTAACTCCCGACCTCCCGATGTCAGACTCCATCCGGCTCCCAATTCTGGCAAATACAGACAACGCAGTCCTTATTGCTAGAACTGGGATAGGGTTGCGTCATCTAATTACTACCTACGCTGCCTTCATGGACTCACTTGACATGAAGGTTAATCAGTCAAAATCATTCGTAATAATTGCCAGGGGGGCCGCTCGAGGTAAACTATCCCACCTCCACACAGAAACAGGGAAAATAGAGGCGGTAGAGTCCTTTCCCTATCTCGGGGTACTCTTTGATAAGAACCAAACGTGGTCACGATTAATTGACGCAAGAGCCATGGGAATGGAGAGGAGCTTGGGAGCACTAAAGGTATTTATGTACAGGATGGGCATGAAACCTCTGGCTGCTGTCAAGCACATCTATAATGCGAAAACGAAATCCGCGACCACATATGGAGCGGGTGTTTGGTGCTTGGCACATACTGAATCACTCCAAATCATTGAGAGTACTTTTTTTAAATCCTTGGTCTCTCTTCTGCAGTCAATATCTAACTATGTACTGCATTTGGAGCTGAGTCTACCCTACATCACGGACTCAATTAGACTGGCTCCTTTTCACCTGTGGTTCTCCATCTGGTGAAGGAATACTCTCCCCTTAACTCAGAGCATAATAAAAGCTTGCCTTAGTCTAGATAACTATAAGAAAATTAGATGGATAAACTACGTTGAGCAAGAATTGACTGAGTTGGGGCTGAAAACTCTGTTTACGGACCCAATGGCTTGCAGGCTAATGTCAAAGCAAAGATTGGTGGACACTTTTATGCTGAAGGCCCAGTACACTCATAGGGAGAATAACCACACGAAGCAGTCTATTCTGGCCTACAAACCACATTTATTTATTTGGGAAGGTGAATACCCCTATTTAGTGGAGGTTACAACACTGCACCATAAATTCATCTTACTACGATTTCGGTTAAATCTGATCCCATTAATGTTGGGCTTTCCTTTGAAAACATTTAATCACTCTGACCTGATTAATTGCCCCTGTGACAAGTCCTCTGCGCAAACAGATCTACATATACTGGTCTTCTGTGGTTATTATCTTAAGGAAAGGAAGAAGTATATTGTACCAATTTTAAAGAGCCATCACTTTGTTCAATGTAGCGTGGCACTATTTTTCCGAAAATCATTATCCAACCATGTAGGGTGTTTCTCGCTAGCTTTATTCCTTTGGGATTGTTTAAAAAGAAGAAAGTCCCTGGGATCATAATTTTTAATGGAAATTCATTTAATTATATATATTGGGCCAGATGTAGGTAGCCAAATACCGGTCGGTAACAGCCGAATTCGGTCGTTACCGACCGGTATTTGGCTTTTGAGATGTAGGTGGGTAGTTATTTACAGAATCGGTATATTTACCGATTCGGTAAATTTACCACTTCGGTATTTTACCGAATCGGTAAACATACCGATTCTGTAAATCCATATGTAGGTGACACTCCTAAGAGTGCCACAGGCCCTTAAGAGTCGGTATTTTACCACCCAATCTTATTGGGTGGTAAAATACCGAATTCAGGTGTGCATGTACATCTGTGCATGCACACCTGTGCAATGTGACACACAGACATGCCCTTAGGGCATGTATGTGTGCCACATGTTACACGTGCCTGTACTTGGGGTGCTAGAGGGTGTCAAAGTGACACCCCCTGCACCCTTGCAGGATTCGGTATTTACCGATTCTGTAAATACCGATTCTGTATTTCCAATTGATTCCTATGGGCTTCAAGGCCCATAGGAATCAATGGGAAATACAGAATCGGTATTTACAGAATCGGTAAATACCGACTCTTACAGATTCGGTAATTTTTTACCTACATCTGCCTCCTTCCAATTTACCGACTCTTAAATACCGATTCGGTATGAGTCGGTATTTAAGAGTCGGTAAATCGGAATTACCTACATCTGGCCCATTGTATCTTAACTTATGTTTGATTTGGCAGCTTTTAGCATCCATAAACTGAAATCTTGTATGAATTTTGTATTCTCTTTTATACTATTTTTAGAAGAATCCAAAAGAAATGATTACCGCATTCCATCTACGAGAACTAATTTTAAATCTATTGTTGTCTATGTACTTTTATAATCTTATCTAGTAATGATCGAATAAAGTTGCATTGAATTGAATAGAAAGATGAGAAGTCAACCTTTGTGAAGGATCTTCCACTACACAGCAACATTTGTTGCTCCGTTTTTAGTAACTTTTGATCTGTTACAAACAAGAGCAGACCATGATGGATTATGTGGCAAATGCAGCAAATCCATAATTATGTGGAAAATGCCACAGACTCAATATCACATAATTTCAGTGGCCCCGACTATACAGATGTTTGAGATTTCAGATAGAGTTTATTGCATGGTTTTCACTTTTAGAAGATAGCACAATTTTTGTAATATCTATAGGGTAGAGTCATTCAACAAATGGCTCCAGATAAGATTTTGAGTGAGAGTGTTTTGCTCCCTCCTCTTGTCGTTTGAATATAAGGAGCTGAATGGGCTTCATGTCAGTAAAAACATACTACATTTTAAAAAATGAGTAATTCCTTGTAAATATCGAGCTTTAGCTGATTGAATTCAGACATAAGTATTTGAGCTTACTTCAGAAGTATATACTACTGCCTAATGAGCTTGGGCGAAGGACCGAAATGTGAGCATAATGCAATTTGTGCTAGTGCTAAGACTAATATAGAGCCACAGATGGTCTTCAGTGGGAAGTCTAGCTTTAACCCCTCATTCTGAGGGTGTCACAATTTCGGATGCAAAAACTTTATTGGGCAAAGTCCTTTACCACACAGGGCCTGATGTATCAAAGGGTGTTATCCATTCCTTGCGTCTGGGGAAACATGTCTAAATCAAAGGGGGAAGGAAGAGCGAGATATTTTATCGAGGTCCTACACCCTAGCTCCTCTAGGGAAACAGTAGTTCCTCCTCTGCCAAGTGGACACAACCAGTTGAACCAGGAGGCTAAGGTACGTGTAGCTGGAAGATCTGAAAATCAGATCTTGGTCCCGTCACAATTTTGTGTCATTTGAAACTTTCACTTCTAACTTTGCTGCTATCCCTTGCGGGGGATAGCAGCAAACACTAATAGGTCCTCCTCTACTATAGCGGAACCACTCAGCACCAGATAGAGGCATTAACTGACTCTTTTCTTGGTCCTGACGAAGTGCCGCGTGAAGATTGGGCTCTCACGGCACAAAACATGTTGACTACATCATACTAGTGACCACTTTCGACTAGTAGCTATCCTGGTACCTGAACACCACAAGATAGCACCACTGTTTTTACTTAGTCCTGGTAGCCTTTCCCCATAATAAAAAAACGTTTTTAAGTTACCAGAGTCTATTTTAGTCACCACTCTTTAAACTCCCTCACCTGCATTCATCTTTCCGGCAACTTCAGATCAAAAGATTATGAAGCATGACACCCTAACGGGTGTGTGAGGGCACCAAGATCTGAATTTCAGATCCTCCAGCGGCACGTACCTTAGCCACCTGGTTCAACTGGTTGTGTCCACCTGATTTTGATAACAAACGTATGGGGAAATGTGTACATACATTAGAGCCACAGTTCGGGTTTTTGCACGCGACCACAGGTTTTTCCAATTCAAATGGAAAATAAACTCCATTCAGGGGCGTAATGCAGGCCCTTGCAACACCTGCAGTACTGTACATCCCTTTGAGGGACTCCCATTCAGCAAAAGGCCAATTAATGTATGAAATATGGACGACTCAAGGGCCCCTCATCTCATTCTTGGGGTGGAGGGCATCATTTTGCATTACCCCACTGATTCCATTGTTGGTTTGACTGCCTGGTAATTACACATGATTCCACTTTTGCACCGTTTTTTCTGACGATATAGACGTACTTTCAAGCCACTGGCATCACGTATTTCCCTTTAACAAGGACATCTCTTTAATCTTTTATGGAACCCTTCTGCTGATAATATACTTTTATTTACCTTTCTGCTATGACACTCTTGTCTCCTGCACCGCAACCTGCCAGCACTGCATCGAGCACCGTCTTGCCCTGCCCCGCAAGCCTTGGTCTCACCTACGCCTGGACGATCGTCACCGAGCCGCTGCTCTCACCGCATCGAGAGGACACCGCACCATGCACCGCTTCCACTTTGCAACGCAACCGCGACAGATGCCAAGACCGACTCGCACTGCCGTGTGAGCCACACTAAGAAAGGTACTGTTAACGAGTCTGTTCACCTGTTGTTGGCCGGTACCAACGCAGTCAGCTGGAACTGCGAGACTCCGTTGGTTTCAGCATTGCGGTAGGCTCGGACCGAGCTACCAACTTGTACGAACTGTGCTTTCAACGTATTTTTGCAATTTAAAGACATCTTGCGAATCAACAATATTTAAAATACTGTATTGTGGATTTTTATCGTATTTGGTCTTGTTTTAAGTATATAACAATATTGGATATTTTACCTTTGGTTATGTGCAAATACTTTACACACTGCCTCTAAGATAAGCCTGACTGCTCGTGCCAAGCTACCAAGGGGTCGAGCAGGGGTTATTTTAGGAGTGTAACTCCCTTATCCTTACTAGGAAGAAGGGTCCCTACTTGAACAAAGGTGCAAGCCCTTGTCAACTAGAGACCTCCATTTCTAACAGGAAGGCATTGGGTGAATTATCTATGTTGCTGAAAAAATTCAATATAAAAGCTTTATCATGAGCAAAAAAATCCACGAAATTGTAGTTGGGTGAGTTGTTCTCCTGCAAACCTCATTTCGCCATCAGGAAGCCTGTAACATTTCTGGCAAAACCTCATGAATGGTGCAGAGGCTTAGCTCTGAAACTTTCACAGGCCAAGACACTAGTATTACTTTGTTAAGTTATATCCTCTGCTTCCATAACCATCTGACAGAAGAATGTTGTCCATGCTGCTAAAACGTTGGATCATCGTCAACTCTGCACTATTTATCAGATTATCAAACCTAAATATGGGAACTGACACATGCTGCCAGTGCATACCATCTGCATGCAAAGTACATGCTTGCAAATTCTTTTTAATTCCACAGTATTTTTTATTGTTTTTATACAACACTAGCAGCCCGTCCCGATGTTGTCCGCGTATGAAGAGTTGAGTGGGTGACAGGTTGCGCTAGAGACGCTGCGCGTGTGGGAAAGTGCAGTCACTTTCAAGGTTAGTGTGCCAGCAGGGCCGCTTAGTGGCGCCAGCCGCCGCTTGAGGCCGGCTTCAGCCCTGGTTGATGTTGGGCGCCGTGTGTAAATTTATTTATGCAGAGAGTTGAGTGACAGCGCACATTAGACGCTGCAGTTATTGTCTGCGCAGGCACGCTCAGTGGCGTGTGCCCCCGCTTGAGGCCCGTCTCCAGCGGCGACTGTATTACAATGCGAATTATGTGACCCTTGAAAGTTATTTCCCGGTATTATTATATTTTTAGGACCCACATGGCGTGAAGGCAGGAAAGTAACGGCAATTTAGTAAAGCACTGACGGCATTGGTCCCCAGTCTGTTTGACACGCACCCAGCACAAGGCACACACTGCATTCGGCCCCAGTATGTGTGACACGCCCCCAGCACAACGTGCAGGCCCACAAGTGAGTAGAGCGAACGGTTACTTACTAGGCCTCCAGCTGAACGCAGACGCCCATTGAACGCATACGCCCAGGTGCGTGATTGGCATCATAATTTAGGAATGTGACGCAATTGTTGGTGGCCGATTGCCGCGCCCATTGGCCACGGTCCTTGCTCCCGTGCAATTCTGCAATTGCCGCGTCCATTGTCGTTTGTCACGGCCCTTTCTCCCGCGCAATTGCGCAATTGGCGCGCCTCCAGCTGAACTCGGACGCCCATTGAACGCTCTTGCTCCCGTGCATTTCCGCGCCCTTTGGCAACGCCCCTTGCTCCCGTGCAATTCCGCAATTGCCGCGCCCATTGTCGTTTGTCACGCCCCCAGCACGCACCCCCAGCCTTTGTCATGCCCCCAGCACAAGGCACACGTTTAAGGAACGCTTTTTTTTTTTGTCGTCATGCCGCGCCCCGCCCACGCACACGCCCACAAGGGACTACTTTGCTGACAGGGTTCTTTTACCTTTCAAATGTTTATGGTGGCCATCTGTATAGCCTATGTCCTTCTGCTGCAACTGCCCTTTCCAATGCTGTATTGGGTGTTGTGATCGGTGCTGTGGTTACTGAGATTACCCGCCTCAAAGGTTAGGGCTCTCTCTTTATATTATTACTAGCAGCCCGTCCCGACGTTGTCCGGGTATGAAATAGAATGTGTGTAATGTGTGTATTTGGCAAGAGCAATTTATTTTAAAATCTCGCGGTAGACAACATTTTTTGTTTCATTAGAATAGGGACGGAGAAGGGCCAGCTACAGCCCTGGTTGATGTTAGCAGGCGCGTGTAATGTCGTTGAATGAGAGAGTTATCAGCCGCAGGTAAATCCGTTTAATGAGAGAGTTCAGTGACAGCGAGTAGGAGAGGCTGCAGTAATTGTCCCCGCAGACACGCTCATTTGCGTGTTCCCCCGCTTGAGGCCCAGCTGCAGCCCTGGTTGATGTTATCAGGCGCGTGTAATTAGTGTACTGATCCACCGCCTGAGCCCAGCTAGAGCCCTGGTTGATGTTAGCAGGCGCGTCTAATTTCGTTGAATGAGAGAGTTAAGTAACAGCACGCAGGAGGGGCTGCAGTAATGTTACTTACCAGGCCTCTAGCTGAACGCGTTTGTCATGCCCCCAGCACGCGGCCACAGCAGACGATCTTCTGACTAATGTACGACCCACATGGCATGAAGGGCGGAACGTAGCACACACCCCCAGCATTTCTCACGCCCCCAGCGTGCCCCTTGATGCGGCACAATTGCGTTCACATGGCATGAAGGCCGGACACACGCCCCCAGTGTTTCTCACGCCCCAGCGTGTCACGCCCCCAGCGTGCCCCTCGATGCTGCGCAGCAATGTAATTGCCGCTTGTATGTACGACTCACATGGTATGAAGGGCAGACACATGCCCCCAGTGTTTGTCACGCCCCCAGCACACGCCCACAGCCCACGATGTGATGGCCATACCAAACGCCCCCAGCGTTAGTCACGCCCACGCCCACAGCACAACGCAGACACGCCCACAAGGGACTACTTTGCTAGCACGGTTCTTTTACCTTTTAAATATATATGGTGTCCTACGGTACAATTGTATGTCTTGCACTGTATGATTGTGATGAACACCACTGTTTCTTGAAAAGTTAATAAAAACTATTAAAAAAAAAGAAAATGTAAATGGTGGCCGTCTGCATAGCCTATGTCCTTCTGCTGCAACTGCCCTTTCCAACGCTGTATTGGGTGTTGTGATTGGTGCTGTAGTTACTGAGATTACTCGCCTCAAAGGTTTGGGCTCTCTCTTTATAATATTAGTATGGATAGTACTATTGGCCCGTCCCGACGTTGTCCGGGTATGAAAAAGAAGTCTGCAATGGTGGCTCACCTGGGCATGTTTTCCATTTTCGGGTCCTGCGCACCTCACAGTCTGAGGGCGTGTGCCTTGGTAGGTTCATGCACTCCAGTGCACTTAGACGCTCCACATCGCATCAACGGCAAACACCACAACTTCAAGCACGCTATTCCCCCGCTTCGCAATGCTTCCGGTGTCTCCGAATGCCCACTCCTACATCAATGCTAAACTACACGCCCACTTCATTTCGTGTCAGAACGCTATTCTCACACAGAACGCTCTGCTGAATGTCTCTGAAGGCGCACGCCCACAACAATGCTAAACGACATGTCCACTTTAAGACGTGTCCGAACTCTATTCTCAACCAGGACGCGTGTCACAATGCTGAATGCACACGCCCATCGCTTTAAGACGTGTCCGAACGCTATTCTCAACCAGGACGCTTGTCACAATGCTGAATGCACACGCCCATTGCTTTAAGACGTGTCCGAACGCTATTCTCACACAGAACACTTGTCACAATGCTGAAGGCACACGCCCATCACTTTCAAGCAGAACGCCCATGCCCACAACGGACTACTTTGTTCCAAACGGTCTTTTTGCCTTCTAGTGTATATGTTGGGCTGGTGTATAGCCTATGTCCATCTGCTTATACACACCTTTCCATTGCTGTATGCGGTGTTCCGGTTGGCGCTGCGGTTCCGGAGCTTACCCGCCACAACGGTTTGGTCTCTCTCTTTATAATATTAGTATGGATAGATACAACATGTAACATATAGACATCACGGCTTTGTAGATGCAGGGTGGCCTTCCAGACTGGCTGTGTTAATGGAAGTACATTGTCGCCATGTTTAAGCTAGGCTGCCCCCCAAGCCACTGTCTCCATAAGAGGAGAGAGGTGTGATGAAAGGGGGAAGGAAAGGAAAGGAGTTAAGGTGGAGAAGAGAAGAGATAGCCTGCAGAAGTTAGCTTTCTTCTCGCTGTAGGCTCGGTCCAGAGAGGGAGAGCCAACGAGCCACACGCTGCTTTTTTCTAGTAGTATTCAGGGTGGTTCATATGGGTCTAGAAGTTCGTCCAGGGACGCCCACATCCCCCCGTTAGTTTGTCTTAAAGTGCCAAGTGCACATTCAAAACTGTGTTGTTGTAGCAAACCTTGGGATTCACAATATCACAGGCTTTGTGGCTGCAGTGACTGAGTAGCAATGTATAAAATGCCTTTCTGACCCCAAAGTATACTTTATGAAGCATTGCCATTTGAAAGGTGGAGCCGTTGATCAGATATGAACTGCAAAAGAAGGTGATGTATCCATTTGCAAAGTGAAAGCTCTGAAGAAGAGCTTCCAACTAGTGTATGGGGGCAGGACTGGACTGGCCGTAGCGGGCACCGGGTGTTTTTCCCGGTGGGCCAAAAGGGTGGGGGACGATTTTGGTGCGGTGGGGCAGTAGTGGCTCCTCGTGGGAGAGCGTCGGGGCGGGGTAGGGGCTGGGTGGGGGGTAGTAAACACGGGCTTACGGCCGAACGGTGTTAAGTAAACAAATAAAACAAATTACATTGCGCGCGCTGCATCGCAATTTGGCATTGCACGCGTGCAATGTAATTTGTTTTATTTATTTATTTACTTACTTAACTCCGTTCGGCCATAAGCCGGAGTTTACTACCCCACACCCTGCCCCTCCCCTGCGACGTCCCACCACCCCGCAGCACTCCCATGAGGAGCCGCTACTGGGTGGGGGACGTATTTTTTTACCTGGGGCCAGTTTTGCAGCAGCGCTGAACTATCTGCCCCCTGTAACAAAATAACAAAAGCAGCTGCAGTGTTTTCCACCCCCCGTCCCACCCTCCACCCAGGGCCTGTCCGACTTATTTGCCAGGGCTGTTTTCGGTTCTCAGTCCGGCGTGTATGGGGGCTGCCAACACTAGAGAGAGCAGATAGCAGGCCGAGATACTGTTGCATGCACTTCCCAATACAATTCACAACATGTCTGCTGTAAAAGGAAACAGAGACACTGGGGACAGCACAAATAAGTGTAACATATGTTTATTTTATTTATTTATTTATAAAGTTTTATATAGCGCAAACTTGATCCCGAAGGATATCAGAGCGCTTTACAATTATAGGGAAAGGTAACAATCAATACATTTCATCAACAGTTAAAGTAGAGTGAGTTTGCTGCCCATCTTGCTTATCTGTGTCTTTCTCGTCATGAAGAAAGATGTTTAGTGCAAAATAGCCATGAAAACATAAAATGGGCAAGGAAAATGTATAGTCAACAGACCAGAGCTTCGCCCTTCATCAGTTGGAGCACGTAATGTTAAAAATTATACATTTCAATGCTAAATGTATATCCTTTTTTCAATGCAAGTGAGTGAAAGAGAGAGCATTTGAGAACGAAATGACACAAACTTCCAGATATGTGCCAATGAGCAAATGTCAAACTTATTTTGTGTGAAGAATTCAAGAAGACCTTGATGAAAATGAAACAAGTATAGCTACCAGGAGTACTATTTTCAGATATCCTCGCTTTCAGTACTAACTTTAGAATGAAGCTACACTTACTCGAACAGATCAGCTAAAATGTGCAGGATCGGCACAAGAGAACTAAACAGAGGTGCATTTAAAATGGGTAAAATTGTGTAGGTATACTAGAATATTTCTGCTCTTTAGGACACACTTGAAAACAAAACAGCATGGGATTAATAAAATGTGGCAGCACACATTTAAGGTGCACATCAACAGATGCACTTTCATAATAAGTATGAAGCAGTGCTTAATTTGAGCAGGTGCTATCAGGTGCTCAGCACCTGCACTTCTTTCACAGGGCCGAGGCTACAATTTCTGAACCTGCAGGTGGTGGTCTCAATATTATTTGTTCAATTCAAAATAAAAAGAATAACATACATTGCATGGTGACTGGCTGGTAAATGCTCATAGGCAGGCCGGCATACGCCTGGGGGCTGGCTCATGACAGAGTTGAGGCAAGGAAGCTGCAAGAACGCATTTGGAACTTGGGAGTGAGGGCTCTTGAGGAAGAATAAAGGAAAGTAAGTGTGGACTTTCCACTTGTTGCGTAGCCAGAGTAGCATATCCGGCAGCCCTGCATTGCTGCTATCCTCAATGTGCTAGATGAGGCTGTGGCCCAACACACCTTTTGTGCGCCATGGCATCAACAGTAGAGTCTGTGCTCTGCACCCCAGCATGGTAATTGCTGAGCGTGAGTGAGTCCAGTAGGCACCACAACCATACTTACCGGCATTGGCAGCATTACTGCTGGGGACAATGCCTGTGCTGTAGCAGGCAGGATCACAGCAAGCTGAGTAGTGGATGCCTATGCCGTCGCAATCCCTGGACCTACTAATTGCAGGCAGCCCTAGCAGTGACATGACCTGCTGTGCTCAAGCAGCCGCCTGTTCAGCAATAAACCCAGTCATACCACACTGATTAATATATGCAAAAAGCATTTTCATTTGGTGTACATTTTGTTTTTGCACTCAGTGTAGGTAAGAAAGTAAAGAATCTTCCGCTTCTTTAGGAATGACAACAGGAAAACGCAGAGTTCAAAATAGCAGGGACATGTACAGGCTGACGACAGGGGTCACAGGCAGCAGCAGTGTTAGAGATGAGAGTCAGCGAGAGTAAAGAGGAGAAGAAACAACAAGAGAGGAGAGAGATAAAACGGAGCAAAGTAGAAGAAAAGGAGGGGAGCAAATCAGATACAAAGAGAAAGCAGCCATGATGTGAAAAAGAGAGCATTAAGAAGAGAGAAGATAGAATGAATGGATCTGGAAGACAGGACAGAGGAAAAAAAGCAGACAATTGATAAAATGGAGACACAGCTAATCACTTCTAGAGAGTGATAGTAAAGAGCCAAGATCGAGAGGAGAGAGAGCAGAGCATGGATAAAAGTGAAGAGAAAAAAGGGCAGGGCTAAAATGAATAGAGGGCAAATCAGAAATACAGGGTGTGACAAAGGTGATAGAAAACAATTAGAGAGGTGAGAGGATAGACTCTTAGAGCAAAGACTTAGGGGACAGACAATAGATCAAGGTTAGAAGATAGAGACTAAGGCAGTGAGAGTGTTGAAAGTGGGGCTCCCCGGAGGAAGACGTGTGCAGTGGCCTCCTTGGCAAAATGTTCAGCACCTGCGCTTCCTTTTTTTACAAATTAAGCACTGGTATGAAGGCAATAAGGCACAAATTCATCTACTATAAGAACGATTTGCATTTAAAAAAGTGTCATTCTGTGAATGTGAATGGAGGCAAAGAGGTCTGTTGTCCCTCATAGGCTCCTGCTTCGAGATTGACAGCAATTTCAAGGGATTCACAAATGGCATCCCTGCCTCACTATTATTAATGGAGCTGGATTCTTCACACTCTACCAGATTACCTTTTTGCACTGGGACAGGCCAGTACATCCATCACAACACAAAAATCTGTTGTTGCTCCACTGTGCTGCCCTATAAAATAGTACATCTCTGCCTACATTTGTAGTTGGAAGGGAATGGTTTTGAAATGTATTGGGAATAGCTTGCTTTAGGCTAGCTTAGGCGTTTGGAGATTGTGGAAACAGTATAGCAGATAAAGCCATCATGAAAAGGTACAATGTTCAGGACAGCACACCAGCAGAAGTGTGCTTGAGTCTTCAACTTGCCTATGAGGCTTCATGTATTCTAAGTGCTGTGGGTTTAACGGGCAGGTGAAAAAGGTTCAGTTTAAGGTGAGCGGGAATGTAATAGTTTTCACCATAAATCATAGACTTTACATAATATGGTACAGATTTCAAGGGCATAGGAGCTCGCCACCAATGCTGCAGAATGGTATGGTTGCCAGATACCATGGGGCAGATTTACTACAAAGTAACGCAGCACGGTGCAGCAAGTCATTTTGCTGAGCCGTGCTGCGTTAGTTTGGAAAGCACAGAGATGCAACATATTTACAAGAATATGTCGCAACTCTATGCTTCCCCTGCGCTGGCGCACAAACTGCAGCCATGAGCTGGCGCAGGCACACTTGCACCACGGTGCAAGGATGCCTGCATCATGGGGAGATTGTTTTTGTGCAGGAAGGGACACCTTCCTGCACAGAAACAAGCACTAGAGGCTTTTTACCTCTTTCAATGCATGCTGTAGAATGCAGCACGCATTGATAGAAGGAAAAAACTAGGAGAATTGAAAACATTTCTCGTCGTTGCAACTCGCTACGCCACCTCTAGGGTGGCGTAGCATTCACACGCATCTTCGGATTTACGATTTCTCGTAAATCTGGAGATGTGTCTTGTTCCATGGGTGTTACGTGGGAACACCCACAGCAACACCCATGGAACGTCCCTTCAACGCACAGTGCTGCGTGTGAAGGAGCCATATTTACGAGAGGAAAAGTCACACAGGGGCATATTATCAAGGAATAGCGAAATTTATCGCAAAATGCGCTTAGCGCATTTATTTTTATCGCTGCCTATCGCTGGATATGTTAGTGGAGAAAACATGCTATTAGCAATGTTTTTCTCCATTGTGCTAAAATATCCAGTGACAGCGACGAAATGCGTGAATATCGTTGAGAATACAGCGATATTCATGCATTAGCGACAAAATGCTCTTAGCCATGTTATCCACCTCCCATTGGATAACATGGCTAACAACTGGTCTGGGCAGGTGTTAGCATTTGGAGATATTCGCGCTTAGCGTGAATATTTCCATCGCTACGCCTGCCTTGCTAATAGGCGATAGCGACGTTAGGGACTGCTTTCAGTCGCTAACTGGTTGGGTACGCCCACTTTTCATGTCATTAGCGATAAACATCGCTGACATGCAAAACGGGCCCCAAACCGCTCGCTATCGCCCAGAAGCTGTCGCTAACATCAGTTAGCGACAGCTTGCTAGGAGGGCGATAGAATTATCGCCGCTTAGCGGCCGTTTTTAATTGCCTATCGCCCTGCTTGATAATATGCCCAACAGGGTGGCTTTTCCTCTCCTTGTAAATATGGAGCAGGCCCCTGCGTCACCAGTACGTCACGAAAAGTGACGTAGTGGTGGCGCAGGGGGCTTGTAAATCTGCCCCCATGTTTGTCCGGTTTTGATTCCACCACGTGCCTTTTTCTTCCACCACCGTACACCTCCTCTCTCTTTACCTCACTCTTGAAAGTTCTTTTCGTCCCTGATTTCTCCCTGTGACTCTGTTTACTACCTTCTGCTTCCTCCTTCCTGCTCCCATTTCAGCCTTTAGCTCTCTTGCTCTGGCTCTTGGTCTTTCATCCATTACATTAGCACCTATTGATTTCGCCAGCGTGCCATGATGTTGCACCAGACCAAAAGAGCACTACACGCGTCAAACTCTGTCCACATGTCACAAGACCGCATCTTCTTTACTGTAGAACTTTAGATTGTCAACTGCAAGGTGGGCGATGACTACGCTGCACATCTTACAGTGAGGCTGTGGCTTACCATTTGAGGATGCTCATAGAACATTGACATATTAGAACCATAGGAATTTTCACTGTGCCTACATCAGGTGCACAAGTTTGCATGTGTTTCACAACAAGGTTTGTGTATGAAGGCACCACACATATTATTTTGCCTCATTAAAAATGATGGGGCTGAGAGGAAGAGAGCGAGCAAATTATATGTAAGCTAATTTGCGTGCTTTGTTCTCTGCATCCTGAGACTCACGAGTCAACCGTGGGCCGCACGAGGCCATGCATTATGTACTGAACATTCCCTGTCACAATGGGAGTTCTCGGTGCATGGCCTACAGAAATGCAGCGCCCTAAGTGGCCCATTGCATTGAAAATGCACATTGCACGAGGACCATTTGGGGCCCTTCATTTCGGTTCTTCATCTTTCACATGCTGGAGCTACAACATCACCAGAAGTTCTATGAGTGACACAGGAATGAAGCAACCCTTGGACAATGTAATTTATCTTTGGTGTCTCACAGATTAAGACAATGCCGCATTCCATTGAATAACTAAGATTCCCTCTTTGTACACTTCTCTCCAAGGATAGTGAAAGCAAACAGCCAAGGTGCCACTTAACCTTAAACGTACCATGTCAAGGGTTTTAGTGCTTATGACCCAGGATTATGATCATTCTTTGTCCAATGTATTTATGATTTTTCAAGAACATATTTCTATGTAACATGTATTAGGCCATGCCCTCAATTACTCAGGGTCCCACCTCTTCTGGAGGTTTCTTGGATATGCTTCTAAAGCCACACCCATTCAGGGCTGTTTCATCCCACTTAAAGCCCTGCAAAGGCCAAAGTTACACTGATGCCACAACCATGCACAAGTCCTCTCCTGTCCCAGAGACCGGCGTTGTTTGCTTGCTTGCCTAGTTCACATTGACCCATGGCACATGGACTAGTTCACATTGACCCATGACACATGGGCTAGCTCTCATTGACCTATGGTACGTGGACTAGTTCGCATTGACCTATGGTACGTGGACTAGTTTGCATTGACCCATGGCACATGGACTAGTTCGCATTGACATATGGCACGTGGACTAGTTCGCATTGAGCTATTGTTTCAGGACTAGTTCGAATTGACCTATGGCACCTGGACTAGTTCGCATTGACCCATGGCACAAGGCCTAGTTCACATTGACCCATGGCACATGGACTAGTTCGCATTGACCCATGGCACATGGACTTGTTCACATTGACCCATGGCACATGGACTAGTTCGCATTGACCTATGGCACCTGGACTAGTCCGCATTGACCCATGGCACATGTACTAGTTCACATTGACCTATGGTACATGGACTAGTTCGCATTGACCTATGGCACCTGGTCTAGTTTGCATTGACCCATGGCACTAGTTCGCACTGACCTATGGTATATGAACTAGTTTGCATTGACCCATGGCACAACGACTAATTCTCATTGACCTATGGCACATGGACTAGTTGGCATTGACCTATGCCACCTGGTCTAGTTTGCATTGACCCATGGCACTAGTTTGCACTGACCTATGGTACATGGACTAGTTTGCATTGACCCATGGCACATGGACTAGTTCGCATTGACCTATGGCACATGGACGCTGCTGGAAATAGTTCACTTTGGAACAGCCCTCTCGGGTTACAGGAGAAACTGGTTCAGTGCTCAAGGCCTGCAGACAAGAACTGCACATTCAGCAGCAGGCGGCCTGAGCTCAAGCACTATGCACTGGACATTTCTGTGTGGAGAGAGAGAAAGAAAGAAGAGGACAATGTATTTGTGCATGATAGAGGAGAGTGATAGAAGAGGAGGGTGCATGAACACTCAGAGAAAGGGACACATTGAGGCTAGAACTCCTATTGCAATAACGTTTTGGTTTATTTTACAGAACATACAGGTTTAGGGTGTTTGTCTGCTCGGAATTTGAACATAGGATAAGGCTACAGGCTAGCAGCTGGATGTAGGGATTGTAAGGCAGGGCCAAAGGATGGCTCTTTGTCAGCCGCAGCCCGTTCCTGACCAAAGCCATATCCCACATGTAAAAAGAACAGTGCATAACCAGGGTTGTGATCTACGCATAGTGTATGCAGTCTATAGGCAGTGAGATTAAAAACAGCCTTTAGCTGCGCTCTGTACAATGTTCACTTTGTGCAAAGCCACAGGCCGTGCTGCATGTTTTTCCCTCGTTTTCCATCTTTCAATGCATGCTGCATTCTGTAGCACACATACAAAGAGGATAAAGCCTCTTTTGATTGTTTTTGTACAGGATGGTATCCCTTCCTGCACAAAAACAATTATCCTCACAACGCAGGCACTTGGTGCAAGGGGGCCTGCGTTGGTGCCAATTGTGCACCATCACAGAGGAAAGCACAAGGTTGCATCATATTGTTGTATTCAATTGAATTCAAAAATCTTTATTCGAATTTTTGCAAATTCATAAAAGCAATTCACACAATCCCAAATCAAATTACCATAGTTACAAAATACAGCATACTATTAAATACAATCAATTTATCTGTAAAGTCGGGAATTTACTAAGGGTGCTCCATAGTTTTCCTAACATGAGTAATAACCCTTAGAAAAGTGCTAGTGCGAAATATCAACTCTTCATTATTCAAAGTTAACAACATCAAATTTGATTCCTTCAAAGAAAGTGGTCTATGTTTTTTAAAATACGGTGCTAAAATCCATTTAAAATATTTTTGATAAACTTTTCAAAAGAAGAAAAAATGTAATTCAGTTTGCAAACTCCTATCATCACATGGGCACAAATTATTTCCAGATTTTCGGAATGAGTAACCTAATGGGAAGCATAATAGAAATCTAATTGAGCCTGCCCTAAGGAGAAAGAGTAAGGACCTTTCCCAACTTGTCATTGGCAACATGAGATACAATGGGATTGATTGTGTGTACAGATCTTTATCCACATAAACCTTAATTGTTGGTTTAAGTAATTCCCTTGCCAAACTTTCTTCTCTATAAAGTGCTTACAATGCGGATCTTAAAATGTTTTTATCTTCCAATTCAATTTTCCCAGGGTCAAGAAAGAGATATCCTTTGCCTACGCTACTTAATTTTTTTAAAACTCCAGAAAGCCAGGGGATTAGCATCCCTTTTTCACAATTGAGGCAGTCTTTTATAATGTCATGGGTTAGGCCAGCTGAGTTGTTCTTCCAGATAGCGAGCCAAAACATTGCCGGTCTGGAGGCAATAAAATCTGATATATAGTGCAAATTCAGTTTGCAGTGGCAGATGTATTCTGAGGAGGAGATAGGTGCTCCGAGAATTTTCCTGCAGAAGCGGTTTTCCTCAGTCTGAATACTCTGTGTTTTGCCCAAGCCCCAGATCTCTGCCCCATAGGTGGCTACTGGCACACATTGTGATTTAAAAAAATTTAAACTTGCTTTTGTGGCATCTATTTTCTTAGGCCGTGGAAGGCTAAGAATAGAGTTAATGGATTTTGAGAACTGGCTCGCGGCGTGGACCAAATGTCCACCCCACGAGCCGCTCGCAGCAAAAACCATTCCTAAATAGGGAAAAGTGTTAGTGGAGTAAAGTTTATCAGAACCCACCGCAATAACACTTAGTTCTCTCTTCCCCGGGCCACAGGACATAATAAAAGATTTTTAAAAATTTACTTTAAGATCAAGTTTTCCCATGTATTGGGCAAAATCTTTTACCAGACTGCGTAAAGCGTTCGGAGTGAGACCCATAAGCACCGCATCGTCTGCATAAAGCAGGGTCTGTAGCAATCCCCCCCTTATTTTTGGGACATCTCTAGTTGATAATTTTAGGGATTTATTTAGTCCATTTATATAAATAATAAATAACAGGGGTGCTAAAACGCACCCCTGTCTAACTCCTCGTTCAACCTTTATAGGTTCTGACACTTCCCCCCATCCCAATCCTTACTTGTGCCCTTGTGTCAGTGTGCAAATATGCAAGAAAGTGTACAAGCGATTCATCTAAGCCGTATTCCAGGAGAGTTGACCATAATTTGGACGTATTTACCAGGTCGAATGCGGACGATAAGTCCATGAATGCTAGGTAAATTGGTGCTGACCGAGCGATGGTATATTTGCCAATTACTAGATCTAGATTTAGGCACTGCTCGGTTGTTCCAACCCCACTCCTGAACCCCATCTGACATGAGTCTACGATCCTTAATTCATCTGCCCATTCATCAATTCTATTGTATAATACTCGCCCCAGTATTTTAAGAGTATTATCCAGGAGCGAGATGGGTCTGTAGTTTATTGGATCTGTTCTTTCTCCTTTTTTAGGGCTCGGCCTACGTCACCACGAAGTGGGGCGGAGCTCCGAGCTCCTATTGTTAAAGAAAAAAAAAAAAAGGTTTCTTTAGGGCTCGGGCCAGAAACATTCCTTAGTGCGCAAGCTTTTTTTATGGCATCTGCATAGTGATTCGTCTTCGCTGTGCTGTCTTTTTAGTAGCCTTGACGCGATAGGCTATATATAATTGTCGTCCGCCATTGTTGGCATTTTCTGTGTGGTTACGCGCACGGCAGTCCATTAATTTTAATTAGGAGCTGTCAGGGTGCTCCTCCAAATGCAATCCAGATGGTGGGAGCGCGTTCACCATTCAGCATTGCATTGCATGTATCAGGCGCGCGTTCGTTTGCAGTGTGTAATGTTCGTCTGCCTGTGCTGATCATACTTTACTTTACTGTGTCTCTCCAATGTGTGATAGTTTATTGATGCCTCCTTGAGTCTTACACACAGTTCTATCACAGCTAAGCAAAGGCGTTTTGCCCTCTCCCTGTCACCCCTTCTTCCATCTTACAACTGCAGACCATTGTAGGGTCTAGCAATGAGAATGCGCCCTTCTGCTTCCATCTTATGCAAAGAAGTACGGTTGTGCGCCTGCAGCTGAGAAACTAAACACAGGGACCTAATCCATAAATTGTGTTCATTGCCAAAAAAGTTTTTTGTCGCATTGTCAGGGGTAGTAAGCGCTAGATAAATGCAATTACAATACATCTCGGCCCTAAAAGGAATGTAGATGTTAATGTAGGAATTACAATACATCTCTGCCCTTAAAGGAATATCGATGTTAATGTAGGAATTGCCACATTAACATTTCTTTCGTATCTATCATCGTAATGCTATTTCTATCTTGCAACGACAACCCTATCTCCTTCTGTACGTTGCCAGCAGCCCGCACACATTCACTCACTTCCATTCATTTCCGCATACTTACACGCCACACCAGTCTGCAGTAATTACACCCATTGCCCTTCTGCAGGTCCATAAACATAATTACGAAATCGTACCACTTTACATTTCAGGTTCACATTCAGCACTGAGCCTACACTTTTCTTTAAACTATGGGCCCTTTTGTAGTTCGCATTACAATGCCAAAGAAGTACGGTTGTGCGGCTGCAGCTGAGAAATGTAAACACAGGGACCTAATCTATAAATTGTGTTCATTGCCAAAAAACATTTCTGTCGCCTTGTCAGGGGTAGTAAGCTTGCAGACCCAAGAAGGATGAAGACACAGAGCAGCCCTGCAGATTAGATCAGCACAGATCAGGCTTCAGTGCCAGGGAGCGGCTGCTTGCAGACCCAAGAAGGATGAAGACACAGAGCAGCCCTGCATATTACATCAGCACAGATCAGGCTTCAGTGCCAGGCAGCGGCTGCTTGCAGACGCAAGAAGGATGAAGACACAGAGCAGCCCTGCAGATTAGATCAGCACAGATCAGGCTTCAGTGCCAGGCAGCGGCTGCTTGCAGACGCAAGAAGGATGAAGACACAGAGCAGCCCTGCAGATTAGATCAGCACAGATCAGGCTTCAGTGCCAGGCAGCGGCTGCTTGCATACCCAAGAAGATGATGAGACAGAGCAGCCCTGCAGATTACATCAGCACAGATCAGGCTCCAGTGCCAGGCAGCGGCTGCTTGCAGACACAAGAAGGATGAAGACACAGAGCAGCCCTGCAGATTACATCAGCACAGATCAGGCTTCAGTGCCAGGCAGCGGCTGCTTGCATAGGGAGTGCAGAGTGCAGAGTGCATAGGAGTGCAGAGCGCATAGGGAGTGCAGAGTGCATAGGGAGTGCAGAGTGCATAGGGAGTGCATAGTGCAGAGTGCATAGGGAGTGCAGAGTGCATAGGGAGTGCAGAGTGCATAGGGAGTGCATAGTGCAGAGTGCATAGGGAGTGCAGAGTGCATAGGGAGTGCAGAGTGCATAGGGAGTGCAGAGTGAAGAGTGCATAGGGAGTGCAGAGTGCATAGGGAGTGCAGAGTGCACAGGGAGTGCAGAGTGCATAGGGAGTGCATAGTGCAGAGTGCATAGGGAGTGCATAGTGCAGAGTGCATAGGGAGTGCATAGTGCAGAGTGCATAGGGAGTGCAGAGTGCATAGAGAGTGAAGAGTACAGAGTGCATAGGGAGTGCAGAGTGCATAGGGAGTGCAGAGTGCAGAATGCATAGGGAGTGCAGAGTGCATAGGGAGTGCAGAGTGCATAGGGAGTGCAGAGTGCATAGGGAGTGCAGAGTGCGGAGTGCATAGGGAGTGCAGAGTGCATAGGGAGTGCAGAGTGCATAAGGAGTGCAGAGTGCATAGGGAGTGCAGAGTGCATAGGAAGTGCAGAGTGCATAGGGAGTGCAGAGTGCATAGGGAGTGCAGAGTGCATAGGGAGTGCAGAGTGCAGAGTGCATAGGGAGTGCAGAGTGCATAGGAAGTGCAGAGTGCATAGGGAGTGCAGAGTGCATAGGGAGTGCAGAGTGCATAGGGAGCGCAGAGTGCAGAGTGCATAGGGAGCGCAGAGTGCATAGGGAGTGCAGAGTGCATAGCGAGTGCAGAGTGCATAGGGAGTGCAGAGTGCATAGGGAGTGCATAGTGCAGAGTGCATAGGGAGTGCAGAGTGCATAGGAAGTGCATAGTGCATAGGGAGTGCACAGTGCATAGGGAGTGAAGAGTGCAGAGTGCATAGGGAGTGCAGAGTGCATAGGGAGTGCAGAGTGCATAGGGAGTGCATAATGCATAGGGAGTGCAGAATGCATAGGGAGTGCAGAATGCATAGGGAGTGCAGAGTGCATAGGGAGTGCAGAGTGCAGAGTGCAGAGTGCATAGGGAGTGCAGAGTGCATAGGGAGTGCAGAGTGCATAGGGAGTGCAGAGTGCATAGGGAGTGCAGAGTGCATAGGGAGTGCATAGGGAGTGCAGAGTGCATAGGGAGTGAATAGGGAGCGCATATTGCAGAGTGCATAGGAAGTGCAGAGTGCATAGGGAGTGCAGAGTGCATAGGGAGTGCAGAGTGCATAGGGAGTGCAGAGTGCATAGGGAGTGCATAGTGCATAGGAAGTGCACAGTGCATAGGGAGTGAAGAGTGCACAGTGCATAGGGAGTGAAGAGTGCACAGTGCATAGGGAGTGCAGAGTGCACAGTGCATAGGGAGTGCAGAGTGCAGAGTGCATAGGGAGTGCAGAGTGCATAGGGAGTGCAGAGTGCATAGGGAGTGCAGAGTGCATAGGGAGTGCAGAGTGAAGAGTGCATAGGGAGCACAGAGTGCAAAGTTCATAGGGAGTGCAGAGTGCATAGGGAGTGCAGAGTGCATAGGGAGTGCAGAGTGCATAGGGAGTGCAGAGTGCATAGGGAGTGCAGAGTGCATAGGGAGTGCAGAGTGCAGAGTGCATAGGGAGTGCAGAGTGCATAGGCAGTGCAGACTTTAGAGTTCATAGGGAGTGCAGAGTGCATAGTGAGTGCAGAGTGACAGTGAGTGCAGCGTGACAGTGAGTGCAGCGTGACAGTGAGTGCAGCGTGACAGTGTGTGCAGAGTGACAGTGTGTGCAGAGTGACAGTGAGTGCAGAGTGACAGTGAGTGCAGAGTGACAGTGAGTGCAGAGTGACAGTGAGTGCAGAGTGACAGTGAGTGCTGAGTGACAGTGAGTGTAGAGTGAGTGCAGAGTGACAGTGAGTGCAGAGTGGCAGTGAGTGCAGAGTGACAGTGAGTGCAGAGTGACAGTGAGTGTAGAGTGACAGTGAGTGATAGTGAGTGACAGTGAGTCACACACCACCAGCCATCAGTGCATGCATCAATTGTTAACGCATCCACAATTAACTATTGTAGCAATCGCAGTATGGTACACTTTACTTTTAAACATATTCATCTAAAGCACAGCATGCCACCATTGGTAAAATTACAATCCAACCCACATAATTCCACTACACACCACATGCACACACTCCATAACACATGGCGAAAATACATTGCCATTTACAATGCCATTAGCTCAAACTCAAATAAATCCGAGCCGATTGCATTTCTAATGTTGTTATATATAGGTACTATAATGCTTGTGGACCATGTATCGGGTATTCGCGCTAGAGGTAGACTGTTAAATACATTTTTTAATATGGGTGCCCAGAGTTCAGGTTTCCATTTGATAATGTCTATTGGTAAGCCATCCGGCCCAGGGGCTTTATTACCGAGGCTTTGTTTAATGCCCGCGATAACCTCTCCTAGGCGGATCTCTAAGGGGCGTAAATCGCCTAGTGCAAAGTTGTTACTAACATTTGATGGTGTTGCGTACACTTTAGAGAAATTATCTTCCCACTGGTGACTGGGAATGGTACAGCTTATTACTGACATTTGTGCGCCCATGTTTCGCATATTTTTCACTGCGGCCCAAAAAGTAGTGCTAGATTTCCCAGATGCGGAATCTGATAACTCCTCCCAGCGTTCTGACAAAATAATTGCCTTACGTTTCCCTGTTGCTAATTTGTAATTCTTTCTTGCCTCCCTAACTTCAGTTTGGCATCTAGGCTTAGCATTCAGTGCCTTACGTAGGGCCCTGTTTGCAACTGAACAATTATTATCGAACCACTTAGGGTCCGTGTTAATTTTTCAATTAGGAACGGTTAAAAGTGTTTTAATCACTGTGCACAATTTGGTAAAATCTGATGTCACCCTTTGGTGATTCCCATCAGGTAGTGTGCAGGAATCTATTACGTTTTGATGTTTAGTTATGAGCTGGTTAGTTATATTTCCACTATCCACCCCTCTCCATTTCAATCTTAGATTGTTTGTGACGGGGGTTATCTCCCTGGCCCCAGTAGTGGTTTTAAATACTGTCCCGGACCCTAATCTAATGTTAGCAGTCAGGGCAACACCCTACTCCTCCGATTTTAAATAAAAACGAATACATTTCCCAGGGTACATCATGATGACATGTATTACTTAAAATAGTTGGTGATGTCTCCTTGGAATTGTGACCCATTGCTCTGGTGTAATAAAATCGTAATGTCTTTTGAATTTTAAATGAAATGAATATAGAAGATTTAAGCCTGATTTCCGACCCTCTTTTGCGATTTCTTAAATATGATGTAAAATGGACTCCTTCTTTGTTCAGCAGGGCATGAGTTTTAATGGTTGATATCAGGGGAATTTATTTATTTTTCTCTGGTTTGTGTGGTTTCCGTAAAAAGTCACCCGCTCACTTGTATATTTAAAATTAAAACATTCATGAATGAATAAGAAATATACTGGATATTACCTGTATGTTGAAAAAAATCATTGTTTTTATAGGCTTCCTATAAAATTGTGTTTTTAAATGTACATAATATTAATTCTGTATATATGTGTATAATACATTTTATATACAATTTCTAAAATTATGTTTATATATATTTGTTTGTAGCCCTGAAGAAGTCCGTAAGGACGAAACGCGTTGGCTACTTCGTGTCATTTTTAAAAAAAAAGAAGACCTTTGAATAAAGAAGTTATACTATGACCTGCTGATTAGTGTCTGCAAATCTTTCTTTTATAATCATATGTATCACTGAGTGGAATGCCGGATCATTGTTTGTTCATTATTGTTTTTGTGTAATATTCCATAGGAGACGTAGGGGTATTGCGTTTCAGGTCCTTGGCACCCAAACATATCATTGTAACCCAATTAGGGGATAGGTGCAGTCGTCTTTGTCTCATACCCTGTGAGTCTTTGTATGATCGATGCTTGTAAATAATCCCCCCCCAGTTTTTAGGTTGCATAATTTATGGACACCGGCGAGTGAGTGTGTAAATGAGGGTGCTAAATTCTGCTTTGGTGTAGATGAGTCTTAGAAGCAATAAGTGATAGCTGTTGCCACTGCATCAGTCTGTAAAAGTATATATAATGTTACAATGTTGTAATAATGAAGTACTGTCGGGAGTGGTGTATTTCTCTCACTGGTACATTTAGGTGGGACTTCACCACTGTGACAACATATTGCCTGTAACTCAATATTAGCCTTCTTGGATACCAACAAAAATATAATTCGGCAACTAAAGCATTAGTGTTTCATTTGTTACAAAAGTGCATTGGAATGCATATATATGCACACATATTTGCAGCAAGACAAAAGTGTAGAAATGGAGTCCTGTTTCACAGCACCAATGCATTGTGGGATAACTTAGGGAGCACTTCCTAACATAGCATCATGTGGGGGGCCTTGCTTTTAAGGGTTGTCCTCTTGATTTCAGTGCTGTTAATTGCTGAAGTAAGGCACGTAGAGGTGGCGCCGAATTGGGAACTCAAAGCAGTCCTGGCATTTTGTTAGACCAGCCACCGGTTTGCAAATATGAAGCACTGCTGCTTTTGTCACTTGGGCCGATATTGTAGCACTACTGCAAATCTGACCCCTAGTAACAAAACCGGTTCCCACTACTGCACAACAGTCTCCACCCTTCCAGCCTCCCCGGGAAATGCCTGATGCCTGCTACGGCCAGTCCAGCCCTGCTGTTGTGTTTCCGCTTGTGCATGCTAACGTTGTGGTGCTCAACTGTCATAAAGAACTTTAAAAAGGAGCAGTGCAGTGTAATGCTAAATAACCGGGACCACCATGCAGAAAGTGGTATGGAACCCCCATACCTCATAGATATTCATAGCATTAAGGCTCAATTGGGGCCAGCTGAAAGTTAAATACCCCTTAGCACCTCAGCGGTTGCAGAGGTCTGTGTTACTCCCTTGATAAGGAGATGCAAATTTTTTTGGGGGGGGTTGCACATTTTTTTGGTGGTGGGGGAATGCACATTTTAAGGAGAAAGTTGTTTTGCGTCGGTATTAACTGGCCATGCTGGTGCTTTGTAAAACCTCAAAAACAGAAAATGATCTCTGCTGCTTTTGATGTAGTGCACCATCTGTCTTATATATGACCTTAGTATTGTGTTTTTATCCATAGCTTACTTTTTGAAAATGGAAGCTTGAAGACAGAAAATAATGGACTATTCTTTAGCTGAGGTGTAAGTACCATCTGCAGTGACAATGGCATTATGGAACAAGTGAAATTTAAGAAATGAGAGAGAAAAAATTAAACACATTCATGAGAAAAAGTTTTGTTTATGTCCTTCATTTTTGTGCAAGTGCCAACATTCTGCAAAATCTGTTGTCAGAAAATTGAGTTGTTAATTGATTGGGGTGTGAGCCCTGGTCAAGCAGCAATCACAATCCTTGTCAGAGTGAGGCACAAGACAACCGTAAATTAACCTGTGCTCTACCATCTGGTCCCTTGGCACAGAGCAGTCATGCTTAATTTAGAGGCAATGTGCAAAGAATTTGTGTAACACTTCAAACGGTAATAAAGTGAACAACACCACAAAAAAGAATCCCACACCCTAGTTAGAAAAATAAAGTTACTTATAATAAAGAAAACAAGACAAAAAGTAGAACCGGAAATACGCAATTTTAAGGAATTTAGTGAAATTAGCACCAAAAGGCACAAAGAATAATTGTGCTGGACCCGGTCGAAAACACTTGCTAAGGGATCGCAGGTCATTATAGTCACCAAATTAGGCCTGCCGAAATTTACTTTCTCAAGTCAGCACCAGGAGTCCCATTCTCGGTGGAGCAGGCTGCAAGGAGCAGGAAGGGCATCACAGGAGGCAGCCACAGTGGCACGAAGAGCAGATTAGGTATTGCGAGTTGTCGGTGCTGGAGTGAGAAGCTTCTGAAGTCATCGCAGATGTGTGCTCTTGGAGCTTTGAGTTGGTGGTCCTAGCTGCCAGTCGATGCTGTAGCATGAAGAGGCAGCTGTCAAAGTTTCTTGTTGAATCGCGGTAAAAGCAGCTAGGTCTTGGTGCAAACAGGCCTGTTTGTGGTCTCAAACAGCCCAAATAGCTAAATACAGCTCTCTGACCCACACTAAGGATCCAGGACCTGAGGGCACCACTTGGGGGTCAGAAACTCACCGCCGCTGGGCCCAGGGGTTGGCACAGGATATTAGGGAGACTTTTATGACTGTGAGGCTCAGATAAGGAAGCCAGCAGACTAGACCTTGGAGTCACTCTGGTGTCCTGGGTTCAAGGTTGAAGTTGCAGGTCCAGTACTCTTCTTCCAAGCAAGGGCACAGCAGAACAGCAGGCCAGTGGTTCAGCAGGGCCACAGTCCAGCAGGGCAGCCGACCAGAAAAGTAGCACTCCTTTGAGCAGCACAGCAGTTTTTCTTCCTGGCAGAGTCCACAGGTCCAGAAGTGTACTAAAGAGTTGATCTCTAAGTCCCAGTGTTTATACCTAGTTGAACTTTTAAAGTGTGGAGAAGCTGCTAGAGGCATACCTTTGAAGTGCACAGATGCCTTGCCTTCCTGGCCCATGCTCCAGACCAACTACCGGGGGGGTATGCAGCCCTTAGTCTCAGTGGACGCTTTAAGGTTGATCCTCCAACAGGTGTACAGATAAATGATGTAAGTCAAACACAAAATCCCCTTTGGACAAATTACAAACTGGATACTACATATGCAACCTCATCAAACAAAGTTCATTAAATCAATACAGTCTAGCAAAGAGCAAAGATGATGAAAAGTGAAAATGATGTTAAAAATATGTATACAATTTATTATAACACTCATAAAAACAAAGCTACAGTAAAATGAATATCTATACAAAATGAAATCAGTATACAGACAATAATGACAACATGGGAATAATACATAGAAAATATTTCTAATTAAAATAGAAAAGGACACAATAGTCAAACATAGTTAAATCAAACTCCAAATTGTAAATATATCTTCTGAGATGGAGAAGTTAATTAGTCCAATGACTTAGCGTGTCACAATTCAAACTGGCATCGACGCGTTTCGGTTTTGGCAACTTGATTTAAAAGCCAACACCTTCCTCAGGATTAAAATATAAATTCCCACATTTTACGGTAATTCTGTAAATAAAAATGTACAATGTAAGATACAACATATCTAACTCTAAAATACATCATCAAAACCTTCTGCAGACTGTATTACACTATAATCCATTCATTCAGACCTTCTAAACATTTAATTAAAATATAGGCTAGTCATTAATAATCCATTACAGGCATGTAACCTTGTCCAGATAGTTTTAGGGAACACGTTCCATCCTACGAGGGCATATAGAGATACTTTCACCTCTGTGGACAGATATTATTATTAGGCTGATTATATCTATGGTTAAGTGTTCCTATTCATGAGCATTCAGACCGTATAGAAACATCTCATATCAAGTTAAGATTTACCTCACTCGGGACAAATGGTACTCCCGAATCTTCTAAAACTTGGTCCAGAAGGGGCGTGGCCAAGATGGCGGGCTGAGTGGTCGCACCCGAAGTGAGCTCCGCCGACCCTGGGCCCTAAACCTGCTGTGAGTGCGCTGATCCTCCCCCCGGGACGCTGCAATTCACGGAGCGGAGGTGTGTAGCCACGGAGCTGCGGTTGTGAGACCGCTGCCGCCTTTTGAGGCATTTGTCCGGTCCCGAACACGGCGCCATTGCTGAGGGCGAGTGAGGCCTAGTGCACGGCCGGAGGAGGCGGACCCTGCCCCGGCTCAGACATCGGCCCGGGTGCTCGTGGCGGTACCGTTGACCTTGCCCACCGGCCCCGGACACTCTGCTGGCCGCTGCTACCCGGCCCGGGGACCAGGACCGCCTATCCCGGGGGCGGGAAGATCCCGGCGCCGGACCCGGAGAGGGACCTCACGCGAGGCCGAGGCTCTGACCTGGGCTCCGGACCTCGACCAATTTGGCGGCCGCCTAAGGGGTGTGCAGGAGCTGCGGACCCTGCTCTCCGGACCCGGACGTTCCCGCCTGGCCTAGCGGCGCCCCTCCGAGGACTGGACCAGCTGGGGCGGAGGTGAGGCGAGGGAGGCGCCGGACCTGGGGCCTCTCACTGCGCGAGGCCGTGGCTTTGGCCTACATCCCGGACCTTGGCGAAGCTGAACGGCGGTGGCCCGCCGGCCCACCGGTTGGAATTGAGGAGTGCGGTGCAGCCGACCTGGTCGACGAGGGCCCTCGCAGTGAGTGCCGAGTGACGCTGGGGAGAGGGGCTGCGGCCTGCACCCCTTGTAGCCACGAGGGCCCGGAGTCCGGGCTACCGCATTTTGAGCCGCGGTTGGGCCTGTCCGCGGGTGGAGAGCTGGTCGGGTCCTTCCTTCGTGGTGGCCCCTGCCGTCGCCGTGGGTCGGGCCGGCCCCGGGGCGGGCAGAGTGCTCACTCCTGCATTGCCTGAGAAGACGAGGAGGCCTACTGGACATTGCTGCGAACCCCCTCGTGGTGCCTGGAGGCCTGCTGTGGCCTGACTCGAGGGGAGATCCCCCGGTGGCGCTGGCGTAGGTGACGCTCGGCTCGTAGCCGCAGAGCCCGGGGAGTGAGGGCCGTGAGCAGTACCGGGCTGGTCGGACTTGAGGGCCCCGGGGGACGCCCGTTCGCTGGCGGACCGGACTGCGGGCCCCGCCGCTGTTCCTGTTCCCCCGGTGGTACGGCCCGGCCCCATAAGCCATCTGCGGAACACCGTGAGAGACCATTTGCTCGGTTCCCGGGCTGCTCCTGGAGCTGGACTATTGGATCCCCTGGCAGGACGCCTCGATAAACGTAATGGCGCAGAACAGAGGGTCACGGAAGGGAGAACGCACATTGCCGGAGATGTTGAATAGGGGCACTGTGAGACATGATAGGGTACAGCCGTCCCCAACTCACCCGAGTGGTTCCCAGGGAGCAAGTGGAGGGGAGCCGCCGGTTACGAGGTCCTTCTTGGAATCCCTCTTCAGCTCGCTGAGGGAAGACTTCCAAACGCTTAAGCAGGAGGTGGCAGGCGAGGTCCGTGAGATAAGGAGGGAGGTTGACGGCCTGGGGGACAGAGTGTCCACAGTGGAAGATGCGGGCCATGCAAGGGATGAAGAAATCGCGCAACTACAGCAGGAGGTCGTCCGACTCCGAGATCAACAGATTGACCTGCAATCGCACACGGAGGACCTTGAAAACCGCTCCAGACGAAACAACATCCGTGTCCGGGGAATTCCATCCCGAGAGGAGGGGGAAGATGTGGCGGCGTACCTGGGGGAGCTGTTCAGAGAGGTGCTGGGGGAATCGGTTGATTTTCCTATCCGGATTGACAGAGCGCACAGGGTGGGCCTGCAACGTCGGACTTCAGCGCCTCCTCCCGACATCTTGGCCTTCCTACTGGACTACCCCTTGAAGGAACGGATACTGAGGGAGGCTCGGAGGAGACCCTCCTTGGAATTTCGGGGTCACCGGGTGGCCCTTTATCAGGACCTGGCCACATCCACTCTGCAGAAACGCAAAGCTTTTAAGATTGCGACTGACTTTCTTAGGGAGCATGGCACTCAGTATTCCTGGGGACATCCCTTCCGGCTCATTTTTAGGTGGAATGGAACCTTGCACCAGTTGCGTTCTCTTCAAGATACGTGTGGAGTGCTGGGGATCACTGCTACTGAGGACAGAGATCACACGCCTCGCCGGAGCCGTGCGACCAGAGATGGATGGCAGACGATCCCCGGCCGACGGTCGTCTGCTTCTTCGACACGGCCGGACTCTCCTGTGACCCAAGCGGAGTCGGATGCTGCTCCGCAGGATAGATCCGAGGCTCCTGTGGTGGATGGGGTGGCGCTGACAGCTTGAATGACCTCCGGGGGGAGATCGACATCGCTATCATGGATCTGCAGGTTTGGGGGTCTGGGGGGGGGGAGGGACCGGAGGGATGCGTAGTGGCTGGACGTCCACTTTATTGACTTTCCGCAGGCTTGTCCGACAAGGACCGGACTGGGACACTGGGATCACGGGGGTTCTGGGGGGGTGTGGGGGGGGTGTTTGGGGTTGTTGAGCCAGTCCCAGTTGCGGGAAGGGGCTGGGGGCGGGGGGGGTTGGGGCGGTCAGGAGACAGTTGGGGGGGTTTGGGGACGTTGGGGATTGGGTTGGAGGGAGGGATCCGGGAGTTCGGGGTGGGGTGGGAGAGGCGTCCATTGCACGTGGGGGTTCCTAGTCATGTTGGCACTATATGTGCTTGTTGCTTTGCTTCCACCTGGCTATGGCATTTACAGTCTGGCTTGTCTTTTTGCTTTGCATGAAAAATGGAGGGGGGAAGGGAAGGTCGATAGATGCTTTCCGCGGGCTGTGAGTCCTTGGATGGTTTGTCTGCGCCTTGGTTTGCTCGGACCCGTCTGCTGTTTATATCCTTGCCCTTTGCTCAGTGCTCTGCTGTACCTTAGGTCGCGTAACGCTATTGTCCTCTCTGCCTTGCTGATGGGGGGCCTTGTCGCTTTTTGCTACACCGCTGCTCATGCCCCCAACCACATGTAAGGTCGTGACCCTGAATGTTCGGGGCTTGAATAATCCGGTTAAGAGGCGAGCTGTCCTTTCACTCTTGGAGAATACCCAGGCAGATATCTGTCTCCTCCAGGAGACGCACTTGTTATCACAGGACACACACAGACTCCGATCACATAAGTTCCCTTCACAATTCTTTTCCTCTTGCACCACTAAAACGGCTGGGGTGGCGATTCTGGTGGCGCGACACTTACGGGGGGAAATTCTCCACAAATTCACTGAACAAAAGGGTAGACTCTTGGCTTATCGGTTTAGGATAGGGGGTCTTCTGTTTACGATCGAGTCCCGATACAGTTCCAATGAGCGACAGGACCGCTTTCTGCAGGCAGCGATCGAGGAGGTCACCGCCTCCCAGGATCGGCACATCATACTCGGGGGGGACTTCAATATTGTCTTTGACTCCGCACTGGATAGGTCGGCGCAACGCTCCCCTCAGGTCGGAGAACTCTCCGCGGACCGTAGGGCGCAGCTGGAGGAGGTAGGCCTCCTTGATCTATGGAGATACCTACACCCGACTGATAGGGATTACTCGTACTACTCCCATGCTCACAAGACCTACGCACGGTTGGATCACCTTTTAGTTACATCTCCGGTGAAGGCGCTGGCCTCAGGGTCGGAGATGGGCGTGATCTCCCTCTCTGACCATGCCCCGGTAGAGGTCCTGCTGAGTTTGCCCCCGACGGCCCCCCGCCCTCGGACGTGGCGCCTCCGTGACACGCTGCTGCATAGGGCGGAGGTGGTGGCTCGTATTGAGAAGGCGATTCGGGAATTCCAATCCCATAATGACAATACGGACACTAGCCGGGCCACGCAGTGGGCAGCTCTGAAGGCCGTTGTCAGAGGGGAATTCATAGCGATTTCCTCGGCGGATAACAAAGAGCGGCAGGCCAAAAGAGATGAACTTACGGACCGGGTTCGGGAGCTTGAACAGATCCATCGCAGGACAGGGGCTCCCCGAATCTGGCGGCAGCTCAAGGAAGCCAGGAAGCTCCTAGTGGCCCTGGACTTTGACCGGGCGGAATATGCGGCATTGCGGCTACGTCACACCTTCTACACTGGAGGGGACCGCTGTGGCAGGCTGTTGGCGAATAGGCTCCGAGTGGCGAGGCAGAACCAGCTAGTCAAGGAGATCTCTGGCCCGGGGGGGCTGCAGGAGACTGAGGACGATCGTATTGCGGCCGTCTTCCGCAGCTTTTACAAAGATCTCTATACCGGGGATCCCCCGGATGAGGTGGCCATGGACACGTACTTGGACTCGGTTGCGCTGCCCTCTCTGGAGCCTTTACAGGCAGATCATCTGGACAGAGACATAAGGATTGAGGAAGTGGTCTCCGCTATTGCCAAGCTTAAGCACGGCAAGGCGCCGGGCCCGGATGGCTACACCACGCTTTATTATAAGACATTTTGCACAACGTTAGCCCCCATTCTGACGCGCCTTTTCAACTCTTTTGCAGAACCCGGGGCCATTCCGCCCGATCTGCTCCGGGCCACCATCTCGGTTATCCCTAAGCCAGGTAAAGATCCGAAGCAGTGTGGGTCGTATAGGCCGATCTCTCTGCTGAACATCGATCTGAAACTGTATACAGGGATCCTAGCCGCTAGATTGGCTCTCCACTTGCCCGGTCTCATTGATCCTGACCAGGCGGGTTTTGTCCCTGGTAGGCAGACAGTGGACAATACAAAACGGATTGTTCACCTACTGGAGAAAGCCTCCCGGACTCCGGGGGAACGAATGATGCTGGCGGTGGATGCGGAGAAGGCATTTGACCGGGTCCACTGGCCTTATTTGGAGCGGGTGCTTATGAAAGCGGGTATTGGAGAAAAATTCCGCTCCATGATTCTTAATTGTTACAGTCGCCCGTCGGCGGTAGTCCGTGTCAACGGGCTTGCATCTGACTCTTTTAGCATTGAACGTGGCACCAGGCAGGGTTGCCCGCTCTCGCCCCTGCTTTTTGCGCTCTACATGGAGCCGTTTGCTCAGCGGATGCGTGATAACCCGATGGTAACCGGCGTCCGGATGGGAGGCTTCACGCACGCTATCAGCCTCTACGCTGACGATGTCATTTTATCCATTGACAGGCCCCGACTGGCTTTACCAGCGTGCATGGAGGAACTGGCTTCTTTTGGCGCGGTGTCAGGGTTTAAGATGAACTTGGGGAAGTCAGTGGCGCTGGATGTCTCCCTCGAGCCGGACACTAGAGCCTGTTTGCAACGGCGGTTTCCCATGCTCTGGTCATCGGGGGCAGTACCCTATCTGGGGATCCAGATTGCTCCTACCTTGCCGGCTATGGTCTTGGCAAATTATCGAGCCCTGAGTGCCAAGATTAAGGAGGAGCTGGGCCGGTGGAACCGGGGCACCTTTTCCTGGCTCGGCAGGATAGCTGCTGTCAAATTGACGGTCTTGCCTCAGGTATTGTACCTGTTTCGGGCCCTGCCACTCCAACCGCCGGTGGGATGAATCTCGCAACTACAGGCAGACGTTTCTCGGTTTGTCTGGCAGGGTAAGAAGCCTAGAATGCGCAGAGCTCTCTCGCTGCTGGCTCCGGAGGCCGGAGGATTGGGTATCCCCGATTTTCGCAAGTACTTTCAAGCTACGCAGTTGCGTTATCTGGTGGAATGGAGTAGGTGGGAGTCTGATAAGCACTGGCTCTTTCAAGATCAGGCAGTAGCAGGGAGACCCCTACAGGAGATCCCTTTCCTACGTCGCCCTCATCGGCCCAAGAACCTCTATGCCTCCTTTGTCACGAGGGTACCCCTGCGAGTGTGGGATGCTACCTGCGTTCTGCGCGGCCTCACCACATTTCCGTCGCCACTTACCCCGCTGGCAGACAACCCGGACTTTACTCCGGGGATGGAGAGGGGAGCGTTTGCCGGATGGCGACGGGCGGGGTGTAGAGCCTTATGTCATCTTTATGGCCCGGAGGGGGTTGTCCCTTTTCCCCAGCTCCATCAGGAGTTCTCACTCCCAGAGACGGAGCGACTTCATTACATGCAGGCTCGCCATTGGGCCCTCCAGCCGCAAGTAAGAGAGACGGCCGATCGGCCTTTTCTCCCCTATGAGCGCTGGCTCATGACGCGGACTTCGGACTCCAAACTGATTACAGATTTATACAAGCTGCTGCAACCACCGACGACACACCTCTATCACCCTGGGAGGGAGCGCTGGGAAAGGGAGTTGGGGAGGACACTGAGCCCTAAGGAATGGGAACACATATCTTATAGAGCGAGGCACTCAGCTTACCACATGGGGCTCACGGATACGTTGACTAAAGTCTCTACCTATTGGTACTATACACCTGTACGAGTGCGTGAGTTTGATCGTAGTAAAGATGACACATGTTGGCGGGGATGTGGGCACAGGGGTACACTCACACATATACTATGGGACTGCCCGCTTCTAGAACCCTACTGGAAAGAAGTGTTGGATGAAATTGATTCTCATTTCGAAATTGAACTGCCGCGCTTCCCTGCCTATACCCTGTTGGGGCTCCCGTATGGTCTAATGTATCCTCTTCGATCTCGCAGCGGAAGGCAGATAGCGATAGCTCTAGGCTCCGCTGTCCAGAACATCTTGATTCACTGGCACACTGATACGGTACCGTCTATCACTGGCTGGCTCCACAGGTTGTGGCATGTGTTGGGTATGGAGAAGCTTTCCCTCACTGTGGCGGGGGATGTAGACCAGTTTAGGGAGCTTTGGCAACCATTTCATTCCTTATTGCTTACTGAGTTCAGAGAACTTACTTGCCCCAAATATCTCCGCCTCCTGCGGCTTCCGACCCCGGTGGAGTCAGCCCCGTGATCTCCCGTTGGACTTCTCCTCCTTGGTATTGTGACTCTGATGTGTATCGTGGTTAGGGACTGTGCACTGGACGTGGGGTGGGAATGGGGGGTGGGTGGTGGGACGTTGGGGGGGAATGTTGGGTGGGGGGGTTACACGGGAAATGTCATAACATGTTGAGGCGACAAGCGACCTTTGCTACTAAGCGGGCGTGACCCATGGAATGACAACTGTTGGTAGCTCTCTTGGACACTAGCTTTTCCGCCCTGCTATACTCTCTTGAGATGTTTGTTGGTCTTTACATGTTGTGCTGAATAAAATACTTTAAACCTAAAACTTGGTCCAAACCTCCTTAGTAGGTTGGCCGCACTGAGTAGCACTCTGAAAAATGGTTAAATATATCAATATTAACATCAAAATGATGTAAGTTATATAGCCTGGAGCTATTATCATAATGTTAATCGAGCTCACCTATTATGTGTTAATTAAAATTCATCACAGGGAAACTCGATAGTAAAGCCACTTCGGACCCTTGTGTTTCTAAAAATGAATAAATCGAGGGAAGGATTATATCTCCTCCTGCTTTTACATAAAAAAAGAAATCATTTAATCTTCATAAGCGAATACTCAGCCTCTATAGTTACACGATATTAATAAATATCTACAAAATATAGCAACCGGTGATGTTTAATCCGTCAACATAATGCACCAGCTGTCATCATAGTATAATAGGTATTTCCCTTCACCTCGTATGCACTTATGTAAGAACAGCAATGTCAAATGGAAGTAGCTCTGAGTATATACGTGTTGCCTTTATCAAAAACAATTTACTGTACCAAGTGCCGAATGAGTTAGACACCCACAGTAAATAATAATCGACTATAGTGGGGATATGTGTGTTATTTTTAATAAAAACACACAAAGGAACACAAACTACAGTGGCTATTCGTAAACACTTCCATATGGATAGCAACAAAAATAATAATCACTTTTTACCTAGAAAGCGAAGCTTGTGGACGTTGCACATAAAACTACGTTGCAATAATGCCTCCTACGTCCAAGAACACTTGGGATAAAGGGTAGTATGCAACTCCCATAAGGAGCTAGACCGCCCGCAGTCTGTAGGGATTTAAGCACAGAAATCGGGGTCAAGTTAACAACGCATGTCCATGCCGTCGCTCAAATTAAAGCCCCCAGCTATCGTACATACCTGCTCGTATATGTGGTACAGCGGGATATGTGGGTGTCCGAGCCTCGAAAAAGCATCAAAAGACTAAAGATTTCGATGCGTATTTAAGCCCCTGAATACGCGCAAAACTAGCGTAATTTACCCCTGTGTCAATTGCTTCCGGTGTTTTGATGGGCGAGATAGATAACGGACCATTTCCATACGTAGTTCACAAAAATGTGAACTATATTGAGCCGTGATATAAATCACATTTATCAATGTTGTAAAATGGCTTTAAATGTCAAGGAGGCCTCAATATTCTGAAGCATGGCCAAAAAATGCATTTAGTTAGTTTAAGGTGGTGTCCAACGAACTTAACCAAAGTTTTATTTTGCACATCAAAACGGAAAACGTATTTCTATTTCATTCCTAATGAATGTAATATATGAATCGGCATTGATCAATGTGTTTTTAATTCATACAAGCAAAGCCTGACCCATAATAAACCCTCTCACCAAATTACATTCAAAGATGGCGGTCGGCAAATACTTTTAGTCACCAGAAGAGGGAGTTAAATTCTAACATTGTAAGACAGTATCACTCATCCACAAATATTAATCCTAGATATTCATTTTACTGTAGCTTTGTTTTTATGAGTGTTATAATAAATTGTATACATATTTTTAACATCATTTTCACTTTTCATCATCTTTGCTCTTTGCTAGACTGTATTGATTTAATGAACTTTGTTTGATGAGGTTGCATATGTAGTATACAGTTTGTAATTTGTCCAAAGGGGATTTTGTGTTTGACTTATTGACTTTTGGAACCCCACTCCTTTGGCTGTTGGGGTCCCTCTCTTTTATTACAGATAAATGACGTAAACATCAGTGAACGGTGAGTCTGAGGGACATGTGTGTCAAGTGAGGACTATGTGGAATGTGTTGAAATATTAAGTTGTGGTGCAGTTTACAGAAATCAACTGAATTCAATGTGATCATTCAGACCTTTCAGAATGAATGTGTCTAGTCTCTTGATCCAATATCTTTCTCTTTGGAGAAAGTGTTTACTCCATCTCATAATGGAACTACTTCCAGTACCATAAGCCACAGTAGGCAGATGTTGTGGTGTGGTGAGTGCTGAAAGTGAAGCCACGTTTGATTTTATGTTTTTTATATGTAACTTTTGTGTTCATTAACTCGGACTTTGATCTGACGTTCAGTTTTCCCGATGTATGCAAGGCTGCATGGGCATTTCAATAAGTAAACAACATTCTTCGAGTCACAACCAGCAGTAGTGTGAAGTTTGATTTTTGTGGGAAACATCCATTACAACGCAGTCATTACAATGACCTACCTTTACAACACAACTGTTACAATGAACTGCATTTACATCGCATGCCATTACAATGCCTGCCATTACAGTGCGTGTCACTACAATGCATACCATTACAACACATGCCATTACAATGCATTATAAGGTAAGTAATGGAAGTTTTTTAGTATTAGGGTTGCGATAGTTTTCGGGGTACATGGGAATAGTAATTTTTACCCCTACACTATCCAACACTTTCCCTACCGTTGCACTCACTGGAGTATAAATAGTCATTTTTATCCCTACACTGTCGGACACTTAGAAATTTTTACCCCAATACTATCCAACACTTACCCTACTGTTGCACTCACTTGAGTGGGAATAGTAATTTTGACCCCTACACGATCCAACACTCACCCTACGCCCTAAAACTATACTGCGTTGTAATGGTATGCGTTGTAATGGTTTGCGTTGTAAAATTATGCAATGTAATGGCAGTTGCGATGTAAAGACTGCGTTGTAAAAGCATGCGTTGTAATTGCATGCTTTGTAACCTCATATATTCATTTTTGTGCCTTTCAACAGATGGGTTATAAAGTTCCCTCTCATTACGTTGTTACAGTTTGTGCAATTTAGGCAAGGGATTGTTCCTTTGTGATCATACTTTTCTTTGGAGCCTTCATTGGCTTCTAGTAATTCGTTAAGCTTCTACTACCTTCATTTATAAGCAAAAGAGGAGGCTTAGAGAAGATTTCTCTGAAGTCGTTCTCTGTTTGCAACATAGACCAGTATTTAAAGATAATTCTTTTGAGTTTTGCACTTTATCTTTCATCTTGAGTGTGTTTAGGCGTCAAGAGTTGTACTCTAGTTTTGTTGCTGGCTCTCTCAACGGCTTTATTGAGGATGACCTCTGGGTAACCTCAGAATTTAAATCTTTCCACAATGCTGTTGCTACTTTCCTTTACGTTGTCCAGGTTAGAAACTATCTTTTCACTCTCAATAGTTGTGAATATGGTAAATGGACCCTGAGTAAATTTTGGTGGAAACTGTCGAAATTTAACAGGTTATTGCAATCTGTATTTTTCATGTAAACTTTGGTCTCATATGAGTCATTAGTCTTGGTTACCAGTACATCCAATAAAGTGATACAGTCTTTACTTATGATGTAGGTGAAGCCAATTCTGTTGTTTATTGTATTCAATTCATTAATAGCCATTGTCGAATCTGTTTTAGATCTTTTCCACAGAATGAAAATATTGTTGTTGTACCTCAGGAAGGTCATGAGATTGTGTTGCCCAACATCTTTGGTGAGAATGTTGTGCGATTCAAACGTATACATAAAGAGATGTGAAGGACTCAGAGTCATATAACCCAGTGGAACCACTTGAGACCTTGTTCTCATTTCACCTTTTCATTACCCTACAGAGTTTAATCTACCCCGAAGAAGGCCATCCTGCCCAAAATGCATTGTGATTTTTGAAGTTGGAAAGTTTAAATATTGATTTGCATGTTAATGGAAGCGATTGGAATGTATTAAATGTCCATGTCCTGGAAATGAATCATAAGGGAAATTAATTCAAGAATCAATCAAGTACTTTTGGAATATTTTTTATTGAAACTGATGAATTTATTTACATCCCCTATCAGGTTTGAAGTGGTGTGACTAGGTGACGCTTTCCGCGGTGGGTAGCGCCTCATTATATTTCAGTCATGCCTATGTTCAGAAGGCGATACCCTGTTACACGCAAATAAAACTGATACAATTTATCACACTATTCATGAACATAGCAGTGGTCCGGCCATCACTTTGAGTCCTTTTAATGCACCATTTCTACCTGTTGATTCTCAGAAGTTGATGACATCCCGTCATGTTGCGCAAAATTTCTGCTTGATTCACTCTATCCCTTTCCTCTGTCCAATTCGAGTTTTTAACACCTGACTTGTTGTTTTGCCTTCTGTATGGTTATTTGACTTTAAAATAGAAGGTTATGAGGATTACACCTGGGTACTATGCTTTTCTTAGATCTGGCCAATAGTCAGCTTTAGCTGTCATGCCGGCCTCATTTAATCAAAAGAATTCATAAATAAAAAAAAATCAAACATATATACATACATTTTACACTAGAAAAGAGAGGAAAAAATTAACATGTATATTAACGGCCCAAAGTACACATAGTAGATCCATTTTCTGTGTGTTATATGTTTTTATTCCGGTTTTTCATCCAAAAACAAAAGCGCAGTGTTGGACCTGGCATCTTTGGCGTGGTTTCCCCAGACTTTTTGCCTCTACTTCCTGTATTTTTGACGCTGTGCTGGATTTTGGTTTTGCTGGTTTAGATGCTTTGGGCACTTTGCCACTGCTGATCAGTGTCAAAGTGCCAGTTCTCCCTAAGTAAATTATTATTGTGATTGGTTATCTATGATTGGCATATTTGTATTACCAAGAAGTCCCTAGTAAAGTGCACTAAGTGTGCCTGGGCTGGTGATTCAAATGCTACCAGTGGGCCTGCAGCACTGGTTGTCCCACCCACACAAGTAGCTCCAAAATGGTGTCTCAGTCCTATCACCGCAGTGCCTGTGGGCAGTTGCTAACAGCCATGCTGACCTGACCAGTGTCCACACAGGCCAGGCCTAACCGTTCCCTTTCTGTACACATTGGACACCCCTATAGAAGGCCCTAGGTACCCCCTGGGCAGGGCGCAGTGTATATGAAAGGTAGAGCATGTACTAGTGTGTGTGACATGCTCTGGTATTGAATTACAGCTATTTTAGTTTTTCACTATTGAGAGGGCTATCTTAGCCATTGGCTATAATGGGGGATGCTGTGTATAATGTTTACCTGCATATCTTCCCATAGAAGTAAGATAGAAAATTAAAGACTGGTATACCGGAACTCAGAATTTAATAACACATCTTTTAGGACAGATGGTTCTTAAATCCTGTGTTTGAGAACAGCACTTTTAGAAAGTGACTGTTCTCTTGTCTGACCTTTCTGTGTGCCTTGGACTGTTTGTGAATTGACTGTCTGGTTTGTGAGTGACAGGGACTGGGGAGCCCCCAGGAGGCTGGCTGAGTCAGCCCTAGGCTGAATAGCTGTATCTGCATCTTGAGTGGTGGAAGGGGATAGCACCTGGGCCTGAATAGGGCTGTGCCCGCCTTCCACATCCACAATGCTGGCTCCACCTCCTGCTGGGCGGCTGACGACCCTACCCCTCTCTCTGAAAGGAAAGAAGAAGTCAGAAAAACAAAGTGCTCCAGGACTGACCAGAACTGGTTCTGACTAAGCCAAGGCCTCTCTGCCTCCAGAGAACAAATGAAAGACTGGTATAAAAAGTGCTACCCAGACTATGAAAATTAGATCATCCTGGAATCAAGTAGGAACCTCTGCCAAGGAGAAAGCCGGAAGACTGAGGAGGAAGGACTGTCCTGCTGTGTGTTTGTGGGCTGACCGTTTTTCAACGCTGTAGCTTCCATTTGGAACTTTTGTCGCATATACAGGTACTTTGGGCTAAACGTGATGCAACTGTGGATTATTTTGACGCAAACCCTAGAACTTTTTTAAAATCATATTCTTGAACTGTGTATGTTGGATTTCTGTCGTTTTGGTCTTGTTTAGTTTAGATAAAGATACTTTATTTTTCTAATCTGGTGTGGAGTCCATTTGTGGTGTTTTCACTGTGTTACTGTGAGTGTTGGTACAAATACTTTACAGATTGTCTTTGATAAGCCTGTGTGCTCGTGCCAAGCTACCAAGGGGGTGAGCAGGGGTTATCTAAAGAGTGTATCCCCCTAACCCCGACTAGAAGCAAGGGTCCCTATTTGGACATTGGTACCTACCTCTGCCAACTAGAGACCCCCAGATCTAACACGCAGCCAATGCGTTTCACCTTGAGAAAGGCTTCCTCAGGGCAGCTTTATCCATCCACTAGTATCTGCCAAAATGTGCAGCACACAATCAAGAAAACAAGGGTCCAAGGCATACAAACATCATTTTGCATTAATCTAAAGTCCTATATATGTCTGGTAAACCTAGGACTGACTGTGTATATACACGTTTGTTTGTTGCCTCTCTTGTCCAGTATAAAATGTTTCAAATGTATGGCCATTGAGTTGAGCAGCTGGCCATTAGAAGTGGGGATTTGGGTAGTTTTGGTACAGTGAATAATCCAGGTGTTGTGTCATTGGATCCCCTGGCTGCCATAGTTTGTTCAATGTGTGCATACATAGGGGCTTTGAGTCAATCTTCTTTATCCACTGGTCTGTCAACTGTTCTTCATATTTTGCTTGCACTCATCACAGAATACTTCATGGGACAATGAGTCAGCCCACGTCAGCCATTGGCTGCCTTTCAGTGTGAGTGATGGCATTTTGTCTGAGCACATAAGCACATCCACCTATAAAGAAGTGCACCTCAGTATATCAGTGCTGGTGGGCTGATAAATCACTTTGTAAAGGTTTTTTTCATTTAATTATATATCCTTTGTTGTCATCCTTGTATGTTTAAATGACCTCTTCTGGTTACAGCAGCTCAACGTCAATAATACATTTTCTTTGTGCCAATAAGTAACATGTATATATATGTGAGGTGCTTTAAAATAATGTAAATACCATTTCTAAATACACCTGACTAATGGAAAGCAGCTGCACAGTCTATTAAAATTATATGCTACAGCAAAAAAAAATTATATAAATTTTTATTACAAATGTAGGCCTGCCATAATTAGGCAGTGGCATGTTTTCTTTTTCTTTTATAATATGATAACAACAGAAAAGTTAAAAATTTAACCATCACTCTAGAATACCAGGGCCAATGCTTCTTTTTTTCTGGAAGTATTTACACATTCAAAAATAGGATAACATTTACGTATTTAGGCATGGCAACTTGTGAGTTTTTCCGCAAGAAAGGATCCTGTGGTTTAGACTTGTATGTACTATCCTCACAATTAAAGTCTGGTACTGCTAATCAAAGTATGACAGCAGCATCATTGTGGGTGGTATGTTTTTTAGACAAATGGATCTTAAGGACATGCTAAAGATGCTCGTCTGTGTCGTTTAACTATGTGCAAATGTTTGACTATTACTTGAATTTGTGTTTAGGCACTATTGTGCATAATTGTTGTATTATTTCTGCGCTTCCTTGTCAATAGATATGTTAGTTCCCTGTGTTGTCCGTGACTGTTATTTTATTGTAACTTGTTTGTCCCTGTGGGGTAGAGCGTCTGAGCCCGTACTATTTTTCCCTCAATGTTTGTAGTTGTAGTGGTTGTGGTTTGTTTGGGTTTTCACTTTATCAGTGAGAGAAGAAGTGTATGTCTGCCTGTATGTTTTTGGCTGTTTGCCAAACTAGAAAGTTAACAATGTTCTGTTGTCTGGTGACGGGAACGCCCTACGCCTTTCTAGCAGTTTCCTTAACACTGAGCAAGCTGCCAGAATTCGTGAGGTTTGCCCTGATGTTAAAACATAAATCGAAAGCGTTTCGCACCAATTTGCTGTAGTAGTTTTCTCCAGGCAATATTGCCGTAAAAATGTACCAGGGGAAAATAGCAAATTAATTTAGCATATTATTTCTCGTTTGCCTAATGAGAAATGGAGCAAATATGTTGTTCTTCTCCACTGTTTAAATAAATGTGAAATACAAGTCTAAAGTCAGAGAAAAATCATTGTGGAACTAGTATCTCTCTCTCTCTCTCTCTTTCTCTCTCTATCTATCTATCTATATATAAATCCACAGAAAAAAACAAAGGTTAAAGGGATGTAATCGGTGGCAATGTCAATTAAATCATATAGTTTAAAACTAAAAAAACTACTGAAATTCACCAATTATAGTTATCTCAAGTTGGTGCATGGCAGCCAATTGTGCACCAGCACAGAGGAAAGCACAAGGATGCATCATACTATTGTAAATATGACGCATCCCTGTCCTTATAAAAGGACGCAGATCGGCGCAGCAAAATAGCTTGCGGCACCATGCTGCATACATTTTTGTAAATAAGCCCTCTAAGGGGCTTATTTACAAGCCCCTTGCGTCGCCGATGCATCACTTATAGTATGGGAAAAGGAGATGTACCGGCAGTGCAAGGGGCTTGTAAATAATCCCTAATGAACAAACAATGATCCAGCACTCCACTCAGTGATACATATGTTTATAAAAGACACATTTTCAGAAACAAATCAGCAGGTCGTAGTATAACTTCTTTATTCAAAGGTCTTCTTTTTTTTAAAATTACGCATATATACAGAATTAATATTATGTACATTTAAAAACACAATTTTATAGGAAGCCTATAAAAATAATGAATTTTTTCAACACGTAGGTAATATCCAGTACATTTCTTATTCATTCATGAATGTTTTAATTTTAAATATACAAGTGAGTGGGTGACTTTTTACGGAAACCACACAAACCAGAGAAAAACAACTAAATACCCCTGATATCAACCATTAAAACTCATGACCTGCTGAAAAAAGGAGGAGTCCAAATTACATAATATTTAAGAAATCGCAAAAGAGGGTCGGAAATCAGGCTAAAATCTTCTATATTCATTTCATTTAAAATTCAAAAGACATTACGATTTTATTACACCAGAGCAATGTGTCACAATTCCAAGGAGACATCACCAACTATTTTGAGTAATACATGTCATCATGATGTACCCTGGGAAATGTATTCGTTTTTATTTAAAATTGGAGGAGGAGGGTGTACTAAGCAGATTCTGTAATCTGAGAAAAACCATGCATATAATTTAACTATATGTTTGCTTACCAAAATCGTTCTTCTTACGTCCCTTTTGGAATTTTTAAGTGGATGTTTGTTAAATAAAAAAGGCGTCGAAATTCGATGTATCAATTGCCTCCAATAACTCCCTAAGTAACAAACATTAAAGACATAATCTATCACAGAATTCTTTTAAAGTCGCTTCTAAAATTCATAAAAAGTAGCGTGAGTATTTATCCATACACACATACCTCAGTAGAAATGATCTAGTAAGAAATCCTGAGCACTAAAGTGGTGAGCTCGATCTTGTCATCCATCAGTGAAAAGGGTATGATATTTATACCTATCGCAACCTATGAAAACAGATGTCATAAGACAATACTCAACAAAGTCTATCCTATATATTATGAACTTATTTGAAAACAGAGCACCATTAGCAAAAGTCTAAAATCGATACATGACCGGCATTTTTAATTAAAACCACCCGAGTTTGCAATCATGGTCATACATGCGTTGTAGGCGAGCTCGTAATGAATTTTAGGTTTTAGCCGCCATCTTGAGATGAGCAAGTATATCGTGATGCCCTTTATATGTTATGCATTTGATCGTATGCACCCTCCTATTTCAGTTAAAATTGCAGGCTTTAAAATAAATCAGTTAATTTTGGATTAAATTAGCAAGAGAAAAGGTTTGTAAAAGATTCTATACCATAACGCAGGACACTCATATATCTTAGTTAAATTTAACCATTGAAGCAAAGGCCTAATGTATACACCGAGAGTGCCCCCACACTTACTTGTAAAGCAGCACCATTACGGTCCTAGGCGGAAACGTTCCGGACGTATTTTGTGAGCACAAAATCAGCAAGAGGGACCGGCATTTAAATAGCCCGCCTGCGATCGCAGCTGAGATCAATTTTTCTCAAGGCACACAAATCCTATCCAAGATGTTTCCGCCATTTGTAATAGTCAAAAATACCAACGTAAGCCCTAATGGACTAGGCATCAATCGTATACTGTCAGTAATGGTCATTAAATTTCCTCTCATTCAGATGCCCAAATTTATTTTCTAGCTTAGCTTTTCCAGGGCATATTTATGTCTATATTATGTTTGTCATTCCGAATATGTCCTATAATATGACGCAATAATGGCCGCCATTTTAGGTTGGGCAAAATTATTAACTAAGCAAACAGACATCTTATTATTTCAAAATTTTGAAATAATAAGATGTCTGTTTGCTTAGTTAATAATTGGATTTTTCATATGACGGCGCAAACTATATAAATCTGCATGGGATTTTGGAAAAATATAAATTATTATCGATATAATCGGGACCAAACCATAGTAGTTTGTTATTTTCTCATTTATGTTTATATTATCGGGCCGATATAATATTTTGCCCAACCTAAGATGGCAGCCATTATTGCGTCATATTTTAGGACATATTCAGAATGACAAACATAATATAGACACAAATATGCCCTGGAAAAGCTAAGCTAGAAAATAAATGTGGGCATCTGAATGAGAGGAAATTTGATGACCATTACTGACAGTATACGATTGATGCCTTGGTCCATTAGGGCTTACGTTGGTATTTTTGACCATTACAAGATGGCGGAAACATCTTGGATAGGATTTGTGTGCTTTGAGCGGAATTGATCCCAGGTGCGATCGCGGGTGGGCTATTTAAACGCCGGTCCCTCTAGCTGATTTTGTGCTCACGAAATACGTTTGTAACGTTTGCGCCTAGGAGGTGATGTCTCCTTGGAATTGTGACCCATTGCTCTGGTGTAATAAAATCATAATGTCTTTTGAATTTTAAATGAAATGAATATAGAAGATTTTAGCCTGATTTCCGACCCTCTTTTGCGATTTCTTAAATATGATATAATTGGGACTCCTCCTTTTTCAGCAGGTCATGAGTTTTAATGGTTGATATCAGGGGAATTTATTTGTTTTTCTCTGGTTTGTGTGGTTTCCATAAAAAGTCACCCGCTCACTTGTATATTTAAAATTAAAACATTCATGAATGAATAAGAAATGTACTGGATATTACCTGTGTGTTGAAAAAAATCCATTGTTTTTATAGGCTTCCTATAAAATTGTGTTTTTAAATGTACATATTATTAATTCTGTCTATATGTGTATAATACATTTTGTATACATTTTCTAAAATTATGTTTATATATATTTGTTTCTAGCCCTGACAAAGTCCGTAAGGACAAAACGCGTTGGCTACTTCGTGTCATTCTTTTTAAAAAAAGAAGACCTTTGAATAAAGAAGTTATACTACGATCTGCTGGTTAGTTTCTGAAAATTATTCTTTTATAATCATATGTATCACTGAGTGGAATGCCGGATCATTGTTTGTTCATTATTGTTTTTGAGTAATATTCCATAGGAGACGTAGGGGTATTGCGTTTCAGGTCCTTGGCACCCAAACATATCATTGTAACCCAATTAGGGGATAGGTGCAGTCGTCTTTGCCCCATACCCTGTGAGTCTTTGTATGATCGATGCTTGTAAATAAGCCCCCCAGTTTTTAGGCTGCATAATTTATGGACACCAGCGAGTGAGTGTGTAAATGAGGGTGCTGAATTCTGCTTTGGTGTAGATGAGTCTTAGAATCAATAAGTGATAGCTGTTGCCACTGCATCAGTCTGTAAAAGTATATATAATGTTATAATGTTGTAATAATGAAGTACTGTCGGGAATGGTGTATTTCTGTCACTGCTACATTTAGGTGGGACTTCAGCACTGTGAAAACATATTGCCTGTAACTCAAGATTAGCTGTCTTGGATACCAACAAAAATATAATTCGGCCACCAAAGCATTAGTGTTTCATTTGTTACAAAAGTGCATTGCAATGCATACATATGCACACATATTTGCAGAAAGACAAAAGTGTAGAAATGGAGTCCTGTTTCACAGCACTAATGCATTGTGGGATAACTCAGGGAGCACATCCTAACATAGCATCATGTAGGGGGCCTTGCTTTTAAGAGTTGCCCTCTTGATTTCAGTGCTGTTACCTGCTGAAATAAGGCACGTAGAGGTGGCGCCGAATTGGGAAATCAAAGCAGTCCTGGCATTTTGTTAGACCAGCCACCGGTTTGCAAATATGAAGCACTGCTGCTTTTGTCACTCGGGCGGATATTGTAGCACCACTGCAAATCCGACCCCTAGTAACAAAACCGGTTCCCACTACTGCACAACAGTCTCCACCCTTCCAGCCTCCCCGGGAAATGCCTGATGCCTGCTCCAGCCAGTCCAGCCCTGCAGTTGTGTTTCAGCTTGTGCATGCAAACGTTGTGGTGCTCAACTGTCATAAAGGACTTTAAAAAGGAGCAGTGCAGTGTAATGCTAAATAACCGGGACCACCATGCAGAAAGTGGTATGGAACCCCCATACCTCATAGATATTCATAGCATTAAGGCTCAATTGGGGCCAGCTGAAAGTTAAATACTCCTTAGCACCTCAGAGGTTGCAGAGGTCTGTGTTACTCCCTTGATAACGAGATTTTTTGGGGGGGGAATGCACATTTTTTTGGTGGGGGGAATTTTAAGGAGAAAGTTGTTTTGCGTCGGTATTAACTGGCCAGGCTGGTGCTTTGTAAAACCTCAAAAACAGAAAATAACTCTGCTGCTTTTGATGTAATGCACCATCTGTCTAATATATGACCTTAGTATTGTGTTTTTATCCATAGCTTACTTTTTGAAAATGGAAGCTTGAAGACATAAAACAATGGACTATTCTTTAGCTGGGGTGTAAGTTATGTTATGTTATGTTATGTTATCAGTTTTGTTGAGCGCGACAGCTGCCCCCGCAACGGGGCGTCCCGGCGCTAAGAACCGAAGCATAACCAGCCGAGGAAAAAGGGGGGGAGGGGAAGGGGGGAACTACAGAGAAGGAAAGAGGTGCGTTTTTACTGCTTTGCGGAAAGCAGACAGATTGGTGAGGTGACGAATGTGGAGGGGCAGGGAATTCCATAATTTCGCTCCCTTTACTCTAAAGGAGCGGTCTCCGATACGGCAGAACCTCATTCGAGGGACCACCACTAGATGTTGACCCCTGGAACGAAGATTGCGTTGGGGGTTATAAGGAGTAAGCAACGATCGGAGTAAATCAGGGCCATCCGTTCTAAGGATTTTAAAGGCGATGATAAGAGCCTTGAACTGGATGCGAGCTTCTATGGGCAGCCAATGGAGCCTCTGAATGGTGGCTCTGGCCGAACATCTTCTGGGCAGGCCTACAATTGCCCTGGCTGCAGAGTTCTGAATACGTTGGAATCTGGATATCTCAGCTTTGTTGGCACCTAGGAGGAGGACGTTAGCATAGTCCAGCCGGGCAAGGATGGTGGCTTGGACAATGAGCTGCCTTGTCTTGGGGTCAAAGAAGCCCAGGATGGGACTCAGGCTTCTCAGCAACCCAATACACGTAGCTGCCACTTTTTTTTGTGTGCGACTGGTAATTCAGTGCGGAGTCCAGCCATACTCCTAGGTTTTTTACCAAGGATTTTGGCGGGGGGGTAGGACCAAGCAGGGGGGGCCACCAGTGGTCGTTCCAGCCGCTAGTGTTCTTGCCCAAGAGTAGCACTTCCGTTTTTCCTGCATTGAGTTGCAGACAATTTGCCGTCATCCAGTTGGCGACTGCGGCCAGCCCATCCCTAAATTTAGTGGACGTGGCAGAGGGTGTTTCTGTGAGGGTGATTACCAGCTGGGTATCGTCAGCGTATGAAACTAGTGTAAGATCCCATTCTTTGGCCACAGCCGCAAGCGGTTGCATGTACACATTAAAAAGGGATGGACTAAGGGCAGAGCCCTGGGGAACTCCTTGGCCTATTGCATGGGGTTGGGAGATAAAAGGGGGGGCTGACACGCGAAAAGATCTGCTCGTGAGAAATGACCGAAACCATTCCAGTGCCAGTTCACTGATCCCTATGATCTCCAGGTGACCCAGTAGGATGTCATGGGAGACCGTGTCGAATGCTGCGCTGAGATCGAGCAATATCAGCGCAGCACTCTGACCGGTGTCCATAATCCTCCGGAGGTGTTCTGTGGTGGCAAGAAGGGCGGATTCCGTACTGTGCCGAGGCCTGAACCCGTGTTGGGAGGGGTCCAAGATGTTGTTTTTGGCCAAATGGTCAGTGAGTACGGCATTCGCGTGGGCTTCAGCTAATTTAGATACCCACGGAAGCAGTGAAACTGGTCTGTAGTTTTCCGGTTTAGCAGGATCTAGAGTGTTTTTTTTTATAATGGGAGTAACCCAGGCCTGTTTCCAGCATGTGGGCACAGTAGCTGATGCGAAAGAAAGATTAAGGAGTTTAGCCAATGAGGGTAGGAAGAAGTCCAATGCCTTTAAGAAGTGGGCTGGTCTCATTGGGTCTGAGGGAGAACCCGATTTCACCTTCCTGCAGATAGAAACTAGGTGGAGTAGTGTGGCTCACTGGTTAGAGGCGGCAGGCCTGAGAGCAGAAGTCAGCCTGGGACCAGGGTTCAATTCCCGACGCGGCAGGGTCATGGACCTTGGTCAGCGGACTCGATAATTCTCGCTTCGGTGCTTACTCTAATCAGGGGTTCCACTCGGCAACTCTGGGCATTAGCTTGCCTAATCTCCACAACGGCCCCACCAATTCCGGGGATGCCTGGCTCCATCTTGGGGACTCCCAGCAAGTGACCATCCCACAGGGAAAGCCAGGACGGGTTCCCCAGAGTTATACAGCGCCGGGACGCCCCGTTGCTGGGGCAGCTGTGCGCTTTACAAGTATACTACATTTACATTTACATTTACATTTTCAAAAGAGATAGCCGGTAGGGAGGTGAGCTTAGAGCCTCGGAGGGCCTCACAGGGAACAGCGGTTCCAACAGAGGGAGTATGAGAGAAGGTGTTATAGATCTTCCTCACCTTTTCTGTGAAAAAGGTGGCCAGCTCATCGCACTGTTGAGTGGACGAGATGCATGAGGCTTGGTTGCCACCGTTTTGTAATTTTTGCACTAATTTAAAAATAGTTTTCGTGGGGTTGGGGCTGGACTCAATTTCTTTGGCATAAAAAGAGGCCCGAGACATTCGGATGGCTTTGTGATATCGCTTGAGTTTAGCCAGATAACATGTTTTCTCCTCGTCCCTATAATCTTTCCTCCACTGGCGTTCGGCCTTTTTACACTCTTTCCTAATATTTTTCAAGTTCTCATTATACCATGGACCATCTGCAGTGACAATGGCATTATGGAACAAGTGAAATTTAAGAAATGAGAGAGAAAAAAGTAAACACATTCATGAGAAAAAGTTTTGTTTATGTCCTTCATTTTTGTGCAAGTGCAAACATTCTGCAACATATGTTGTCAGAAAATTGAGTTGTTAATCGATTGGGGTGTGAGCCTTGGTCAAGCAGCAATCACAATCCTTGTCAGAGTGAGGCACAAGTCATCCGTAAATTAATCTGTGCTCTACCCTCTGGTCCCTTGGCACAGATCAGTCAGGCTTAATTTAGAGGCAATGTGCAAAGAATTTGTGTAACACTTCAAAAGGTAATAAAGTGAGCGACACCACACAAAAGAATCCCACACCTATTTAGAAAAATACAGTTACTTATAATAAAGAAAACAAGACAAACAGTAGAACCGGAAATACACAATTTTAAAGAATTTAGTGAAAATAGCAACGAAAGGCACAAAGCATGATTGCCCTGGACCTGGTTGAAAAAACGTGCTAAGGGATCGCAGGTCGTTATAGTCACCAAATTAGGCCTGCTGAAATTTACTTTCTCAAGTCAGCACCAGGAGTCCCATTCTCGGTGGAGCGGGCTGCGAGGAGCAGCAAGGGCATCACAGGAGGCAGCCACAGTAGCGCGAAGAGCAGGTTAGGTATTGCGAGTTGTCGGTGCTGGAGTGAGAAGCACCTGAAGTCATCGCAGATGTGTGCTCTTGGAGCTTTGAGTTGGTGCTCCTAGTTGCCAGTCGATGCTGTTGCATGAAGAGGCAGCTGCCAAAACTTCTTGTTGAATCGCGGTGCGAGCAGCTAGGTCTTGGAGCAAACAGGCCTGTTTGTGGTCTCAAACAGCCCAAAAGCTAAATACAGCTCTATGAGCCACACCAAGGATCCAGGACCTAAGGGCACCACTTGGGGGTCAGAAACTCACTGCCACTGGGTCCAGGGGTTGGCGCAGGATATTAGGGAGACTTTTATGTCTGTGAGGCTCAGATCAGGAGGCCAGCAGACTAGACCTTGGAGTCACTCATGTGTCCTGGGTTCAAGGTTGAAGTTGCAGGTCCAGTACTCTTCTTCCAGGCAAGGACACAGCAGAGCAGCAGGCCAGTGGTACAGCAGGGCCGCAGTCCAGCAGGGCAGCCGACCAGAAAAGTAGCACTCCTTTGAGTAGCATAGCAGTCTTTCTTCCTGGCAGAGTCCACAGGTCCAGAAGTGTACTAAAGAGGTGATCTCTGAGTTCCAGCGTTTATATCTAGTTGAACTTTTAAAGTGTGGAGAAGCTGCTAGAGGCATGCCTTTGAAGTGCACAGATGCCTTGCCTTCCTGGCCCAGGCTCCAGACTAACTACCGGGGGGTATGCAGCCCTTTGTCTCAGTGGACACTTTAAGGTTGATCCTCCATCAGATGTACAGATAAATGATGTAAACATCAGTGAACGGTGAGTCAGATGGACATGTGTGTCAAGTGAGGACTATGTGGAATGTATTGAACTGTTAAGCTGTGGTGCAGTTTTCAGAAATCAACTGAATTCAATGCGATCATTCAGACCATTCAGAATGAATGTGTCTAGTCTCTTGATCCAATATCTTTCTCTTTGGAGAAGGTGTTTAGTCCATCTCATAATGGAACTACTTCCAGTACCATAAGCCACAGTAGGCAGATGTTGTGGTTGGGTGAGTGCTGAAAGTGAAGCCACGTTTGATATGATGTTTTTTATATGTAACTTTTGTGTTCATTAACTCGGACTTTGATCTGACGTTCAGTTTTCCAGATGTATGCGAGGCTGCATGGGCAAGTATACAACATTCTTCGAGTCACAACCAGCGGTAGTGTGAAGCTTGATTTTTGTGGGAAACAGCCATTACAATGCAGTCATTACAATGACCTACCTTTACAACACAACTGTTACAACGCAACTGCCTTTACATCGCATGCCATTACAATGCATGCCATTACAGTGCATGTCACTACAATGCATAACATTACAACACATAGAGGAGGAGCTACGCTAGCAAGCAAGATGGCCGCATAAGCTCCTGGCTCCGTAGACCTCCGCCAGCAGCTCGTATATCCTGCAAGTTATCCTGTTTTCCAACCAGACTCCCGTATATATGAGGAGTGACTGACTCTGAAGGCGCAATCCCGAACTTTTTATCACACCGGATGACGGAGATACGCCGTGTTTCGTTTTCGGCCTACCTGGGAGTTGAAGCCGGGGCCTCGATTTCTAATCCATCCAGGCTGGAATTGAACAACATCGGCTGTGAACCTTGGGCTTTGTCCGGTCTCCCGAACGGGGACATAATCTACCAGTTTTAAACGGCGATTTTGTGTCCTGCCTGCAACGCACACGCTACGGCGTGACACATCGTTTGCTGCGGCCCTGTATCCGGCGCCCGGAGACATAGTAAGCTTGTCGGGGGGGTGCGGACGGGAGCCCCGACCAGCGGCGAAGGTGCAAAATTGTGAGGTGAGAGCGCCCGTGGTTGCTGTCCGCTCCAGATTTGCCTGCTTCCCCGGAGTAGCCGGCCTCCGGGGTTCGCAACCTGATCTGTTGCTTACGAGAGGAGATGGAGGGGGCGGAAGGCACACCACCGTTGCGCGCCGTAATGGCGGCCATTAAAGCGCTCACAGATCATCGTCAACTACCAGGCCCTGTCGGTAACAATGGATGTTCTTTGCCGGAGACCGGACAGCGGCTTTTTGCCATCATCGCAGCCAGCGGTGCCGCCAGTGAAACATCGTGTATCCAACTTCGAGGTCCCTGTGCAGACGCCGGATCCCTTTCGCGCTGCTGATTCCTATGAGACAGATCGCACGCCCGTGGACATTGTCAGCGTCCCTTGCTTGAACCCTATCTCGCCGACTATCACTATGGACAACTTTGACTGCCTTAACAAGATCGCCTGTGACTATTGGAAAGTTTTATCATCCTTCCACGCTTTTCCTCGCTTGCTCTGTGGAGATCGTGAACTTTTATCCTTCATTTGGCTTGCTCATACTGACTTGAACTTTCGTGGAAACTTTACCTCTCTCATTGTTGCAGTGGCCTGGGTTGTAAGTGCTCCAGTGGACATTCGTACTGGCCAGGGTTAACTTGTGGGACTTTTTAGGATACATGAAAATAATTTAATCTGCTGCTGGGATTGTGACCTGTGAAATGCGGGAGTCGGGTGGTATGTTTCGTACTTCCCGGATTGATTGTGCATCTCGTTACATTTATTTTGCACTTGTTTCCGGGTGGTTGCGTCTGGTGGAGGGTAAGGGAGTCCGGGAGTGTGTTTTTTTTTTGTCTCTCCTCCTCCGCTTCTTTCCTTCTCTCTTTTAGGGACGTTTCTGGGCGACAGGCACGCTGCTAGTGGGGTAGGCCGTAGCCATTGCAGGGGTGCAGGGTGGGGGGTGCGGGGGGGGTTTGTTATTTTGCCTTTGTTGTGTTCTATGGCCCCTTTTCTTTTTCTCGCAGGGTCCGGTAGCGATAATTTCGATCTCATCCTGCTACATATGTGTGGGCGGGGTTTGGGGTGGGTGGTTCTGATGATAGATAGGTAGCTTTGTTCTTCTCCCTTGGTGAACATACTGGCACTTGCATTTTTATTGTTGGTCTATCTTGATCCATGACTGCCTTTTAACGCCTACCTTTTAACGCCTACCCGCATTTTTATACCTCCAGTGTGTAGCTCCGGATATCCTGTATCTTCTTCTTTATCTTGTTTTTTGGGGGGGGGGGGGGTTCAATGTAAAATGAAACCTTAGACATATCCTTGATCTCGAAATGTTTTCAATACATCGTCTATCCTCTCCCGCTGCCGGACCCATGGGTTGTCGGCTGAAGAGCTGTGTTATTGGATTTCCTGATACGTTCTGCATGCATGTGGTGACCGGCCCCTGTTGATGCAGGGCTACTTCTATATTTTGTGTTGAACGATATAATAAAGGTTTTAAAAAAAAAAAAAAACCATTACAACACATGCCATTACAACGCATTATAAGGTAAGTAATGGAAGTTTTTTAGTATTAGGGTGGCGATGGTTTTCGGGGTACATGGGAATAGTAATTTTTACCCCTACACTATCCAACACTTTCCCTACTGTTGCACTCACTGGAGTAGAAATAGTAATTTTTATCCCTACACTATCCGACACTTAGTCATTTTTACGCCGATACTATCCAACACTTAACCTACTATTGCACTCACTGGAGTGGGAATAGTAATTTTTACCCCTACACGATCCAACACTTACCCTCTGCCATAAAAGTATTATACGTTGTAATGGTATGCGTTGTAATGGTTTGCGTTGTAATGAAATGCATTTTAATGGTAGTTTTAAAAAATGCGTTGTAATGGCATGCGTTGTAAAATCATGCAATGTAATAGCAATTGCGATGTAAAGACTGCGTTGTAAAAGCATGCGTTGTAATTGCATGCTTTGTAACGTCATATATTCATTTTTGTGCCTTTCAACAGATGGGTTATAAAGTTCCCTCTCATTACGTTGTTACAGTTTGTGCAATTCAGGCAAGGGATTGTTCCTTTGTGATCATACTTTTCTTTGGAGACTTCTTTGGCTTCTAGTAATTCGTTAAGCTTCTACCTTCATTTATCAGCAAAAAGAGGAGGCTTAGAGAAGATTCCTCTGAAGTCGTTCTCTGTTTGCAACACAGACCAGTATTTAAAGATAATTCTTTTGAGTTTTGCACTTCTGGTTGAAAATTTCAAGACATATACCATTCTCTTGATTTCATCTTGAGTGTGTTTAGGCGTCAAGAGTTGTACTCTAGTTTTGTTGCTGGCTCTCTCAATGGCTTTATTGAGGATGACCCCTGGGTAACCTCAGCATTTAAATCTTTCCACAATGCTGTTGCTACCTTCCTTTAAGTTGTCCAGGTTAGAAACTATCTTTTCACTCTCAATAGTTGTGAATATGGTAAATGGACCTTGAGCAATTTTGGTGGAAACTGTCGAAATTTAACAGGTTATTGCAATCTGTATTTTTCATGTAAACATTGGTCTCAAGTGAGTCCTTAGACTTGGTTACCAGTACATACAAGAATGTGATACTGTCTTTACTTATGATGTAGGTGAAGCCAATTCTGTTGTTCATTGTATTCAATTCATTAATAGCCATTGTCGAATCTGTTTTAGATCTTTTCAGAGAATGAAAATATTGTTGTTGTACCTCCGGAAGGTCATGAGATTGTGTTGCCCAACATCTTTGGTGAGAATGTTGTGCAATTCAAACGTATGCATGAAGAGATGTGAAGGACTCCGGGTCATATAACCCATTGGAACCACTTGAGACCTTGTTCTCATTTCACCTTTTCATTACCCTACAGAGTTTAATCTACCCTGAAGAAGGCCATCCAGCCCAAAATGCATTGTGATTTCTGAAGCTGGAAAGTTTAAATATTGATTTGCATGTTAATGGAAACGATTGGAATGTATTAAATGTCCTTGTCCTGGAAATGAATCATAAGGGAAATTAATTCAAGAATCAATCAAGTATCTTTTGGAATATTTTTTATTGTAACTGATGAATTTATTTACATCCCCTATCAGGTTTGAAGTGGTGCGACTAGGTGACGCTTTCCGCAGTGAGAAGCGCCTCATTATATTTCAGTCATGCCTATGATTAGAAGGCGATACCCTGTTACACGCAAATAAAACGGATACAATTTATCACACTATTCATGAACATAGCAGTGGTCCGGTCATCTCTTTGAGTCCTTTTAATGCGCCATTTCTACCTGTTGATTCTCAGAAGTTGATGACATCCCGTTTTGTTGCGCAAAATCTCTGCTTGATTCACTCCATCCACTTCCTCTGTCCAATTCGAGTTTTTAACACCTGGCTTGTTGATTTGCCTTCTGTTTGGTTCTTTGACTTTAAAATAGAAGGTTATGAGGATTACACCTGAGTACTTTGCTTTTCTTAGATCTGGCCAATAGTCAACTTTAGCTGTCATGCCAGCCTCATTTAATCAAAAGAATTAATAAATAAAAAAAAATCAAACATATATACATACATTTTACACTAGAAAAGAGAGGAAAAAACGAACATGTATATTAACGGCCCAAAGTGCACATAGTAGATCCATTTTGTGTGTGTTATATCTTTTTATTCTGGTTTTTCATCCAAAAACAAAAGCGCAATGTTAGACCTGGCATCTTTGGCGTGGTTTCCCCAGACTTTTTGCCTCTACCTCCTGTATTTTTTGACGCTGTGCTGGATTTCGTTTTTGCTGGTTTAGATGCTTTGGGCACTTTGACACTGCTGATCACTGTCAAAGGGCAAGTGCTCCCTGAGTAAATTGTTATTGTGATTGGCTATCCATGATTGGCATATTTGTATTACCAAGAAGCCCCTAGTAAAATGCACTAAGTGTGCCAGGGCTGGTGATTCAAATGCCCCTATGGGGCCTGCAGCACTGGTTGTGCCACCCACACAAGTAGCTCTAAAATGGTGTCTCAGGCCTGCCACCACAGTGCCTGTGGGCAGTTGCTAACTGCCATACTGACCTGACCAGTGTCCGCACTGGCCAGGCCTAACCGTTCCCTTTCTGTACACATTGGACACCCCTATAGAAGGCCCTAGGTACCCCCCTGGGCAGGGTGCAGTGTATATGAAAGGTAGAGCATGTACTACTGTGTGTGACATGCTCTTGTATTTAATTAAAGCCATTTTAGTTTTTTACTATTGAGAGGGCTATCTTGCCCATAGGCTATAATGGGGGGTGCTGTGTATAATATTTACCTGCATATCTTCCCATAGGAGCAAGATAGAAAATTAAGGACTGGTATACCTGAACTCAGAATTTAATAACACATCTTTTAGGACAGATGGTTTTTAAATCCTGTGTTTGAGAACAGCACTTTTAGAAAGTGACTGTTCTCTTGTCTGACCTTTCTGTGTGCCTTGGCCTGTTTGTGAATTGACTGTCTGGTTCGTGAGTGACAGTGGCTGGTGAGCCCCCAGGAGGCTGGCTGAGTCAGCCCTAGGCTGAATAGCTGTATATGCATCTTGAGTGGTGGGAGGGGATAGCACCTGGGCCTGAATAGGGCTGTGCCCGCCTTCCACAATGCTGGCTCCACCTCCTGCTGGAAGGCTGACAACCCTGCCCCTCTCTCTGAAAGGAAAGAAGAAGTCAGGAAAACAAAGTGCTCCAGGACTGACCAGACCTGGTTCTGACTAAGCCAAGGCCTCTCTGCCTCCAGAGCACAAATAAAAGACAGGTATAAAAAGGGCTACCCAGACTACGAAAATTAGATCATCCTGGAATCAAGTAGGAACCTCTGCCAAGGAGAAAGCTGGAAGACTGAAGAGGAAAGACTGTCCTGCTGTGTGTTTGTGGGCTGACCTGCAGTTGCTTTGCTGCCAAGGAGAGGGGAAGGACTTTTCTGTTGCTTTGTCCCCTTGCTTGAAGAGATCTCCAATGGCCTGAGAAGAGCTGGCTCCCTGTTAAGAAGTCCCAGGAACAAAAGGACTTCACCCCCATCTTCCCCCTGAACTCTGCTGTATGAGTTCTGCCCTTCCTAGAGTGCTTGATCCAATTGTGGGGCCTCTGGAAGTTGTGCCTGCTGTTTGGGGAGCTGGACCAGGAGAAAAGATGACAATCGGCAAATGTTCACGCATCGCTCGCTTGCGGAGCGCATCCCCGACAGTGCAAGGAAATTCCCGCCGCCGCGAAGATCAGGAACCGACGCATCGTTTGCTTGCGGAATGCATCGCCCCGGTGCGGGAAGTTTCCTGTTTCTGCAAGTATCATCACAGAGCCTGTTGTCGCTGGGTGAGATCGCTGGACCGCTTGCTTGCGGACTGCATGACGTCGCTGCGAACATCGTCGCAGAGCCATCGCATCGAGGGGCCGCGAGAGGGGAACATCGACGTGCGCATCGCCGCCGCACTTGAGATCGTAGCCGTCCTGAAGATCGTGCCTGTGCAAGAGGCTTCCTACCGAACCTGCGCACCGGAATCCATAAAAGGTATTGCATCCCTCCGCATACAGACCGGATTCATCGCAACACGCCCGCTGCATACAGCGGGGCTGTCGCAGCGCCTCCCCAGGGTCTCTGGAGTGACGGATCGCTTGTTTTTCAACGCTGCAGCTTCCATTTGGAACTTTTGTCGCCTATACAGGTACTTTGGGCTAAACGTGATGCAACTGTGGAATATTTTGACGCAAACCCTAGAACTCTTTTAAAATCATATTCTTGAACTGTGTATGTTGGATTTTTGTCGTTTTGGTCTTGTTTAGTTTAGATAAAGATTCTTTATTTTTCTAAACTGGTGTAGAGTCCATTTGTGTTGTTTTCACTGTGTTACTGTGAGTGTTGAGGTTCCGTGAATTCTGACCCTGGGTCATAATGGTCGTGGTTCTGTTACGAATTTGGTAACAGCGAACCGTAAACAGTGAGCTCAGCAAGCATGAGTGTTTCCGTCATGCTACACTGATGGATTCACTGTGTATTTGACGATTTCGTTCTGAAACCCTTGGGTTCCATTTTGTGCCTGGCAGCCATTTTATGGTTGCCCTCACATAGGCCCATGACTATGGCTGAACAAGTCTCTGGGACACGTGCAACTTAGCTTGAGTTTGTGCTGACTCCTGTTTGACCTGAAATGAACTGACCCTGCTGCCTGAAGCTGACCTTGCCAAAACCAGTTCTTGCCCTTTAGCTGATCGAGATAGAGATCAAAGAGCAGGACATTGCTGAGTTTATGATACACGCACACACCTTTCTATCTTGCGTCTCATCTGTTTCTGTTCCTTCTTTATGGCCTATTTACGATGGGGATGTGCCCGTTTTTATTATGGGTCCGATCGACCTGTCTGATGAAAAATGTTAAAGCCTATGATTGATTTTGGGCTGGACAAACTGAAAAATGGGCTTGTCATCATGATCCTGCTTTTGTCGTGGAAACATGTGAGTGGTCAAACTGTAAATAAGGAATGTTTGCCTGAAGCACAATTTTTTGTATAAAAAGGGATGGCTTGTTTTGTAAAGTTGAGCAGTCTCCTGAGAACATACACCGTGTTGTACTTCTAGGATCTCTGTTACTGGCTGCAGCTAATAAATTTGATCTTTGGCGTCACCAAGAAGTACCCCGTGTCTCGTATTCTAAGACAGGTGGACGAGGAGACTTTGGGCGTTTCCCCTGGCGCCGCTGGGTTCTAAAAACCCGGTTCTTCAATTGGCGCCCAACGCGGGGCGACTTCAGCGGTACCGGTCCAAGCCTGAAGATCGTGAGGAGCTTCGTGTGAAAATTCTGGAGGAAGGCCTGCCACTTCATCGACCCCTGTGTGTCGTCGTGGTCCGAAAGTCTTTGCTGCGAGGTTCCCCGCTTTCCGACGGCTACGAAGGACTGCTGCCCTGACTGTCGCCCTGTCTTGGAGCCCTTTGATGATTTGTTAAGCGAGACGATAGACAGTTCTTCTGGTGACGTCATCGATACCTCAGTTAAGTATGAGTGGAGCGTCTCCCAGTCCTTAGTTTTTTGGGTATCCCTTGGGATCTTTGATTTGGGACTTGCAAGCTCCAAAGCCGAGGGACTCGTGTGTTCACGAGACTATCGTGTTTGATATTCCCTTGAAATTTGAAGCTAGACTAGTGAGCAAAGATGCCTGGTCCTAGCAGACGTGGAAAGTTATTTTGTTGTGGTTGTAATAGGGATACCCGATTGGAGGATTCGTGTCCGGTTCCTGCGATTGGAACTCCAACCTATGAGCTCTATTTGAAACATGGCGTGGGCCCCATCACGTATAATGAAGTGTGGATTTGCTACACTAGAAAGGACGGTGTCCTAAAGTGGCCCCAATATGGTAGTTATGACACGGAGATTTTAGATAATTTAGAAGTTAAACTCTTCAAGAAGAAAGCCTGGCCGGCGATGTTTGACTCTTTCCGCCTCTGGCGAAAGGAAGCCAAACAGAAAGAAATTAAATTAGCGAAGAGAAATAAAAGAGAGAAGGGTATTTCGATAATGCAAGCTGCTATACAGTTTAAAGATAATGAAGAAGAACAAGCGAGTGAGCAGTTGCACAGGCAACGTAAAATGGCGATTGATGAGTGTTATCCAGCTTTACCACCTCATCAGCAAGATGCAACGAAGGAACTTGAAAAGGATCCTTTGATGTCTCATTTGTTGAGGTCGCCACCCCCTTATGTGCAGAGTGCTACAGCACCTCCGCAACCTTTAGTTGCGCAACCTCCGGTTGCCTTGCCTCCTGTTATTGCACAGCCGCCAGCTCCTCTTCAGTTGGCTCCTATTCCTCTGGCGCAGCCTTCTCAAGGGCCGCCGACTTTGTTACCTACTCTGTCTTTAATTTCTACGACTTTTCCGCCTGTTCTCGCTGCCTCCTCTGCTACTGCTCCTGCATTAGCTTCCTCTCAGTCCGCTTTATCTCCTGTCCTGTCGACTTCTCCTTCTGTCCGACAGAGAATGACGGATACTGTTACTAGTCTTTTGTCTCCTTTCTTTGGGTCATTAAGCACGACCCCCGTTTCAGAGCGTAAGCAGTGGCGTAGCCAACTGCCTGACTCCCAAGAGAGGGAAGTATTGGATCATTTGGCGCGTAAATGGGTCACTCGTTCTTTAAGATACGATGTAGAGTCTGTTATGGATGTCTTCCGTCAATGGGAAGCACCGAAGCAGAGATATGTTTTAGATAAGATGTGCACTTTCCTTCGTGAAGAATGGGAAGATGGTGATTTGGGACAGATGGCGTCTGAGTTGTTCCGTGTACAGTCCGAATTCGCGAAAGGCACGATTGTGGGTCTCGACGTCGAAAGAGCGGTAGCGACACTGCTTTCGTTCAGGAGCGAGTCTCCTTCTCGGTCGTTGTTTGAGCCTGACCCTTCTGTTAGGAGGAAAGTGAGACAGTATCCTATGAGAGAAGTTCCTCCTGTATGGAAGGAAGCAGTTCAGGCTGATGCCGCTCATAACATTGATGCCGTACCGGCTCATTTTCAACGTGTTTGGGTACATGTTCCGTGGAAGCGAGCTGAAGTTTTGGCTCTTAATGCAGACTTTGCCTGACCCCCGTAAAAATCCTGCAGGATACTATAAGGAATTATCACAGACTGCAGACTCATGTATTATGAATCTAGCTGATATAGACATGTTGTTTGGAAATGTGGTTCCACAGCCTTTATGGGGATTGATTCGTCACACGGATCATGCGCAGGAGTTAGGTGATACCTTGGTTAATATTGGTGCTGCGGATGGTAGACAACTTGGTGGTGCTAAACCTGATCCTCTAGTTGCAGAACTTCCTGGTAGGATCGTTACTTATATGAAGACTTTAATGCCTGCTATGCGAGTAAACTGGGACAAATTGTCTGCGTGTAAGCAGAAGAAAGATGAAAGTGTATCTGATTTCTTCACTAGGTTTGAAGAGACGTTTATTGATCATAGTGGTCAAGACATGAGTACGGAAGGTGGTCAACGGTTGTTTGTTGATAAGTTTGTGCATAACTTACTTCCTGAGTTATGTACTAAATTGAAGGATTCAGAGAATTCGTGGGCTGTTTCCTCATCAGCACAGATATTGGTAACTGCACAGTACTACGAAAATAGGGATAAGGTTGAGAAGGATAGAGCAGACAAGAAGACTAAAGAGTTGAAAACAAAGGTTCTTTTGCAGCAAGCGTATCCGCCTCGTAGTAGCCAAAGTGATTATCAGCAGCCTCAGCAGTTTCAGAGAAACTCGCAAAGGTTTGAGCCTCCTCAACCGCGTTTTCCTATAGGCCCTAATCAGTGTGCATATTGTAAAGAAGAGGGCCATTTCAAAAATAGTTGCCCGGTTCTGTCACAGCGCGTGAATGGTGTTCCTGGTGTGAGAGGTCGAGGTGTTCAGCAAGCTTCTAGAGGTAGGGGACGCGGTGTGTTCCCCCAGAATGCGCGTTCCTCTCCTCCACAAAATTCAATGAATTGTTTTGATCAGCAAAATGGTGCGTCTGGTAGGACGACTCAGTACTATGCTGACGACTACTATGTCGAAGGTGAGAATATGGACGGTAATGATTGCTAGGACAGCCATAGACAAAGAGAGGGAGTTGTTTCAGTTCCGGTAGATCAGAGTGGACCTTATGTTGAAGTGATTACATCAGGTGTGTCAGAGCCTTTTCTGTTGGATACTGGTGCTGCGAAGAGTTCTATTATGCACTCTAAACTCCCTGGCGCACCTTTGTCTGGCTAGACAAATGTTTCGGTAGGATTTTCTGGCGCCCCAGTTAGAAACCCGATTTCTAGTCCTTTGTCTCTTTCTGTTGGACCTTGTGAATTGAAAGCACCCCTTATTTTGACGACAGGTTGTGGTGAGAACTTGTTGGGATTGGATCTATTGAAAAGATTGTATGTGACACTACAATGTTCTCCTTCGGGAGTACAACTTACATTAGGTAAGAGAGTGATCTCTCCGATGTATTTGTCGAAAGACCGACTCCCGGCCGAATTGTCTTCTCTCCCTGATACTCTTTGGGCTACTGGTCCTAATGATGTGGGTCTTTTGGAGATTCCACCTTACGTTGTAATGCTTAAAGCAAATGTTAAACTGCCACGCATTCCCCAATATCTGATTTCTAGTGATGGTGAAAGAGCGTTGTTAGCGATCATCTATGATCTAATTGACAAAGATGTGATTGAAGAGACGAGAGGTAATGTGTGCAACAGTCCTGTTTTGCCTGTCTTGAAACGCACTGACTCTTCTCAGCCACCCATTTACAGGTTTGTGATCGATCTTAGAGAGGTTAACAAAATCGGCGTGCCACAGTTTCTAGTTGTCCCGGATATTACTGCTTTGTTGACTTTGATTCCTGCTTCAGCTACTTGGTTTTCAGTCATCGACTTGAAAAATGCTTTCTTCAGTATTCCAATTGCTGAGGAGAGTAGAGATATTTTTGGCTTCTCTTTAGGAGGCCGAAGCTTCCGGTTTGAAAGAGCTCCTCAAGGCTATTGTGAGAGTCCTTCTATCTATAGCCAGGCTTTGAACGGTCAACTTGATACTCTTGTGTTGCCTGCTGGTGCTGCTCTTATTCAGTATGTGGACTATCTGTTAGTGGCCGCTGATGAGGAGAAAACTTGTAAAGAAGCTACTCTTTCTTTGTTGCGACATTTGTCGTACTTGCATCATAAAGTGGCACCTTCCAAGTTGCAATATTGTTGCCAAGAGGTGACCTACTTAGGTCATCTCTTGTCAAAGGAGGGAAGAAGGTTGACCCCAGAACGAATTCAAGCGATTGCACGAATGACTGTACCAAGCACACAGAGAGAAGTGCATGCTTTCTTGGGTATCACGTCATATTGCAGACAATGGATACCGAATTTTTCTCTGCTGGCCAAACCTCTGTTGGCATTGACTTGTAAAGATACACCGAATCCCCTCCCGTGGTCTGACGATTGTCAGAAAAGTTTTTCGGAATTACGTGATGCATTGTGTTCGGTTCCTGTGTTGGGTACCCCAGACTATAGCAAGCCGTTTACGTTGTATGTGCACGAGAGAGAGGGATGTGCGTTGTCAGTGTTGACACAATCTTTTGGGGACAAGCAGCGTCCATGCGCGTATTTCTCGTCGACGTTGGATCAGGTAGCTAGAGGGTTGCCGAGTTGTTTGAGAGCCACAGCGGCAGCAGCTGTTTCCATTCGACAGTCTGCTAGTTTGATGATGGATAATACGTTGATTGTGATGGTTCCACATGCAGTGGATACATTGTTGAACAGGACCAAGACACAGCACTTAACTAGTGCTCGATTGTCAGGTTATGAGTTGACACTCTTAGCGAGCCATGTGCATATAAAGAGATGCAACACGTTGAATCCAGCTACGTTGTTGCCGATTTCAATGGAGACAGATGTTTCTGAACAGCATGATTGTTTTCTTAGGACAGAGGAGGAAATGAAAGGGAGAATAGACCTTAGGGACACTCCTCTTTCAAAGTGTGATGGTACCTTATGGGTAGATGGTTCGTGCTTCAAGCTCCCGAATGGTGATACGACTGCGGCATATGCTGTTACAACTTTGCATACGATTGTTGAAGCTACACGTATCCCACATAACTCAGCTGAAGCAGCAGAGCTGATTGCATTGACAAGAGCAAGTGTATTGTCAAAAGGGAAACGAGTGACCGTGTACACTGATAGCCAGTATGCGTTTGGTGTGGCTCATAGTTTTGGACGATTGTGGAAAGAGCGTGGGTTTCTGACTTCGCATGGAACTAAGATTCAGCATGGTCAGTTGGTAAATGAACTCCTTGAGTCACTTACTTTGCCGTTGCAAGTTGCGATCGTGAAATGCAGTGCACATAAGAAGGTTACCGATGACGTTGGTCGTGGTAATGCGTTTGCAGGTGAAGTTGCGAAGGAAACGGCAAGGGATGTGATGAGTCGAATGTATGTTGCGAGTCCGGCGAGATGGGTTCCGGATAGAGGAATGTGTGAAAATACAATAGAGAGTGTGAAGTCAATTCAAGCTGAAGCTACAGAGAAAGAGTTGAGTGTATGGAGAGAGAGTACGGGTAAATTGGATCCGAATGGTTGTTGGGTCGAGTTGTCAAAGCATCAGCGATGGTTGTTACCCGATGCGTACGTGCTTGCAGTGGTTACAATGGCGCATGGAATGGCTCATATCAGTACGAAAAGAATTTGTAAATTGTTGGCTCCAGTATGGCAAAATGCTGGAATTCCTAAGTGTGCAGAGAATGTGGTCAAAAATTGTATGGTTTGTCTGATGTACAATCCTGGCAAGGCAACTCCATCTCCAGCTGGTCATTTTGCGCCTCCGACGTATCCGTTCGAGGTTTTGCAGCTAGATTTCATCCACATGGAGAGGTGCAACAATTTGAAATATGTACTCGTGGTTGTTTGTGCCTTTTCAAGATGGGTAGAAGCATATCCCCTGAAAGATAATACTGCCTTGTCCACAGCTAAAGCCCTTGTTAAGGAGTTTTTCCCTAGGTACGGTTTGCCGAGAATGGTCTGGAGTGACAATGGGAGTGAATTTGTGGGTCAAGTGATGAAGAGAGTATGTGATGGTTTAGGAATTCGTCAGAAATTCCATGCTGCAAATCACCCCCAGTCAGCTGGTTTAGTTGAGTGCTATAATGGCAACCTTAAGTTGAAATTGGCCAAGATACAGGCGAGCTCTGGTCTTAAATGGCCTGATGCTTTGCCATTAGCACTTCTGTCAACAAGGATGACTGTGCATTCTCGAGTGGGACTTAGTCCCTATGAAATAGTTTTTGGTCGCCCGGCAAACATATGGGGAGTGCCGAGGCCGACAAAATTCTGCGAGATTGAACACCCTGTATTGCTTGACTATCTGTACGAATTGACGGCTAAATTGCGTGTCTTACACCAACAGGTTCATAACACATTGCCTCAGGCTTCTGAAGATCCAGGACACGCCATCGATCCTGGCTCCTGGGTTTTCGTGAACAACTTTCAGCGGACAAAGAACGATCAGCCCCGCTGGACCGGTCCCTACTTGGTGCTCTTGTCTACACGATCTGCAGTACGAGTGCAAGGGAACAAGAACTGGATCCACGGCGTACATTGTAAGAGGGTTCCTTTGCCTCTGCCGTACGACCGGTGGGTCCAGGAGGGTATTCCTGATTCATAAACTGACACTGTGCCTCGTTTTCTGCCTTTTAGCGATGCACATTTATTTGGGACGAGTTCTGAGCGTGAAAGCGACAATCTTCTGCAAGAAGCTGTTCCACCGTCAGTTCGACTGGACACTACTGAGCCTGAACTTTTATTCCGTGACCAGACATTGCCCGGCAAAGGCCGTTATAATTTACGACCAAGAGTCATGGGACAAATAAAATAAGAAATTTTCCTTTTTACTACTTTTGAAATTCAGCTCTCCCCTCTGAGAAACTGTTTTGGCCGATTTTTGTTTTTCGAACCGCCATCCCGGTTCAGCTGTAGGGTCGCGGTGTAAAGACTTGGGAGTGCAAGCCGAAGACATAAGGTTGACGGTTCTGGTTGGTCCTAGGGCGTTCCCCGGACTGACAGACGCATTCCTTAGTGCGGAACACCCAACCGCCGCGAGCAGCACGGTTAGAGGATGGAGTTTTTCGAGATGGAGAGACCTGCTGAAGAAATTAGTTTTAAGAGCAAAATGTGCCGAATTATGAGTAGAAAGTGTTTTTTGATATTATGTCTTTTCATGTTACTTAGCTTGATGATGTTCTTGATGGGATATATTATTTCTCTTTTCAAGTGACGTTTGCACCCACTACACAACCGATACCTTCTTCTACTGTCTCATCGCATTCTTTTCATCCTCTGCCTGAACATGAGTCCATTAGGAGATTGGAATTCGTTAATAACTCTTTTGTTCAGCTTCTGCACCAACACCAGCTAGTAGTGAACACGACAAATTGTTGGGTGTGTGGCCTTATGCCCCATACTACCGATAAAGGTATTCCTTATCGGGTCCTGCCATTCAGCTAGAATGGTTCAGTGTGGGCATACAGAACGATGTTCATCTATGCTCGTGAAGTCTACCCCCTACGTTCTGTGAAAGACAATCCAAAGAATTGTGCCCTAGTTAAGGGAATAGTCGATATGATTAAAGGAGCAAGTTCCTATGAGACTATCCCGAGAGATGAGATACTAGCCTATATTGGATGGAACGTGACCGGATATGGAGCTAGTCTGAGTAAGAACCAGCAAACGAAAAGATCCTCTCCGATTTGGATTGTACCCCATCAGGGTCATTACTGTCTGCAAGGTAATGGCAAGAATCCGAGAGTTCAGTTAGGAAAGAGTATCTGCACTGAGACGTATGTTTTTGCGTCCCGGACTTCCCCATCGTTCCTAGCAGCTAAGGGTACCTATTTCATCTGTTATGATAGAGCATACACATGGTTGCCCCCTGATTTTTCGGGCACATGTTTTGTCTAGTTCCTGTTGCCCCCTACCTATACAGCTGCGGCAGATTACCACAAGACGAGAGTTGTTAGAGGTGTCGTCAGTAAGGAGGATACTGCAGGACAAGAATTGGGAGATTTTCTGAAGGGTTTTCTGCCGTTTTGGGGACCTATGGTTAACAGCAGGAACATACAGCAATTGACGAAAGTGGTTGAGTCCACCATAGTTGAAACTGCCAGTGCCCTTAGTAACTTGACTGCTGAGCTCCAGTCGGATCGCCTTATGACTCTTCAGAACAGGGTTGCGTTAGATGTCATACTTGCAGATAGAGGAGGGGTATGTAAATTGATTCAATCGAGCTGCTGCGTTTTTATTACAGACAACGCTCCGACAGTGTACCAAGCCATTTCCAAGCTACATAAGATCTCCGAGTCTGTGCATGTGGACGAAGGAGATTGGTCGTTGATGGGATGGTTTTGGGGATTGTTATCCACTTGGGGATGGAAGATTCTGATGATCATTGGGATGGTATTAGCTATCCTTTTCCTGTTCTGTCTTTGCATACAGTGTGCCCCTGCTATATGTGGCCTTTGTGCTACTTCGTGTTCGAGGAGACCTGTCCAGAGAGAGTTACTAAGTACTAGGATGATGCTACAGCAACATCTTGATGATCTGATGAGTATAGACCTGGATTCAGATTGACGTGAGTTTAGGTTATTGCCTATGTAAGGGCAAAAGGAGATTCTGAGGTTCCGTGAATTCTGACCCTGGGTCATAATGGTCGTGGTTCTGTTACGAATTTGGTAACAGCGAACCGTAAACAGTGTGCTCAGCAAGCATGAGTGTTTCCGTCATGCTACACTGATGGATTCACTGTGTATTTGACGATTTCATTCTGAAACCCTTGGGTTCCATTTTCTGCATGGCAGCCATTTTATGGTTGCCCTCACATAGGCCCATGACTATGGCTGAACAAGTCTCTGGGACACGTGCAACTTCGCTTGAGTTTGTGCTGACTCCTGTTTGACCTGAAATGAACTGACCCTGCTGCCTGAAGCTGACCTTGCCAAACCAATTCTTGCCCTTTAGCTGATCGAGATAGAGATCAAAGAGCAGGACATTGCTGAGTTTATGATACACGCACACACCTTTCTATCTTGCGTCTCATCTGTTTTTGTTCCTTCTTTATGGCCTATTTACAATGGGGATGTGCCCGTTTTTATTATGGGTCCGATCGACCTGTCTGATGAAAATTTTTCAAGTTTAACCAATGATTGATTTTGGGCTGGACAAACTGAAAAATGGGCTTGTCATCATGATCCTGCTTTTGTCGTGGAAACATGTGAATGGTCAAACTGTAAATAAGGAATGTTTGCCTGAAGCACAATTTTTTGTATAAAAAGGGATGGCTTGCTTTGTAAAGTTGAGCAGTCTCCTGAGAACATACACCGTGTTGTACTTCTAGGATCTCTGTTACTGGCTGCAGCTAATAAATTTGATCTTTGACGTCACAAAGAAGTACCCCGTGTCTCTGTATTCCAAGACAGGTGGACCCGGAGACTTTGGGCGTTTCCCCTGGCGCCGCTGGGTTCTAAAAACCCGGTTCTTCAGTGTTGGTACAAATACTTTCCACATTGTCTTTGATAAGCCTGTCTGCTCGTGCAAAGCTACCAAGTCAGTGACCAGGGGTTATCTAAAAAGTGAATCCCCCTTACCCTGACTAGAAGCAAGGGTCCCTATTTGAACATTGGTACCTACCTCTACCAACTAGAGACCCCCAGATCTAACACGCAGCCAATGCGTTTCACCTTGAGAAAGGCTTCCTCAGGGCAGCTTTATCCATCCACTAGTATCTGCCAAAATTTGCAGCACACAATCAAGTAAACAAGGGTCCAAGGCATACAAACATCATTTTGCATTAATCTAAAGTCCTATATACATCTGGTACACCTTGGACTGACTGTTTATATACACGTTTGTTTGTTGCCTCTCTTTTCTAGTATAAAATGTTTCAAATGTATGGCCATTGAGTTGAGTAGCTGGCCATTAGAAGTGGGGAATTGGGTAGTTTTGGTACAGTGAATAATCCAGGTGTTGTATCATTGGGTCCCCTGGCTGCCATAGTTTGTTCAATATGTGCATACATAGGGGCTTTGAGTCAGTCTTCTTTATCCACTGGTCTGTCAACTGTTCTTAATATTTTGCTTGCACTCATCACAGAATACTTCATGGGACAATGAGTCAGCCCACGTCAGCCATTGGCTGCCTTTCAGTGTGAGTGATGGCATTTTGTCTGAGCACATGAGCACATCCACCTATAAAGAAGTGCACTTCAGTATATCAGTGCTGGTGGGCTGATAAATCACTTTGTAAAGGTTTTTTTCATTTAATTATTTATCCTTTGTTGTCATCCTGTTTCAATGATCTCTTCTGGTTACAGCAGCTCAACGTCAATAATATATTTTCTTTGTGCCAATAAGTATCATGTATATATGTGAGGTGCTTTAAAATAATGTAAATACCATTTCTAAATACACCTGACTACTGGGAAGCAGCTGCACAGTCTATTAAAATTATATGCTACAGCAATTTCTTTTATATACATTTTTAATACAAATGTAGGCCTGCCATATTTAGGCAGTGGCATGTTTCCTTTTATAATATGATAACAACAGAAAAGTAAAAAATGTAACCATCACTCTAGAATACCAGGGCCAATGCTTCTTTTTTTATGGAAGTATTTACACATTCAAAAATAGAATAACATTTACGTATTTAGGCATGGCAACTTGTGAGTTTTTCCGCAAGAAAGGATCCTGTGGTTTAGACTTGTATGTACTATCCTCACAATTAAAGTCTGGTACTGCCAATCAAAGTATGACAGCAGAATCATTGTGGGTGGTATGTTTTTTAGACAAATGGATCTTAAGGACATGCTAAAGATGCTCGTCTGTGTCGTTTAACTATGTGCAAATGTTTGACTATTACTTGAATTTGTGTTTAGGCACTATTGTGCATAATTGTTGTATTGTTTCTGCGCTTCCTTGTCAATAAATATGTTAGTTCCCTGTGTTGTCCGTGACTGTTATTTTATTGTAACTTTGTTGTCCCTGTGGGGTAGAGCGTCTGAGCCCGTACTATTTTTCCCTCAATGTTTGTAGTTGTAGTGGTTGTGGTTTGTTTGGGTTTTCACTTTATCAGTGAGAGAAGAAGTGTATGTCTGCCTGTATGTTTTTGGCTGTTTGCCAAACTAGAAAGTTAAAAATGTTCTGTTGTCTGGTGACGGGAACGGCCTACGCCTTTCTAGCAGTTTCCTTAACACTGAGCAAGCTTCCAGAATTCGTGAGGTTTGCCCTGATGTTAAAACATAAATCGAAAGCGTTTCGCACCAATTTGCTGTAGTAGTTTTCTCCATGCAATATTACTGTAAAAATGTACCAGGGGAAAAGAGCAAATTAATTTAGCATATTATTTCTCGTGTGACTAATGAGAAATGGAGCAAATATGTTGTTCTTCTCCACTGTTTAAATAAATGTGAAATACAAGTCTAAAGTCAGAGAAAAATCATTGTGGAACTAGTATCTCTCCCCCTCTTTCTCTCTCTCTCTCTCTCTCTCTCTCTCTCTCTCTATCTCTCTCTTTTTCTCTGTCTCTCTCTCTCTATCTCTCTATCTATCTATATATATATACATCCACAGAAAAAAGGTTAAAGGGATGTAATAGGTGGAAATGTCAATTAAATCATACAATTTAAAACTAAAAAAAACTACTGAAATTCACCAATTATAGTTATCTCAAGTAACTATAACTTGAGCCCTAAAGTAACAGTAACTTGCACCCCTTCCGTGCACAGTGTTGTCATCCATGATGTAATTTCACATGTTACAGTGATGTTATCAATGATGTCATAAGACATGCCATGAGTGAGCTACTATATGAGGTAATTAGCAGTGACTGGTGAGGGCACAAGTTTTAGTAACTTTAGGTCACGAGTTGTAGTTACTTGAGATAACTATAACTGAGGCACTTTAGTGTTTTTGTTTGTTTAAAATGGTATGTTTTTAACTGACATTTCCCTCTAGCTATAACATCTCCTTCAGCTTTGTTTTTTTCAGTGAATTGTACAGTAAGATGTCCATCAACGTGAACTTCATGGGTTTTGCGTGAAGGGCCTTTGCCCAACCCCCTGTGGGTGCCCAACGTGTCTCCACGCACTACTATGTCAAGTAACAATATAAAGGAAAGGGTGTTATTTTGAGTGAGGCAGACCTACTGGCTTTGTCAAAGTGTCAGAACATAAAAAAATAATAACATATATATATATATATATATATATATATATATATATAAAAAATTATCATGAGTGATGTCACTGACCATGTCATGAGTGATGTAATATGTGACGTCATCAGCAGTGCATTGCACGCGCAAGTTATAGTGAGTCCAACTAACTATAACGTGGGAATTTCAATGGTTTTATGTGAGTAAAATTTCCAGCTGACTATAACTGGTGTGAAACCTATGGTTTTTTCAGTGAATTTCATAGGTTTTTTAAATGCTAATTCCTAACTATAACTGGTGTGAAACCTATGGTTTTTTCAGTGAATTTCAAAGGTTTTGTAAATGCTAATTCCTAACTATATATAGGGCCTCAAACCTATGAAATGTAATATTTTTTATAATGAAGCCTATATTGTATATGTATATAATACTATTTTTGTATTAAAACATTTTTTTTATTTTTTTTTGCCGTGGAGCGCTCCCGGGGCGCGTACCGGGGAGCGCCCCGGTCAGCGCAATTTTGTGGCGCGTACCGGGGAGCGTCCTGTTACCGCTATTGCCGCGAACGAAAACATCCTCGTGACGTATCGCGTAGCCGCGTCCGCGTGATACGTACGGCGTAAGCGCGCCCGGAAGCACCCACGCGCATACGAACGCGCTACGTAAGCACCCCGGGACGCGCCACGGGGCGCGCCCAAACATCATCGTGACGTATCGCGTAGCCGCGCCCGCGTGATACGCACGGCGTAAGCGTACCCGGAAGCACTCGAGCACAACGTAAGCATCCGACGCCAGTTGAGCCGTTTACAATTCCCTGTTTTTTGTTTCTCCCCATAAAAATAACCAAAGAAATATAAAATAGTTCATAAAAGCCAAAAAAAGTACAAAATGTTCAAAAAAACATTTACAAAAAAATATAAAACAACAAAAAGAAGAAAAAAACAGTTCTTTTTAGAACTACCTCCAATTTATAAAAAAAGGCTACATTTTAAAAAAAATCTGTCATTCTTTTTTCCCCATGGTACGCTCCCCGGTACGCTCCCCGGTGCGCGTACCGGGCTATCCCCCCGCGAAAAAAAAAAAACGCGAAACCCTTTTATGGCCCCCACATCAAACCTATGGGGTCAGGGGGGGTCTACCCTGCCCCCTTTTGGTCATTTCCCCCTTTGTTTTTGCCACCTCTTGTGTCTCGATCCTACCGAGACACAAGATGGCGGCCGCTCCGGACTGTTTGGAATGTTGACAGACACCCGAGAGCCAATCAGCTTTCCGCGCGCGAACTCGCGTAGCGCGCTGGTACGCACCCCGGTGCGCGTACCGGGGCGTGCTTATAGATATATATATTTTTTTGAACCTAAATTACTCAAAATCCTCTGGAGCACATATCTTGAGACATAGCAAAGGCACATCGGGCTACCAGTCCCTACAATTTTGCCAAGTTTTGTGGGAATCCATTCAGCCGTTCGGGCTAAAAGTGAGTCCAACCGCCCTATGGAAATTAACATGGGGAAAAACACGTTTTGGGACCCCCCTTTTATCTCGGCCACCGCTTGACGAATCCCCCCCAAACTTTCAGGGAAGGAGCGGAGCGGAGCTGGCCATTTTCTTGGAGAAATTCAGCCAATTCCGTCAATCAACGCCAAAGTTATTCCCAATAGAATGTTACAGATTTCCTATGGAAACTAGGTCCTAACTATAACTACCTACTGGCAACCGCCAGTAGGTAATATATATATATATTTTTTTTTTGTGCAATGTGGTCTTGTAACAGGATCGCTCTCCAGCGGGTGCCGGCGTTGGGCCAGACCAATGGCCAAAAAATAATTTTTGGTACAAAGGACGCCGCACACAGCAACTTCAGTTCACTGATTTATTTCAGTGTCCAGTCTAACACCAACGCGTTTCAGCCGGACGGCCTTGCTCAATAAATCTGTGAACTGAAGTTGCTGTGTGCGGCGTCCTTTGTACCAAAAAAAAAGAAATATATATATTCCCACGTTATAGTTAGTTATAGTTAGTTGGACTCACTATAACTTGCACGGGCCAGGGACAGACTAATTTGCATATAGCCAGGTTCTGAGCTGGGATGGGGCAGTGAGCTAAATAACGGTGATGGATCAAGCCCTGATCTTTGGACTGGGTAAGAGTGGTCTGCTTAATTCAGACACTCTGTTCATCAACACCCCCTTTTCTGAATCGTTTTTGGCCACTATAGGTGTTGCAGGGTATACTCAGACATGAGTCCCTTGCTCACTGCTCCATCAGGATTCAAGCAAGTCGGGCCGACAACGCCTGAAATGCCAGAAACCGGTCCCCGGAAGCTTGTCTCCTTTCTGGTGAAGAATTGGCTTGGTAGTTTGGTCTGCCCTGTTCCCATGATGCACTGGGCCAGGGACAGACTAATTTGCATATAGCCAGGTTCTGAGCTGGGATGGGGCAGTGAGCTAAATAACGGTGATGGATCAAGCCCTGATCTTTGGACTGGGTAAGAGTGGTCTGCTTAATTCAGACACTTTGTTCATCACCACCCCCTTTTCTGAACCATAGTCAAATACAGCATACAGTTACTAAGTGTACACATTTTGATTTTTTGCATTGAAGCAGTGTTAGTCCTGGAGGCAAGTGCGGTGTGCAAGGTGAAAGTTTTTTGGTAAATGCTGAGTGAACCTGATGTGAGTTTCAGAAGTATCTTTCAAGGTAGGCGTGGCTTAAAGTCAAATCCTGTTCCACAAACTGTGTGAAGAAGGCTTCTGTTGACAACTGATCATCCACCAATGGATATCTTGACAAATGCCCATTTTAAATACTTGTAATACAGTGTTATAGGCATATTCTACATAGCGAAGATGTTTATTTCCAGAACTTCTATTAAGATTTTGTAGCACTGCAGAGTATTGGATAATGTAGAATGTGGGGGTGTCCATTTAGAGGTGATTTATCTCACACCTGTGTTGTAAGCATAGCTTTAAAGGTTGTAATCCATTCCGCCCATTTCAGGAATGTGTAAAATGTATTTTACAAGCTATGGAACGTTGTCCATAGGGCTTGGCAAAGGGTGTCTTTTCAGTGCCAAATGCATACTGTCAATTCTTTACTAAAATTGTGGGTCTTTAGGAGGGTAACCCATTGAAGTGAATGGAAAATTGGACGCAAGTGTAGTGTGTTGAATTGCTTTCTTGTTGTTCACAAACCCCATAAGACACTATAACAATGACTTGATGATGTCCTCAGTAATGTCATCAATTAATTTATTTTTGTTATTGAGACAAAGTTTCACAGTACCTGATAGGTGAAAAGGAGTTGGGAAAAGAGAGAAAGAAAATAGTTTTTTCTTTTATCCAGCGTCTATACCAGAGACCTGAGACTGCATGGTCATTAGGCTACAGTATGGTTCTGACATCATAGCAGGTGTTGGCTAGGGGTTGGGGTTTTAGTGCAGTCAGGAAGAATGGCGATCAGACTAGTATGCGTGGTGTTATATGTGAACCTGAGTAGGTACGGTGCTGCCAGGTCGGGGGAATTACCCAATAAACCCCAGAAGTGTATGAATCGAAGAACCCACACTAGGAAATGAGCACAGTCCCGGGCACACGTAGTGGGGGTATAACACTGGTGTGGAAGTCTTGTGCGAATTACAATTGCAGTGATCGACACCAGTATAAAGTTGAAAAGTTATTTAATGAAGCAACGACTGAATTTGAAACAAACAACCTGCCGACATGTGTTTTATCACTAGGAATGGTCCAGTGACTCTTTAGGGCTGGGAAGGACACAAAAACATGGGGTGAGGGGGTAAAGGAAACGGGAAACATCCTTTACAACGCAACTTTTACCACGCAGTGCCTTTACGACGCAACTTTTACAACGCGAACCATTACAACGCATTGCGCTGGAGGGCGCTCTAGGATAGGGAATACGTTTAATTTACTATCCAACACCTTCCCTAGTGTCCACGGGGACTGGAGTTGGAATAGTAAATTAAACTATTCACTATCCAGCACCCCAAAGCGCTATGCGTTGTAAAGGTTTGCGTTGTAAAAAACGCGTTGTAAAGGCATGCGTGGTAAAAGCATGCGTTGTAATGTCATACATCCAAGGAAACAATACACAAACCTAGTCGTTGATATCAAAATGGGAGCAAGGGGAAAAGGGATCACCCCAAGTGCATGTGGATTATGTGTGCCGTCTAAGGCACAAGGAAATAAGTGACTTGTGTGCTTCTGCCGCTCTCATGGTATGGACATCATGAAAATAGCACGGGTTAGGATGATCCAGCGATGAGGTGATCTCAGAAATAGCAGCACAGACCTCGCACCAGTATGTGGAGAACTGAGGGGACAGCCAAGCGAGGTGGTAGAAGCCTGCCGCAGGAGCTGAACATCGCAGACATCTATCATTGGGGATAAGTCCCATCTTGTGCAACTGAGCAGAAGTCCGGTAAAGCCTATGTAAATACTTAAAGTGAATGAGGCGCAGGCGGTAATTTGGGGATAGGCGTTTGATCTGATTGCAACAATAGAGCTAGTCTTCTTGAGAGATTTCGACACCCTGGTCCTCACCCCACGCCACACGCGCCCGGTCTGTAGAAATGGGAGATGCTGCGAATGTAAGGGCGTAAATCTTAGCGACCAGCTTCCGGGGGGAGGGGGACGTGTAAAGGAAGTCAATAGTGGCCATTGAGGAAGGTGGCTGGGGAAACAAGGGGTGAAGCTCCCTGCAGAGAGCCCTGAGTTGATAGTAGAGCAGGGTGTCCATGGGGCCGGAGTCGGCAGAGACGAGAGAGAAGAATGTGTCCCCAGGGTAGAGGTCCGACAACTGTGGAAAGCCCTTAGTGGTTTGCTTGTTTAAACATCCCAGTTGACTGAAGGGGGGGGGGAGCCAGATGATGAGCAATAGGCATGGCGTTTGCGGAGAGCATGCTGGACCCTGAGAGCTTACGGAGCACATCCCAGGCCCAGTGCAGAGTCTCCACTGTGTCAATCTCGGCACGTGGGAGTTTCGACGGGGGAACTAAGAGCACTACGCGACGTAGGAAGAGTAAGGATATTATATGCAATTCTAGTCTGTCGACCGGCCCAGACCAGAGTGTTGAGCAATGAGCGGACTTTGCGAAAAAAGTGGGCAGTGAGGGGGATGGAAAAAATGACAAATAAATATAAAAACTTTGGGAGCACCACCATCTTGGCGATGGCTATGCGACCGGCCAGAGACAAAGGCATGCGGTGCCAGAGGGGAATCTTGGACTCAAATCAGTCCACAGCACGACCAAAGTTGGCTCTCCAATGTTCGTCTATGTTCCCGCTCAGCCAGATGCCTAAGTATCTTGTTGGACCCGAGGCCCACACAAAGGGGTAGTCCGGAGTGAAGGGTACCGTGGCATCAATGAGGGGGAAAAGCACAGACTTATTCCAGTTAACCTGAATGCAGGAGAAGCCTCCAAACCGTATCACCTCATGAACCAGTGGACTGAGGTTCACCTGAGGGTTGCGAACAGAGAGTAACATCGTCCGCATACATGGAGACAACAAGAGCACGAGCTGCAAAGCCGAGACCTCACTGGGTGTAGTGCTGCCGAAGTCTAGCAGCAAGGGGTTCCATTGCGATGGCAAAGAGCATGGGTGACAGTGGGCACCCCTGCCTGATGCCTCTCTCGATGGAGATAGGCTCTTATATTTGACCGTTAATCCGGAGGTGGGCAGTGGGAAGGGTGTAGAGAAGTAGTATTTTCCGTACGAAGACCGGGCCAAAGCCCAAGCGAGAGAGGAGATAAAAGAGAAAGGGCTACTTTAGGGTATCGAAGACTTTGGTGGCATTGAGCAGGGCAGCCACTGCCAGAAGCTTAAGGTTAATTTGAGGTTATGGGAGATCACGCAGCCAGGAATGAATCCGGACTGGTCTGGGCGAGCAATAAGCGACATGACGAAGGCTGGAGATGAGGAGTTTGGCAAAGATCTTGTTGTCCGTATTCATTAGTGAAAGGGATCTATATGAGTTGCGTACCTCTGGGGGTTTGTCCAGCTTTAGTAGTGTGAGTAGTGCCTCACGGAGCAAAGGGGGAACTGACCGTTCTCAAAAGATTTGTTGTACATGGCAGCTAAGTGCGGGACCAGAAGGTCTTATAAAAGGATGCTGGCAGGCCATCCGAACCAGGGGCTTTATCATCGGGCATGCCATTAATCGCAGCAAGGATTTCTTCTTTGGAGAAGGGCTCATCAAGGAATTCCTGGTGAGGGTTGCCAAGCAAGTGGAGCTGAAGGGTATCAAAATATTGATTGAGAACCTCGCGCGGGGGGCACAGTTCCGGCTGTGTAAAGTTGTGAGTAAAATGCAGTGAAGTGCAACTTGATTTCCTCAGGAGAGGTGGTTCTGTCAGGGCCTCCGTCCTGGAGGGCGGTTATGTAGGACGCAGCGTGAGGTGAGCGGAAGAGGTTGGCAAGGGTCTTTGCAGGGCAGTCACCCTCACCGAAGCGGCGTGCCTGCGCCTCCCTGCCCAGAAACACAAGCTCTCTGTTGGCCTCGTCAGCGAAGTCGGTGAGCTTCCCCTGGATCTGAGCAAGCGTGTCAGGGTTAGGGTCCCGGGAGTGTGAGGAGTCCAAAGCCTTAATCTCCGTCTCTAATTTATCAAGAGTGCCGTGAATAGAGCACAGGACACCGGACTGATTGGAAATACATTCTCCTTGAATGACGGCCTTAAATCCCTCCCAAAGCATGAAGGGAGAGTCAACAGTGCCTTCATTAAGCTCAAAGTAATTTGTGATTGCGGTTTGTATCTCGTCGCAGAAGACCTAGTCGCACAGTGCGTTAGGGGGAAGCCGCCAAGAGAACGCGCAACGTGGGGTGTGAGGCAATGGATTTGCGTATCCAAAAGGCACTAGACCACACGGCGCCTTGGACGCGTAACCTGCCGGCAAGGAAATCCAAGTCCGCCCCATGGTTTAATAAGGACCTGCGGGAGAAAAAAGCAGAATGCAAACGCTTGGAGAGGAAATGGCGGAAATGCTTCTCTGAGACAGAGAGAGGTGAATACAAGAAAGGTTTGAGGGAATACCACGCCCTGATACGGAAAACCCGCAAAAGCTACTACTGCACCAGAATTAGCGATGCTGAAAATTCTATGAAGGAAATGTTCCTAGTTTACAGGGAATTGTCCGATCTTGCCCAAACAGCTACCCCTATGACTGGTTCTGTTACCTCGTGCAACAAGGTAGCAGAATTTTTATCTGGTAAGTAGAATAAATCTATTCGGCTTTTCCAGAGGCAGCCAGGGGCGGAGAGGGGAGGCTGGAAATCCCCACAACCACGCTGGACAAGAACTGTCTCATGAAATTTCAGATGCCCTCGCGGGAAATGCTATGCCATATCGCAGGAAGTATTAAGTCAGGCTCTCGTAGCGACCCTGCCACCCCTAAAATACTCCATGGCAGCATAGACACTTTGGAGCCTTACATAAGGCACCTACTCGCGCTATCCTTTAAATCTGGGCAGGTACCCATGACATGGAAGAAAGCAGTGGTCCTTCCTCTGAGGAAGAAACCCAACATCAGTAGGTATAAGCTAGAGAACTTAAGACCGATCTCGCTACTCCCATACTTCGCTAAGATCACGGAGAAAGCCGTTAATTAACAACTCTCTGCTCACATTGAGTCCAACGGACTTCTCCACCCCTCACAATCAGGCTTCCGGGCTCTTCACTCTACGGTGTCAGCTCTGTTATCCTCCACAGAAATTCTACGCAGACATGCGGACGAGGGACAGACAGCGGCGCTGATTCTTCTCGACCTCAGCGCCGCTTTCGACACTGTAGCTCATCACACTCTGCTACAGTGTCTGAAAAAGGGAGGAGTGGTGGGTAAAGCTTGGGAATGGCTGGAATCATTCCTTACCGACCGTAGCTTCCAGGTCGCTCAGGGCCTTTCCGGTCTAAAGAAATAAAAGTGAAACAGGGAGTGCCACAAGGCTCCAGTCTTAGCCCCACCCTATTTAAATTATAGATGGCGCCTGTGGGAAACCTCACAGACAGTTTTGGGGTTGAGATAGTGTCATACGCAGATGACACACAACTGATCGTGACCCTGACACAGCCAAAGGAGCAATGTGCAGCAAATTTCTCGCTATGCATGCTGGAGCTCGCCAAATGGACGGCCAACAACTGCCTCCAATTAAACGGAAACAAGACAGAGGTGCTGATTGTGGGCAAGTCACCATCAGTTTGGACCTCGGCCTGGTGGCCGGATGAGCTGGGAGCTCTACCCGAACCCAGCAATCCAGTCAAGAACTTAGGAATCTGGGTAGACAACAAAATATCCTTTGATCACCAGATCACCAGACAAAACAAGTGGCGGGCACTTGCTTTGGTATGCTACCTTCTGCCTGTGTCGACAAGACAATCCGTGGTCCATGCTTTAATAACGTCCAGGCTGGACTACGGAAATGTCCTATACTTAGGTGCCAGTGAAAAATGCTTGCAACGATTACAGCGCATACAAAATGCGGCGGCCCGTTTGATTCTACAACTACCTAGAAAAGCGTCAGCAAAAAAAGCATTGAGAACCCTACACTGGCTACACATCTAGTGTGGTGGACAGCGTTACGTTAAAGTCACCCCCCAGAGGAGCGCAGCGGGGCCCAGGGACAAGATGTGGTGCCAAACCTGCGCAAAGAAATCTGGGTTGTCATTGTTGGGACCATATAGCGCAGCCAATGTCAATGGTTGGGCCTGGAGGGTACCATGAAGGACCACAAAGCGCCCCTCGGGCTCAATGATTACCTGGGCAGTCTGCCATGGAGGCCCTCTGCACAGCAGGCTAGACACCCAACAGGAGTAGTTTGAGTAAAAGGAGGAATGTGTTTCGCCCCAATGCCTGGAGAGGAGTCTGGAGGAGGTCGTGGGTAGCAGATGGGTCGCCTGAATAAAACAAATGTCTACCTTAGGCCGGGTGAAGTGGGCATGAACCAAACGTGCCTTGCAGTGGACGTTAAGACCGCGGACGTTCCTGGTGCAGAGCTTGGTGTCTGTCATAGTGCCTTGTCAAGGAAGTAAGGGTCGAGGAAGGCTAAAAGTGTGGGTAAAACCTTGTGCAGTCGGGTGGAGAGATGCCATTATATGAATAGCAAGAAGCACAGTGCAATAACATTGGAAGTGCAGTAAATCACCAAAGTCAAGATTACGGCAAAAGCCTCATTCGAAGGCAACAATCCCAATATCACAAAACACCCAATAAAGAGAATAAAAGCAGATATGCAATGAGGAAGCAATGCAGTGGAAGAGAGGAGTGCAATAGAGCAACCCATACGGTTGAGATGGTGTGTCATGAAGGGACCAAAAAGAGAAGCACACATCAAAACAAACAATAGGGCCTCAGAGGGAGGCAACAAACCCCAAGAACCCCCCTCCCCACCACCCACACCAGCCCCCCAATCAGGCTGAAATTCCACCCATACCCACCCCGGGGACCCACAACTGGGAATGGAAAAGTCTATGTCCAAAGGGAACCCTCCTGTGGAGGCATGGCATCTCTCAGTACACACCTTTGCCAAGGAGGCAGGGTGGCCAAGCCACAAGTCGTAGCAGAAAACAGAAAGAATGACACCAGGGAGTTAGGGGCATCAAGCCCGAAGCTTAGTTATGATATGGAGAGCCCTGCGGAGGAAAAAATACAAAGTGGTGCAAATCAAAACAGGTAACTAAGCAACATGGAGCAACATGGAGTGCAGTCAGCGATATTGTCCAGAGTTCACTACAGTTCAGTCATTGTCGCTAAAATTGTCGGCAGTGGCCTGAGAGGTAGCAGGAGAGGAACATTGTGACTCGTCCAATTTCTTGTCCTTGGGATCCTAAAAGACGAGCATCTTTGAGCCCTGCCTGACTCGCAGTTTAGCGGGATATGCCAGTGAATATGAGACTTCATGTTTTTGAAGAATCCATTACGCCGGTAGAAACTCACGGTGAGAAGCCAGTCGGGGTAGAACGACAAGGAGTTGCCCTGATAATGAATCTCGCCCCTCTCCCTGGCTGCTCAAAGAATGGCATCGCAGTCTCTGAAGTTCAGGATTTTGGCAATAATTGGGTGAGCCGGCAGACCAGGGGCAGGACGAGGACAAAGGGAGCGATGGGCCCGCTCGATGATGAAGACCGATGATAGGACATCACCAAAAAGTTAGCGAAAGAGCTGTTCCACAACGTCCTCCATTCTTGAGATATTGGTGGATTCGGGCACACCCGTGAAGCGGAGGTTGCTCCTGCGGTAACGCACCTTCAAATCCTCATTTTTGTTCCGGATCAACTCAAGTATCTTATCCATCTGAAGTAGCTTGTGGCAATCCTGAGTGGTGGCGTCCTCAGCATCAGAGACCCTTGTTTCAACGTGCAGCAGGCGAGCGTCGTGCAAGGCTACACGGGCCTTGACCGTGTCAAGGCCGGTCGACAACTGGTCAAGTTGGGCCGCAATGCCCATAACTGTGGATTAGACATCCAACATAATGGTCTTAAGATCATCCTCCCTTGTTAGGGCCATATCCATTTGGGTGACAGGGTCAACCCCATTGGCCGGCGCTGATCGAAGGCGATCTTGGGTTGTTTAGGGTCGGTCTTCCCCATGGCCGGACAGGAGCAGGTGAGGAAGGCCGCCAAAGAGCAGAAGGGAGTCTGCTGCGAGGAGTCAAGGTTGCAGAGCCCTGAGATGCCCGGAATGCGCCGCAGTGAGAGTAGGTGGAGCAGGCGATCTGGGCACAAAGACAAGAGCACAGGCACTCAGGAAGCAGACGGCGGCCAGGCCGCTGGTGTCACCCTCGCCAAGGCAGGCTGTATCAGGTGTACGTCAGGCCCAGAGATCCCGCAAAGGAGTGGCAGGGCCGGCGATGTGGTAAGGCAACTGGGCCGGCGATGTGTGGGGAAGATCCTGGCCGCGCCAATGCCGGCCCCCGCAGTGGCAGCAGATGATGGAATTGGGGCAGCGGGGACAGAGGCAGCAGAGAAACGCGAGGGGCACGCTGCGCTCATCGCGGGGCCAATAACGAGAGGCAAAGGGTGAAAAGCCTCTGCTGTACGAGGGATAGGCCCAGGCCCCGCAGAATGGCGAGCATGCACCAAACCCAGCCGCAGGCGCCCCCACAAGAGTACCACTCACCAGGAGTAATCAGGGGCCGAGTGGCAGGCAGGGACAGCAAGTCCATGCAGAGAAGGGGTGGAAGCAGCCCAGAGGCAGCGTGGAGTTGGCTCTGGCCCCATGCCCACAGTGCAGTCCCTGAGGGAGGCATCCAGGGCCAGCAGTGAGTGGGTGGTGCAGCAGAGGCAACGAAGGCCCAGGCGCGGTCAACAAAGCGGGCCGTCATCGGGGTGGCAGAGCACCAGGGAGGAGAGTGGAGAAGTGGTGAAAGAAGTCCGCAGATCTGGAGACCGACAGGCAAAGAGTGGCCGCTGCGGCACCGGCTCCAGGCACCACAGAAGATGGCGGCGGGATGACGCGGGATGTGCAGCCCTCGACACGAGGCCAGTGTAGCAAGGCCAACAGAGGGAGGCGTTACAGGGAAGTCACAGCAGCAATGGAGGTAGGCCAGGCCCCGCGGTGCGGCACACACGCCCCCAACCCCACCACGGAAGCCCCCAAAGCATCGGCACTCACCGGGTCCAGCGGGAGGCAGGCAGCAGATAGGCTCCTGCGGGGTACCATCATTCCAGTATCAGAAGAGGCCGGCGGCGGCCGCAGGAAGCCGTGTCCAGGGAGGGAATGGCCGAGGCGCCCTCAGGATCGGTCCCCCGCTGGCACCGTGCCCAGCAGGAAGGTAACCCCCAGTGGGGGGAGCAGGTGACGGGCAAGGCCGCTGGCGCTGACAGGCGGGGAATGTGTGGCTGTAGGTGAAGGGCCCAGGGCCGGGCATCAGGCGGGTTGATGGCCATGAAAAGCTGTCAGCCAGGGAGCAGCGGCCGAAATTGAAGGGCAGCTGAAAAGTCCCTAGTCGCAGTGGTGAGGCAATGTAGGCAGCCGGGAGGCCGCGCCGGAGGAGGGCAGCGAGTAGCGAGGAGTCGCAGGGAGCGCGCTGCCCGCGTCGCGAGGCCCGGTGGGGTTAGGCCCGTCAGGAGCTGAAAGATGGCACCCGTGCTGTGAGAAGGCCAGGCCCTCACGGTACTGCACATGCGCTCCCGACCCCGCCACGAGACGCCTTCACAGCGGCAACACTCACCGGCTCCGATGGTCGAGGGCTGGAGGCAGGGCCCGAATCGATGGTGCGCTCACAGTGGAGAATGTCTGCAGGATTTCTGGCTGATTATTGGCTTGGCCGGCAGAGCCCACTTAGAGTGCGCCCATCTTACAGCCGGCTAAGCCACGCCACCTTCAATTGGAAAAGTTCACATTTTCTGTCCCAATGGAGACTCATTTTATTCTTGGTTAAAGCATAATAATAACTGTCCAGAAGTGTGAAATATTATCTTGCTATATAATGTATGAAAGACTCAGTCCGTAGATCAGTTTGCAACCTGAGTAAGAACTTCCTCGTTAACATATTCCGAACAAATAATGAAATCCTAGTTTGTTGTGCTGAATATGATCCAAATGTGTTGATGTCTGCCTTGGCCTGTTTGGTCTGGTGGCTCAAATGTGGGCAAGCATGGCGTCCTTTGTAAGCTACTACCACAGGATAACCAAGACGTAGCCCAACACAATTAAAGCAGTTATCCGGCCCATTTTCAGCCACAGTGGGAATCTGTGGTCACAACACTTACAACTTGCAATTGAGACGCTACAAATTGAATAAAAGGTGTTAAATGGCCCACAGCTCTCTTGTGCCATGCTCACATATGCCATGAAAAACAATCTCAATGAAGGCCCAAAAAAGAATGGTCCCGATCGCTTTGTTCGATATACCTGCCCTGCTTTTTCTAATCTGCTTTTAGTCGCCAAATACTCACAGATTCAAGTCATCATGCTGCTTGTTTTCTTTTAGAAAGGTCTAGTGGAGTCCAAAAGGTCCTCAGGTAGCCTAGGCTACTAATGATTTAAGAGCAGTATTTAGTCAGACGTAACAATACAAAGAGTTCAGGTGGACCTTGGTACGCAATATATGCTGGGACACAAGGTCTTGGAATGACATCACATTTATTATCAGCATAAATGGAATATCATATACTTTGGTAATAGTTCTGGTGCTCACACAAAAAGTGAAAGTGCGTGAAGTGGGGAAGGGCTGGTGACATTTAAAATTTACATTGCATTGCAAAAGAACGGGAGTAAGCAAAACTCCTAAATAAATTGAATGCAATAGTGGAGTCTTGGTTGGAGAGATCGACGGCTTTTCAATCTCATTAGTGTGAGATCCTCATCAGGGCGAGAAAGTGTGAGCTGATAGAATTGGAAGAGCCATAAGGGCCGTCAGGGAAGAGGAAGGGGCTGTAGTTAATCGGGCAGCGTTCTGTTCAAATTGATAACGTGTCAATGGCATGTCGTGGAAGGAGGTTGTGAGAGCCGCAAGGGGCCGTCAGGGAAGTTGAGGGACCAGTGGTGGATCAGACGTCCATGCCATTGACACGTTATCAATTTGAACAGAATGTTGCCCGATTAACTACAGGCCCTTCCTCTTCCCTGACAGCCCTCCCACCTGAACTCTTTGTATTGTTTCGTCTTACTAAATTCAGCTCTTAAATCATTAGTAGCCTAGGCTTCCTAAGGACCTTTTGGCCTCCACTAGACCTTTGTCCTACACACCACCTAATACTACCCCTGGTCTTACCACTGGGGTCCCCTTGTTCTTTAAACATTTCTTTTCTTTTAGAGAGATTGATGTGCACTTATCTATTTCTTATAAGCTGCTTTTATACTTTGTGGTCATGCTGCTCGTTTTCCTTTAGAGACTTCGATGTGCACTTATCTATTTCTTAAATGTTTTTATTAAATTTTGATCTTAGTTTTCCATCAGTACAAATTATACTAAGCCAGTATTTCTCTTTTAAATGACTTTTTGGGGTTTTATGAATTTTATACATAATGTCTTATCTACATTGTAAAGATGTTTATTAATCATACAATAAAGATTGCTTGACTGCAATAAAGATTACTTGAGTGCTTGCTTGACTATTTTCTCTCTCTCTCTCTTTCTCCGTCTGCCCCCCTTTATAACCCCAGCTGTATTTATTAAAGAATTAGCCCCCACAGCACTCACTCTCCCCTTAGGGCCCTTCACACTCTGACTGCTGCTAGGGCTATTTCAGAAGATAGCCATCTTAAAATGTTTTCTCTTACGCTTTAAGGACAGTCATTCATAGATGGCGACTTCACAGGCATGCACAAAATCTGGACTGTGTAAAAGCAGAAAGATAGCAGTCAGTATCTGCAGCTGCTCATTCCAGGTGCACCCACAGCAAGACAACAGAAGGAAACATGGGGAGCAGGGTTCTCATAAACCCTTCTCTCCCTGGGCATATCTGTTAAGAAGAACAGTCAGTTCTGGAAAATGGCTCGATTTTAAAACAAGAGGGGGTCTGAACATCATTTACAGCGTTCTCCTCCTTTCCAGAAATGTACAATGAAGTTGGCGGACCACTTAACTCCACTTTGTGGGAATTTAAAGTTACAAGGAGCAACTGTAACTCATTTTAAATGCAAAATGAAGGCCAAATTTATGATTACAGTATACAAAGTTTCTCCTTTGGGTATCTAGAAGTGGCATTTAGCTTGCAAATCAATCAACAATGAAGATAAACATGCTACTGTGTTTTTCTTAGCTTTTAGGTGTGGCCATATTTAAAAAAAAACATGAAAGTTGCATGTTATTATTAGCAATATGAACTGTAGCACCAACCTCTCAAAATGTGCTAAACCTGTGAAACCTGTTTTTCTTCATTGCTCTAATTTGCAGTTTGGTGTAATCAAAGAGGTGGAGTTCATTTCACTGTATGTCATAGAAAAATACCAGATTAAGCTTTGTAGTAGAAACTGTGAAAAGCGATGAAAATGGCAAAGGTTTACTCTAGGAACTCACAACTTCTGAGACGGGGACTAGGTGAGGTAGAGGACAGTGTTAATAAGTCTTTGTTAAAGGCAGCTAATAGGCCTAGTGATAAGTACTTCAGGAACCCATCACTTAACTACTTAATTAGTACTCACAATTTAATTTTACTCTACCAGCATATCTGGAAGTGCAGTAGTAGTGCAATACTCTTAATGGGAATTCAGAAAGAAGCTACTATACTATAAGTTGGTCAGTCCTAGCACCTACAGCAGTGACGTTACACTTTCACAGAAGCAGTGCCAAATCTTTTCTGAAAAACTGCTCTGGAAAACTGCTATATATGGATCCATTGGCTTTAGACGTTCAGCCGTGGAGATTCTGGTATCCTGTCCAGATAATATACAGTCGATGTTTGTAATTCAACAATTGGACAGCACTATGATTGGACATTTTCAGGGTTGTATGAAGTTCCAATGTGCAGCAGCTGTTTGCAGCTGCTGAACTCAGATAAATCGAAAGTTTGGTCTTTAGGCATTCTTCGCCACTGGGCATACAGAGATTATGGCCAGCTCAGTTGGGGAAACCTCTGATTCCAATATCAGTGGTCATAAATTTGGATGAGCAAATGGACACTAAATTATCATTTTAACCACATGTACAGTCGACTGCAGCTTTTTGTTTCGCCCTACCGAAATCTCTAAAAAGGCATTGAAATTTCTCCCAGTTTTCACTCTTAAAGGCCTTGGGCAGGCCCTAATCGCCTCCATGTTGGATTCAATCAATCAGGATTTATATAGCACAGCTAATCACCCAATAGGGTATCCAGGATCTTGCCCGTGCCAAGGGCTCACTTGAATAGCCAGGACTTAATGGCCCTTTGGAATCTGGCAAGTGAGGTGATGGTCTAGAGCTGCGAGGCGGGCTGCTCCAGGTCTTTGCTGCGATGTAGGCAAAGGAGCATTCTCCACTTCTGCTTCGGTAGATGCGGGGAGTGTGGTCCAGTGTTAGGGAGGCAGAGCGTAATATTCTCGACAGTTGATGGGAGTTCAATTTGTGGTTGATATAGGCAGGAACTTGGCTGTGTAGAGCCTTGTGTATTTGGTACAGCAGCTTGAATTGGTATCTCTACTGTTTGTGGAGTCAGTGAGGTTGCCTGAGTTGGGGTGTAATGTGGGTTTATTGGGGAAGGTCGATGACGAATCTGGCTGTGGCGTTCTGTATGGTTTGAAGTCTCTGTAGGAGGTGTGCGGCAATTCCTACTTATAGACCCTTTCAGTAGTCAAGTCGGCTGGTGATAAAGGCCTGTGTCACAGTGTGTCTTATGTATAGGGGAAGCCATTTGAAGATCTTACGTAGCATAAGCAGAGTGAAGAAGCAGGTGGAGGAGGTAGAAGTAGTCCGATTTCAATGTGTTTCCAGGCATGGAGAAATGTTGCGGTTTTGAACAGGGTGATGAGTAGGGGTGGGCGGCAAATTCCGTTCCACTTGCAGAATTTGCCCACTTTCAGCAATTCCACGTTCTGCACAGAACCCAGAATTGTCAAAAATTCTGCGATCAAAATTTGTGGGCTTGGTGAGTATATTGACTTGAGTAGAGGTATTGCAGAAAACAGTGGTATCTTCTTTGGATCAATATGCTGGGCAGGATTCATTCTGGCACGTTGCTACTGTCACAAAAATTAAACCTTAACAGGAAGCACTGTGCCACTTACAGATAAAGTAGGTGCCCGAGTTGAAGCTCAAATTCAGTAACGCGTTAATCAGCCCATAATATTCGTGAGCACGGTCGAGGCTGGGCAGGTGTGCTTCCTTCTCCCCATATCTACCGTAAAAAATTAGCTGTGATCCTTGATGGAAGTCTTTGCATCCATGACTTTCTCGAGCGCAATCCCCGTGAAGTTCCTGTGACCAGGAGGTTCTTTCTCCTCATCTGCTGCTCTGATTGGTCTCTGACCCTTTATAAACAAGAGGCATGAGAACTCGCATAGAAGCCCTGTCTCCCGCACACACTAGCGGTATGCAACGTCTTCCCGCCCTTTACCCACTATGATGGACAACTCACTCAAGGAACCCCTGCGCCTTTCGGCGCGGTGGCAAAGTTACTTGCAAACATGGTCACTGGAGACAACTCTTCTGGCCCTTTACATAGCTGTAGTGTAGGAAAGCAAAACACACAAGATGATGGACGGAATGTTGCACAGTGGCAAAACATTCACCCCCTGTCACAGATCTGGGTGTAATCCATCGTTATTTTGCTCACCAAGCCACCCCAGTTCAGACATAGCCATATGAAAATCAGTCTTGACCCGGTGCCTCATGGGAACAGTCCAGCCCGAACTGCCAAGCCATGTCTTTCCTGGACCGGAATCAAGCATTCTAGGACCGGTTTCTGGCTATCAGCCGTCTTCAGCCAGGATAGCTTGACTCCAGTGACTTAGTGAGCAAGGGACCCACGTCTGGGCATACCCTTCCCACATTGGGTGAACAGCAAAACACACAAGATGATGGACGGAATGTTGCACAATGGCAAAACATTCACCCCGGTCACAGATCTGGGTTTAATCCATCGTAATTTTGCTCACCAAGCCACTCCAGTTCAGACATGGCCATATGCAAATCAGTCTTGACCCTGTGCCTCATGGGAACAGTCCAGCTCGAACTGCCAAGCCATGTCTTTCCTGGACCGGAATCAAGCATCCTAGGACCGGTTTCTGGCTATCAGCCGTCCGTCCATTACCACCCCCTTTTGTACCGCTTTTGGCCGCCATAAGTGTGGCAGGGTATGCTCAGACGTGAGTCCCTTGCTCACTTTGCCACTGGATTCAAGCAAGCCGGGCTGAAGACGACTGTAATGCCAGAAACCGGTCCTCGGAAGCTTGTTTCCGGTCCAGGGAAGGCATGGCTTGGCAGTTCGGGCTGGACTGTTCCCATGAGGCACAGGGTCAGACTGATTTGCATATGGCCATGTCTGAACTGGGGTGGCAGAGTGGGCTAAAGAACGGTGGTGGATTAAACCCAGATCTGTTGACTGGGTGTGAGTGTTTGATTGGTTCAGATGCTCCGTCCATCACCACCCCCTTTTGTACCGCTTTGTTCGCCATAAGTTGGCAGTGTATGCTCAGACGTGAGTCCCTTTCTCACTTTGCCACTGGATTCAAGCAAGCCTGGCTGAAGACAGCTGTAATGCCAGAAACCGGTCCTAGGAAGCTTCAATCCGGTCCAGGGAAGGCATGGCTTGGCAGTTCGGGCTGGACTGTTCCCATGAGGCACAGGGTCAGACTGATTTGCGTATGGCCATGTCTGAACTGGGGTGGCAGAGTGGGCTAAAGAACGGTGATGGATTAAACCCAGATCTGTTGACTGGGTGTGAGTGTTTGATTGGTTCAGATGCTCCGTCCATCACCACCCCCTTTTGTACCGTAGTGTAGGAAAGACACTATATATTTACCCACCGAGGTAGCACTTACTGATTAGCCAGTAGTACTCCAGTTGAGTAGAGGTATTGCACAAAACGGTGGCATCTTCTTTTATGTGCTGCTGGGCAGGATTCATTCTGGCACGTCGCTCCTGTCACAAAAATTAAACCTCAATCGGAAGCACTTACAGATACAGCGGGTGCCTGAGGCTCAAATTCAGTAACGCATTAATCAGCCCAAAATATTTGTGAGCATGACCGAGGCTGGGCAGGTGTGCTTTCTCCCCATATCTACTTAAAAAAATAGCTGTGATCCTTGATGGAGGCCTTTGCAACCATGACTTTCTCGAGCGCAATCCCCGTGTAGTTCCTCCTGTGACCAGGAGGTTCTTTCTCCTCATCTGCTGCTCTGATCGGTCTCTGACCTTTTATAAACAAGAGGCATGTGAACTTGCTTAGAAGCCCCGCCCCCCACACACACTAGCGGTATGCAACGTCTTCCCCCCCTTTACCCACTATGATGGACAGCTCACTCAGGGACCCCTGCGCCTTTCGGCATGGTGGCAAAGTTACAGACACACATGGTCACTGCTGGAGACAACAATTCTTCTGGCGGCACAGCAATTCTGCAAGGTCGTGGAATTCAAAGTGCTCCTGGAGTTTTTTTGCTGTTTCGCGGAACTTTGCGTAAATACCGCCCTCCCCTAGTGGTGAGTCCCTGCCCGATCCTTTTGTTTCGGAGACTGAAGATGTGGTGCGGGCATTTCATGATGGATGTGGTGTCCTGGGTGGAGAGGAGGATCCAAGTGGTCGGTCTTTGGTTCATGTCAGTTGCGGTGTTGAGGAAGTCCGTGGGTGCAGATCGAGGTTTGATGTTTCTGTATATGATTGCGATCTGGTCAGGTTGTTCCACAGCTCTTGTGAAGGTGTGATATTGTTTTCGCTGGCTGCTGAGTTGGAGAATTCCTTAACAATGTTGGAAAGTTTGTTGCTGTTGTTGGTGCAGGTTTCAATGCATGCAACTAGTGCTGCCTTCTTTGTTGTCCTCAGCAGGCAGTGGTAGAAGTTGAGGGATGTCTTGAAGACTGCCCTGTTGGAGGTGCCCTTGCTGGTGCGCCATCTCCTCTTCAGCTGTTTGCTGTTATGTTTCACTCTCCTGAGTTCTTAGGTGTACTAGTTGGCCATTTTTGAGGATTTTCTCTGATTGTTGATCTTGATGGGGGTGATGCTGTTGGTGCATTTGGTGATCCAGGCGTTGAAGTTCTTAATTCCCTGTTCCAACTTGGAGGGGGCAGCTGAGTAGAAGGTGTTGAGGGTGTCCGTCCAGCTGGTCACTAAAATTTTGCTCCAGCTGCCATGGGGGGTGCTGGTCATCTTGAGGAAGGCGGTGTGGGGACTGGCGATGCTGACGTGGACGACGGAGTGGTTAGACCGTGTGAATTCTGTGACGTTTTTTAGACCTTTATTTACATTCACACAAGATACACAGCTTTTGTAGCCTACAACCCGAGGGCCGGCAGCATGAGATTTCAACGCTTATGATCATATTAACACAGCCATAATACCGGCAACCAACCCGGTCCGGTGGCGAGTAGGACGTTATCACATATATAGCCATTGTCCGTGTGAAACATATACCTTATCTAAACATCAAATCCACATTGGTCTCCGAACATGAATAACAAGCCCATTAACCAAACCTGCCTGCCACACACCCAGCCGCAATTACACCATTATCATAGTAAAATGCCTAACATGACCTGCTTATATCCAGCACATTCCTGAGCGCCCGCTACCTGACAGTCTGCAGTTCTTGCCACTACACATCAGCACAAACCAACATAGTCCCGCCCCGTCCACACTGCCCCCTACAAATTAATGTACACCCAACTCTGAGCCACCCTGCCCCAGCCAAACTGTGAATGGTTCCCAAATATCTACAGGACGAGACCTGCTCGGCATAAGGTCCCAGTAATTAGTCAATTGGTCTCTGCAGTACACCACCGACTGTATCCAGCCTTCTACGGTGGGAGGAGTTACCCTCTTCCAATACAATGCTATCTGGCGCTTAGCCAGCAGCAGTAGTAGAGCAGTCAGCTTACGCGAACCACTCGGGACTTCAAGAACAAACCCCAGTAGTGCCATTATCGGTGTCCCAGGTAAGTCCAATCCAACAATGCGTCCTATATGTCTTAGTATTGCGCCACCTGCCCCCAATTCCAAGTCAAATGAAAAGAATTTGCCTCCGTGTCTCCACACCTCCAACATTTTGCATCCCCCTGTAGACCCATACGACAGAGCTTCTTGGGTGTTCGATATGTCCTGTGCAAGTAATTGAAGTGAACAAGTCTCAACCTGTAATTAGGTGACAAGCACTCGAGCTGTGAACAGCAAAATGACCATTGTTTATCGGTGATTACTATGCCCGCTTCCCGTTCCCACTCAGATTTTTAAGTACTCACTATTATCGGTGAGCGTTCCTGCGTAATACTATAAATACGGGTAATCAGTTTGCGAGAGGAGCTATTAGACAGCAAAGCCTCCAGTGCCGGCAATGCGGGAGGAACTTTCGGAAACTCTGGATAGCGAGCCCTGCATGCAGCTCTCAGTTGGTAAAATACTAGCATATCAGAAGCCGTAGGCTCTTCTGGAGCACTCAGCTGCTGCAGTGTCAAAAATTCATCGGCTTGATATAAATCTCCAGCCATCTTCAACCCATGCTTGCTCGCCCGTTCTGTCACTGCTTTGTCCATTAGTGGTCCCAACAAAGGGTTGCCCCCCAACAGCATCAATGGCGCATATAGCTCCGCAATTCCTGCCCTCTTGGCTATTTTCGACCAGGCCCACCTTGTCGCTTCAACTGAATTGATGTCCAACGGTGATCTTTTGTAAGGGTGGTACACAGTCGTGTTGAGCGGGGTGGGAGCAGCAATATCAAGTTCAATGGCCACATGTGGTTGAAATGGAATTGGGTGCTGCCAATAGTGTAAGTATTGAGCTTGTGCACTATACGCATAGAGCTCAAAATCAGGAGCAGCTGGTCCACCTTGACTAAAAGGGAGCGTCAATAGTTTCCACGCTATCCTAGGTTGCCGTCCCGCCCAAACTAACTGTAAAATCCCAGTACGGAGCCGTTTAAAAAAATGACTATTTAGGGGCATTGGGATGTTCACAAATAAATAGAGCAATTTAGGCAAAATCACCATTTTAGTAATAGCGATGTGCTCCATCAAGGAAAGTGGCAAGTTTCTCCATTTCTGTACCTTCACCTCTATCTAGTCTACAACTCTGCCATAGTTAGCTAGCCATATTTCCTGTAAGGATCTACTGAACCAGATACCTAAATATTTAACACTGTCATCCGTCCGTGCTAAGGGGAACTCCGTGTCACATCTCGCCGTGCCGTCCGTTAGTGGCAACATCACCGATTTGGTCCAATTGACCTGTATACCTGTGAGGCCGCCATATCTAATAAATTCCCGCATGATCGGGTCGAAGTTTTCTGCAGGTTTAACCATATGGATTGTCATATCGTCTACGTACATAGAGACTAACAGTCCTCTGGAGGTGAAACCAATACTACGGTGAGTGTGATGCTGTCTTAGACGGGCCGCTAAAGGCTCAGTCGCGATAGCGAAGAGAAGCGGTGACAGGGGGCAATTAATCCCGAAAATCTGACCATTGACTTTCACACTTGCCCTGGGGGCAGTGTACAAAAGCCGAATGTGTTGTATAAATAGAGGGCTGAAACCCATACGGGTGAATATGGCAAATAAGAACTTCCACTCGAGGGAATCGAATGCCTTAGTGGCATCCAGCAGGGCAGCAACTGCCTGCACCTGTGGGTCTAGATAGTGGAGTAATCCAAAGAGCACTCTGAAATTATGTGATGTCGCACGACCCGGGTCGAATCCAGATTGATCCGACAGTGCTACTTACGGCAGCATGGGCTTCAGTCTTTCTGCCAATAGTTTAGCGTATATTTTCGCATATAGATTGATTAAGGAAAGGGGTCTGTAGGACTCGGGACAAGAGGGATTTTTAGGAGGGTTATTATCGTGGCTTCCCTAAGTGTGGGGGGCAGCGTACCCGTTTCCAGGGCTTCCATGTAGACCTGCTGCAATCTGGGAGCTATTATGTGCACATATTCTTTATAAAATGCAGCTGTTAACCCATCGGAACACAGGGCTTTATCAGCCGGCATGCCGGCGATGACTCCTTTCACATCATCTACTGTAATGGGAAGATACATATACTGTCTCGCACCATTATTGAACCCAGCCAGTGCGATAGTGTCCAGATACTCTGCGCTATCTGTCTCGCTGGGGTTTGTGCGTGTTGTGTAGAGTTTCCGGTAATACTCCATCATTGTGTGAAGTATGGCCTGCGGCGATCTAGCCACCTCACCGTCCATACCTTGCAGTTCAGTAATGTACTCTGCCCCCTGTGGTGCGCGCAACAATGCTGCCAATGTTTTCCCTGCTCGGTCTCCCTCCCCATATCTCCTAGCCTGTGCGTATTTTTTTAGATATGCCGTCTCCCTTTCCGCTTCTTCTTGGAATGCTGTTAATTTCGCTCTAATCTCGGCTAGCGCGGAAGGAGAAGGCCGGTCCATGCTGTTCCTCTCCAGACTAGAAATTTCTCTCTCTAGTCTGTCCAATGTGTCCCTGATTGACCGGAGCACACCTGTCTTAAGCGCCATGCAACTACCTCATGTCACCACTTTGAACGCTTCCCAAAGTGTTCCCGGAGACACTGATCCCTCATTCAGCAAAAAATATTTTGTCAGTTTTTCCCGTAGTTCTTCCCTAAATACTTGATCTAACAGCGCTCGAGATGTAAATCTCTAGCTAAAAGGCTCAATATATTGCGGTGGTATCGATAATTGGATCCGCACAGGCGATTGATCAGAAAAAGTCAGCGGAAGATGATCCGTGCCCAACACCTGGGAGTGTATGTCTTTGGACAGCAACCAGTAGTCGATCCTTGACCAGGCATTTCTATACGCAGACACACACGTGCCCTCCCTTTCCGTTGGATGCAAAGCCCTCCAGGTATCAACCAGGCACTCTTCAACCATTAAATCTCTCTACGCCACCGCTGCTCTACGGTGGTGCTCACGGGCCACTCCCTGTCTGTCAGCTGTAGGTGACAGGACCACATTGAAGTCACCCCCCCCCCATAGTATCGCCGCCTGTCCACAGGACTGAATTTTTTGCCATACGAGTTGAAAGAAGGCAGGGCTATCTACATTTGGACCGTACACATTAACAATCAACACGGGGGCATCACACAACGTACCCAGCATCAATATATATCTACCTTCCGTGTCTACGATCGACGTGTGTGTTTTCCACTGCAGCCCTCTGCGTATTAAAATGGCCACCCCTCTAGCGTAATTTGAAAATGGGGCTTCAACGATCTCCCCCCACCGATGATGTTTAAGCATATTGGTATTGACAGTCGCCAAATGAGTTTCCTGCAACAAGCAGATATCCACCTCTTGGCGCAGCAAGTATGAGTGGATCAACCTCGCCTTCCTGCGGTCATTTAAACCTCTTATTTTCCAAGATAGGCAGTTGATGACCTTCACAGGGACCCCCATCTAACACTGCATACAACAACAATCAACTTCATCGCCACTACCAGCCATCGCTGGAAATGCGCAGGGACCAGAGCATGCACAACTGTGGGGCTCATAGTTACCCAACCCCAAACGCCAGGTCGTGTCAGTATGCATAGGCAATAACAATTCACCAAGTCAGAGTGTAGGCATAGCAAGCTGTAACAACATAAAAACCGCATACTTCCCCCTCCTCCCACTCCAACCCCCCAAACAGGTTGTGTATTACCCCCCTATTGCCCAAACCCCCTTGAATACTCGCTTCTAGAGCACACCCCACCCCTCCCACACCAACCCCCCAAACAAGTTCTGTAAATCCCTCCCCCAATGCCTTGAACAACACACTCAACAAAAACATAGTCCAAATTGTGGGACACATCCCTTGGGGCGTGCAGAGTGACCGTCATCCTCCCCTGTACTTGTGACAGGGTGGCCGAGCTACTTATGCCACGCATGCACCTCAAAGGCTCACCTGCATTTACGTTTACCCAGTAAAACTCAGTAGAGTTCACACGTTAAGGGGCATTGTGGGCACTCCAGTACTGTGGCATGAGCACATTTAACCATCCTAGAGTATATCGTGGCACAAATTGCGTCCCCCCCTTTCTGCCATTCAGGTATCTTACCATACTGAACTAAGTGTCACAGATCATTCAATGTCACTGAGTCTATCCTCTGATGCGATCCGTCCTCCGGAGTCTTCTGCTGCCGTTGGTCTCTTGCTAACTGTTTAGCATAGGTGAGCGCTGCCTTGGCATCTACAAAAAAGGTGGGCCTGCCAAGGCCCTGAACCCGCAGTTTGGCCGGGTATATCAAGGCATATTTTGTACCAACCTGCTGGAAGATCTTTTTCGCCGGGATAAACTCCCTACAGGCAGCCTGCACCTGCAGAGTAAACTCGGGATAAAGCGCTATGTTGTTGCCACAGTACTGGATGGATCCCTTCTCCCTGGCAAGGCGCCCGGGCCAATATGCGTTTGGCAGGCGCGCCTCGTTTGGGCCTGGGGCCCAGAGTCCTATGAGCCCTCTCAATGAGAAACATAGGGGAAAGATCGGTGCCAAACAGATCCTTCATCATAGTCTCTACATATAGCTCCATATTTTGTATGTCTGACGATTCCGTAATGCCTGTTATGCGTATGTTGTTACGCCTCGATCTCGCCTCCAAATCCTCATTCTTCTGTTGGATCAGAGCCAACACCCTGTCCATGCCTTTCACTTTCTTCTCAATGTCAGTTTGGCCTTCCTCTGTTTCAGTCACACGCGTTTCTAGTACACTGACCTTCCCTCCTGCTTGTCCATCCGCTGTGTAATTCTGTCCATGCGGTCAGCCAGCGAATCCATCTTGGAGTCGATACCCTGCAGACTTGTTTTCAGCTCCTGAAACATGGATCTGATATCTGCCTCCGGTAGTTGGCCCTCACGTTCCATCGCGTTGGAGTCATGTTGTTTATTCGTTTTCTTATCAAAAGTAATTTTGGGCTGCCTCGTTTCTGGCTTCCCCATCTCGACTCGGTGCAGGGGCCCTCCCCACCGCAGGCAGGCCACTTGTTAGACCCGAATATCCGCTCCCAGGGGAGTCTCTGCATCTTCGTGGTACTGTTTCCAGTAGGGCTGCTGCTTAAAAGGCCCCCAGCGACCTCAAACCCACCACAAATACTGTCACATAAGCTCCTCTGTGCTGAATAATGGATCCAAGGGTTCCACAGGGCGAGGGTATCCACCGCCTAACTGAGCAGATAGGCGCAGCAGTCCTGCAAACACTCCTGTCGGTATGGGGACTATGAACGGCACAATTGGACTACGCAGCGTGAAGCAGCTCAGAACCACACATCGGACAGGAAGACCAGCCGCTCTGTGACAATCCCACCGATAACTGCATTTACCGCAATGCACGCCCGATGCGGGGCACTGAAAGGACCCAGCACGAGCAGGAGGAGCAAAGCAGCACCATCTCACACATAATCTGATCAGTCGCTGCCGGCAATCCAGTTCAAAATTGCACAATCCTTGACACCATTCTGCACTCCTCGCAACTAGCTTGCTCTCTGATAGGCTAGCACACAGAACAGTGTATGGTAATGGCGAATGTAGTACGGCACCGCCTCAGTCCAATCCTTCCCCCAACAGCGTGGCCGCGATGATATATGAACACGGTCTGATGTCTAACTCCAATGTGGATAGGTCGATCTATTTATAGCGCTTGGATAATGTAATCGCATCAATTGCCAGCCGCCAGCCCCCAGCACTCCACTTGAAGCGACAGCACCCCTACACCTCTCCACGCCGGGCAACAGATACGTTGCGCAACATGGCGGCCACCAGTCACCATGGCGGCCAATGCAGTGCGCAATGTCCTCCTCTTGCCCCACATTCAGAGTGCCACCGCAGATAAGTCAGCCTCCAAGCGCTGCAGGATGACGGACATCAATCAGCCATCTATATTTCAATTGGGCAGCCTCTGCAGACAGGCAGCCTCAGTGCATCAATACTCCGTCTCACCAAATGTTATGGCCGGCTCCCGACGTCCCTCGCTGCTCCCGGTGATCATCCGACTCAAACTGCAGATAGGCATTTCTGCCAACGAGCCTCCAGCAGTCCGCCCGTTGTTGTGCGCGATTTCAGGTCTCCCGCTGTGGCCACAGCAGGCTCCACGCCGACAATCTCGGGGCCGCCACACCTCCAGCCGGACCCGCAACCGCCACTCAAGGCCCAGGCTCCAGCAGGTCGCGCAGGCCTCACCGCGGCATCAGGATTGCCACAGCCTCCACACGTTCAGATTGCTCTGCCCAGTCCCGGATTTAGCAGTGGGCAGTAGTGGAAGGTCTCCGCAAGCTCTGCCCATAGGTATGCCCAAGTCGCCGCGTGTAGATGACGGATAAACTACGGATATTCGGCTCGGCCGGCAGAGCTGCGATTTCAGGCAGCCATTCCGCTCAGCGGCCAAGCCACGCCCCCGACGTGGCTGTACTTGACGCAGTTACTGGAGGTGAAAATGTTGTTGTACTGTGTGTCCTGTGGTGTGCGTGGGGTCGCAGACAATCTGGGTAAGTCAGAAGGTGCTCATACTGTTGAGGAGCTGTAAGGTATTGTTATCATTGGGGTTGTTGAGGTCACCAAGGAAGATGTAGTCCTTGGAGTACAGGTCTAGGGCCGCAATTAAGTTTGCAATAGTGTTGCAGAATCTGAAGCGCGGGCCTGGGGATTGGTATGTTAGGTTGTCTCTGATGGTAGTCTTGTCGTGAGTATGGAGCTTGAAGTTGAGGTGTTCCATGGGGGGCAGGCTTTGTCAGTGGTGGTGGTGCACTGTGTGGTCTCTTTGTGAATGATGGCTATTCCTTCTCGTGGCTTGTTGCGTTCCTGGTGATTGATTTTGTATCCATCGGGGATCAATGTGGCGTTGTCAGGGGCGGATACAGGGTTGAGCCAGGTCTTGGTGAGGAAGATGATGCTTGGTGTGAGGGTGGTGATGAGGTCTCGTAACTCGGTGGAATGCTTTTAAATAGAGCGTGTATTGAGGAGTAGGCAGTGGAGTCGGTGGGTTGCTGCTAGTGTGGTATGGCGAGAGATCGGCATGGTGCTTTGTAACGTGACGGTGGTCATGTTGGTACATTAAAAGGTGCATCTAGCGCAGGAGAATGATCCTACTGTAAAGTGTGGTGCGGGGTGGCAGCAGTGTTCTCTGGGTCATCCGTCGTTTAGGGCGCAGAGAACAGCGGCGTCCAACCTGTAGGTTGATTGGGAGATAGAGGAACTGGTGCTGGGCGTGGTCCGGGTGCAGATGGGCTTGCCTTTGGCTCACTTTCAGCCTGCCAACGGCGCAACAGCTGTGCGGTCACGCTGCTGCCTCAATTAAATAGGTCCTGGGAGGGTCACTGGGTGGCAGTGGGTGGGGCTTGACGGAGGTGGGAAAGGACAGTGGGAGCGGCAGCAGGGGAGTGAGGGGGAGGGAAAGGTGTGGAGAACAGGAATGCAAAAAGGCAAAAGGCTATACCAGAAGGAAAAAAGATAAAAGCAATAAGGCAAAAAGGCAAAACCAGAAGGCAAAAAGGCAAAACCAGAAGGCCCTAAGGCAAAACAAGAGCCAGAAGGCAGAAAGACAAAGGTGGAAGCAACGACTGGATCGAAAGCAGAGGGAGGCAGTCAAACCAAGAGGAAGCAATACAACAGCAGCTGGGGAGCCCGACAGCAGCATGGGGAGCTGGGTCAGAAGATTAAGCCATATTTGTATTGTACCCGGTGCACCTATAAAATTGTTAAATCGGTTGCAATGCATTAAAAATGCAGCGGCATGACTGGTTCTGAAAATTACCAAAAGGCTGTCCTTTCTGAAAGGTCTGGAGCAACTGTGCGGGCTACCAGTCAGGCAAAGAATAACGTTTAAAGCATTAATGATCACCCATAGGGCCATACATAAAAAAGTCCCTTTTATATACAGGAGAACGTTAAAAAAAATACACACCTCACAGGGCACTTCAATCAGCAAACAAAATATTGTATGTATTAACAGCAGGTCTTTTGCCTTTTCGGCTGCAGCTTGTGGAACTCCCTGCCTGACCAGCTCCTGGGCCAAAGTTAATCTGAAAGCGTTTTTGTTTAGAAAAAGGCAGCTAGTTATGGAGGAAAAGTGTAAATGTTGCCTTTTTCTTTTCTATTTGCTTAGCACTGAGATGCTCCCTTTGGAAGCAGCTACTCCCTATTTAGAAATTAATTTTCATGTATTCATTTCCTTCAAGTGTGAGGGAATTCTGAAATTCCAAATCCTCTGATTATTTTCCTTGCTCAAACATCCAAATCTGACTGTGGTATAATTTGTACCCATACTACATCTTGTTGAAGTATGAAATACCATAAAAACGGCAAACAAAATGAAAGCCTTCAATCTATATGTAGAACCCAGAACCATGCTTCACTGTGTGTATGAGAGAGTTCCTTCATTCTTTCACACAGGATACTACTAACTTAGTCAAAACCTCCTTTGCTAAAGGTAAAATACCCCAACCAACGAAATACACCATAATAACCTCTATGCTCTGTGGGACCCATATTGATAACGTGACAATGCAATATTTATATGCCCACATCCAGAAGTAACATTACCTTGAATGTCTGCATTGAGTGATTTCCTCTTGGAGAAGGTGAAATGCTGAGGGGAAGAACATGGTTGCTGGGGAATTTCTGTGACACATGTAATTTTGGAGGGAGCGAGTAACTGGAGTCACTTACCGTATCAGGAATTATGCGCTGCTCAAATGAGGGCAACAAAACTAGCATGGACACAGAAGGCCAGGCTGGTTACAGGACTAATTGAATCTCCCACTTCAAAGAAAAAACATAGCAGAGGAAGTCACCAGGCATCTTTAAGGACGCATGGAACAACACAACTTGTTCTACAACTGCGAGTTGGCTTAAGACCAGACGTGTGTGAACGTGTTTTTACTCATAGAAAATAATGCTTGATTTATATGTGTTTTAGTTAGCATAACCAGGCTTGAGTTGACATGACTATGTATAAATCAACCTACATTGACATTCGCTTTGCAGTGACAGAAAGAAAATGTGCTTTTAAAATTACATGAATGAGTTTCCCACCTGCATGTTTCTCTGCCTTGTCTTTCCATTTCAGAAAGTAAATGAAATAGAATGAATTTGCCAAGATGAAATGTATTAATTTCTGTTACTCGAGAAGGAATTCATGTGCAGAATGTTTCTGTATTCGTAACAAACCTAAGGTACTCTAAGTGAGTCTGCTTAAGCCTAGATCATCAGTTGTACTGTCCATCCTTTTCATTTGTTGCACAAAAGCCATGTAATTGTCTTCATTTCCTATGTACAGCCTATTATAGCACATATAGTGTTACAATCTTCATTGATAGTCAATATGGGTTTGGAGTGGTCCATGAATTTGGGCAGTTGTGGTCATTAAGGGTTTTTATTACATCACCGGCACTCCCACAAAATATGAATCACAAATTCCAGATATGCCTGCTGTCCTGCAAATACAAAATAAAGTTTTTTTGTAGTTAGCATGGCAACACAAGTCGTTGTCTTGCGGTACTCTGCACTGGGAAGGCGTTCCATGGGTGGAGCATGGGTGTTCCCACACATCCACCAATAGTTTTTGGTGCATCCCTAAATTTACTAACAGGAAATGTGTAAAATTGCCATGCCATCCCAGGTGAGGCATAACCAGGATAAATATGGTTATTTCTCCTCGTTTTTTTCTCATTCTACATGCTACATTCTGCAGCACACATAGAATGAGGAAAATGACTCAAAGGACTGTTTTTGTGCAAAAATGTGCCGCTTCCTGCACAAAAACAATCTTGTCTGTACCACAGCCACCCTTGCACCAAGACACAAAGGGCCAGATGTATCAAGCAAATTTGCATTCGCAAAGGCCGAAATTCGCAGAATTTCGGCCTTTGCAAATGCGAATTTGCTAAATGGAATGTATGAAGCAAAATTTGGTGCAAAATAAGGAATCGCAAAATTTGCGATTCCTTATTTTGCAATTGCATTTAAGGAATCGCAAATTTTGCGATACCTTAAATGCAATGTATGTAGCCTCCTGGCCCATAGAAATGAATGGGAAATGATTCCTTAATTGCGATTAGCAATTTGCTAATCGCAATTAAGGAATTTTAAGAAATCGCAAAAAAATAGTGAATTTCTACATACATCCCAATTTGCAATTCCCAAATAGCGATTTCTAAAAAATCGCTATTTGGGAATCGCAAATGATGGTGATGATACATCTGCCCCAAAGGTTCCTGCGTTGGTGCTTGGCAGACAAAGGTGTGTCAGCGCCAAAAGTAAGCAAATATGGCGCATTCCTGCCCTCTCCGTTTAATACAGCCCAGCAAGTTGTCTTGTTGTGTTGCACTAAATATTAGTCAACCTGGCCCTAAATTCATAACTGATAATGCCATAAATGAGGGCTGGATCAGTCAAAAGGAATAAAGGGGCATATTATCAAGGACGGGCGATACATTATCGCCGCTTTTATCGGCAGGAAACTGCCGATAAAGCGGCGATAATGGGCTTGATAATATGCTCTATGAATTCCTATCGAAGCCCATGTTAGATGTGAAGACATCTAACATGGGCTTCGGTAGGAATTCATAAAGCATATTATCAAGCTCATTATCGGCAGTTTCCTGCCGATAAAAGCGGCGATAATGTATCGACCGTCCTTGATAATATGCCCCATAGTCTCTTAAATAATACTGATGTATGTATTCCAGCTTTATATGCACTACCACATATTCATAAAGACCTTGAGTGTCCTCCTGGTCGCCCAACTGTGGCTGGTTGCCAGTCTGTGCTGGAGCAATTCTCCAAATACATGGATTTTTTTTCTAAAACCTATTGCACAAGGTACAAAATCCTTTGTTAGGAATGGCACTATGGCTACAACAAACATTAAGGGTTTTGACTTTGAGGTTGAATCTGAATTTGTAGTCACCTTGAATATTGCAAGCCTGTATACTAATATTCCACAGCATCAGGCACTAGATATTATTCAAGATATCTTAGAGGTGAGACCATGTCCATATAGCTCACCAACTTCCTTTATCGTGTGCAGAAATAGTGATCACAGAAAATGTCTTTCTTGTTGAAAACTGCTTCTATGGGCCGATAAATGGGCCTTTCACGTGACGTGCTCCGGATATAGCTTTAATTTATTTTGCTGATTTCGAAGAACAATACATCAATAAAGATTTAGGATTGAATGCAAAGTGATAAATGCAACCCTAATTGAACATTTCTTGAGGAAAGTTCACAAACCAAGTGATACGTCTGGTTTGTTATTTAGGTTGTCTGTCTATAAGATGCTCAACTATATCAAAGCCGCCGTACTTTAAAAATTAACTGTTGGATTTGATAACTGGATACTGTCAGTTCTAGTTCAAATTCTGCAGTGGAATGGCATCATCTGGCAACTTTGTAAACATCTAAGAAAATATATTGGCTCATTTGGTTTCTCTGGGATGAGTATATGCCCTTGTATGTATGCCTGTTTGTTAAAAATATACTGATTTTGATTTAATCTCAATTAAATATTTAAGATTAGATTAATACTGACTTTATGTAATGATTTGGATGTACTGTTAGCAGGGGTTGTAATTCAATAAACTATCAAACTTAATGACCTGTATCTCTTGTGTATTGTTGGTCCAAAGTTAATTTGTTATTACACGTTTTAATGGAATCGATACCTTGATTGTTATTTGATTTGTTACACAGATGATTGATTTACTGTATCTAATACACACTGTGTTGCTTTCAATATCTTGCTTTGTTGCTGTTTAATTCACTCTGATCAGATAGCAGGTGCTCTTGACCAATTTTTTCATATCAGTGAGCGGTTGTTAATCATTGAGCAAGCGTATACTTTTCTGATTCGTTAATTAACCATCAGTAACACTATATAAACGACCTGTAGCAGGGGTTATTCAACTCTTCATTTTTCAAATGTGGTAGGCTGGCCCAAGGCTGCGTCATCGAAGTATCTCGACGGCTGTGACAGTTTTATTTGCCGCCTTTTTTAGTGAGATGTAGCGATTATTGGTCTTTACGTATAATGAAGGAAACTCTCCTACCACTGTTTGTTTCCTTCGGGATTGATTTCCTAGCTTGCATGATTTAAAAGACTGCATCAACAGCCAAAAGAAAGAGAGAAAGAGACTTTGTTCTTGTTAATTTCTAGCAGGTTCTTTCGAAAGCGTGTTCTCATAATAATTAAGATACTTTGTAATTGTTTCATTCTAGGGTTTTTTCTTTAGTAAGAGGCTCCGTTATGGATGCCACAGACTCTTAGGAGTCTGCAGGGCATTGGAGTTTGTGGGCCCTATGGGGATTTTTAGGAACGTCCAGAGAAGAATTAATGAAGGGCAACTGGAGGTACTCTGTCTAAATACTATGAGCCAGTTTGATTATGATATGTATGAGTATATCTCGATACATTGCGAGGAACTTTTTAAAAAGTTTAACACTGCTTTTAGCTTAATACATTTTGTGCTCAATAGAGAATATGTGTCCTATTCAGTGTATTGGGATAATATATTTGATGTGACAATACGTTTGGTCTCATTACTAAGTTTGGGGGCATATTATCAAGGGCTTAATCGCCGCTTTAGCAGCACATGTTGCAGCTGAAGCTGTGCAAATTCTATCACCCTATTAACAATGCGGCGCATGCATTAGCGCATGTTAGCAGCCGTTTCAGTGACGTTACGCATCTTAGCTATAAACATCGCTAATGAGATGCAAAGTAGGCGTTCCGTCTGGAAACATCACGGAAAAGGTCGCTAACTGAACATCGCGATATTAACAATGCGGCCCCGCAACTTCTTAACGATGTAAAAAGTCACGCTAAGCGTGCTTTTCGCCGGATTCTAACACCTCCTAAAATCCTGACTTAGCCATCCCCTTAATGGTAGGTGGATCGTCAAGCTAAGTCCACCATGGCGTATATACAAGGATTTCCCTATCTCTGTAGTTATATCACTGGATTTCCAGTGATATCCCCCCAAAACGCCACTATCGTTGGAGTTTTTATCGTCCTGGTGATAAGCATTGTTAATAACGCGCTAACCGGGAGATAAAATCCAGCGATAGCCGGCGATAAATAAAAATGCGCTAAACGCGGTTAGCAATATTTATTGGCCTCTGTAGATAATATGCCCCCAATTTTGTATTCAGAAGTAGTTGATCGAGAACATGAACATTTTCTATATGTGTCTGTATCATGTATATATTGTTGTTTAAAGGATAATTGTATTTGTTGTAAATAGAAGGGAATAGAATAGATTGTAAAATATTTTATTTTTATTTATCTGACAGCAACCTTTCCAAATATTTGCCATGAACCTCGCCTGGTCCGGATGATAGTCCTGAATAAATCTTAAAAGGATTCACTAGGTTAGCCAATTTAAACATCAAAAAGGTTGAACTGTGTTGGAGATATTGTTCCTGAGTTTTTTTCTCTTGAATACTCTGCGGAAAATATTTGTTTTGCCCTCTCAGTCTGAATGTTTCCTCCCTTTTGTTTGCATTATTTGTATTAAAAGTATGTGTGATTGATTTAGCGTCTGATAGGGTTGAATATGGGGTTACCAAGAAGGATGCAGAACTAGCAGGTATTTGTATGTCATTTTTAAATTTCTGTATTTTTTTATTGTGTATAAAAAATATATATTTACATGGAGCATGGAATATACATGGGTGGAAGAAGTCATTTTAATAATTATTTTTATAAGAAGCACAGAGGTTATCTCTCTGAGAATATACCTTTTCCTTAAGATTGATTCTTATGATATCCTGGATCTATATATATTTTTTAATATAATTCTTATATAATAATTTCTTCCTTCCCCAAGGGGCACCTTTTCTTTTGTAGTTGTAAAATGTGCCATACACAAGAGTAGATATGGCAGCATTTCATTGGGTAAGGACTGTGAAGGGATGTATGACGTCACAACGCATGCTATTACAACGCATGCCTTTACGACGCAAGTTTTACAATGCAAGTCGTTACAACAACTTGCGTTGGGCGGCGCTGGATAGTGAATAGTTTAATTTACTATTCCAACTCCAGTCCCCATGGATAGTAGGGAAGGTGTTGGAAACTATTCCCTATCCTAGAGCGCCCCCCTGCGCAATTCGTTGTAAAAGTTGCGTTGAAATGGTTTCGTCGTAAAGGCACTTTGTTGTAAAAGTTGCGTTGTAAAGGATGTTCCCCCTTCGCAGATGATGTTGCTAAGTGCTGTGCTCTTGCATCTGGTACATTAGAGCTGAATGAAAATTCTGAAACTGAGGAGAGTAAAATAAACAGCGTTTTGTCAATGTCAGCTCAAAAAAGAATAGGCTGGTTTGCAGAATGAGATGTCAGAAGATGAAAGAAAAGTTGGTAAAAGGCAGAAAGTCATCAAGATAAAGTAGATTTATGAAAGTCAAAAATGGGAGGTTTGTGTTGCCCGACTCAATGCTTTTGCAAATGGCAAGATACATGCACGGTATGACTGCCATTTTAAATAAAATTGATTTAATTCTCATTTTAGGATTATTGCTGAGATTCTATGACAGAAATGTATCATCTGTCAGTAGATAAATGTTGGCAGAAAGACAAGAATGACCATGAGTCACATAGGAAAATCAGAAGGTCCGTTCACAAGATCACAAAATAATGTTTTAAAGATGCCACCTTGTCATGGCAACCAAGCTATTGTTGAGGAAGCTGATCCTCAGATTTGGCCAGCCAACATCTTTTGAATCAGATAGGAAAACGCATTTTAAAAATGAGGCGTTGAGGATCCTATCTATGGCACTAAACATTAACCAGAAATGTCATTGTAGTCACCACCCCACTCATCAGGTGTAGTAGAAAGAACCTGCTGTGTAATTCAGAAGACTACTCTGCTGCCCCTGGAAGGACTACTCTTTTGCCTGAAGTCTGCCTTGAACCCACCCTCAGAGATTTGCCCTGCTGCTTGAGCTCTGTTCCACTAGTTGGACACAGGACTACTAGAGTGACTACAAGGGCTAGTTGACTGGCCTCCTGATCAGAGCCTCAGGGACAGAAAAGGTTCCAACCATCGTGAACCCATAAATGGACTCATCCTGAGTAACTCCAAAGCCTCCAGGGCGTGCCTCTCTAGTCCTGGACCCTTGGAAGTGGTGCTAAAAGTGCCCAGAGAGCCAAAATTCCAAACTTGGGAATTAGAAAGTGTGTGGTTAAAAAAGTGTTCTGGGAACCGAGAGGAGACCGGGACCTACCTGTTCATCGATCCATCCAATATGCATCGCTTGTCAGCCTGACTTCACAGCAGCTCTTGCTACATTCTTCTCCACAGCAGCAGGTCCTGTTCAGTGGTCCTTCGCAGAAGGAGTATCCGTCCTTGTGGAGCCCTCGTCGGCTACGGCTTGCAGCTTCGCCTAGCTGGAGTTTTTCAACTTCCAAAAAGAAGACTAAGTCCAAACGTAGAAATCTTCCCTACGACTTCATCCAGCGGATCCCCAACAACGACGCCTCCTACTTTGATATCATCTGCAACCTTGCCCCACTGAACTTTATCTACTCTAACATGTTTCCATTAAACTTCTTCTAAGCCTGAAGGTCCGAAGGTATGTGGGGATTTGTACCAATCCACCTCTTGTATCCGAACCATGCTCTATCACGATCGGCCATGTTTTTTGACTTTGACCCGGTCTTGCACAACTAGATGTCCGAGGTTGGCGCTTTGATCTTTAAGACGCTGGCTTTTACCTTAAACTTAAAAAATTCTACTAATTGGATTTCTGTCATTTTTGGTGCAAAATTATTTATTACAATTCACTCTATTTTTCTGAATTGATGTGGTTTTTTTTGTGTGTTTTGTTTTCAGTTTATTGCTCTTTCTGGGCTGAATAAATACTTTACACATTGTCTCTAGGTTAAGCTTGGCTGCTTTTGTGCCAAGCTACCACAGGGTTAAGCACAGGTTAATTTAGTGTTTGTTTTTTTTGTTAACCCAGACAGGGATTGAGGCTGTTGCTTGAGCAGGGTTAACATCTCACTCAACAAACAACCCAATTTCTCCCAAGAAAATTTTGATTTTTGAATTTTTCATAAGTGTGCCTGTATAACTCTTTTAGGCTTGATTATAATTTTGGTTTTGTCTATGCCTATATTTAAGAATCATCTCCACAACTAAATACCTACATTTGAAGAAGATTGATTTTGTACTTCATTAGGTTTCCAGTTGAAGATAGATTTTTGTCTGCATACTTTTTAGTAACATTTGAGTTGAAATCAGTGACATATGAGCTATTTTTCTCAGGCTGACCTGATAAACCAGAACATTTGAACTGTTGAAAATTTGTTTGTTCACATTATTTTCGCTTTTTCCTGCTTTTTTCAACATGTCTGTAGAACTCTTTTACTAAATGCAGCTGCATTTTCAACTAACATTTTAGTGATTATTTGAATATTTTGCATCTTGCTTTGGAGAATAAGGCTTTAGTGAAATACAGTTTTTTTCTACAATTAATATGGCCACATGTAAAGAAAGATTGTGCTTGGTTTTAAAAATTGTTTTTACAAATTGTATTTAATTAGTATTTATTTGTATTTTAAAGAGAATGTATGGATCTGTTGGAAATGCTTCAATTCATCAAAATATTGTGCAAAATAAACAGAGATAGAACATTAGCTCATAGAGATAGGTCCACTGGAAAATTTGAATCAAATACTTATGCACATCTAAATTAATATGAGCTAATTATGAATCTATCTAATTGTTTTGTATATACCTGCTTGCCCTCGTTTGTTTCAGAAGGTATTACACATATAATTTTTTTTCTTTCCAATGGTTTTTTTTGTAGCTTTTTTGTTTCTATTTTGTTAGGACCAGACCTCATTGAGGAGCTCGAAGTAGACTATAACAACTATAGATAAATTGCCTGAAGTTGAACATTTGGATGTCACTATTAAACATTATAGCCCCTTTTGTTCTACAATAGTAAACTTAATAGTAGTGATGAGAGGAATGTGTGGAAAAACAAAACTACGTAGAGACTAATTTTATTAGAGAATATAATAAAAAGAGAGTGAGAATTGGTACAAAAGCTGCTGAAGCTATGGATACATAGTTCAAAGAGGTAGCTGATACTAATTAAAAAAATTCACAGGGGCATTCTAGACTTAGGATTTCACAGGAGAAGAAAGGAGTTGTGTGTATGATGTGAGAGAAACATGATAAAAAAGACGCTTCAGTTATGATTGGAATTAATGAGTGTAGTTATAATTATATAGTTGATAAATATTTTATGTTTGATAACATTCACATTTGTGGTAAAATGGTTTATTGTAGTATTCTGGGTACCTGGGTAGGTTCTTGTTATCTAAAATTAGTGTTCCCCAAAATTGATCATACCTATGAGTTGAGTGGAATGAGTGAAATTAATTTTAAGAGAGAGAAACATGAATTTGGTCAAGTGCTTATAGATATGATTGGTGTGTTGCTATCTCCTATTGGGGTGGCTTTGAATTTTGTGAAGATTAGAAAATTAGTACTTTGGAAGATCGCCTTAACTACAATTAACGATTAAATGCTAGCTATTTGTGCAATGGTAATTCAAATTGGAATACCTAAGAAGATATATTTGGCAAAGGAATGTGGAGTGAGTCGTGTTATTCAGGTGTATCAGTTTTGTACGTATTTGCCTGATAATTGCATGGGAATTACTAAATATATTATTAATGCAACTAATATTGCAAGTGAAGCTAAAACGTTGGGAGAGACTGGTGGGTGGAAAACATTTAGTTCATGGTTTGGTAAAATTGCAAAGGGAATTGGAAAAATTGATGAATGGTTTGGTGATGTACATTGTGACTTACCGAAGAAAAAATACTAGCGCCATTCATAATATTAACATTGAGTACAATTTGCCTTATTCTAATATCCACATGTTTGGTTTAACCCCCTCGATGCTGATGACGGCCCCCAGCCGTCATGCATCACGGGGCTCGTGTGCTGATGACGGCTGGGGCCCGTCATAAACCCGCCCACTTGCGATTCTGCCGCACAGGCGCAGAATCGCGGCCGCGCCCAAGGGGTTAAAGGAGGTGTAAAATGTGATTGTGAAAAGAAGATCACCAGAAAAGGAAATGGAACATGAAGACCTCAAAGCCAGACGTTATTATGAATACAGGCAATGGAGAAGAGAAAATCAAAGAAACTGAATATGATTGATGAAGTGGTAAAGTGTAGTGTAGAATAATTTTGTGGTGATTCAGAAATCATCTGAGGGGAAAGTGTGAATACCTTTATGTAATATCCTGTTGTATTCTTTATACTGTTGCTATGTACCTGGTTCATATCTGCTCAGCCAGTGTGAGTGTTCTGTATGGAATGTTTGTGCGATGGACATGTTTGGAATGCTTGGGTGCCTGGTGTGAGTGTTGACAGTTGAAGATTATCTGAGCAGCAGGCAGGCTGCTCCTGGTGAGGCTGTTCTACGGGATCTACACAATTTGTAACTATAATTTAATAAATCTACATGAAACTACACCTCAGTTACTGACTTCATTACTACATGTTATAATTAACTGAACATAATGATTGATTTATATGTTAGCATAACCAAACTTCAGTTGACATGACTAGGTAGAAGTCAGCCTACATTGATGTTCGTTTTGCAGTCAGTGAGAAAATTTGCTTTTAAATGTACATGTACGAGTTTCTTGGCATTTCAAAAAGTAAGTGAAAAAGAATGTGTGTCATGGTATAGTTTGTTAGTCGAGCTCAAATGCATAAATTTGTGTCCTCAAGAGGAAGGCCATATGCAGAATGATTCTGTATTTGTAACAAACTCAAGGTTCTTTGCCCATGTCTTCTCCAAGACTAGTTCATCACTTGTACTGGCTATTGTTTTCATCTATAGCACAAATGTCATGTTCCATCATTTTTTGTGTACACCTTACTATATTATGCATGAACATAGATGTTCCTAAATGTTTCTTATTTGATGTATCATAATTTCCTGAAACGTTATTGGTTTTTATGCATAAGTAACTTTATTATTACAGCCCTATTATGTCAGATCTCACCAGGTCAAGTGTGTGGTTTTCCCTGCCTGAAGACTATGTAATATGCCCTTTTGGGATGTGTGCCAGACTTTCAAACCAAGCAGTCTCTAAGTCATTCTGCTTGTTCATTTATACTTAGACTTTTTGCATATTTCCTCAAAGGCATATTCTACGTCAGTCTGTCTATAAGAAGATGACTTTCCTTACTTTTCAAACTATGCAGACTTTGCAGTAGTCTGTCTATTGACTTACTACTTAAATTATGTGAGAAGATTCTGTGTTAGTCCCTTTACTGAACTATATTTTAGTTCTGGCTATTTACTTGTTTTGGAAAATGACCGTAAGTTGATCCCCTTTCATTTTCAATATTTAATGCATTATTAATGCAACTTTGAATTTGACAAACTACCTTTTGCTTTATATAATGATTCCTACATTTTGAATCAACTTTTGTGGTTTTTATTTAGAATTTTGTCCTGTGAACGCTTCTTTAATTTACACAAGTGTCATCATCATATGAGACTCACACGGCCTCGGTCCTCTGTCTAAACCCTTGTGATTAATTAAAATCGTTGACACTGGTGAGCAACAGAGAGAACCTCTTTGCTACTTTGGACTCAGCAACATAACACTAAGGGAGAGATTTTTTAAAAAGTCACACAATGCAGTGCAGCAACCAAAGATGCTGCGCTGTGTTGCGTGACAGGGAGGGAGCACGAGAGCACCAAAGCTACAAAGCTAGGGGTCTCTCCTTCCCTCTCCATAGCACCAGGGCTGATTTCAGCTGCCATGCGCCACGCACACACCTTTAGCACCACAACACTAGGTTGTGTGCCTGAGTCTAGCATAGGTTTTATACAGGAAGAGTACCCTTCCTATACAAAATACTATGCCTAGGCAAGTTTAAACTCTTTCCCCACTTTGTATGTGTGCTTCACAGTGCAGCACGCAAGTAAAGTAGGAAAAGAAAGAAGAATTAATTTTTTTTCCCTCTTAATGCCTCCTTTCAGATGAGGTTAAATTTTGGCGCTAAACCCTGTCTCCAATTATTTGTAGATAGGGTTTTGCGTCACAATACAAGGGTGGGTGCATGGAATGCCCATGTATTATCCATGCAGCGCACCCTTGGTGCTAAGTAACACAAAGCAATGTTTCACACTGCTTTGTGTTACTCGTAGAGTACTTTCCAACACAAAACAACTTTTGAACTGGAAAGCAAATTGGTAAAAAAACATTTTGTGCTTGTTAGTCAATTTTGTAATGCTAACCCAGCGCAAAATGTTTGAAAATCTACCCCTACTAGTCCTTGGTCCACACACGGCATATTACACAGTCGACTATGACATGGTAATAAACAGTCGTAAAGAGTGGATGTTAATTTGTCGCTTAGCACTTGAGTGGTTTCAATCATTTCTTCCAAGTCCAAGGCAAAGGTTATGATTGACACAGTTATGTTTATCACTTGGAATGTCTCTGTACGACATGCAGAGATACAGGAGTCAGCCTTATCACCCACTTATTGAATGCCCACTTGCGTCCACTAAGCTAGATGATCATGTCTTACAACTGCTGAAGACTCTGACATGAAGATTTGCCTGGATCCTGAATCAGGGGAAGTAAGCCACTTCACAAAGTGTTTGGATTATGTTTACCTTTCGAGTAAACAAAGGCAGGTGGTCAAAAACATGAAACATTGATAATATTACTACAGAGTCTTAAATATTTAACACTAAAAAACATGTCCCCAAAACTGCTCAAGTGGTTCATTTCAAAGCACTTCAGTTTCAGTCCAAACCTGAGTTGTAGTTGGGGAGGGTGGGTGGTGAGTCCTGAGCTGTAGGTGATTATATTAACTTGCCTATGTGTAAATATAAAATGTAAGAGCCTTTTAATTGCATTTGAAAAGATGGTTTGAAAATGTTCAGGATCATCTTGAATTTCAGTTGCCAGATAAATGATGTAATGTGAGATAGACGTTTTCACACAGAATACAGCAGTCACATAAATTGGAAGGGCCTTCAAATGTATGGACATTTTAAAAAGATAGTGGTTATAAGTAAAATGTCCAGTACGAATTGTAGACACTGTCAGCTAGATTCATCAAGCTCAATTGCGCTCGCAAAGGGCCAGATTCTGAGAATCTGGCCCTTTGCGAGTGCAATTTTTGCATTTGGGATTCATCATCCCAAATGCAAAATTCGCTAATAAAGAATTCGCACATTTGCGAGGAAATGCATTTAAGGAATCTCTATTTGAGATTCCTTAAATGCAATTCATTAACCATTTCTACCTTGCGAATTCGCTATTTTTGGTCGCTATTTACCACGAAGTCTGACTTCGTGGTAAATAGCGAAAAAATAGAAAAAAGCACTTTAGTGCATTTTTCTCAATTGCATGTTACACACACACATGTCCTTTGGACATGTGTGTGCGCAACACCTGTGTAAATTTACATTTCAGGGGTGCTACAGGGTGTCCTTTGGACACCCTGGCACCCTTGAAATCGCAATCTTATTTGCGATTAGGTAATTGCTAATCGCAAAGAAGGAATAACTCCCCATTCATTCCTATGGGCCTGTAGGCCCATAGGAATGCATGGGGAGTTATTCCTTATTTGCGATTAGCAATTAGCTAATCGCAAATAAGGAATCAGTGGGAATCGCAATAAATATTGAGATTCCTACATGAATCCCGTTTTGCGAGTCTGTAATAGCGATTCCTTATGAATCGCTATTATAGACTCGCAAAACGGGTCTTTCATGAATCTAGCTGATTGTTTCTTCTTTGGAAATTATCATGCATTTAATTAACAGTAGGTTATAGAATGGAAGGCAATACTTTTGCAAGGTCCCATGTAACTGAATCCCAAGATGGGAGCTTATGCTATATAATATTGTACTAATAAAAGAAATACTCTGACTGAAAACATCAGGTTTATTACACCTGGCCTGCCTTCATTGCCGTGCCTTGGGGAAGATTTATGATGTTTTCAGGCAACACATCCTACCTGCGAACCTTTCTGTGCTGTGCTGCACTGTTTGTGAAAGCGAGGGAGCAGAACAGGGCTATATTTACTGAAATTATGATGCTTCCATATACCCATGTAATGGTACGCTTTAGGCACCAACGCACACTCCCTTGCACCAAGGCTGTGTGATACATGTTTTGTACTGGAAGGGTAACCTTCAAGTACAAAATAATATTTGCACATAGTATAACACTTTTCCCATTTTGTATGCATGCTGTACACTGCTGCACATCATCTACGTTGGAACCATTTTGAGAAAGAAATTCGCTTCTCAAACTTTAGGCCGCCTTCAAGGAGACATTCATTTTTAGCACAAAGTTCTATCTTCCTTTTTGTAGTAGCAAAGGCCTTACATCAAAATCCATGGTTAGTTGCATTGGAACGTCTATGTACCACCCATGGAATGCCCCCTTGACGCAAAGAAGCACAAATCGCTACTTTGCCCTACGTTAGAACTACTTTTCAATGCAAATCAGGATTTGTGCTGGACAATAAATCCAAAAACTACACTTTGCAACAGTTTGTGTCACTTTCATGATTGCAATTCGACTTGAATGCATAGTTGCTTGATCTCAATTACTCGGTGGGCAAAGGGTATCATCCCTTCATTCTCAAATATCAGCGACTAATGGTTCCACTGACAAGGCAAACACAAGCAGGGAAAGAGCCCAGTTCAGAAGTGTTCCCATGTGAGTATTGAATACGTTCCTTTGCTTTAGAAAGACACTAAATTGAAACTAAAGTGCAGCAATCGAAACTACATGGGAAAATCCAGTCAATTAAGTAATTAAATTCGAATATTGCTCCCAGGTTACATGCCCATAACTTTTGTTGCATTAACGAATGTTGTGGCTTGGGTAGATTGCATTTGCTATGTCAGGAATGTTACTGCAGTGTTCGTATTTAGAGTACATCCTGTCCCAGTACAACTTTATACTGGGTGTTCGGAGATATTGGCTCAACTATCCTACAACATAGATCATTGCCATACCCAGCAGAACCAATTGCATTTTTGAAAACAAGTTTGGGTTTGTACGAACTACCATCACATTGGACATTTAAAAGTTTGCTGTTCATCTATCATTGGAGAAGGACGCTTACACCGAAATTTTAAAAGGTTTTTTCCCCCAAAACAAACTTCCAACATGGGAGATGGCTACCAGGGTGAGCGGAGCATTATTTTATTGATTTTAAAAAAGAAAATCCCTTTTTGGGATATTTTATTTTTTTTAAATAAAAAAAGAAAACTGGTGCAGGGTTGCGTCAGGCTGACACAGCCCTGCACCAATAAGAAATATGCATTGACAGGAATCGCTGTGACAGCGCTTACTGCCAATGCTTTGTAAATGATTGCCTGCTGAGCCATCATTTATAAATTTGATGAACGGTCCCTCTCACATGTAATTTACTCCATCCAAATATAAAATAGATTTTAACAGACAGAGTAAAGGAAGTCAGGGTAGCAGAGAACTTTACGTCCGTCACCCTGCCTGTACTCCGCCCACTAAATTTAAAGTTCACTGCAAGCCCAGTAGTGAACTCTATGGGTTTGTTTAAATCCCTGTCACAGCGGTTCATACAAAGCAATTTAAAAGTTTAATGTGAGTTTGTTTTTTAAAAAGAAAAAGTAAATGGCCCCAACACCGTGGCAGTTTTCTCCCATGGTGCAGGGGTCATTTTTGTATTTTAACTGTCCCTCATTACTAGGATATTCCTGTCTGTGACGGAAATAAAAAAGAAAGCCGTCTGACTGCCCTCTGTAAATAAGGTGTACAGTTAGATGACACTCCTCTAACAGCCCATACTCTATCGGCCACCGGAGGAAGGTTTATGCTGGTGGAATACATTTTTACTCTGTCCACATGCACCCGGTAGTCAGCCTGACTCAAAATAGGCAGGCGGACCAATGGTTTAGATGGGGTGCTCTGCCACTGTTGCAATGGAACACCCAGTCTGCCAAATTCTAAATTGGGGTGTAATTCCTCCTATGGTGTTTGGATCATTTTTTTATTTTCACTGTCCCTCCGCACCAGGATATTCTCAGCAGTGATGGACAGTAAAAAATGATTTTCGATATCCCTCCACTAAATAGGGCTGACAGCCGGATGACTCACCTTCGACAGCCCATACTCCCTCAGAGGAAGGTTTATGCTGACAGAGTAAATTTTACTTTATAGACATAAACCTGGCAATCCATCCAACTCAAATAGGGGGAGATGTGGGGGGGACAGACCAAGAGTTAAGTGGACATGGTACACCATCGTCATTGCGATTGAGTGTCCCATGTGCCAAACTCCAAATAGGACTCCTAGTCCCCATCGCTGAAAGCATTTTGACTAACCTGCTTTACCACTGAAATATATGAATGGGTCATGACAAGTTGAAAGCATGCTTCAGTGGCCTGCCTTAATGCTAATGCTTTGTAATACAGTTAATTTAGGACTGGACACTATTAAAGTCCTGATGTGTAAAGGGAGCTATTGAAAATGCATTAAATAGTTGGTAAAGGAGGAAAGCTGTCTTTTAAATTTCAAATCTTTATTTCACCTAGAAGCCATTAAAGTGCAATAAGACATAGTATAAAATTATTAAAACATTAAAATCAAGCAAGTACACACCAAAAAGAGCAGTAAAATCTGTTTAAAAGCAGACAAGCATCATAAAATTTATTTTTATCAGATCAGTACAGCTAAAACATTTAATAAAATCCGAGAAATGGGCTACAAGAATGAGCAGATACAACCTTGGTCCACAAATTCTCAAAGTGTTGGTGAATGAGGGGGAACAAAGCCTCTAAGAGCACCCTATGCTTTCATGACGAGCAGATATAGTCTTGGACCACAACGTCTCAAAGTGCGACTGCATGAGAAGTAGCAGAATCACTAGGACCACCCTGTACTTTTGTGATATCAAGCCCTGTATTAAGCTTGGGCATCCTATGCCTAGTTCTCTTCATCTTCAGGAGGTATCGGAGGACAGCAAAGACAATGCTTTGTCTCATGAAGTATCTCAGAATACAAAGGCCCTCAACATGTTGTTTAACCCCTGAAAGTTTGGCATACTAGGAGTATCCATTTTTCCTCCCCTTCACATAGGCGGGGCAGAAGAACAATGCATCCCCCACCGTTTCCTTACTGGGACTACAAGAGGGATATGCCCAACTGTCCTGCTAATGTGGCTGACCCCAATCTGAGGTAAAGGTGAGAGGGGAAGGGTGCCATAGTAAAACTTTAGATAGAGATTCCTTGCTAACGCAGGTTCAATCTCGTCAAGGAACGCCTCAGCCTTAAACTCATCCTTCACCAAAAAAGAATGCGTCGGAGAGGGGTCCGAACGATGATTGTGACTGCATTAGATTCGTTATACGCTGGCCATAATTGGCTTTGATGGTGTTCTTACTAATAGGCCCAGCTGTCATCAGGTCATCCTACAAAATCCCATTACCCAACTTTCCCAGTGTGTCTCTGATTCTTCATATCCAATGAATTTTGCCAGAACCTGGTATTCAATATTTGGTAAAGAAGGAAAGCTATCCTTTCAAAAATTCCAAAATTACTTTAAGTTGGCCAAGGCAGATAGGTGTAGACAATGCTAGTACTGACATTGGCTACAGCAAAACCTTAGTAAAGCAAGGTACATGCAAATGTAAGTGAACAGTTTAGGGGCAAGATGGCGGCTGCATGAGTGTTGCGGGCAGTCGCTCTCTATCAATGCTCCTAGTGGGAAAGTGAAGAGGAATGACGCCGTGAAACTTTCTTACCGCTGATATTTGCTGGGTCTCGAAAACCCGATGAGGCTGCTGAGAGAGGTTGGATTCCTGGCAGTGCGGGCTCTGAGATTTTTCTCGGCAGCAGTGTCCGCTGCTTAATATGTGCAGTTGCGGGAGGCGAGGGGGCTACGCTGCTACACTTTATCTTCCAGAGGAGAGCCCGGGCTTCTGTCAACAAAGAGAAATATTGTTTCTGACACCACCGAGATTACTGCTATGCCGCCGAAAGGGAAAGAGTGCCTTAAGGAGCCTAGTGCAACCGGGGGGGCTAAAGGAGCATCGCTGAATGAGCGCGTGGAAATGGAGGGGGAAAGTTTGAGTTCGAGTCAGCCAGCAAAGAGCGCTCTGCTGGTCAGCCTGAATAAGAGTGTGACTTCCAAGAAGGAGGCAAATGAGACAGAACCGGAGGGGAGGAGGTCCGAGAGAACTGTCAGACCTAAACAGCCATGGTGCATGGGATGTTTGCAGGGCGAGGTCTCTCTTCTGCTCCCGGAAAGAAGGACTCACCTAAAGGGAAAAATAAAAAAAATTATTCAAGGAGCAATAATGGCAGCAGTAAGGTAAAGGCTATAATTGAAAAGCCTGCAAGGTCTGTACCCCTTGATTTAAACGCAGTCTCCCGTGGGGGAGAGGAACTGTTTGCTAGCGATGCTGGGTCTGAACTCATTAATGCTACCAGTAATCTGGATTCCGGTTCAGTGGGCCCTACAGAGGAGGCACCTCAAGTAGTGAGTAAACCCCTACGGGTGGAGGATAGTAACAGCATGTTGTAGGCTTTGGCTCCTTCGGTTTATACGGAGATACCAGTCCCCAATAACTCTTTCTTGAAATTTTTACAACTGAGAGATTTCCTAACGAGGAAAGCTATTACGGGCTTTAAAGTCCCTTTACTGGAGCTTCCTTTAGGGGCCCACTCTCCGATTTCGAAATCTTACATAGCACTTAATAATGAAATGGAGGATGACCTCATAAAGCACACGGATCGCTGGTAGGAATTGCTGCAGGCAGGGGCAGGAGAGTGAGAGAACTCCTTATCAATGGGCCAGACGGTGGTTTGCTCAGCCAATCTCCAAGTACAATGTTTTAAAACATGGCTGAATTTTTATATTACTCCAGCAAGAATTTAAAAATGGGGAGGATCTGTAGGAATACACTGTTCTTGCTGTGATTGCCTTACTGCAGATAGTGTGCATGTGTTTGCTACTTGTCCTAGATTGTGTGCCCTGCTGGCAGAAGTGGGTAAATATATCAAGAATATGTTTGGATTTGAGGTTGTTCTCACGGCGCAAGTCATTGTATTGGGAGTAAGCAATCAAGAAATGCCTGCTCCAAGACAGGCTTTGCTTTTCGCGGCGATGGCTGTGTTTATGATTTGTACAGCTACTGTATGGCTTGACAAAGAACCTCCCTCAGTACACTGCTGGCTTGGGAAATTTGTATCCACTTATCGCTGAGAGAAAGCAGTTTTTTTACGCTCGGGTGCTAAAAAAAAAAATAAGGGGGTTGGAAATGTGGGGACCAGTCACTAATTTGATTAATGAGGCTTCAGTTTGATATAATTTAAAGTATGTTAGGTATATCACCTGGGAAAGTCTAAAAATTGGTTATTAATTATTGGTGTGCTGTATCAAATCTAAAAGTTTAGATTAGATCATATTTAGAGTTAAATTGAACTCTCTGTCTGCCTCTGGGTCTGGGGGAGGGAAGGGTTGGGTGGGAGGGTAGGGGGTTGGGGTGGTGGGTGTTAATTTAAAAAAAACTGACTCTTTATGCATACGTATTGTGTACTATAAGAATAGTAATAGTATTTCTTTTTCTTGTCTGTGTATGTGTTGGAGTCTGAATAAAGATTTTAAAAAAAAAATTAAAAATGTAAGTGATACTGGAGCATTTATGCAGAAACTTCCTGGAATGTAGATCAAATATTTGTTACAGGAGAAAGTCTGTCCTTCAAAGTATGCCAGATGAACCACACACTGACTAAAATTAGAGTTTAGTTTAGGCCAGGGTTTAATTTGTGTAATTTGGAGAATTTCAAATTATGCTTGTAATGCAAAACTCCTAAAATTGCTTCATTACGGCGTACAATTATGCTGCAATTGCAGTAAAATGATGGTGCGGGCACAGGCACATCACACACATTTAGAGCATGAGCAGCTGTTGCTCTCGGCAAATGTGTTTTTCACACTTTTATTTAGCACAAAATGCGTCCTTGAGTAAAAAGATTACACATAAGTACATTTTGTGCTTAGTTATCATTAATTCCATGTCATTTCCTGATTCTTGGCATAATTATGCAAAAATAAATTAGATAGGGTTCTGATTTAGAGCTTGGCAGACTGATTACTCCATCCTAAATGTGGCGGATATCCGTCCGCCTTGATATAAGTGAACTATAAACAATGGTACTTGGAATAAGGTGGATGGAAATCTGCCAATTTGAGACGGAGTACCTCTCCTCAAAACTTTAAATCAGGCTGTACGATTTGTACAATCAGCTGCTGAATCATTTGAAATACGTCTGGTGTTTCCTAACTTTAAGGTAATGCGAAACCTGTAATTTAAAGCTATTCACCCCGCACCCATGATAGAAACTTGTTTGCGTATAGAAATTTGTAGGTGCCATTCCCCACTCCACAGACCTCACAAGTACCAAAAACACCAGCCACACCTTCTCAATATGTGGTTGTGTGATGCACAGCCAAGCTGGATCGCTCTTCCATCACAGTACTTCTGACCTCAAGGCTATGCCCCAAATTCCTGAACAAAATTCTTGAGCTGATCCTGTACCAGCAGATTCTGTGTCAGAAAATAGAGTTAAATCAGAGACTGCTGCCTGCGTCTGGATATCTTGGTTTCATGGCCAGTCGGAAATCAGCTATTGGTATTTTGACAGCTAGGAGCTGGCAACTGAGAAAAAAAGAACCAGGACACGAAGTCTCTGGAAATAAGGGAGTTCTGATCTGAGGCCAAGACCTGGCACCCTCTCTATGAGGGAAGTGCCATAGGCACCACACTTCACTGTTGAAACTTTTCAACATTAGACCCATCGTTAGTTTAGCAGAGCAAAAAAGAAACTGAGATACTCAATAACTGAATTTTAGATCAGCGAAAAACCAAAGGGTTTCATCATTTTTAAAAAAATTGTCAAATAAATGGCATACAGGCTCAAATTCAAAGTACATAGAAATCAGAAATCTCAGGTCCAAATAAACAGCAAAAATCAAAGAGAAACAGGCAGTGTCCTCAGTAGAAAAAGAAAGTTATCTCTCTACCCCAAAACTACAGTGTTTGCATACACAATTATTGCATACAAATTAGAAGAAAATTCAGGCTCATGGTGGCATGATTAAAGATAACACATTTTACGCAAATTAAAGGGTAAACACGTAATTATAACGTTTATAACACTAACCCACTTTAAAATAAATGTTGAGCAGTTTCTACGCAGTTGCTCTCCGGAGATGTGCATAACAATTTGAAACATTGCAAACACTAACCCAAGCAGAAGTAAATATAGCTAGGCCCCAGCAACAGAACTACAGCAACGGAACTACAACAGAAGGACCTTGGAAATGTTTACCTTGGGACCACAGGGAAGTTAATTCACAATACTGATGGGAGGTGGAATGAGCAGGAGTGAGAAGAACAGTATCATCGCCGGGTCTGGTGGCTCACTGGACTAATGCGTCCACTACAGGGGCCTGTGTTCGACCTCATGGCCACAGGTTCAAATCCCCCGCTGGTTCCCCTCAGCCTTTGATCCAGCTGAGGTCGATAAAATGAGTACCATTGAGTTGGGTAACAATAAACATCTGTTGTTCAGTGCCAAGATACCGCTGGGTGAACGTGCGCTTTACAAATACACATGTTAGAACAGAATCCATGTAAGTTAATATGGTGTTTTATGAGAATGTGGTCCAACTAAATTAAAATAATAAATACAGTTCTGTACATCATATTAAATTATTTTTAACTACAAAATTAGTAATTTGGCATTTGTGGACCGTATCCATCATAAAATAATAAACGCTCCCATATTAACTGCCCTCCAAAATTTCGAACTTAAAAAAACTAAAACAAATCTCCCCCTCTGATTATTTTATCATCACTAAAACATATTAATAAAACTTTATTAATCAGGAAGTCATTAGTAGACATTTCAATAGCTTTCTGGACGTCTCCTTTGCCATCTTCATCTGGTTGTATACATAATCCTAATATTTTCATGGATCTTTTTATTTTCTTCAACCTATTATTTCCTTTATTCTTACATTTTCTAATTAAGTGTTTAGGAGATTTTAGTAAAAGAAATATAACAACTGCACAAACCATTATAATTATGACTGGTATTAGGATTAGTTTCCAGCTATTCCCTCCCAAATTATGTATCCATTCACCAACCTTACTAAAACCGTTTCCAAATTTACAAAACCATTCTCAATAGTTATTCTCTTTAAAAGATTGAATAACAGGCAAGAGATTAATAATATTAACAATATATTAGTTAATAACCCTACAGGGACTTAAATACAACATCTGTATCCCCTAATTATCTTGCATACTCCTCCTTCTTTTGCCAGAAGCATATCTAATGCTAATCTTTTCTGGATAACCATACTTCTAATTGCAATCATTTCACCTGTTTTAATGTTCCAGCTGTATCTACTGCCAGCGTATCAACTGAAGTAGAAAAATGTCTAATTCTTACTTCATTCATTGACACTCCTTTAGATGGAATCAGAGCACCAGATATACCTAAGACTACTTTCACAAAGTTTTTTTTCATTCTTCCCAATGAAAAAGTCCACTGGAACATCACTCTTACTCAGTTGATCGATTCCAGGATATACTAAATCTAGTTAGCTAAAACCAATCCAAATTCTCAGCAAATTGAAATAGGCATTCCTCCCACAAAAAAATACTTCTCAAAATTGGCACTCCACCCAAGAAATAATCTCTACTCATTATTTCTTTCACATCCAGTCTCGCCCATATTTTCAACCGTATCATTTTTCAAAAGCCGTCTTCTTACCAACACAACTCATTTTTTAACTGTTGCTCTATAGGCTTTCTTCAAAATGTATCTCAATCTCAAGCTCAGTTTGTATAATTCTTCTCAAATACTTACCATATTTAACATGAGGTCTATTTAACCTTATTTGAAGATTTTCCAAAGACACATTAAATTCTGTTTAATGAGGGGAAACAACATCATTATTGTTAAATATAGCAACATACACATTACAAGACATAGAGTAAAATAATGGAAGTTGAATATTGATTACACCCTCACCAACAGAATTAGGAAGTAAAGTGGAAACATTACAGCTATTAATTTGCATAATCTTAATGTGCTCCTTTATCATTCTAGCATACATGTTATCATGAAAATCAATAAAAATATCATGTTTACGTTTATTTTTAACTGTAGTTGATTCAGGACTCATAGAGGTATGTCCCACCAGACATGGTATCCATACCAACAGCCAAACTAAAACTAAAAGTATCATTAATAATAACATTAACCCTAACTTTTTACAGCATGTGTTGTACTCCATCTACTAATTTAGATAGTAAAGTCAAACGGTAACAAAATAAAATAAAAAAAAGAATAATATATTTCTTCTTTTCTTTCTATTTTATTAAAAAATAATCAAAACAAAAATCAGAAACTACTCTCCTTTTTCTTGTGAGTTTCAAAGTTTCATTTCAGTCATTACGTCTCTTACTATTTCTTATCTTGTGCAAGGCTTATTTTTTTATTTCAACTTTGTTGAGCAGTTTCTTTTCTTCTTTCAAGGTGGCTCTTCTACTGTTTCTGGATCACTTTCAGATTCAGTCTCAAACTTGTACAGGCAATGATTTTCTACTAAATTGTAATCCTACAACTCTGCTGTTACTTCTTCAGATACTGGAGTTTGATATTCCCATTCAGGTGAAGCATACTTTTTAGTTGGCACTCTCTTTCCGTCGATCTTTTAGCCACTGGTGACTCACTTCCACTAGTTTCAGATTCTATCTGTCAACAACATTGATGACCTATTTGCAGTGCTTAATTTGAACTTGTGGTTGTCAGTGGGGGCAACCAGCACTCATTTTTTGGGACTGCAACTTATTTTTCAGCATCAGACATTTACAGAGCTAGAGAGGTGAAAACACACCAAACAGAAATACGGAGGAAGAGAAAGACGGAAAAACCATCCCAAAGGAAGAAAGCAGGAGCGTGCAAGCATGGGATAAGTGGCAGTTAGTTTCTAGTAGTGAATCAAAGAGGCATGAGGTTGATTTAAGACTATGCAAACTTGGTACTCGGCCGTCAATATTTAATTGCACCATTTTCACCTCAGAGCTTTGGGCTTTGGCACTCATGCTTTTACAAATTAATCATTGCCCACTTGTTTATGCTGGAGATGTCTTAGTAATCCTTTATTATCCTCCTAGACTAACACAATTCTGGTTTAAAAAAATAAATCACCTGATTAATCAAAACACCAATCTTGTTAACTGTTTCATGATAGGCATGTCATTATTCTTTGCTGGTTACAACCTTTTAACAATGATTTTAAAGATCTTGAGTCAAGTGTTTACAGTCTGGAGGATCACTTACCATTATTTTCATGTAATTGATTTTATTAACACTGAAAGGATGGCTACCTCCTCACAAAATCACACAACCTATTAATGTTTATCTTCATATCAAACTCCCTCACCCAAAACTTTATTCCTGTGAAACTATCTTTAAATTCGCTCTGATGGAGCAAGGAGGAGAAACAAAATTGTGTGTACTCCTTGTGAAGTCATACTTCAATAACTATAACATGAACTAATGGAATGATGTGTGGAACTAATCAATCCAGAGTAAAAATTGCACCTACACAAGTACACGTGGGAATTAACTTTGCTTATGTTGCAATAATAATTAATTAACTATGTGATTTTGTCGTGTCCTAAACTAATAAGCAGCTTTGAAATAATGAAATGCAGCATAAATGTGCTTTTGTTTACGTATTTGTGGCAGAAACCGAGGGATAAGTAGGTATATTACGCCTAAGTGTTGCTTATCTGCTAGGTAACTACTAATAGGGAAAACCTTAGTAAAGGGAGGAGGTAAACATAAGGGCTAAAATTCTAAAATTAACGTTAGTTTGTGTTTGTTTCTATGATAGTTCCCATTCTGGCCTGTGAGGCCTAGAAAAAGATGGATGATTTGCTGAACTGCGAATAGAAAATGAACTGAGCACGCGCAGGCCTGACTCCGAGTTCGAATGCGAGCTGCTTGTGCCTGGAGTGAAAGCGATTCAAGAACAAAGTATAGATGGCTGCCAAAAGATGAGCACAATAGTTCAGAACGCGAGAAAATCCGGCAAGTAGCTCAGTGAGAAGCAGGACTAGGCTGGACAAGGCCCAAGACAATGACCCATTTAAAATCAAGCTGACGGAAGCGGAATAGATGTTGTAATGATGAAATGATGCTCATCCACCCCAAAATTGTCCAATCAGAACTCGAATTTATGCTGAAAGTTACACTTTTAGACAGATAGAGCTAGTGAAAAGGTATAAAAAGTGCTGATTTTAGTGAGGAAAAAACTCCTTTTCGATTTCCTCTCAAGATGCTGTCCGTATACTGATTTTTCCTGAGATGTAAGACTTTGAATCATTTTCTTATTTCTTTAGAATGAGATTTGAATTTTAGGTGAGGTTATTAGTTAGGAAAGTTTAGGAGAAAGAATGAATTTTGGGAACTATCTGTCTTTTGCTAAAATACTTGCATTTCTGCAATCTAAATAAATGTCTATTTCTGAATTCTCTGAGATAAATGAAATTAACCGTTTTAAAATAAAATCCTTATTTTCCTTTTAATGTCAATTTTGAATAAAGAAATAATTAAAGTGAATACAATTTTAGACATGTTCAATTTGATGTTAATAAAAATTGGATAAATGGAGAATTAAGCGGGTCTTGAGTTTTCCTACGCCTAATTTATTTACTAGCAGATCCATCGACCACAGTGGCGGCGTGTCTAAATAAATGTTTTATTAATGAAAACCATGGTAAACTTCTTTAAACTGCAGGAGTAAATAGAATAAATATTCAGTTATAATTTAGACATCCCGCTATGATACAGCAGCTCTCCTTTGAATCTCACCGATCCATGGAGTAAGGTGTAAGTATTTTGTGAGTGACTCGCAGTGTCATGGGCCCCACTGCAGAGTATATGTATGATTTTGTACTTCAGGGAAAGGTGTTATGGTTTTAGAAATTATTTCCGGAGAAACGCAGCATCAGCTCTACTAAGAATTTTATATTTGATTTTTATTCGTTTAGGGTCCTCATCTAAACACTGACTTGAGCTGCAAAGTCCAGCGGATTACACCAATGAACACCCCTGCAACAATGGCATTTCTAGTCAAAATTAAGGATGTGTACAATTAATTGTTGGATGGGTTGTATGTATTTCAAATTCTATTGCTGACAAAAGTAAGTTTCATATCACAATGCTTCAATGGTAAGAGTCAGCATGGTGGTCGGGAATCATAAAGGCTGGCCTTGAAGTAGAATGGGGTAGTTTGCTATTTCCCTAAAAAGTACACATTGAGCTCAAAGTCTAGAGATCTTGGATAAAGAAGGCGAACAAAGGGTCTGCTCTTCCAAGGCAGACGTGAGCTGGAGTGTGCAGCAGACTCAATGAACACTTTTCTGGCTGGACCCGGCATTCGGGGAATCTGAAATAAGGAGTTGTCCAATGACATCTTTTTAGCTACTTTGTTTGAATGAAAGGCTTATAGCTGGAGGTGAAAGCAGAGTTATTGTGGAGAGGATGAAGAGTGGGAACATAGGCAGAGGAGATTAACTTGCAGAAACATATATTATTATTTCTCAAGTCTCACGTCAGAGAGGAGCTAGACTAAGACTGAATAAAATGAGACCTATATAATCTATGTCTTAAAGCTGCATTTGCTGAAAAACTGAAGCACAAGGTTGCCTTTTTCCTCCTTGTGCCTTTTTACAATCAAGTATGATTTGTTACTAATAATGAAAGTGGAAGGTGCCTGGCAGGAAATTTTAGCAGGGCAGGAGGATGATACCTCATGTAAACTAGAAAGAAGAAGGACCTCTGGAATTTAAGAAAAAGTATTGGGCTCACGTAGCGGGGGGAGGACAGAATTAAAACACTGAAGCGGGTTGCTGTATTCTTGTTCTAGCAGGACAGCAACTGCCCAATCGCTTCCTCTTTATCCTCATATGTGCAGGATTCCATTCTGGCTCATTCAGGTTTGGGACACTTTGTGAGTATAAAAACAGGTTGCAGCATAAACCCCTACCCAAAAGTCTGGTCTCATTCAGCCTAGCCTAAGAATATGTAACCTAAGGGAGAGATTAACCAAAATGTCACACAAAGCAGCGCAGCCCTAACGAGGCTGCGCTGCGTTGCGCGGCAGTGAGGGAGGAGAAGAGCGCCATATCTTTAGAGATATGGCTCTCTCCTCCCCTTTCCCTTGTGCCGGCGGCGGTTTCAGCAGCCATGTGCCACGAGGGTGTGTGCATTAGTCTAGCATAGATTTTGTACAGCAAGGGCACCCTTCCTGTACAAAATACGATACCCAGACACGATGCAAAGCTTTTTCCACTTGTGTATTCGGAAAAGGAAGTAGAAATTAAAGCATTTCTCCTTCCTTGATCCTACTTGAAAAGGGCGCAGTTTTTCTTACGCTAAACCCAATCTACTTTATTTAGTCAATTGGGTTTAGCGTGAGAAACCTTGGATGGTTGCATGGGAAACCCATGCCCGCTGCTTTGCATTACTTTTCCATTATTTCCAGTGGTTTAGCGCTGGAAAGTAAATTGTGAAAAAAAGATTTTGCACCGATTTGCGTCACTTTTGTGACACAAACACAGCGCAAAATTTTAGTAAATCACCCCATGTCTTTAAATATTACTTAGTTTCTGCTCAGAATGCTAACCTTGATTGTTTTTCCACTTATTTCCTTACTGATGAGGAGTATTTTTACCGTAGTAGTAGTATCTATACCTTTAAAAAGGAGGACAGCTACTGATCAAGTGGTGAACTCCCGACCTTACCCGGTTGGCAAAATTTTACTCATTTGACAGCATTTCTGCCTTGAGCATGTTACCATACAGATTACTGGGCCTTCTATGATAATCACCCATTTTTGGTGAACAGGTTCATACACATCAGAAACGAAATCATGCTACAGATCAAAGCCTTCCCTCTGGCATTACGTCTTATCTTAAGAAAAAACAATGCTGCAGTGCACACAACAATTGCCTACGTGTTCATTGAATTTATAAGCTGTTCAGTAAAATTCTGCAAGCTTAGAAGTGCTGAGTAAACAAGTCAGAACTTTAAAATGTTTAAAAAGCCCTTTAATGAAGCGGGTTGTGAGTGCAAGTCCTGAACTCAGTGTTGAATATCATCTATAAGTCCTTGAAAATATTACATTATACTCTGATAGAAAAAAACCAGGAGAACTTTCAAGTTTTCTGAACTGCTTTCAGATCTTGCCCTCCAGATTTTCCCACATATTTCAGCAACCCGCCCAAAAACTGTAGGAGTTCAATGATATGCTATAGCTGCTGTTGGAGCTTACACTTTTGAACTTTAAAATTCCAGGATTGATTTTATTGAAAACATATGGAGCCAGACAGCACAGTGGCAAGACATGCGTCAATTAAAGCAGCCCTCAGTACAACCCCATCATTGTGGACAGGGCCTCACTGCCAAAATTCACTTCGCTGGCTTTGTTGTTGGTCGCACACTTTTGGGAATGCACGTATCTATTCATGTGAGTTTCTGCTTTCGGAGAACAAACTATATATTTCTCTATTAGAACATTGAAATGTTGAGTACTCCATTGAAGACAATGGAGTGCTCCAGGCTTCTAATGGGTGGCAGTAGCTAAGAGCATCAACATTCCAATGTTTGTTCACAGCTGATGCTGTGAACAAAGGCCTCACGGAGCCCAGCGGGATTTCAATCCTTTCGGGCTCTGTGAGGCCTTTGTTTTACAAATTAGAATATTCTGCCCTTTAGGGGTGGAATGTTCTAATTGCCTTAGAGCCCTCCGTAGCAGGCTCTATGAGGCATTAAAGGGCCGCTCCTTGTTAAAGGCCCGAGCCGAATCCCTTGTTAAAGGCTCGATCCGAAACTCTGGCCGTAATGGCCAGTAGAGCCCTCTACGTTGGGCTCTAAGGCTATATTACAGCATTGGAATGTTAAGAACTCCATTGAAGACAGTGAGTGGTCAAGGGCCAAAAATGGCTAGCATAGACCTTTAGCTCCAACATACACATTTTTGCCTTTGTATTTGGCCCTGTTTAATTCTCAATGAGTTTAACATTTTAATAGCACTATAGAAGGTCTACCCAAGCTAAATAGTTTGTTAAAGGCCCTCTCCTTCGTTATAGGCACTTGGGCAGAGGGCCTTTAACAGCTAGTATAGCCCTCAACAGTGGGCTATAATGCTATAAAAGAACAATGGAATGAGGGGAGCAACAACAACAACAGAGTGATCAAGAGCCAATAATGGAAGACTTAGACCTTCTGCTCCAGCATTCCAATGTTTGTCTATTTAAATTTGAACAGTCTACCCTTAGTGGGTGTAATGAACGATAGCATTATATCACATAAGCCTTGGGCTCTAACGTTCGTTAAAGGTCCTACCCTCCTTATAGTTGCTCACCTGCGGCTTGGGTTCTAATTGCAGGTAGAGGGCTTTTCACTACCGGTATGGCCCTATGCAGCAGGCTCATTTTTCCTGAGTGAAGGTATAACCCGAATTGTCAACTTTGCTTTACAACCTGGAACTGGTTGCATACATTGTCTTAGAGGTGCTAATTTGCCCAAGGATCTTTAGATGCCTTAGTAACCTTGTATTGTATTTTGTATTGAGTTTGGATGCATTTCGTTTTGTAGAGATCAGTTCTTGCGCAGAAACAAATAATATTCGTATTTTTATCAACTGGGCTGTCTGCAATAAAAAACAATGCTAGTGTTTTGCCTAAGAGGCATGTGGGCTTATCATTCACGCAGTGACAAAGATACTCTCCATCTATCACCACCTGCCAGACTGACTAACAGCACTCTTATGGCACACACAACACACGTGGGTATCTTTGCACTGGAGACACGAGACAGAGTCAGCAGCCTCCATGAGACCATCAGAGACACTGCCAGAGGCTTCACTGTAGGGCCGGACTGGCCATAGCGGACACTGGGCATTTCCCTGGTGGGACAGAGGGGTGGGGCGGTGCTTTTTACTAGCATTCCCCCTCCCAGGGCCAGTTGAGCAGAAATCTGCCAGGGCTGGTTGCTGTTCCCAGTCCGGCCCTGCTTCAATTTTACTGAAACGTGCATGGACAAGAGAGACTGCAAACTTCATGAAGACAAGGGCAGTACCCTCCACCTTCAACAAATTCATCTGCTTAAGTCCCCACAAACACCACTTTCCTTTGTCCATTTCTTCTTTAACCTCTCTATGGCCTTTGCCTGTCTAGCAGAAAGTTCAGCATTTACTTGAACAGTAAGCTGAGCATGGACATGTGGTCAAAACAGTCATCAGATGACCCTTCTGCCATTCCAAGGCCAATAGCAAATACCACACCATGAATTCTATGACACTGTTGTGGCTACAGATCTCCATTCGTTAGTTGACTTCACCTTTGGCTTTGCCACTGTGCAGCACTCTACTGCTTGTTGGCAAAAGGTTGACTCTATACAAATATGACATACAAAGTAGTTAGTTAAAAAAAGTGACCTGAGGAAAATTATATTTTGCCTTGTTATATGTGCCTACGTGTTCCCCATCCTATGTTATATGTGCATGATCGATATGCGTATATCCCCTTCTGATCGATTAAAGACGCAATTATGGTTGTGTCCAACTCTAGTATGTCAGTACCCAGTTCTCGTGAAAGCAACGAGTATTAGGCCTATGTTGCCACGTTTCACAGTGTGCACGTTAATTCACCGCATTGTCCCCGTTTCTAGGCCTCAAAGGGCCCGGACACCAGATTCAAGCTCCAGTCTCCTGAACCCACTCTGAGGAGCGATGCAGCCCCCACCTGCATCCCTGACCCTTCACTTACTTCCTGCCAAGCAGCGCGGTGCCCGGCCTGGCTCTGCCTGCCTGTCTGCCAAGAATATGTTATGCTTCCAGTTATCAGTCCAGTTTTCCTTCTCTGCATTCCTAAGCTACTGAACCGCATAAACAGTTCAGCTATAGTCTAGTCTTTCTGTCTCCATGTAAGAGAAATACTGTATTAATATTCATAGAATATTCCTAGCACACGCAATACATGTAGAATATATGCATGCACCAGTCTTAGTGTCAAGTAGCCTTTGCCCTGATAACTTTTAGATTCTATCAACATGTACTCCAAACACCAGATACCAGATATGATATAGGTACATGTCGTCCTGACACCGCAGACTTTAGTCTCCTCTTCTAGTGCAGAAGTCATAGCCCCCAGTTCTCCCTAGTAACACGTCATTGCCCGTTTGCGCGCACCACTAGGTTAAAGGTCCCAGCTGCTCTCAGGTAGCCCCCTCCATGTTTCCGCCCATTCATGACATTTCTATGACGTTTCACATCACATGTCTACGTACACGCCCTGTACACGCCTTCTGTTTCCGCCCATGTGTTCTTATCTTACGCTTGTCACAAGTTACGCCTACTGTATGTAATGTATTTGAAATGTCTTACTATATATACACTGCACTGTTAATGAAATGGTGCAGCTGCCTTCCTTCCTATTTTATTTCAGGCTGTCCCGTTCCAGTCCCTTCCCTTTTGCCTGAATAAAGCCTATTCAACTCGGACACATCGGATCCTGCCTCTTATTTATTGAGCTATCTGTTATTGTTAATATATTCAAAAATAGTACCGGTAATTAATGATTTATTTACCACATAATGGCGCCCGAATAGGGACGAGCCCCTTCCTCACGCGCTGGCGATGCTACGCCGGTCCCCTGACCCTCTGCAGCCGTGACGGAACTCTACTGCGCACCGACAGATATTTCTGCTTCAAGTCTCCCTCAGGCCCACGGAGGAGACGGAGACTGCGGTCCGACATCCAGACGAAGCGGTGTGGAATGCGGTTCGTCCCGACCAGAGCCCAAGCCGAGAGAGCAAGGTCCGAAGTATCTGGAGGCCCACCTGTAACCGAAGTTTCCGAAGTTCGTAGTCCGACGTCGTAGCAGTCCAGTCCAGTCCGAGGCCTTCCAGTTTCTGCTTCCCGGTGAGTACCGTCGCGGGGGAAGTATCTAGACAGGATCATTAGTTTGTTCCTGGTCCGTTGGGTTTGGGTACGCAGATCCAGTCCGAAGTATTCACCTAGGTGGATACGGGTCCTGACGTGTCTCTTTATGAGACCGGTATGTTCTGTACTGTTTTAGCAGTGCATCCAGTAATTCTAGTAGGTTTCGTTCTCGAGAAATTCATGTGTTCTGTTTTCAGTGTATCAGGTAGTATTCTGTTCGAACTGTTATTTATGTATTTTTATGTCGTGGTATGAGTGATTTGTATGCTATTTTATTACTGTGATTATTGTGTATTGTGTTCCAAGAGTATTACCGAAATGCCTCTGTTCTCGAAATTACGTCAGTTAAAGACCAGAAAAGGGTTACTCGAAGAAGCAGTTCCTGTCCCTCCTAGGGACAGTTCAGGACATTTTATGTATCACAAGCATGGCTTAGATGCCATAATATATCTAGACTTATGGGCGGACTATACTAAGGAACTAGAAGAGAAATATAGATGGCCCGTATCAGGTACATGGGATGCCGAGTGCATCATGCGAGTAGAAGAAGCATTATGGAAAAAGAAAGCCAGACAGTCCCAGAAAGATGCCATCAAGTTATGGCGCAAAGAATCTCATAAAAGAACCGAAAAAGAATTCAGAAAAACAGAATTAAGTAGGGAATCCGCAGGAAAAGCCCAAGAAAGGGAATTAATAGAAGAAGGTGAACGAGTTAGAGCAGAACAGTCAGACAGACAGAGAAATGCCCTTATTAAAGGTATGTATCCTCTTCTTGCCGAGGGCTTGCCGAAGGCAACCCCGGAAGTACCCTGTAATTTACCGCCGCCAATGGTCCTGATTAAGCTACGTCATAAACCGACCGCAGCTGATATTTTTCTTTCGTCCTATTTGGACGACACAGTCCCAGCCTATGCAAATCCTGTTCCGCCTGCTCCCGTTAATAATGTAATTCCTGTCCCGCCAACTACTGTTCCCGGGGGCCAAGTTCATGTTCCGGCACCCCCGGACCAGCTCACAGTACATGCACCCGTTATGCCAGTCACTCTACCAGCACGTACAGTATTCACCGACGATTCTAGTTTAGGAGCCGCGGGGGGAGGTTCTCCTCGCACCCCGCCTCAACCGAAACGTCTGACGCTGCACGACGTAGCGTTACAGCGTACGCCAAAAGTGGCGACATACACAGATCTCAAGCGACTTCTTACTGACTGTATATATGATCCAGTTCCAGGCGAAGATCACATGATCTTATATTCAGTACGTTTAAGACGGGTGGCCAGCTTTTTGATCACCCTGCCCGATATGAAGGAACATCTAGACAGAATATATCGTTTCATCCGTACAGGAGAGAATCCAGGAAGTATTCACGAAGCCATGGTTCAAAGAAAAGTCGAGACTCAGCTCATGATTTTAAAGTTCCTGATTAACTGTTTAGTAAGAGAGCAAGATTATCCAGAAAAAAATCAAGAAGAACTGAAAGTCCTGACTAGGTGGAGTGACAATATAGCCGATGGAAAACACAAGACACAAGGTTGTATAGAGAGTATGTATAAGAAAATTCGTAAGGAAATAATACGTATACACAAGGAACGAGAAGCAAAAAGAGCAACCGAGAAAGAGAGTGACTCTTCTAGTGAAGAGGTAGACAGCGAGAATCCCTCCAGAATAGCGTATGTAGGTAGAACTAGACTTTCCGACCGACATTCACGCTCAGATTACAAGAAAGCCTTTCCTCCTCCTGCACCAGAACAGTGTTCTCTTGAGCAAGTATTCCAGGCCACCGATCAAATTCTGAAATCACGAATAGGTTATAGCGAGCTTAGTACAATGCATGAACAAGAACTAGCCCGATCAGCAGTCCGATGGACTAGTGATTCTACCACGTTTCCAGATGAAATAGTGGCACAAACGTTTCTGAAACTGCCCCCAGCCGAGCAACGTCTGGTGGGTACATATATGATTCAGCACCTCATTACACTGTATGAGGAACAACATTCTGATCCAGGTCCTCTACATGATGTATTGAACGAGTTACTCCAGTACAGATGGAAAGGTCTAGGTACCGATTTAATTAGTGTCATTCTAGAACAGCGCCACAAATACCGAACGTTTCTGAATCCACATTTTGTTCACGCCTCACCCCCAGAAAGAAAATCATTCTACATAGACAGACAGAATCCGTTACGGGAAGTGCATCCAGTTAAGGGAGAAGATGGTAGTCTAGAACGAGTATTTGTTTACACCCCTATCACGAAAATAGAACTCTTAGAAATGAAAAAGTTAATTCCCTGTCATGATAAAGATCCAGCAGGGTTTCACCGTGAATTAAAGGACATGCTCCGTATGGGAGAATACACGTATCCTGATATCATTAAAATGTTAAAAGTCCTGTTGCCTGCGGGCATATATGAAAAATTAAAAGAAAAAGAATGGGAGGTGGGAGAGAAAAAGATAGATTGGACAGCATTAGAAGCTGAAGATAATACACGAGTACCAGGTACCGGTCTTGGGGATAAAGCTAAAGCTTTGCCCGAATTGTTAATACAAGTCTTGCCAAGATTACTAGCCACGAAAAAGGAAGATTGGGATGCCATCTCAGCCTGTAAACAGAAACAAGACGAAGATACTAGTGATTTTTATTCTAGATTTGAGAAATGTTTCATTATTAATAGTGGTCTGAAAACAAGTAGTGAATCGTACCCTCATCTTTTTGTTACCAAACTAGTCGAGAATTCAAGTCCACAAGTTAAAAATCGAGTACTGAAAGTCGAAAGTACCTGGAAAGCTAATACTCCATCACAGATGCTCCAGATGCTCCAGTACCACCAGAACAGAATCAGGGAAGAGCAGGAACACGAAAAGAGACGTATGAAAGACACAAAAATGAAAGTACTAGTTGCACAATCTGTTCCACAAGACAGTCAGAAGAGGGGTCCGAATCAAGCCAGTCATTCTGCAGCTCCTGTTAAAGGGACATGCAATTACTGTAAACAGCCAGGTCATTTCATAAACGAATGTGCAGTTCTGAAACATAACATAGCTACTGGTAAGACTAAAGAGAGACCACGTCCGCCTAGACAAGAACAAGTTTCACAGACTTCCCAGCCGCCACAGAATGCACAACAGTCAGTTACAGCACCGCAGCCTATAGCTGCAACACAACATGTCACACAACAGATGTACCAATATGCACAGTCAGAGTATCCAGATTATCAGCCGTATTCATGAAACAGCCTAGAGAGGGAGGTAGGCTTGCCTCTCATCGAGATTCCTGTAGATCAAGAGGGTCCTTATGTACACAGTCAAGTATTAGGGAAAGACAGAAAGTTTCTGATTGATACAGGGGCAAGTAGGACTACCATCAGTCATGACGAGGTTCCAGGGGCTCCGCTCTCAGGCTCTAGAAATGTTTCCCTTGGATTTTCAGGAAAGCCTATTGTTAATGAAATATCGAAACCAGTTACTCTAGAAGTTGGTCCATTGTCCCGAACTACAGACTTGTTACTCACGAAATCTTGCCCAGAGAATCTGTTAGGCATAAAGACTCTGAAAGAATTAGGAGCAGTAATATGCTGCTCCCCAGAAGGGGTCCGTTTGTTTCTGCGTGATTTTAAAGGTCATTATGTATTACGTGATTTTGATCCAAGATTATTGAATGTACCGCAGCATTTATGGGCGCATGGTCCAACTGATGTAGGTTGTATGCATATCACACCCCATCGTGTCACTCTGAAGAAAGGTGTTGTATTACCACGAATCCGACAGTACAACTTGCCACCTGAGGCTGTAGCAGCTTTATCCAAAATTATTGACGAGCTTATTGCCCAAGGAGTGGTTGTAGAAACTGACTCCAATGTATGTAATTCTCCTATCATTCCAGTCCTGAAACGTACTGATCCAAATGCACCTCCAGTTTATCGATTAGTGATTGACCTTCGAGAACTTAATAAATGTATCATACCCCAATACCCAGTGGTCCCTGATATTTCCTCACTCTTGACAGCCATTGATTCTGAAGCCACGTTCTTTACAGTTATCGATCTCAAGAACGCATTCTTTAGTGTCCCTATTCATCCAGACAGCTAGTTCCTTTTCGGATTCTGTTTAAATGGAAGAAGCTATAAATTCACACGAGCTCCTCAAGGTTTTACAGAAAGTCCTAGTATTTACAGTCAAGCACTTAAAAGACAACTAGACAATATTCACATGCCAACTGACACTGCCCTGCTCCAGTATGTCGATGATCTACTGATCACAGCCCGTTCTGAACGTGACTGCGAGCGTGCGTCACTTACAGTTCTGTATTTCCTGGCCGAGATGGGGCACAAGGTGTCCACTTCCAAATTGCAATTCTGTGTCCAGCAAGTGGTCTACTTAGGACACTTACTGTCCAAGAGGGGTAGGCAGTTGACAACAGACCGTATCCAGTTAATAGCACGTCTTCCACAGCCCAAGACTCAGAAGGAGGTACGGGCTTTTATTGGCTTCACTTCTTACTGCAGACAATGGATTCCGCAGTACGCATTTCTAGCTAAGCCACTGATACAGTTAACGACACAGGAGGCAGCCGTATCGACTGTCCTCCCTTGGACCCAGGAACATACACTTGTTTTCAATGAGTTAAAGAAAGCTTTATGTAAAGCACCTGTTCTAGCAACACCGAACTACAGTAAGCCTTTTACACTTTTTGTTACTGAACGTGATGGTACTGCATTATCTGTTCTCACACAAGATCAAGCAGGACAATACAAGCCCTGTGCTTATTTTTCTAGCACATTAGATCCAGTAGCCCAGGCGCTGCCTGCGTGCCTCAAGTCAGTTGCAGCCACAGCTCTAGCTATCAGACAAAGTGATTCCATAGTGTTAGGACACTCCCTGACAGTACAAGTTCCACACTCCGTGGAGGTTCTTTTAAACCGAACACAGACTCAGCACTTGACAATTGCACGTTTAACAGGTTATGAACTGACACTGTTCCAGCCACACATAGAAATCAGACGCTGCAACCTTTTAAATCCAGCTACACTGTTACCGTCAGTTACTATAAATCCTGCCACACATGACTGTGTGGAAGTTGTTAACACCATGACAAAGCCAAGACAAGACTTGACAGACATTGCATTGCCTGATCCCGACCTGACACTTTATGTGGATGGTTCATGTATGAGAACAAGTACAGGAGAACTAGTAGCCGCGTATGCAGTGACTACTGAAACCGAAGTTATAGAAACACATCGTATTGACACCCTGTCTGCTCAAGCAGCAGAGCTTGTTGCTCTGACCCAAGCCTGCATACGAGCCAAGAACCTGAAAGTAAACATATACACAGATTCACGTTATGCATTCGGAGTCGTACACGACTTTGGAGTGCTCTGGCAAGAAAGAGGTTTTATGACTTCTCATGGAACCAAGATTCAGCATGGCCCCCTCATTCAAGCTCTGTTAGATGCAATACATTTACCGACAGCCATTGCCATCATGAAGTGCAAGGCACATACGAAAGTCACTGACATCATTTCCCAAGGTAACGATCTAGCAGATCGAACAGCCAAGCTTACAGCTCAGATTCCAGATATTCCAGTTAACACGACACAGACACTCACTCCAGATCAGACTACTTGTATGACAGTTAAGGATCCAACACAAGATGTAATAGATATGCAATCACATGCTACTCCCGATGAAATCAAGAAATGGTCCGAACAAGGAGGGGTCCAGACAGATCAAGGATGGTTGACAAAGGGAAAAGCCACATGGTTTCTCCCCGACTCTATGGTTCAAGTCATTATTAACACCGCACATAGTCCAGCACACTTAGGAGAAAAAGCCATGTTAGACAGTATCCAGAACATTTGGTTTAACAAGCATTTACGAGCAGCAGCCAAGCAGAAAGTGCGTACCTGCATGATATGTTGTCAGTTCAATCCAGGTAAAGGTGTCCCGGTGGAACAAGGTGGATTCCATCCTCCCGACCACCCTTTTGAAGTCCTCCAGATGGATTATATTCAGATGGAGCGATGTCGAGGTTTCAAGTATGTCCTCGTAGTCGTATGCGCTTTGTCCAGGTGGACAGAAGCATATCCAGTTCCAGATTACACAGCTGCGACCACTGCCAGGCAGTTGGTTCGTGAGTTCTTTCCCCGCTATGGATTACCTAGGGTCGTGTATTCAGATAACGGCCAGCCATTCTCATCCGAGCTCATGAAACAAGTTTCCCTTCTGTTAGGGTACCAGTGGAAGTTCCATTGTGTACGCCATCCTGAAGCAGCCGGTCTCGTAGAGAGACATAACCAGACCCTGAAAATCCGCATTGCTAAAGTGTGTGCAGAGAAAGGTGTAGATTGGATAGTAGCACTGCCAGTCGCCCTTTTCTATATGAGAATGGTCGCTCACTCCCGTTCAGGTCTGTCCCCGTATGAGATAGTGTTTGGACGTCCCCCCAATATGTGGGGTACACCTAGACCCCGTATCATTACCGATGTTGACAGTAATATGCTGACAGATTACCTGGCTTCCTTGATGTCTGCACTACAATCTTGTCGTTCACAGGTTGCCGCTGCATTTCCAGACAACACCGAAGTGAAACCGCATGAAGTCGTCCCGGGTGATTTTGTGCTTATAAGGAACTTTGATCGTTCAAGTCCGCTGAAGCCCCGCTGGAAGGAGCCCCGCCTCGTTCTCCTCACCACCCGGACAGCAGTGAAGATTGAAAACCGAAAAGGGTGGCTACACGCGAGCCACGTCAAGAAATTCCATGGACTCAAAGCAAAAACTTTTCTCAAGGACTGCCCCGTTCTCAAGGACTGCCCAGAAACTGAATCTAAAATTCCCCTGTTAGAGAAAACTCCGCAGCAGGAGTATAAATCCAAGTTGAGGTCTAGTAAGTCAGCCAGTTTAATTGTCTAAGTCCCTCTCGGGTGAAACGGTTAGACAGGTTCCTGACATGTATAAGACAGACCCACACAGTGAGAGAGTTAGTCAAAACTCTGATAGATGTATAGTTACTCTGTTCTTTCTATTGTTTTTAAGTCTTATGGTTACATGCATAAGTTATGCGTTGCATTTATGTTTTCCTATTTCACATGTACATATGTTTTCTAATGTTACAGTAGAGCACACATTTAGTGACCTGCCTCCTCACGAGTTATCCTATCGTCTTGCTATGCGTAATAATACCTTTATCCGAATGCTGCACTATTCACACCAGACCAGCAATGCCACTAATTGTTGGGTGTGTGGTCGACTCCCCCCTTTCCAGACACCGAAGGGAGTTCTGCCACTCTTTCCTTATCCTTTTTCACATAATGGTTCGTGTGGAGCATGGTCCACGTTAACGTCATCCCTAACTGATATATCCCTTCTGAATCGAACATGTTTCCCAGACAAGGAAGGTCTTTCCCATAGAACAGGGTTAGATCTAGAAAATGAAGTATATGATCTAGGTAATTATTCCTCGAATTTCATGGTTCTGAATGTTCAGTCCGATACTACTCCAGATTTGCCTGCTATTTCAGTTCTACCAGTTAAAGGCGAATTATGTGTCAGAAAGAATGGTTCCGCACGTGTAGGACATAGTGATTGTACTACTGTGGTCGAGTATAGTGACAGTGGGAAATCCATTTTCAAAGCCTCACGTCATTCTTATTTTGTTTGTGGTCAGACCGCATATGTTCGTCTGCCCCTCGATTGGGATGGAACATGTTATATTGCCTTCCTACTGCCACCAGTTTTTCTAGCCCCATCTGATTATCACAGAAACACACATCTAGTACACGTTAGACATAGAAGGGAGACTGAGCCCCCAATTGTCGATCAAACTGAAACTGCCCTAGAACAATATCAAGATTTCAATAAAGGTTTCTTTTTCTTCATAGGTCCTGTCCAGAATAGTAAGTTAATACGTAGGCTAACCAGAACCCTTGAAGCAGTAGTGAATGAGACTACTTCCGCTCTAGGTAACTTAACTGAAGAACAATCTGCCATTAGATTTGTCGTGCTCCAAAATCGTCTCGTTCTTGACGTCATACTGGCCGATAGAGGAGGAGCTTGTAGAGTCATCGGATCTAGTTGCTGCATTTTCATTCCTAATAACGCACCGTCTGTTTATTCAGCTATAACCAGACTTCATAATATTGCCCATCAGTTACACCAGAATCCAGGCACCTGGACATGGTCCGGTTGGCTCTGGAGTATAATATCTGCCTGGGGATGGAAAGTATTGTCATTCCTAGGTATAGCAGTAATGATCATATTCAGTTGCTGCCTCTGTTTACAATGTGGCCCTGCGATTTGCGGCTTGTGTGCTACCTCTAGTATTCCTAGTCCTAAGTCCCGTTCCAAGACAATTCGAGACGAGCAAATGATGCTATATGAACAGATAGATGGTATCATGAATATTGATGTTTCCTGATGGAAACGTAGGGCACAAGGAGGGAATGAGGAAAATTATATTTTGCCTTGTTATATGTGCCTACGTGTTCCCCATCCTATGTTATATGTGCATGATCGATATGCGTATATCCCCTTCTGATCGATTAAAGACGCAATTATGGTTGTGTCCAACTCTAGTATGTCAGTACCCAGTTCTCGTGAAAGCAACGAGTATTAGGCCTATGTTGCCACGTTTCACAGTGTGCACGTTAATTCACCGCATTGTCCCCGTTTCTAGGCCTCAAAGGGCCCGGACACCAGATTCAAGCTCCAGTCTCCTGAACCCACTCTGAGGAGCGATGCAGCCCCCACCTGCATCCCTGACCCTTCACTTACTTCCTGCCAAGCAGCGCGGTGCCCGGCCTGGCTCTGCCTGCCTGTCTGCCAAGAATATGTTATGCTTCCAGTTATCAGTCCAGTTTTCCTTCTCTGCATTCCTAAGCTACTGAACCGCATAAACAGTTCAGCTATAGTCTAGTCTTTCTGTCTCCATGTAAGAGAAATACTGTATTAATATTCATAGAATATTCCTAGCACACGCAATACATGTAGAATATATGCATGCACCAGTCTTAGTGTCAAGTAGCCTTTGCCCTGATAACTTTTAGATTCTATCAACATGTACTCCAAACACCAGATACCAGATATGATATAGGTACATGTCGTCCTGACACCGCAGACTTTAGTCTCCTCTTCTAGTGCAGAAGTCATAGCCCCCAGTTCTCCCTAGTAACACGTCATTGCCCGTTTGCGCGCACCACTAGGTTAAAGGTCCCAGCTGCTCTCAGGTAGCCCCCTCCATGTTTCCGCCCATTCATGACATTTCTATGACGTTTCACATCACATGTCTACGTACACGCCCTGTACACGCCTTCTGTTTTCGCCCATGTGTTCTTATCTTACGCTTGTCACAAGTTACGCCTACTGTATGTAATGTATTTGAAATGTCTTACTATATATACACTGCACTGTTAATGAAATGGTGCAGCTGCCTTCCTTCCTATTTTATTTCAGGCTGTCCCGTTCCAGTCCCTTCCCTTTTGCCTGAATAAAGCCTGTTCAACTCGGACACATCGGATCCTGCCTCTTATTTATTGAGCTATCTGTTATTGTTAATATATTCAAAAATAGTACCGGTAATTAATTATTTATTTACCACAGACCATGCAGATTCCTTGTTTGTCGGCTCCTCAGAATTTTTATGTTTATGGGGGATTTATAAAGTGCACAGCTACTCAAAAGAGTGTCCTAGTGAAAGGAAGGGCAGAGCGAAACAACTAGATAAAGAGGAAGATATTAAGCCTTTTTCTGAAAAGCTTGGGATCCTGAATGCTGCAGAGGTTAAAAGGAAGAAGCTTCCAGGCCGAGGCCGCCTTGAAGGCAAGATACCTCCCTCCAGCTCTTTTAAGGCGAAATCTTGGGACGTGGGCAAGAAGCTGTGTGGCTGAATGCAGCTATCTGATAGGAACATAGAACCTGAAACGCTTTCACAAGTGAACAGGACCATGTCTATAGAGAGCTGCATGTGCCAGGACCAAGGATTTAAGCTTCACCCTCTCCATCACAGGCAGCCAGAGCAGGTTATGTCGGTGTTGTCTCACGCTGCTCTTTATGGGAATATTAAGAAGAGTTCTGACCGTGGCATTCTGCACCACCTGCTGTTTGTTCAGTAGATAGCGGGGCATACCTACGTATAAGGCATTGGCATAATCAAGGCACGAGGATACCAGAGCACGGGTGACAGTTTCCCTTGCTAAAATAGGGAAAAGAGGGAGGAACTTTTTAAAGCATTTCAGAGTACCAAAGCACAGGCCCGTAAGTTTCTTAATCTGAGTAGAGAAGCTCAACTTCTCGTCAGACCAGATCCCTAAATTTTTAATAGATTGGCCCTCGGAAGACAGCATGGGAGATTTGTCTGGCCAGAACGACTTCCAGAACTGAGGGGGAAGTTCCAGAAAAGAAGGATCTCGTTTTTTCCTCATTGCATTTTAACTGGGCAGCGGAAAGCCAGCGAAAGACAGCTTTATTCAATATCAAAAAGAGAGGGAGGATTAGAGAACTAGTCCTTATCCCCTGAGGTAATATGTCTAATCAAAGAGAACTAGTCTAACTGGACGTGATATAAGGCTCAAAACTGTATGGCTGTTGATGAAAAGGAAAGAAAAATCTTATTTCTTTTTATAATGCCCTCACCCACCAACCTAGTTGGTGGCATGCTTCATAATTGGGCCCACCCGGTGACACCGAATGTGTCCGAGGTGTGCTACAACGCCTGTATTGCAGCGGAGCAGGTATATTACTGAGTGTGCGGTGATGGTGACGTGAAAGTGTTAGTTTAAAAACTGTCCAGTGGTCCCATTACCCAAAGGGGTTATCTTTAATGTTTGGGCCTCTGGCAGTAGCTAAAACAAGGCGGTGGATATAGGTGGAGTAGTATTAGGGTACTCCTGCATCCAGCTGGTGAGTCAGATTTAAGAGACTTGAGGACCGCTAAAGAGTCTGGCTTATCGGTGGCTGTGAACGCCACCAATGTAGTCGTCGTAGCCAAAGACAGCCAATTAGGGGACGTGTTCCCTGCTGGGAGGCTGTTGTCGAAGTTAGATTGAAGAGCTTGGATCTTATTAATCGAGGCGGGGTAGGTAATAGCTCCGCTCTGGGAGAGAGGAAGCTTTGAACGATTTTAAAATGTTCTTTGGCATTGTTCCCAGAAAGGCAATGCGCTCAGCACAGTGAAGACTTTTAGCTTGAGCGATCGATACATAATAGGACTGTTGAGCTTTTCTGAAGGGCAGTCCTAGCAATCGGGCAATACTCCTGTCTCCCTTTACGTTTGAGTTTTTTACACTATTGCTTCTGGGTTTTAAGAGCGATTGAGAAACATGGTTTAGAAGGGGAATCCCTAGTGCGCTTATGACAGTTCGCAGGCGACAGGTACTCAACCGCCTGAGAAATCCAGTTGGTGAAACTGTCAAGGGTTACAGTCAGGTCATTGGAGAGAGGCGGGCGTGACTCTGCAAGAGCAAGACTGAAAGCAGAAGGGTCGATTCTGACAGATGTTTTCCCCTGGGGTCCCACACTGGGTGATCCCAATATGTGTTTATTATAGATTTGCCAGGAGAAATAAATCAGAAAATGGTCAGACCAATTGAAGAGACAACAAGACAATTAGAATATCATAATCAGACTCACTCCCAGCCTCAATAGAAGAGATCACATGATCATCTCTCTGCAGAATATTCACTGGTATGTGCCAGATATTGTTTCATTGTAAAGAGATCTATTGTAAGCATGTGAAATGACTTGCACTTTTGCAAATTGGACTTTACAAAATCGGACAAAAAGTGGCCCTGGCAAAGAGCTTGGTCACCCGACCCCCCCTCTCCTCTGGGGGGAGGGAGGGGGAAGGGGCACTTTGCCAGGGCCGGTTTTCGTTCCCAGTCCGGCCCTGAAGCCATGTCATGCTATTTAAGTTGATTTGGCTTTGTGTCAGAACCTAAGAGAGTGTGCACTGTTCCACTCCATGCATGTTCCCAACAGGCCCTTTATAATAACAAGCTTTGGCAAAGCCAATAGGTCTCGCCCTTGGGATCTTATAAGTGTTTAGCCAGAGCTATTGGCCTTGCCAATGTCTGTAAGTATGTTGTAGGGCACTGTGGCTGCTGTGCAAATGTTGAAAAGTTCTAATAAAAAAAGGGACACCAGCATTTTTGTTACTTTATATATACCCAAGAATATATTATGTACTTGCATTTGGTTGAGTTAGAGCTATTGGCATTGTAAATGACAATGGGCCAGATGTACGACCATTGTAAATTGCAAGTCGCAATCTGCGCTCGATTGCGAGTCGCAAATTGCGAGTCACAATTTTCAATGTACAACAGTGTCTGAGACACTGTTTGCTATTCTCAATGGGGTCGCAAATTGCATGCCTCATGAATATTAATGAGGCACTCGCAATTTGCGACCCCACTGAGAATGGCAGGCCCTCCCAGGTATGGTGGCCTGCTGGGGTCAGCAGACCTCCATGTCTGGGACTGCTTTGAAATAAAGCAGTTTTTTTATTTTTAAATGCAGGCTGTTTACCCTAAAGGAAAATGGGATGAATAAAAAAAAATGAAACGTTTCATTTTTTAAGGGCATGTAGTGGTCCCTAGGATCACTGCCTGCCCCTAAAAAATATTTTCCCCTGGGGACCCCTTCCCATTTGCGCCTGCATTACCACCCTTTTGAAGAGGGCGGTAAATTGTGAGTGTTTTTCGACTGCAATTGCAGTCGAAAAACATTTATACATAAGGCTGCGAGTCGCCATTAGGAAGGGATGCCCTAGGAACACTCCTTCCTAATTGCGAGTCGCTAAACACTATTTTGCAAGTCGCAATTTTTTGCGACTCGCAAAATAGTGTTTGTACATGGCCCTATCAGATTTTGCATGCGCAAATGCATCCCAAACCCGTTCGCGCATGCAAAATCTCTTTGTACATCTGACCCAATGTGTTTTGCTCATGTGTTATGAAGTGTATGTATGTGGTGTATAGTTGAATTATGTGCGTTGGAATTTAATTATTAGCTGTGGAATTGTGTGGTGTGGAATTGTGTGGTGTGGAGTGGTTTTGTGTTGTGGAATTATGTGGCATGAGTGCAGTGGAATTATGTGGATAGTAATTATGTCGTTTTTAGTGCACTGGAATTATGTGGAGTGGGATTGAGTGTTTTATGGAGTGGAATTATGTGGAATGGTATTTTGTGTTCTGGAGTGGTATGTAGTGGAGTTTAATTATGTGATGTGCTGTTGAATTTTGTGGTATGATGTGTAATTTTGTGGTGTGGATTGGATGTATGTGGTGTCCTGTGTATTTGTGTTGAGTTGAATTATTTGATTTGGTGTTGAATTTTGTGGTGGGAATTGGAAATGTATGGAGTTGAATTGTGTTGTGTCTAACTGTGTGGATAAGCAACACTACGGGCCTGATTACGATGTCGGTCAGAAACTAAACGTCCTGACTCCTTGTCGGAATCTGTACTGACCAACTCACAGTCAGAGGTTCCAGTCCACTATGATGCTTCCGAACACCATTCGGAAAGTCTCCCATTCACTTCAAAAGGAGCCTGTGTTCCGACCAACAACACAGGCTCCCAATGAAAAAAGGGATAGTTTCAGAAAACCTTCCACCCCTTGGTGCCTGCCACACTGTGCAAGGTTCTACAGGAAGGTCCCTTGGATGCCCCCACAGGCCTAAAGTCAGTTTCAAACAGCTTTCTCGTGTCGGACGGTCCAAGTCGGAAAGGCTGTCCGAATCCGACATCATGATACGTTGCTTGGAAACGTGGTCCGTAGAATGCCTGTTGGAACAGATTCGGAAAGGCCAAACGGTTACCTTTCTATCATAATCAGTCGGTAAGAAAATTTTCCGACCGACCAATTACGATGGGTTCTGATACAGTTTAGGAAAATCCAAATTCCGTTAAGAGCCTTTCCGACGGACATCATGATTAGGCCCTATCTTGTTAAAAACAGGTTACCACAAAAGCAACCACGTTCAACAATCATGCAAGATGACATATGCCAAACAGCAAGTATTGAAGAGCATTCACACATGAAAGCATACATACAACGCTGCAGCTGAAATTAAGTAGGAGGGGGAACGAGTTCCAGGGGCAGGGGGCAGGGCTAGAGTGGGCACTAGGAAAAACAGGTGGTAGTGCAGAGCTGGTTAAAAAAAAAATTAAGAGACTCATTTGGTATTAGCTGGACCACTTTTTTTGTGTTTCCCCAAGTTTTCATGCTATAAATCTAATAATAAGGCAACACTTTAGGCTACAACATGATAGTTGGATAAAAGGACCCCTTACCCTGAACTGACACCATTATATTTAAGCTGTACGCTCAAAAAATAACATCACAAAAAGGAGTCAGAAGAGGTCTGTGTTGCAAGTACTGCACCTCCAACAAATTATTGCACAGCGGATTCTTTTGATAAAGTGCTGGATTTTTTTATGCCTCTGTAAGAAAGCCTATGAGTGTGCACGTTTTAACTTCATTGGCAAAAAGCAGTTATTTGAACATTTTATCAAGAAAACAAAGTAAAAGAAATAAATGTACAAGTAAGATTGGTGAAAAACCGGGTCTCGTTATGACAGCCTAAGGTACGCAACTTGCATATTCTTCCTAAAATGCCACAAAGCAAAAACTGTAATACAGTTATGTCAGCAAACCCACCAAAGCAATGGCAAACAATAAAATCACTCTGTAACCGATGGCTGAAGGAGGGCTAACCCACAGCCCACTGGCTCTCTGTATTCCTTGTCATTGTATGTTTTGTTAGAGTTGTTCTAATTAGTTTTGAAAGATTTAAAGCTGTGTGTAGCCTTACCTAACAACATAAAAACAACGTTTAAAGGAAACCGTTGTATGGATTGTGAACAAGCATGGCCTACAAACAGGCCAGAGTCCAGCCACCTTACATTACCACACAGGCCCTGGGCCGAGTGGAGTCTGTTACACTCCCTGGCTTCTTGGGCGAGACAGGTCTGAATTCACAGGAGCTAACACCACGCTGATGTTTACAACTGCAAACCGATTGTGTTTAAAATGTCACAGTGACAGAATTTAAATGTTTTCCAGTAAGCAGCTGACGAGCCAAGCAGCACTGGGTGAACCCCATGTGTGCTGCCACTTCTGGTGATCCTCCTCCCGGATCATGTGACACATGGTCCCTTCTTACTCACGCTCCTTTCAGGGCAGAGCGTAGCCTAGCAAACCCCTGGTTGTTGAGGTCCACAACCGCCTTAAGGACTAACGGGATGCCAACAAGTTTTTTCAATAACCTCCCATGAGGCTCTTAGGATTTGGCTCTGGCACCCCCCTATGGTGCCGCGCAGAGAGAGGTACCCTTCTGTACCCCTTTGCTTCCAGATCGCCCTGTAACTCCACCTGCAAAAAAAAGACAACATTACAACATTCTCTGCCTCCTGTCTGTCACGAACGATGCCAGGTAAGTGGTAGGGTGGGAGACGGCGTGTCCAGCGCGTGAAGAGGAGGACAAAATGGAGGGGGAGGCCTATATACCCCTCCCCCTTTCTTCGCGATCTGGAAGTGACGCCTAGCTCGCGTGCCCCCACCAGGCTGGGGGGACTCCACACCAAGTCCCTCCCCCTAAGTGGGGGGTGTGGGGTGCCCAGATGTTACTAGAGGGCTGCCCTCATTAGTGGCCCCTTGCGGGTGCCTCAAACAGCCACAGGTATGTGCCTCACCAGTATATCTGCTCCTAAGTCAGATACCACCCCCGATGCTAAGGTAATTTATTCCCTTTACGCAGACCTTCCTTTTAGCTACAAGCAAGCTGTCTTCAAATATCGATGCTAATCCAGTCAGCCAGAAGATATGTTACTGTCAGTAAAATGGCAGTCCGTTCATTGTCTTTGTTTCACGGCATTTAACAACGTGACACAATGGCACTGAATGTGTACAGGATCGGAAACTGGGTGGGAGCATTTAAAAGAAAGAAATAAGTGCCACGGCTTATGCCTCTCATGCCTGCTGCGTGCTGGCCAAGCAGCCAAAATTGTATGAAATAAAATGTGTTGAAAAATATAAAAGTGTGTTCATGGCACAGGGCCACTTCATTAAATAAAAGAGTGCGTCAACAAACGATAAATAGGTCAAATTGTCAGGCGACATGTAAGCGGGGTAGTCGCCACAAAATGAAAAAAACGCACCCAAAGGCAGTAAAAAGACCAACATTCTACCAACAAAAATAAAGGACTCAGAAAAGAACGTGAAGAAACAAATAAAGAGTGGGGGGCATGGTCTAAACAACCCTAGTAGATACACTATGGCTCAACCTAAAAAGCGCTTTGGCACCATATGAGGTTAGATTCAACATCCTAACTCAAAAACATCAGAACTGGAAAGACAATGGATTCTGCTTTTGAGCAGCAAAGAGCCGCTTTATGTCCCACAGCAGCAAAGAGCCGCTTTGTGTCCCACAAGCATCCTTTAGTTGAATATTTGAATATTTTTATTTGCATAGTTAATTAAAACCATTGCAGTACAAAATCAAAATATAAAAATAAATCTGCATACTTGATAAAACCAGCGTATCATGATCACAATTTCTCAATTCGTTTTAAAATCACAAAGATGCATCCTTTAGTTGATCTAGGGTTAGTGTCTAAAGAAAGACTGTTTTCTTGTTTAAACAAAGGAAAAATGCTTGCATATAGTTAGCAGGTCTTATCTTCTCATAGCTCTAACTTGCATTATAACTTACTGGCAATAACAGTGGGGATTGTGGCTGAGACCCAGGTGCCCAAGGAGGGCGCGACCTCAAAGCAGACACAGCACCCACAGCCTAAGCCTGCCTGGTGGTTAGCTACCAAGTACTAACAAAGGTTGGTGAGCTCAGGCTACCATTTGGTGCTGTGGGTACCTCAATGACAGTCCTCCTCAGAGTCTTCAACTTTGCATGATCAGTCAAAGAGGGCTAATGGCAATTTTGTTATTATATTTATCATAAATAAATATTAAAATTGCTTTGCCCCACCTGCCCACAGGCCATGTATTGTGAAAGTCTAAATAAACGGAAGCCAGTTGAACTCCAGAACGTGCTTGCATCTATACTTTATGAAAGAATTTGGGTCCTTGGCTGAGGGGCCCTAGCGGTTAGGTTAACAGTTCCTAAAGAAATATACTTCTGTTTACCTTTATTCAAAACAAACTCATGTTCCTCTGTCAGAAATCATTGTTTCTGATTTCAAACTCTGTGGATTCCCTGAAGCTGCCTGAGATGTTTTGTTTAATTGGCTGAAAGATCCTGTTCGTATTTCAAATCCAAAACAGCTGTTTACGTCTGTAAGCAAAAACAAGCATTTTTTTTCTATTTGTTGCAGGACATACACAAATCAATGCTTTAATGCCAAAAGACATCACCCTCCCTTGGCACCAGCCAAGTAGGTGCTAAGGGAAGACAATGTCTCTTGATGAACGTGTGATTACAGGGATCGGCCGCCTCCACTGCCTTGTGAAGCCTAATTAATATATGCTATATAGACTAGAAAGAGTAAAAGGTCCATTATGGTCGGTATGTTGCGTGCATGCTTCATGTTGTATGTTCAATGAAATGGTTTACGTGTTGGTAATGCCAACGATGAATTGAAGGGATTAAACATAACTTTTGGTCCTGAAGAAAGCCTGCTGACACTTTGTGCACACACAAGGCTGAAACATTGCTTCATTTTAAGGATTCTCATCAAACCAAGACAATACTCAAAAAGAAAGTCTTGTCATCTATGAAGTCTTCAATCTCAAGGTACTAGAAGGGTATGAAAGTCATAGAAATGTTGCTTTGCACTAAAAGAAATGCGCTTAAAGAGAGTAATGATAGTTTCTTTTAGATAAATATACGGGGTGGAGACAGTGCTAATGAATGGGTGTGTACTTAGTTAAAATAGTAATTTTTCATGTTGAAGTATAGGATCAGGTACCTAAAACAATGTTGTTCTATTTCTAGACTTGATGTTACCTTAGTCAAACCGTCCTGAAGAAGGTGCAACTATTTAACAACCACCGAAACGCCGCGTCGACTGTTGTTTTTGACTGTTTTATGATTATGTACATTGTTTTCTGATGATGAAATGTATTGTTTTTAATGTTTTTAATTTAGAGTGTAACCCTGTATAGGGAGGTACCTTAATAAATTGCAATATATATATTTTATATACACTTTAGTTTTATCCTTTTTCCTGTGTCACCCATTGGTACTAATGTTATATGTACTTTATAGAAAATCTGATTTGCATTTGGTCCCCCCCGCGATCCACACATTACATTTGGTCTGACCAAATTGACCAACTATACACCACAGGGTCCCACGATATTTTTCTCTGAAACATGCAGACCCACTGATGTTACGGATCAAAATGCTCAGAATAATCTTTCTGTTTTTAACCCCTTTGGTGTGTCGGACAGCCGGGAGCTGTCCAACGCACCAATGTTCATGTGCTTCGGAGGGCTTCCGGCTGTCCGCATACATGGCACAGGAAATCCCTCTGGTGCAGGCACCAGAGGGATTTCCTTTCTGTCAAAACACCCTCTGGAGCTGGGGAAAGCTTCCCCAACTCCCTAGGGTGTTCTGATCATTTCTCCGAAATGGCGATCGGCGCACGTCACACTGACATCATTTCGGAGAAACTGAAACTGAAACCCAGTTTCAGTTTCACTGCTTCGTTAATCAGGGGGCTATCTCTTTCCCCTGAACACGGACGGAGAGGTATCACTGGAAAGGGGAGAACCTCCTCTTTCAAATGGTACCAGGGAGGCAGAGCGGCCTCTTGGGAAAGGGCTTTTCCTCCCCCCATTATTGTGGGCATATTCAGTCTTTCGGCCCCCCCTTGAGGCGGAAAGCACACTAGGCACCATGGATTTTATTAGGGCATATTTAGGGGTGGGGCTGCCCGAGATGGACATGGATCCACACAAGCCATACCTCCCTGAACTCCCTTGGGTGTCTAGTTTTCAGAAATGTCTGGGTTTGGTGGGTTACTCTAGATAGCTGCCGAGCCCCGGGCCAAAAACCCAGGAGACCCCCCTTGCAAAACCAGGTTGTTCTGTGATAGGTAATTTTGATGTTTCCACAATACGTTTTGGGCCCTTCCCTGCACTTAGTTCACCCACACAAGTGAAGTGCCATTTTTATCAGGAGACTTTAGGGAATGTAGTTGAGCTTATATAGCGCACAGCTACCCGCAGTGGGTGTCCCGGCGCTTGCTTAGGGAACCCTTCCTGGTATTCCCCTGTGAGATAGCAGGGTATCCACAAGGTGAAAGTCAGGCATCCCGCCGCGAGGGGCCGTTGTGGAGATTAAGCAAGCTATTGCCCAGAGTCGCAGAATGTGAACCCGTGAGTCGAGGAGGCACCCGAGCGAGAATTATCGAGTCCGTGGAATTTTTAGCCCAAGACCCTGAAGATTGAACCCTGGTCCAGGACCGATCTCAGCTTCCGGGTCTGCTGCCTCTAACCCCTGAGCCACACTTCTCCACAGGAATGCTGGGTCTGTGGAATTTTGTGGATGCACGCAGATTCCAGAACTTTTCATTACAGAAATGTGAGGAAAATTAGATTTTTTTTCAGCTAAATTTGAGCTTTGCAGGGGAATTCTGGGTAGAAAGTGTTTGATGTCTTCAATCAATCAATCAATCAGGGAGGTTTTAAGCACGCTACTCACCCATGAGGGTCACAAGGCGCTGCGGGGGCAACTCCGGTCTGTCAAAGAGCCAGGTCTTGAGGTCTTGTTGAAGATGTGCAGGTTGGGGGAGCGTCTAATGTTGATGAGTAGATCATTCCAGGTCTTGGCCACGATGTAGAAGAAGGTTCTTCCACCCGTTCTTGCACTGCGGATGCGCGGGGTTCAGCGAGGTCGGCGGATCAGAGGTTCCTCTTGGGTACGTGGAAGGAGATTCTGTCATTGAGGTATTGGGGTCTGGTGTTTTCTGTGCGGGGTCCCCGTGGAGGTTTAGCAGGTGTTGGGTGATGTGTTTGTGTCAAGGGATGCAGAGGCCAAGTCTGGCTGCCGTGTTCTGTATGGTTTGGATGTTACGGAGCAGAGACTTGTTGATCCCGGAGTAGAGGGCATTTCCATAGCCAAGTCTGCTGGTTATGAGTGCGTGGGTGACGTCTTCCTTGATTCGGGGGAGATCCATTTGAAGGTCTTTCGGAGGATGCGGAAGGTGTTGAAGCAGGTGGAGGCGACGGCGTTGACCTGCCGGGTCATGGAGAGGGAGGAGTTGAGTACGATGCCGAGGTTTATGGCATGGTCCGTAGGGGGGCTCTGCCGAGGGTGGTGGGCCACCAGGAGTTGTCCCATGCAGAGGGGGAGGGTCTGAGGATGAGGACCTCTGTCTTTTCTGAGTTGAGCTTCAGGCAGCTGCTGCTCCTCCAGGATGTGATGTATTTCATTCCTTCCTGGAAGTTGATGGTGATGGAGTCCTTGGTGAGGGAGAGGATCAGCTGGGTGTCGTCAGCATAGGATACTATGCTGAGTCCATGCTGTCTGATAATGGCAGCGAGCGGGGTCATGTAGATGTTGAAGAGCATGGGGCTGAGCGACAATCCTTGGGGTACTCCGCAGTTGGTTTGTGTGGGCTCAAAGAGGAAGGGTGGAAGTCTGATTCTTTGGGTTCTGCCGGCGAGGAAGGAGTGGAGCCGGTCAAGAGCGGTTCTCTGTATGCAGGGTTCGTGGAGTCTGGCGGTGAGTGTGTGATGGGATACGGTGTTGAAGGCTGCAGAGAGGTTGAGTCGGATCAGGGCTGTGGTGGGACCTTGGTTGAGGAGGGTGCGGATGTCGTCTGTGGCTGCAAGTAGAGCGGTCTCAGTGCTGTGGTTGCTACTGAATCTGGATCAATACATTTTAGGCCCTTCCCTGCCACGGGCACTTAGCCCACCCACACAAGTGAGGTATAATTTTTAATGGGAAACTTTGGGAAATGCTAGGTGGGTGGAAGTTTGTGGATGCACACATATTCCAGAATTTTCCATCACAGAAATGTGACAAAAACGTGATTTTTTCAGCTAAATTTGAGGTTTGCAAGGGATTCTGGGTAGGAAAATGTTGGGGGATCTACACAAGCCATACCTCCCTGGACTCCCCCAGTTGTCTAATTTTCAGAAATGTCTGGGTTTGGTAGGTTTCCCGAGATGGCCGCCGAGCCTGGGGCCAAAGTCCCAGGTGACCCCCCCTTGCAAAACAAGGTTGTTTTGTCATAGGTCATTTTGATGTCTCGACAATACATTTGGGCCCTTTCCTGCCACGGGCACTTAGCCCAGCCACACAAGTAAGGTTTCATTTTTATTTGGAGGCTTTGGGGAATGAGGGATGGGTGGAAGTTTGTGGATCCACACAGATTCCAGAACTTTTCATCACAAAAATGTGAGGAAAATGTGTTATTTTTGACAAAGTGGGAGGTTTGCAAGGGATTCTGGGTAAGAGAACCTAGTGAGAGCCACACAAGTCACCCCATCCTGAATTCCCCTGGGTGTCTAGTTTTTAAAAGTGTATATAGGTTTGCTAGATTTTCCTAGGTACCGGCACTAGGGTACAAAATCCACAGCTAGGTACATTGAAAAAATAGGGTCCGTTTTCACTGAAAAAATGTGGTGTGTCCACGTTGTGGTTTGGACCATTTTCTGTTGCAGGAACTAAGCCTACCCACACAAGTGAGGTACCATTTTTATCAGGAGACTTGGGGAATGCTGGATGAGAGCCACACACCATCCTGGATTTCCCTGGGTGTCTAGTTTTCAAAAATGTACATGTATGCTAGGTTTCTCCAGGTGCCGGCTGAGCAAGAGTCCAAAATCCACAGCTAGGCACATTGAGAAAAAGGGTCTGTTTTTACTAGAAAAATGTGTTATGTCCATGTGCATTTAGGGCCATTTCCTGTTGCAGTCACAAGGCCTACCCACACAAGTAAGGTACCATTTTTATTGGGAGACTTAGGGTAACACAGAATTGTAGAATAACTGTTATTACCTATTAACTTTCTATGCATTTCTACCTTCCAAATGTATGACAATGTATACAAAAGAAGTCACTTTGAAAAATGTCCTATAATTCACATGCGGAGATGTGCAAATAACTTCTGCTTCTAAAATCTATATTTTGTTCCCATTTCGGAAATACATAGGTGTCCTTGATAGCTATTTTTCACTCTTTATATTTTACCAAATTAATTGCTACATACCCAGTACACAATGAAAAACCATTGTAGGATGCAGCTCAGTTATTGGCTCTGGGTTCCTCGGGTTCTTGTGAACCTACAAGTCCTCTATATCCCCAGAATCAGAATGGTCCAGCGGATGTAACGGTGTATTGCTTTAAAACATCTGTTATACTTAGAAGTAGTTACTAGTGTAAATAGTGGCACAATAGGCTGTTTTTTTCAACAAATTTGCAATATTTCTTATTTTCAACTGTTAGTTTCCATTTAAAAACTTAAAGGATCTACACAAATAACCTCTTGATGAATTCAAAATGTTATTTACTTCTCAGAAATGTATAGTTTTCCGGGATCCATTATTGCTTTCACACCCATTTCTACCACTAACTGGAAGGAGGGTGAAAGCACAAAAAGTAGCACAAATAGGCTATGTCCCAGAAAAATTGCAAAACTGTGTAGAAAATTCAGATTTTCAAACAAAAGCCTGCCTGTCCCTGCAAGCTGGGATTATTGTGTTTTCAGCACTACAAACCCTTTGTTGATACTGTTTGCAGGGAAAAAACAGACACTTTCTTCTACAGCACTTTTTCCCCATTTTCCCACACAAAAACAAATTGCTGAATTTAGGCTAATTTCTGGGTCCCTTCCAGGGGAATCCACAAAAAATGGGTACCTTTAAAATCCCCATGATGTTGGAAGAAAAGGATGCAAATTTGGCGTGGGTACTTTATGTGAACAAAATGTTACAGGGGCCTAAGCGCGAACTACCACAAATAGCCAAAATAAGGCTTAGCAAAGGGGAGGAAAAGGCCTAGCAGCGAAAGGGTTAACTCGGCCAAAGGACCTCAATAGTAAAACGGAGTTAGGACCTGGAAGGCAATTTTAATTCACACTTAAAATCCCTTATTCTGAGTAAAGATCTCCCAGTTAAGCCCACCCACTCACACTAGGTGTGGTGGGTGAGGATCCAGTGATGAAGCATGCCACAGGTGGTACCTTTGGATGAGTCAAACTTCCTAAACAAACAGGTACTCCCAACTTGCCAAGAGCGAGTTCGAACTTGTATATCTGATGGATGTTAGACCACCACTCCTTGGCCCGCGGTGGAGCTCAGAACACCCAGCATCTAGCAATGCAAAGTCTGGCAGAGACAATGATTATAAACATCAGCCGCCTTAGCCCAGAATCATATTCCATTCTATATCCCATCATCATTTCCTATGGGGTAAATTGTATTTCGGAACCACAGCATGATGCTGTCAGTTGACTCACCCCTACCCAGAACTCCTGCAGGATAGGTCATGAGACAAACATGTGGAGAATATCAGCAGCAGAACAGCCACACGTAGGGGAGCTAGTGTTATCAGCACCAATATTTCCATCCCACCTCATAATTTTCTCTGATGTTTAGTATAGCATATAGATGGTCTTAAATTTCTGTAGCTTGAGCTTAACAAAGTGCACAGACCCATCCACAGTCTATAGAGCACTGTATACTTATGATGGTCTAATCTTGCAGGATAGCATCTTACTCTACTTAACAGCTAAAAGTAGAGCATCATCTATCCTAGGCTCATAGAACTCTAAATAAATCTTGCTAGTTAGAGATTCCCTGCTAGCTTTGTGGGCGTATGTCATGATATTAGAACCTACCAGGTAAATAAGAGCCTTTCATATAAGCAAAAAGTAAGTCCTCAGCTATTGGTATTTAAAAAAATTGTGATGGGCGTATCATAAGAGGCTTGAGGCCCAGCAAACAAGTGAAATCCATTTAAATCATACAGTTTCCACCCCTAATTAGAAACCAAGCCCTGACAATAAAGTAATGAAATACCTCTGGGAATGCCGGGTTATCCCATAACGACGTATTGCCATTAATTAACACTAAAGAAAATTTTGTACATTTCTCCCGCCAAATAAAAATAATATCCTTAATGAACTCAAATCTAGCCCACATTTAGTAATTGGGATCCATCAATCTGTAGGAAAAAAAGCCTGCAATACAACCCCCTATGCCAGTCGATATCCTTGTATTGACAGGTCTGGTTCAATGAATGTGAGCAAATTGTGGTGTCGGACAGCAAACGCTGCCCGATAATGCGACTTAAAATCTGGTACCTGTTACCCCTCCTGCCTGTACGGAAGCTTTAGAGATCGAGGAGCTTGTCATGCATGCTTATATCCCCAAATGAAGCTATGTATGGCTCCTTCAAGTCGTTTGGAAAAATTAATTTGGTACCCTGAGTAGAATTGCCCAGAATAAGTATAAGAATTTAGGCAGTATATTCATTTTTATTATATTGCAATGATCAATGATACTTATCGGAAGCAACAGGGGCTCGTAATTTAGCTTAAAGATGTTATCAGACTGTGCGCTCAGTTTAATACCCAGGTAGGTAGCCAAGGAACTACCCCAGAAATCAGAAATTTTAACCACTGGCCTAAAATTAAACAAAAACTGAGTTTTTGCCACATTTAATGTATAGCCAGAGTTTATGCTGAACTGATCTGCCTCTTTAATCAAGCATGAATACGTAGCGACATCGTCAACTAAGCGCTGATTTTGAGTTCGCAATCTCCAGAGACCATAGGCCTGATTCCATAATTTTTCAGCAATGATTGCAAATCAGATTCAAGATAAAGAGCAAACAAAAGAGGGTTCCCGCTGTATCTTTAAAAGGTAGCGAGGAAATATCAGAATAAGCAAGCTTGGCACATGGAGTCTTATATAAAGACTGTGCCTATCTCTAAAACCAATTGCCAAGCCCAAAAACCCCCAACCCTGAGAAAGTCCCAGACCACATGGCCAAAAGCCTTTTGGCGTCCGATAATATCATACCCAAACTTTTTTGATGATTTTTCAGCTACTTTGAAGGCAGCAATTGCTGTTTTAATGTGACTGGTGGTCCCCCTGCCAGGGATGAACCTGTGTTGTTTCTGTGAGACTAAACCAAGGAGCAGGTGAGCAAGCTAAGTTACTAGAATTTTAGCAAAAATGTTGTCGTCAGCGTTAATCGAAAAGATGGGTTGGTTTGATCTCATCTCTTAGGGTGGTTTATCCTTCTTCAAGAAGAAAGTGCTGCTGGTCATCTTCCATATGCTGGGCACTTCACCACCCTTAGCATTGCTCTGTATCACTCTACAAAGGGGGGGACTAAAATATCTTTAAAAATCCTATAGAATTCCAGAGGGATCGAATCATCCTATGCAGCCTTGCAAAAGTAGCCTCTATTTCCCCGGCAGTGATGTATTGTATTGTATTGTATTGTAAGGGGAACTTGTAAAGCGCGCTGACACCGTGGGTTTCCTGGCGCTGGCAGAAAACTGAGGGACTAGAAGGGTTTAGCCGGATTGAGGGAAGAGACAAGTTTTTAGGGATTTACGGAAGAGGATAAGGGAGCTAGAGGTTTTGAGAGAAAGGGGGAAGGAATTCCAAAGTTTGGGGGCCAGAAATGCGAATCTCCGGCCTCCGGATCTGCAGAGTTTGACAGGGGGAATAAGTAAGAGGTGAAGATGAGAAGATCTCAGGTTCCGTGAGGGACTGTAAGTCCTAATGAGGGATTTCAGAAAGACGGGACAGAAACCAGATAAAGATTTAAAGGTGAGGCAGCCGATCTTAAAGGCTGCCCTCGAGATGACAGGGAGCCAGTGCAGTTTTAAAAGAAGGGATTTGGCGGATTGCCATTTCGGAATCCCAAAGGCCAATCTCGCCGCTTGATTTTGAACAGATTGTAGTCTGGAAAGAGATGTTTTGGGCAGACCGTGATAGATAGCATTCGAAAAATCTAAGCGGGAGAGGACAAGGGCCATGATTACTTGCAGGAGAGCTTCAGGAGTGAGGAGATAGGCCACCTTCCTGATCCTGCGCAGCTGGAACATGCAGGATGAGACAACTGTCCCCACCTGGGGCCCGAGGGAGAGGCCGGAGTCAATAGTGACCCCTAGGCTTTTTACCGAGGCCACAGGGGTGGGGGGGGGCCAAGTTCTACCGGCCAAAAATGCGGACCCCAGTAGGTAGAGCTCTTGCCAGGGAGAAGAAGCTCCGTCTTTCCGGGATTCAGTTTGAGCTGGTTTTGGCACATCCACAATAGGATGTGGGACATAACTGCCTGAAAGTTTGGAATAGCAGAGGGGGAGTCAAGAGGAAAGATGAGTTGCAGGTCGTCCGCGTAGTTGAAAACGGTGACGTCCCACTGCCTCAAGGAGAAAAGATGGGGTCGAAGATAGAGATTGAAGAGAAGGGGGGATAGGGAGGAGCCCTGAGGGACCCCACAGGACAAGTGCTCCCTAGGAGCTCTAAAAGTGCCCAGGCTGAGGGTCTGAGACCTTCCGGTCAGGAAGGATTTAACCCATGCCAGCGCCAGGCCCTGGATGCCAGCTTGCTCGACACGGTGGAGGAGGATGTTGTGGTCCACCGTGTCGAAAGCAGCCGACAGATCTAATAAAACCAAGGCCTGGGGGGTACCCTTGTCGGCACCGTCTCTCAGGGCATCCAACACAGCCAAGATGACGGTCTCCGTGGAGTGGCCGGGTCTGAAGCCGGCCTGATTGGCCTCAAGAAAGTTGGAGCTCTCGATGAACTGTGAGAGACAGGTGGTGACATGGGCTTCCAAGATTTTAGAGAAGAAAGGCAAGAGAGAGATGGGACGATAATTCGCCGGAACGGCGGGATCAGCCCCAGGCTTCTTCAATAGAGGCACCAGCACGGCCTCCTTGAAGGAGCGGGGTACCGTACCGGACGAAAGAGAAGAATTCAGCAGGGGAAGGATACAGTCAGGTAGAGAGTGGCAGATGTTTCGTAGTATGATGGGGGGACAGCAGTCGTCTGGGGATCCAGATTTAACACGGGTGGCCAGTGTGGCCAAGGCGGTCGGGTCTAAGGGGGGGAACAGCGTAAGAGAAAGAGCATTGTGAGGGGGAGAGACGGAGCCAACGCCAGGGGGGATAGTCGGGATGGTATCTTTGATCAAAGCAATTTTTTGAACAAAGAAAGTGCTCAGCGCGTTACAAGATTCCTGTGTAGGGGCCTGAGTCCGAAGTGTCCTGGGGTCGGAAGTGAATTCGTTGAGGACTTTAAAGATCTCCTTGGACTTGCAGGGGGCAGATAAGATTTTATCTGAGGCATACGTTTTTTTGGCAGGGGAAATGGCTGTTTTATACTTATTCCGCGCAGCCACATATGCACTTCTGCTAGATAAGCAGTAGTCTCTCCTCCACCTGCGCTCGAATCGGCGGAGTTCTAAGTGCAGGGTCTTAAGGTGAGGGGTAAACCATTTGTGGGAGTGACAGTGTCGGGATCGGGGAAACTTAGTTAAAGGGGCAAAAATATCGCTGGCTGTAGTGAGCCAGTCAGAGACATGTCCCTGAAGCTCGTCGGTGCTTGAGTCGATGGGGAGCAAGGGACGGGTGAGGGAAAGATGGGATAGAAGTTTAGAGGAGTCGGTGGCTCTCCACTTGCGAGCGGTGCCACCCTCCTGCAGTGGGGTCCTGATCTGGCCAACGGCCGAGAAAGTGGTGTCAATTAGGAAATGATCGGACCACACACATGGTGTTATAAGTGGGCAGGAGGACTTGACCCCGTGGACCCAGATGTGGTCGAGGATGTGGCCACCGCTATGAGTGGCAGACCTGACTAGTTGCATAAAGTTCAGGCTCGAGAGGGCCTCGAACAGTTCGGTGGCATGGGGGCCGGCATCCTTGTTCTGGAACCAGTAATTGAAGTCCCCAACAATGATAGTACGGGGGGAGGAGGTAGCAAGATTAGTTAACTGTTCAGTGAAGGAGGAGGGGAAGGAAGGCATGGGGTGGGGGGGCGGTAAAGTACTATAAGGGTAACTGCACCTACCTCGGTCCCGAGAGGGAGGACCAGGTTATCCACATCGGGGAGGGTCAAATTGGCAGAGGCGATGATCTTAAGATTCTTACGTATTACCGCTGCCACCCCTCCACCGGAGCGGCCTCCAGGACGGTTGGCGTTCAACAAGAAGTAGTCTGGGGGTAGTGCAGCGAGGATGTCGGGGAGGGAATCGTCAGTGAGCCAGGTCTCAGATAGTAAGAGGACGTCTGGCCTCTCCGTCATAAGAAGATGGAAAATGTCGGCTTGATGCCTAGCCATAGAGCGAGTGTTAAGGTATAATACCCGGAGCTGCGACTCGGCAGGAGCAGGAACAATAGGAGGTGACGCTGGCCCCAGATGAGGGGGAGAGTAACCTGGAATCCCCAATGAGGAGATCCTGGTCCAGATCTCAGGGGATAGAGGGCAGGCAAAGGTTTGTAGACTCATTAGGGTAGAGCGGGAATAAGAGATGGCAGTGACAGCGTCCCTGGCCACTGGGCCCGTCCGGCCGCGGACGGGCGCAGACGGGCTTAACTCTGGCGCAACTCCGGCGCGTCTACGGCGCGCCCGCTGCGCTCGTCCGCTGCGCTGACGCATGGAGGACGTTTAAATAGGCTAGTGACGAGGGAGGTGGGAGGAGTCAGCAGGGCGGGATAGAAGGGGTTTTTTAAAAATAGATAACGTCCACCGCTCGTAGTCAGCGGGGCGAGGAAGCTGTGAAGCTGCTATAAATCAGCAGAAAAAGCGAAGAGGTATTTAAAAAAGTGATTTCAGCGCCCAGCGCGCGCGAGCCCTCTGCCACAGGGCTGCTCGTCTGCACTAAAGGAGAAGTGGGCGGAGCCTAAATAGGCTAGTGACGAGGGAGGTGGGAAGAGTCAGCAGGGCGGGATAGAAGGGGTTTTTAAAAATAGATAACGTCCACCGCTCGTAGTCAGCGGGGCGAGGAAGCTGTGAAGCTGCTATAAATCAGCAGAAAAAGCGAAGAGGTATTTAAAAAAGTGATTTCAGCGCCCAGCGCGCGCGAGCCCTCTGCCACAGGGCTGCTCGTCTGCTGTCCTGCTGTTCAGATGTCCATCTGAACTGTAAGCGTTTGAGATTCCTCTAAACGCAGAAGCCTGCTATTCTGAATATAATCATTGACCCCAGATAACCTCAATGTTTGAGATTGGGTATACAATTCCTGATAGAAAAGGGAGAACTGCTCTGTGATAGCCCACGGGGAAGTATACACCATTCCATCGCTACCTTTGATATATTGAATCAAGCATTTAGCCCTTTCGTCCGAAATTTGATGCGTCGGGACCCATTCCACCTGTTCTTCATATTCATATTGAAGGCCTTGTTTTTGCAGTAGCTAGCAGTAACCTTATCCCTCAGGTTTTGCCCAAGAAGGGACTGTTATTTGTCAACTGAAGATGGATAGCTCACTCATCGAAGCCACAGGAACTTATAGATCTAGCTTGTAGAATTTCCAGTTACGAAACTTGCTGGCCCAGCTGTCTAAATTCGTTTAGCATACTTTGATTTTTGCTAAAGCTAAATAGGGCTGTAATCCCCCTAATATAAGCTTTCATTCTATCCCACACTGCCAGCGGTCAGGCTGTACCTATATTGACACCCAGAAATTCCATAAGAGAGCCTTCTAAGAGTTTACAGTAATCAGAATTTGTAAGAAGGTGTCAGGGAAATGAGAAAGTATACAGTTCTCCCCTTGCCACCAAAAGTTTGATTGACAATAATATAGGGTTGTGATCAGAGGTAATTCTAGGGCAAACCTCCATTTCAGTGTTTTGCACCAGATGCCCTTTAGCAAATACCATGTCAATCCTCGAGTAATGTTTATGCAGGATGAAACAACAATATAACCCCGGGTAGCAGGATGCAGTGCCTCCAAATATCTGTCAGCCCATGCAAGCGGGTGAAATCCTGGATAGATGCCCTAATTCTAACCAAGCGATGGGCAGCATGATGATTAGTGGAGTTGATGCTAAAGTGCATTACACAGGTGAAATCCCTCATTAATACCAGCTCTGGGGCCAATCCAGCATTTCAAGGCAGAGAATATCAAATATCCCAGGATCATCCACATTTGGCCCATAGATGGCACAGACAATACATTTTTGATGGTGTATTACCTGCTGTACAATCGCCTATATGCCCCTAGGATCAGCAGCCTTTTTCAGCACCTTCATCTCTACGTTCTTGGCTACCATGACAACAACCCTCCGAATGGAGACAGACTGGTAGGTAATTATAACTGTGTTATTGCCCAATAGTTTGAGTGAGAAACAATCTTTCTAAGCAAGATGGGTCTCTTTTAAAGTTAACAGGAGTGGGCTGTACATCTTAATCTCCTCCTGTACTAACTGGCATTTTTTAGATGAGTTAAGGCCAGATACATTCCGACACATGCGCTTAAATGCAATCATTTTAGCAGTACTCCATACCTTATGCAGACCCCCAACAACAAAAGCCATCATTAGCGTATACCCCTTCAAACATTCATTCAAATTGGAATACTTGATCGTTCTGACCTATTTCACCCCTCAGCACCCCTAACCCAGCCATGGCAGATGTAACTGCAAAACCTTGAGACTACCCCACACTAACACAAACTCACCCCCACCATGCAATAGACTCCCCCTTGTATCCAACAAAGGGAATCATCCCCCACCCTGAGGCTGTTGATGGACTTAGACAGCCCTGAGAGACTACCTCCCCATGCACCATCAAGCACCAACCTGTCTGAACCCGAAAAGAGATAGAAAGTGAATAATTAGCATCGTGAAACCCAAGCCAAGAAGAGCCCAGCTTAGCATAATTCCAGATAAGCCTACACCAGCAAAATTAGCATTATCAGAAGTAAAGCAGAAGAACAGTGAAGCAGTAATGTACAGTGACAAAAGCAAGCCCAATCTACAATGTAGACTCTTTCAATCTGCTAAAGGCATGCGCTGCCTCCTGTTCAGTAAGACAGATCTGATCCCAGCCATTATTAACAATTTTAAGCCTGGCTTGCTCTTGCAAAAAGACTCAAGCCCCAACTGATTTTAGTGGATTGATCAGCTGGCCAAGTTTTCCACGCCTGTCCAATGTGAGTTTGCACAAGTCAGACCAAATAAAGATGAGAGTAGAGTCAACCGCAACAGATGAAGCAGGGCAAGCTTTCAGTGAGATTGTCCGGATACATTCCAACACATGCACTTTAATGCAATAATTTTAGCAGTACCCCATACCTTGAGTAGACCACCCAACAACAAAAGCCATCATCAGCGTATACCCCTGCAGACATTAATTCAGACTGGAATACTTGAATGTTCTGACCTATTTCACCCCTGACCACCTCTAACCCAACCATGGCAGATTTAACTGCATGCACAGCCTCCTGTTTTGTAAGAGAGATCTGATAACAGCCATTATTAACAATGTTAAGCCTGGCTTACTCTTGCAAACAGACTTGAGCCCCAACTGCTTTCAGAGGATCGATCAGTTGGCCAAGTTTTCAACACCTGTCCAATGTGAGTTTGCACAAGTCAGACTAAACAAAGATGAGAGTAGAGTCAACCACCACAGATGAAGCAGGGCAAGCTTTCAGTGAGATTGTCTGCCTTAATAAGAAGTTCCCACATATACTAAAATAGAGTGGGGGTGTGCCTGGCAGGCATTTGAGATACCCATGTTGCTGCTCAAATTCAAGGAAAGCCAATGAGCCCACTGAATTTGTGAATCCATGTCCCAATCCATGAGGTCAAGAAAGGCCATGGCAAACAGCAGCACTATGAATTGCCGGGGATCTTCCCCTTCTTTCCCTTCAGGTATACTGAAAACCTGGAAGTTATTCCTCCTCTGTTGATTCTCTAAATCTTCAAGCTTTATCTACCTCAGATCCACGCGAAGATCATGGTTCTCAACAGACTTTACCGTGGCTGTACCCACTTCTTCTGCCTCAGCCACTCGCTGCTGTAATTCAACCATCTCTTTAGAAAGAGCAGACACTTTGCCAGTGACTTCAGCTAAGTATTGCTGAATTCTAAGATTATATACTCTGAATTGTGCATAATGTTGATGTGCCTCCGCCTGCTGTGCCTGTAGCAGCTAGAAGAATACCAACAGAGTTGCCTCCTGTGCAACATTTACTGCAATTGTATCTTTGTAATTCCCTGATGGGAGAAGCAGACAGAGAGACACCTGGAGAGTCAGAGCTATACCCAAGAGGAGAGATGCTTCAGAGCTGAGGGACACTGCAGCAGACGACCTCGTCTTGACAATGGTTGGCCTTCTGTGTTAACAGTGGGCAAATGAGAAATTAAAGACATTAACTTGCCCTTGGACATCACCCAGTCCTGCAACAGACTGCCCTTTGTATCGCTCCTGGCTATCCGGCACCGAATCAGCGGGGCCAAAATCTTGGGGTGAAAGCCCGCAAAAGCTTCATTTAGTTTTTGGGCATTCCCATGACCAGATCGAGATAGCCACTTGTCTTTTTTTAGGAAAGACACCCCAGGGGTCTCCTATGTTATTTCCTAAATAACCTCTGCAGTACCAGCCCCACCATTAGCATCACCCAAAAAAAGTGGAGGCTAATGCTGAAGACAAAGGTGAAAAAAGAAGCTTAGGAGGTTCAGGAGCTGGCAGTGCTGCAATTAGACCAGTTGTATCCCTTGAATTCACACCCTCTGCTACAATACATCCCCACCCACATTGTCTCAAGTAGTGGACACCAAAGTACTCAGAGGATCAGCAACCAGGGCTGCTCCTGGATATATTGTTGGTAATAGTGCCAATGCACCCCTGTAAGCCAGCTGTGATGATGCCATGGGTGAAGTAGGAAGTGAAGGAAGATTGGCACAATATGGCAGACTTATGGGCTCAGCGTGCAATGCTAAAATGTTGCAGTCAGTGGATGAAGCAGCAGACAGAGATCCAACCCTCCCATACATCCACCAGTGTAGTCTCCTTACCAGCAGCTGAAACTTCCCTATAACATGCCTGTCCCTTTGGCAGACTCACAGCCGTGCTAGCCCGCAAAAGTTAAAAAATTCAGCGTCCAAATTGAGAAGCGCAACTGTTTGTCACTGCCATGGTTACGTCTTCTATGCTTTCCCCTGCCTTGTCTGCAGCCTCTAGCGCTTCAGGCATCACATAGGTTTTCACCAAACTGCAGGCCCCCACCTGCCTCACAATGGTGACGAGCCCAGCAGGCCATCCTGCCGGCAGGGAGCCTTAGGCTGCTGAAAATGCTCCTTGGAACAGAATACCAAAGTAGGTAAAGCAATGACATTAAACCAAGCCATGCCAGACGGCAGAGTTGACATTTATGCGGCCTGGGGGAAAAGTGCAGCTTGCCGGTGAATATGCTGCAACGAGACAGTTAAATGCGGCTCAGCGCCAAGCGGAGTGGTGGACAGGAATCAGCGCTTAGTGGAGCAGCAGGGAGGAGGAGCTCCCTACTGTGGGATCAGCCCACCATCTTCCCTCCCCATAATCCCAACCCACCTTTGTTTTGGTACGGGTGTATTGCATCGACATGTCAGCCAAGTAAAGAGGAGGAAGTCTGCTGACTCCTTTGAAGTCAAGTATCAATAGTTTGCAGAGTGCCCTCTGTTTCTGCTGGTAGCCACTAGCTTTGTGTTGAAGGAACTGTGGTGAATGTCTGTTAATATGGTTCCAGCTTGAAGGTAAGCAAAATACAATATAGAGAAGGAGGATTAAGGGTGGTCCACAAGTAACCTGTCACAACAAAATAGTTTAGAGAGTACATGTGACAAGATTCATATTTTGTCAGGGTGAAATGGAAGAAATTAGCATAGTTTCCATATGTTAAGTACATGATGCTGTGCTGGAATGGCAGTGAATTTATATGTAGGAAAGTCATCCTTTTTGCCCTATCATCCCCATTTTTTACTGATACTGGCAGTTACTGACTCTGAAAGTGCCCTGGGCTCTTTTTACCAGGTCCAGGACCAGTGCTATGTTCTTAAATGGTATATGGTAATTGATGTAATAACAATTGGTTCAGACAACCAACCTGTAAGTCCCTAGTATATGGTAGGGCATGTAGGTTTAGAGACCCTAGCGAACTTAATGCACTTAAGTGTGCACTGCTGTAGTGTCTGATGTCATTTTAAAACCACTCCTGCCTTGCAGGCTGGTTTTAAAATAAACTGAGTTGCAACTCGACTTTGGAATTAACAGTTCTTCCAAAGCTGCCTTTTCATTACATATAGGTCACCTCTAAGGTCTCCCCTAGGTGCCCCAAGGGTAGGGTGCCTTGTTATAAAAAGAAGGGACATTATAAAATATGTTTTATATGCCATAATGAGGCAAAAACAGCCAAAGTCATTTTTCACCATTGTAGTGCTGCTAGCTCCATGAGCTAACATGGGAAGGCTTCATTAAACTTTAATAAAGTCTACCTTTTGTCAGGAGTTGGCTAGCAACATAATTTAATGTATCAAAATAATAGTTACAATAAATCCCAAAACTCACTAAGGCCGAACTTAATATAACTATTACAGGAAAGTAGTATTAGAACAAAACGTCCCTCAAGTTACCTAAAACAGCCCTGTAGCAGCCTCTTCTGATTGTCCAGCCTCTGACAGCCAGAGCCAAGCTGCTCCTTGATTAGGTGTGAAGAAGTCAGGGGCTGAAACAATACAGCCATTTGGTGGGAGGAGATTTGCTTCCTGGAGAAGCCAGGGACAAGAAGGGGGCTGATGAGATAAACTGCCCTTTAAAGACAGATGCACAGATGTCACCGGACCCAGTCCAGCGCCCACTTCCTTGATCCCCAGCCGAATGGGAGTCCCCCTAATTAGGTTAGGAGAGAAGCTGGAAGGGGAGTTTAGGAAACAGTTAACCATACCTGTGGGTTGGGTGAGTCAGACCTGAACTCCATGGAGAGATTTTTCTCCATTTAGATTTTTGAAGAGATGTACATTCTGGAACAAAAATATGCCACACTTCCCAGGTAGTTGTCGGCAGAGGGTGGCAACTTGAACCTGATTGGTGGGGGTCTCCCCCCTCTTTCCATCCCAGAATGGAGAATACATATGTGAGAGCTGCAAGAGCACCTCGGATCCCTGCCTGAAAGATCTGGGGAAGAAGGACTGCCTGCTGGACCCTAGGACTGCGCAACAGAGGACTACAATCAAGACTGAGCCTGCTTCACTCTAAAGGCTCCACACAAGAATGCCTTTAGCTGTCTTTAGGAATAAGGAGTGGACTCTCTGATCAGCAACAGGTACAAAAGTGCTGGAAGAAGTCACCTGCAACATCCACTAAGAGGACAACTCCAGCTGATCAGTTTCATATGGATTTTCGTGGACTGACTAGGTGTTTAGTGCGAGTTGGAGTCCCCGACCCCAAGAGGTAAACCAGAGCTTCTGAACCCTTGGCTCGTGCTGTGGACCTTTTCTGACCCTCAAGGAACCTTTCAGAAGAAGATCTAAAAGTTTGAGAACTTTTAGCCAACTTTTGTGAATAGGCTCCAGAAGAAGACCAGCACTAATGAAGAAAGTCAAGCCAGAGACATTGAACCGCGACTAACCTGACTGTGCAGGTTTTCCCCACTGAAAGCTCTGGAGCTCCTCGCTGTCAACGACAAAGACAATATTCATATCCAAGGGCCATATTGCTCAACATCGAGAGAAAAAGCTCGGAAAAAAGCGACTGCGTCAGAAGGGAAGAACTTGACCGGACCCAACTGCTCACCGTATCCAACCTGTGCTCAATTGCTATCAGTCTGAAACTTTGATTTTGTCCTAGTTCAGTACAACCAGATAGCCGCAATTGGTGCTTTGCACTCTTTGGTGATAGAAAGCAATTTTGTTTTATAGTTTAAGCTTTAAAAACTCATAACTCCAGTCCCTTACACTGGACTTTTGCCATTTTGGCACCATTTTAAAGAAGAAAATATTGGATTTTTATTGAGTTGTGTCTTTTACTGATTTACTGTTTTAGTGATATTAAATGCTTTCCACTCTTGTCTCCTAATTTAATCCTGACTGCTCGTCTGCCTAGCTACAGAGGGTTGAGCCAGGATTACTTCATTGAGACTTGACTGGACAATATTTGTGATTGTGGTGTTACTAGCTGTTGGTACTTACCAGCACCTACTAATAAACCAAATTCCAACAGTGACCCAAAAGCAGCCTGTTCCAACAAAATGGCATAGAGAGTATATGTGAAATGATTCATGTTTTGCCAGGGTAAACTGTAAGAGATGAGCATAGTTTTCATTTTTTTTTAAATATCTTTATTTGCACTTTGTCAAACAAACAGAGTACAGTGGACATAAATGCAGGGGAGAGGAATGGGAAGGGGGAAAGGAGAGACAGGTAATTGATTTTGCACGGATGGGAGAATAGGCAGGTAACCAGTACAGGCACAGGAGAGGACCAGCAGTCATTTCCTGTGAAGTCGCTAACTGTAATGTACATTAAGTCCACGTGGCCAGCTGCTGATCACAGAGTGCATATTTAAAGTAGCAACTAACAGAGGGACCACTTTTTAGTGCCCATATAAATCAGAGAAAATGAGCCATCTCAACTTTACACATCCGTCACTTATTATTATTATTACTTGACTATATAGCTCCGTGCTAAATTGTGGCAAATTCAGATACAATTTGTTATTCATATAAATCTTACAACTAAACATAAAAACAAACAAAGAAAACGTTGTCACATTGTCACACCTTCATTAGTGTGCATAGAGTATATATGTCTTCTAAGTAGCCATAATGAAGTATATGGGTCCCCATCCCCCTGGTGATTAACCCCCAGATTCATGAAAGTCATGTTTTGCGAGTCCTTAATAGCGAATTTTAAGGATTCGCTATTAAAGACTCGCAAAACGGGATGCATGTAGAAATCGCGATATTTTTTGCGATTTCTACTGATTCCTTATTTGCGGTTCGCTAAATGCTAATCGCAAATAAGGAATGGCTTTCCCATTCATTCCTATGGGCCTAAAGGCCCATAGGAATGAATGGGGAGTCATTCCTTATTTGCGATTCGCACTTAGCGAATCGCAAATAAGGAAGCAATTTCAAGGGTGCCAGGGTGTCCAAAGGACACCCTGTTGCACCCCTGAAATGGTAATGTTCACTGCTGTTGCGCACACACATGTCCCAAGGACATGTGTGTGTGTAACATACAACTCAGAAAAATGCACTGAAGTGCATTTTTCTACGTTTTTGCTATTTACCACGTAGTTAGACTTCACGGTAAATAGCGGCCCCAGATTGCGAATTCGCAATTTTGAGGTTCCTTAAATGCAATTAAACGCAATTTAGCGATTTCTAAAATGGCGATTTTTGAATTTGGGATGATGCATCCCAAATGCAAAAATACCGCTCGCAAAGGGCCAGATTCTCAGAATCTGGCCATTTGCAAGCGGATTTTGGTTTGATGAATCTGGCCCTAAGAGAATTAGCAATTGTATCATTGCTACCTTGGCTCATGATGAGCATAGTTTTCATATGTTAAGTACATGATGCTGTGCTGGAATGGCGGTGCAGTAACATATGATTTATATGATTCCATACACATATGGCATCGAGTTTTCCGTTTTGACTGAATTTTACAGATAAATACAGAAACAAATGTGTTTTCTATCTATATTTACTTTTAAATGCAGGAAAATACAGATATTTGGTTTACTTTAAGTCACTCTGCATTCTGTTTTTCATGAATTCCTAGCCAACAGCTGTGCAGATAGACAGAATGGGGAGTTAAAAAAACAGAATGAACTGTCCTTAAATAATGGGGTATGTCAACATACTTTTTCAGTATAATGCTAACATGTAACTGTGGGTGTATTGTTATGTTATATTTGGCTGCTTAATTTGCTTAAACACGAAAGGTAGTGTGTGGCACGTTAAATGTTCTGTAAAACAACAAAAAAAGAAAGTTACAAAGAAATACGTTGAGTGCATGTTTATCTGTAGAATGTAGAAATACACAATTTTACAACTTCATTTAGTCACAAAATAAGTATGAATAAATACAGATAAGAAGACAACAAATACATAAGGACAAACACAGGCGGAAATTTAAACAAAAAAAATCATAAATCCCAAAGCCAAACATACACATTCGGAGGCTGAAAGTACTCAAGAGATTTCCAGCAAAGGAAGAGAAGGTGTCAGGGGAGGGGTATAGATGGCTGATGGGGTTGGGTGAGAGGGTAGGTCAGGCAAGGCAAGAAAGTAAAAGACATCAGTTTTATAAGAGTTGAGCATGGGAGACTGTAAAGTCATCTAGTGGAGAATGGCAGTGAGGCAATCTGACATACATATGGTGGATAGAGGAGTGGGAAAGAAGAATATTTGTGCTGCCAGCTAAGGGATGGTCGGAAAAGTCAAATGAGCCACATCACAAAAGGAGGTAGTGGAGAATGAAGGTATGAGTAGGAAGATGACTGAGCCTTTGGGGGCACAGTCTGGTAGAAAGGTGGCCGGGGATAGATTTGAGTCCTAGACTATGAAGAAGAAGTGGACAGAGGTGTATGAACAGACCTTTGTACTGCTGGTCCCATGATACCGGTGTGGCGGTGAGAGGAAAGTAAGACAGGAGGATCTACAGTATCAAATGCTGCTGACAGATCAGGAAGTATGAGGCTCGATGAGAGAAGTTTTATAAGAGACTGGTGGCTATTTAACAGGCAGATACACGCCAAAAGTTCCCAGTAGTTTTTTATATTTACTCCATAGACTGCAGAGGCCCAGATTGATTAAACTTTAGAGTGCTCTCTCTGGACAAAAATGTAGTGCAAGATGCAAATTAGCACAATCCATTAACCCCTGGAAATTAATGAGCAATAGGCAATACTGGGTCAGAACAATTCCAAACATTGTTAGGAGTACACGCAAAGCCATATTAATTAAAGTCACACAAATTAGCGCCACCTAGCTTTGAGTTGAATTCTATCACTAGATGAAAGCTGACACAAACAATGGACAAAAGGTAACTTGTGTGACACTTCTACACATATCACACAATTTACCACTGGGCACCTGACTGCACACAAAAATATGCCACACTTCCCAGGTAGTTGTCGGCAGAGGGTGGCAACTTGAACCTGATTGGTGGGGGTCTCCCCCCTCTTTCCATCCCAGAATGGAGAATACATATGTGAGAGCTGCAAGAGCACCTCGGATCCCTGCCTGAAAGATCTGGGGAAGAAGGACTGCCTGCTGGACCCTAGGACTGCGCAACAGAGGACTACAATCAAGACTGAGCCTGCTTCACTCTAAAGGCTCCATACAAGAATGCCTTTAGCTGTCTTTAGGCATAAGGAGTGGACTCTCTGATCAGCAACAGGTACACAAGTGCTGGAAGAAGTCACCTGCAACATCCACTAAGAGGACAACTCCAGCTGATCAGTTTCATATGGATTTTCCTGGACTGACTAGGTGTTTAGTGCGAGTTGGAGTCCCCGACCCCAAGAGGTAAACCAGAGCTTCTGGACCCTTGGCTCGTGCTGTGGACCTTTTCTGACCCTCAAGGAACCTTTCAGAAGAAGATCTAAAAGTTTGAGAACTTTTAGCCAACTTTTGTGAATAGGCTCCAGAAGAAGACCAGCACTAATGAAGAAAGTCAAGCCAGAGACATTGAACCGCGACTCACCTGACTGTGCAGGTTTTCCCCATTGAAAGCTCTGGTTCTCCTCGCTGTCAACGACAAAGACAATATTCATATCCAAGGGCCATATTGCTCAACATCGAGAGAAAAAGCTCGGAAAAAAGCGACTGCGTCAGAAGGAAAGAACTTGACCGGACCCAACTGCTCACCGTATCCAACCTGTGCTCAATTGCTATCAGTCTGAAACTTTGATTTTGTCCTAGTTCAGTACAACCAGATAGCCGCAATTGGTGCTTTGCACTCTTTGGTGCTAGAAAGCAATTTTGTTTTATAGTTTAAGCTTTAAAAACTCATAACTCCAGTCCCTTACACTGGACTTTTGCCATTTTGGCACCATTTTAAAGAAGAAAATATTGGATTTTTATTGAGTTGTGTCTTTTACTGATTTACTGTTTTAGTGATATTAAATGCTTTCCACTCTTGTCTCCTAATTTAATCCTGACTGCTCGTCTGCCTAGCTACAGAGGGTTGAGCCAGGATTACTTCATTGAGACTTGACTGGACAATATTTGTGATTGTGGTGTTACTAGCTGTTGGTACTTACCAGCACCTACTAATAAACCACCTTCCAACAGTGACCCAAAAGCAGCCTGTTCCAACAAAATGGCATAGAGAGTATATGTGAAATGATTCATGTTTTGCCAGGGTAAACTGTAAGAGATGAGCATAGTTTTCATATTTTTTTTTAAATATCTTTATTTGCACTTTGTCAAACAAACAGAGTACAGTGGACATAAATGCAGGGGAGAGGAATGGGAAGGGGGAAAGGAGAGACAGGTAATTGATTTTGATTGGATGGGAGAATAGGCAGGTAACCAGTACAGGCACAGGAGAGGACCAGCAGTCATTTCCTGTGAAGTCGCTAACTGTAATGTACATTAAGTCCACGTGGCCAGCTGCTGATCACAGAGTGCATATTTAAAGTAGCAACTAACAGAGGGACCACTTTTTAGTGCCCATATAAATCAGAGAAAATGAGCCATCTCAACTTTACACATCCTCACTTATTATTATTATTATTATTACTTGACTATATAGCTCCGTGCTAAATTGTGGCAAAATCAGATACAATTTGTTATTCATATAAATCTTACAACTAAACATAAAAACAAACAAAGAAAACGTTGTCACATTGTCACACCTTCATTAGTGTGCATAGAGTATATATGTCTTCTAAGTAGCCATAATGAAGTATATGGGTCCCCATCCCCCTGGTGATTAACCCCCAGATTCATGAAAGTCATGTTTTGCGAGTCCTTAATAGCGAATTTTAAGGATTCGCTATTAAAGACTCGCAAAACGGGATGCATGTAGAAATCGCGATATTTTTTGCGATTTCTACTGATTCCTTATTTGCGGTTCGCTAAATGCTAATCGCAAATAAGGAATGGCTTTCCCATTCATTCCTATGGGCCTAAAGGCCCATAGGAATGAATGGGGAGTCATTCCTTATTTGCGATTCGCAATTAGCGAATCGCAAATAAGGAAGCAATTTCAAGGGTGCCAGGGTGTCCAAAGGACACCCTGTTGCACCCCTGAAATGGTAATGTTCACTGCTGTTGCGCACACACATGTCCCAAGGACATGTGTGTGTGTGTAACATACAACTCAGAAAAATGCACTGAAGTGCATTTTTCTACGTTTTTGCTATTTACCACGTAGTTAGACTTCACGGTAAATAGCGGCCCCAGATTGCGAATTCGCAATTTTGAGGTTCCTTAAATGCAATTAAACGCAATTTAGCGATTTCTAAAATGGCGATTTTTGAATTTGGGATGATGCATCCCAAATGCAAAAATACCGCTCGCAAAGGGCCAGATTCTCAGAATCTGGCCCTTTGCAAGCGGATTTTGGTTTGATGAATCTGGCCCTAAGAGAATTAGCAATTGTATCATTGCTACCTTGGCTCATGATGAGCATAGTTTTCATATGTTAAGTACATGATGCTGTGCTGGAATGGCGGTGCAGTAACATATGATTTATATGATTCCATACACATATGGCATCGAGTTTTCCGTTTTGACTGAATTTTACAGATAAATACAGAAACAAATGTGTTTTCTATCTATATTTACTTTTAAATGCAGGAAAATACAGATATTTGGTTTACTTTAAGTCACTCTGCATTCTGTTTTTCATGAATTCCTAGCCAACAGCTGTGCAGATAGACAGAATGGGGAGTTAAAAAAACAGAATGAACTGTCCTTAAATAATGGGGTATGTCAACATACTTTTTCAGTATAATGCTAACATGTAACTGTGGGTGTATTGTTATGTTATATTTGGCTGCTTAATTTGCTTAAACACGAAAGGTAGTGTGTGGCACGTTAAATGTTCTGTAAAACAGCAAAAAAAGAAAGTTACAAAGAAATACGTTGAGTGCATGTTTATCTGTAGAATGTAGAAATACACAATTTTACAACTTCATTTAGTCACAAAATAAGTATGAATAAATACAGATAAGAAGACAACAAATACATAAGGACAAACACAGGCGGAAATTTAAACAAAAAAAATCATAAATCCCAAAGCCAAACATACACATTCGGAGGCTGAAAGTACTCAAGAGATTTCCAGCAAAGGAAGAGAAGGTGTCAGGGGAGGGGTATAGATGGCTGATGGGGTTGGGTGAGAGGGTAGGTCAGGCAAGGCAAGAAAGTAAAAGACATCAGTTTTATAAGAGTTGAGCATGGGAGACTGTAAAGTCATCTAGTGGAGAATGGCAGTGAGGCAATCTGACATACATATGGTGGATAGAGGAGTGGGAAAGAAGAATATTTGTGCTGCCAGCTAAGGGATGGTCGGAAAAGTCAAATGAGCCACATCACAAAAGGAGGTAGTGGAGAATGAAGGTATGAGTAGGAAGATGACTGAGCCTTTGGGGGCACAGTCTGGTAGAAAGGTGGCCGGGGATAGATTTGAGTCCTAGACTATGAAGAAGAAGTGGACAGAGGTGTATGAACAGACCTTTGTACTGCTGGTCCCATGATACCGGTGTGGCGGTGAGAGGAAAGTAAGACAGGAGGATCTACAGTATCAAATGCTGCTGACAGATCAGGAAGTATGAGGCTCGATGAGAGAAGTTTTATAAGAGACTGGTGGCTATTTAACAGGCAGATACACGCCAAAAGTTCCCAGTAGTTTTTTATATTTACTCCATAGACTGCAGAGGCCCAGATTGATTAAACTTTAGAGTGCTCTCTCTGGACAAAAATGTAGTGCAAGATGCAAATTAGCACAATCCATTAACCCCTGGAAATTAATGAGCAATAGGCAATACTGGGTCAGAACAATTCCAAACATTGTTAGGAGTACACGCAAAGCCATATTAATTAAAGTCACACAAATTAGCGCCACCTAGCTTTGAGTTGAATTCTATCACTAGATGAAAGCTGACACAAACAATGGACAAAAGGTAACTTGTGTGACACTTCTACACATATCACACAATTTACCACTGGGCACCTGACTGCACATTGAGATTTGCACTGGATGGTGTGCCTCAAGTACAAAACTCTTGGAAGACAACATTCATTTGCCTTTGCACACACAAGCATCTTGAAATTATGTTCAGCATACCACAAATGAGGCTTTTTAGTATGAACATGACTGATGACATTATCAATGAGTGATGTACAGGGCCGGACTGGGAACCAAAACCGGCCCTGGCAAAGAGCTCGGCCAGCCCCCGGGGGTTGGAGGTACCACCGAGCTCTTTGCCGGGGCCGGTTTTCGGACGATTTTGTTACAGGGACGATTTTGCAACCGGCCCCCACCCGTGCGGCGCACCGGGGGATTGCCCGGTGCCCGCTACGGCCAGTCCGGGCCTGGTGATGTACTTATAGTAATGATGCACAGTATTTTACCATTTACACAATGCAACATTCCAGATGAGTGCGCAGAGATGCATTGCACAAATCTTGGTATAGTTTGGCCTAAATGTTCATTCTAAGTAGATTGATGGGGTACTGAATCAAAGGCTTAGTGGGGAGTTTAACCCTTTACCTACTGGGCCCGCATACACCCTCTACCCCCCAACACCCCCCCAGCCCTAAGCCCTTTTGGATTTTTTCGGGGTAGTCTGTGCTTAGGCCACCATAGCTTTTTGTGCACATAAGCTATCCACGCAAAATTGGCGTCCTTTTTTCTAACATCCGGGGGATTCTAGAGGTACCCACTGTTTATGGATTCCAGTGGAGGGGACCGGGAAAATGGTCAGAATATACCTACATTTTGAGGTTTTGGGGAAAATAGGTAAATGACTGTTTTTTCATAAATAGGTCACGGTTTGACGTGCTAAAGTCACCATCTTCTCAGCTTCCAGGAACATGCACAACTGCATAAAAAAAACTCATTTTTTGACCACAGTTATAGTATTTTTCGAAGAGGTAGCATATTTTTTCTATTTTTGTGCTTTCAACCGACTTCCAGTTTGTGCTAGCAACCAGTGTGAAACTCATGGGTGATCAAGGAAAACTATATATTTCTGAAAATGAAACACAATTCCAAATTCATCAGAGGGATCATATGTGTAGATCTCTCAAGGTTGCCCCAAAGAAACTAACTGTTGAAATAAAGAAATATGGAAAACGGGTAGGAAAAGATAGCCATTTGCCACAATGTTTTCATCTGTAACTCTTTGTCACAGTGGCCAGTTTACAAAAGCAATGTACCATTAGTTCACTAGATGCTTTTGGTTGTGGGGATATATCAGGTTTGTAGGTTCTCCAAGAACCCAAGGTACCCGGAGCCAACAACAGAGGTGCCCTGCTACAATGGTTTTTCATTGTGTACTGAGTATAGAGCAATTCATATGGTGAAATATGTAGAATGAAAAATAGGCATCACAGTAACCTATGCATTACTGAAATGGGTACAAGATATGGAGTTTAGAAGCAGTGATTATTTGTACATCTCTGAATTTGTGGGTACCTGTAAAAGCATATGATTTAGAGGGTATTTTTCAAAATGTTTTCTTTCTGACAGACTGGTTTATATTTGGAAGGCACAAATGCAGTTCAATTCAATTTGTAATACCAAATATCCTACTATTCTATGCTCTCACATGTGTTCTAGTAAAAATGGTAGTTCACTTGTGTGGGTAGGTATAATGCCTACGAGAGGAAAGGGCCCAAAACGCAACATGGATACATCACATTTTCTACTCAAACTTTACCTGGTTTTTGCAAAGTGGGCAGCTGACGATTTGGGGCCCTAGCTGCGCCTGCACCTAGGAACACCTAGCAAACTTGTACATTTTTGAAAGCTAGGCACCTAGGTTAATCCAGGATGGGGTGACTTGCATGGCCCTCACCAGGTTGTATTCCCATAATCCCTTACAAACCTCAAACTTTGACTAAAAACACATTTTTCTCATATTTCTATGATGGAAGGTTCTGGAAACCGTGGAGAGTCACAAACTTCCTTGCACCTAGCGTTCCCCTAAGTCATCTGGTAAAAATGGTACCTCACTTTGTTATACAATTCCTGCAAATTCAGTAATACTATATATCAGGACAACATACGCTTCAGAATATGGGAAATAAGTTTACACATACCATCAGAGAATGTTGGGCTGGTTCCTAGCTAGCTCACGATGTTCTGTCTGAACCTCTAAGCATACCAGAATACCAGACAGTATTAGTGTCAGGATTGTGTCGGCTCTAAACGTTACCGAACGAAGGAGAGCGAGGGCGGAGTCACAGCCCCCATAAATATAGCCGCATCTGAGGATCCGACGCTTCGCATTCCAGTTGTTTTGTCCTTGCCTGCACTACCGGGTCATTCCTATCTCTTCCTGGGCGTGGCTTCCTGCGTCAGAGTGTTGCGTCTTCCGGTTTGAGGCTTCTGGCGTTAGAGCGTCATGTCCTGGAAGGCAGCTGCGTACCCTCCCCCGTTGCTGCTCCGCCATTCATTGAAGTAGCGCGGAACCTCGCTGGGCTCTACGTCCTACTGGATCTCCTTTCCGCTCTTAAGTTATAAAGGCGGTAACGCGCTACCGCTGGTCGGCGGCCCCACACCCTGGGTGTCCTTCTGCAATTCTCCTCAGGGGCTCTGGGTTACGGGTGCCTTGGGTCCTCTGGCATTTCAACTGATGGGCTCTGGTTTACGGGCGACTTGAGTCATTGACATACCTTCTCAGAGGCTCTGCTTTGCGCGCGTTATGAGCTATCTGCACCTTCCTTTTGTTTTTGCCATTATTTTGCCATTATTTTGATTATTCACGTTCATGCTTTTCATTATTTGTGTTCTTCATTTGGAATCAGGTCTATGACCTCGGCTCCTGCTGTAAGGGGCCTTTAGTTGATAGTCATATGTCTGTGTGTAGGGATTGTTAGCTACTTATGATATTTCCCATGACTGGCATAACACAAACCTATGGACACAACTTACTAGGAGGCTGATATTACCTTTGTAGTCAATTTTTTACGGCTGTGCTTTCAAACAACCTATGCCACATACTTTTTGTTATTGCGCCTCCTTTTATTACTATTCCTCACCTGGATGGGGGATAAGCATAGCTGCTGAAATCATATATGAGTATTGATTATACCATACTTGATAGATATTAATACTATTTCTTTTTATATGTAGGAGTTGTTGCATCAAGTTTCATTCTTATTTTTGGACACAGTGGAAGAGATTACCAGGTATATATACATACACGGTAGAAATACATGTTATGAATTTATGTTCCCAGTGTATTTGATTATTGATTCAGCCTTCTGTTTACAGGAAATCTCTGGATCCCTGTGGAGCCTCTGCGGTGTTGGATGAGTGTGGGACCTGCTCTACCTCTACGTCTCTTTCCCTTGTCTCCCCTCTTCCCCCTACTTCACTGGTGCCGCCTTGACCTTGTAGGTGGATTAGTGGTAGAGGGAGGTGTGGAATTGTCTTCAGGCTCCTGCCTCCTGTCCCTGCGGACACCTCAGGTAAGCCTGACACTTAGCAACTTCAACAACTTGTGTGGATAGGCCTAGTGTCTGTGATACAAAACGGCCCAAAACGCAACATGGATACATTACATTTTTTCACTCAAAACTGAAAATTTGGCAAAATGAGTAGCTGTGGATTTTGGACCCTAGCTCAGCTGGCACCTAGGGAACCCTAGCAAACATGTAATTTTTGTTTTTAGCTAGCCATCTACTAGAATCCAGGATCGGGCGACTTGCATGGCTCTCACAAGGTTGTTGTACTCAGAATACCTCTTTCAAACTTCAAACTTTGACTAAAAAACAAATGTTCCTCACACATCTGTGATGGAAAGTTCTGGCATCTGCGGGGAGCCACAAACTTCATTCCACCCAGCATTCCCCTAAGTCTTCTTATAAAAACAGTACCTCACTTGTGTGGGTAGGCCTAGTGCCCGCGATAGGATATAGCCCAAAATGTAACATGGATACATCACATTTTTCCACTCAAAGCTGACACAATTTTTGGAACGCGGGTAGCTGTGGATTTTGGGCCATGACTCAGGCAGCACACAGGGAAGCCTAGCAAACATATACATTTTTGAAAACTAGACAACTAGGGGAGTCCAGGGTGGTGTGCCTTGTGTGGATCCCATTTGGTCTTTTTACCCACAGTGCCATGCAAACCACAAACGTTGCCCCAAATCACACATTTTCTTTACATTTCTACAATGGAAACTTCCGGAATCACAGGAATCCACAAAATACCTACCACCCAGAATTACCCTTTTGTGCCAATAAAAGCACTGCCTCACTTGTGTAACTCGGCCTAGTTCCTGTGACAGGATGGATCAACCAAGGTCAATGGAAGCCTTTGCATGTGGACTCCTATTGACCTCGGTTTGATCCGTTCCAAGCTAATCAACAGTAGGGACTCTGGTGGGGTTAGATTTACTATTACCACTCCAATGTAAGCAAAGTATGTAAACTGCTGGACTTCTGAGGTGCCAAATTTCATATTCCCACTCCAGTTAAGCCAAATAGGGAAAGTGTTGTATTTTAGAGTAGATTTACTATTCCCATTAAAGCAACAGTAGGGAAAGTGTTCTACTATTCCCAATCCAATCTGTGCAAAAGTAGGGAAAGAGTGCTGGACTTTGGAGGGGTCAGATTTTCAATGACTTGTCAGGAAGACCCTTCTGGCACAGTCAGATTGCCCTATAGGCCAGTCAGACTCTGCTCTGCATCCATGCCAATATGTGGTATGCTGTTTGATAACCGACTCTGAGGATTGTATTTATGTACATGTATGTATTTTTGTTCTAGTGCTTCTGAAGTGCGACCCTGCTGGCTAGCAACACAGTGTTGTGAGTGTGTATCATTGTTCTATAATCGCTGTGACTTTTTGTTAGTTTACAGTTTTGTTGTGTATTGTTCACAGACCACTTCATGTTAAAGTTTGGCTTCTGCCTCATATTGATGCCTTGCAAAGTGTCTATAACAGAAAACGAAAGTGGGTTTAGCAAAACACCAAAGGATTTAGTACACAATAGTCAAATGCACTGACTTTGCTAATGCTCTTTAAATAATGAGTTTATTTTTGGGTTTTTTTAATGGTTATTTATATTTGTTGTTCGAACAGCGACTCAATAACTATTTCTGACAGACTGACAAAAAACATAAAGGAATGGAGTGCATGAATAATTCTGTGCTGGAAATAGATTGGCTCGTGAACTAAACACCCTTAACGTGCACATTAAACTGGAAAACCAAAGAACAAGATTTTAACAAAGGTTTTAATGTGAATGCCATTTTGAGTGACAAGGGCAAAACAGATCTCCCGCGATACACTCACAGAGAGCCGCTACCAATTTCATAGTTTTGTTTTATTCTACTAGTAGATATTCTTCTTAACTGTTCTTTGTCAGTCACAACACGAGTGTCATGATTACATTTGCCTTGTGTGCAGTTTTTCTGAACACTTACTGTCATGTACTGTGCTCGAAATGTCAGCCTGCGTGATTCATTGCTCTATTGAACAAAGCTGACAGACTCCGCCCTCAGAAACCAGGCATCCAGCAAACTATGTTTGGGTGGGTGTTTAGTAGAAGAGCATGCCAGAATAACAAAATGTCAGGCAGGGTGACTTTATTATTATCCATTGAGTGTGTAAAGTGTTGTGATCCGCTGGGATTCTGGCCCACGAGGCTTTTTTGAGCATTATTATTTGTATCTGATTATGAAACTGTGTTGACAGCCATGCCTATGGTCTGAGTTCATTGAGTTATATTAGTATACAGAGACTAAAGATGTAATACATGATAACGTCTTGGATCTAATTGTAAGGCAGTTAATATGTATAATTGAAATAATGTAATTATTTATAAGACATATATGTATGTGTATATAGATTGTTTATATTTTCTTTCAACTATTTTTTCAGACTGTTTGCGGCATTGTCATGTCCCCCCTCCTTCTTTCTGATCACCCTGATGAAGGTGTGGCCTTAAAAATCTGGCATTACACCGAAACGCGCGTTGGCTTGGTACAACCTGTCTGGATAGATATATATGTTTTGCCATCTGATCTCCCACACTGTTTCTGGGAGTGCCATCTGGACAGAGGAATTGGGTTACATCCGATCGTGGAAGATTGTTGGACCTGGCTGAATGACGAGTGCTTGATGTATGCATGTCTGATCACTGAACGTGTATGTTTGTTGGATATTTTGATGTTTAGAACTGTCTGGAGTGTGTGTGGGATATGTTTTTTACGAAAAAAAATAATAAAATGTGATGTTTGCCTTGATCTTAATTAATGTTGTATTGTTTTAAAATAACTTACTGAAATCCACAAATGAAAAAATCATGAATCTAAGATAAATAAAATGCTTGTTGATAATACTGTGGTCTAGTCTCTGGTGTCAGTGAGCTCTCATATGCATGGTTTAGAATAAGGACTCTGATTGAGCCTACTCATTAAACTAATAGGGCAGCCTCCTTTTGTGCTTTGAAAAAATGACTTTATTATTGTGCTAGGATCTGCACATGTATGGTGATTTTTTAGAAGGCTAATTTGCTGGTTTGATTTTTATTGTTTATAGACCAGCGATAGGTGTACGCCGCTCACCTATATAATCTGGATTATTTATTTTATTAGTTTTATGCCCAACAACGCTGTGCTGTACTTTAATATATATTAGAGAGAATGGTTTAGTCCATGCCGTTTTTTCATGTGAATTTGTTTATAAAATGTTATTTAACCTTAAAACAGGATGCAAGGGGTTAATTTCATGCAATGAAGTCAGACTATTTGTGGTGTGCTATTTATGGTTTACGTGGCTGTTGTTTGAGTTATGGATTGTGCTCAGCACATTAGATGTGGTCATTAGGTACATTTCTGAGTGATTATAAACTTTTGTGTAGGTGTTTATTACCAAATCTAACCAGAAGTTCAATTTAATCCTTGTTTCTTCAAGAAGTGTTCTTTTTATTTGAACATATACTCCATCCAAGAGTTCAGTGCACCAAACCCTTTATGGGTGGGTAGTTACACATGGCATCTGGCCAGGCACAGCAGAGTTGACAAGACAGCCTGAGTTCCAGACACGGTGCCCAACCCTCCACTGTTGATGAACCTCAACTTGTTGAAATTGGCATTGTATATACACATAAGCGGCGTTCATTTGTGTTCACTGTACCCCTTGTTGTAAGCAGAACGGATATCGCTAAAAAACACTGACTGTGTTATCCCGCTAGCATAGACCCATGCACACACGTACACAACAGCCATTTTAGGTATCATGGTCTCCCTGTCCACGATCGATCATCAGCCCCTTCCCTGACCCTGCAAGCTTCCCCCATGTACCCTGACTGCCCCCGCTCTCACACGCACAAGTCATGAGCCCTCCCCTCCCGCATGACTCTGTCTCTGAGAAATCGCACCCCGCGCCTGACCAAACCCCTCCTGTCCCTCCATGAATACCCCTCCTTTGATGACCTCTTCCTCTGAACCTAATTGTTTGCACGGACCGCTGGTCATCCCTTAGCCCGAGGATACAGTTTATTGCCCACTACTGTATGCACTCGCCTCTCTTGAAAATAGCCACTATTGATCATGACCACCCCACCCCCTGAGATTCGATCAGGAGCACACATTCCAACGGAATCAACAGCACACTCAGCTGCATGACAGCCCCCTCCTATTGTATGGAGGATAAGGGCCCCTACTGTAGCCACGTGTTGGAATATCTTCACACTTCACAATGTCTTGATTGTAATGAAGGATGTGTGTGTGCCATAAACCTGTGTATAAAAGGCGAAGCCTCAGAGAAAATTGTTAGAGCACCTCCCGAAGACACTATGCGAGTGTCCCAAATGACATGCTCTCCTCATGAGTAATAAACTCTGTTCTTGTTTTCCTACTTCCAGTGCCCGTCTCTTCATTTGGTAATTATTTATGATGGGAACGAAGAGTCGCCCTGCACCAGCAGCCTGGGCATCGGGTGCGATGTGGGCTGACTTTTCAACAATTGGCACCCAACGCGGGGCCCATCAGCGACATAAGGTCCGGTAAGAGAGGTCCAGATGATGAGGTGAACATCTAAATGATTGGAGTATACCTGCCTTGAGAGGGCCCTCGTCCGGGTGCCGATTGAATGAACTTCACCGATTCCGAACGGACCTCTCTCAAGTGACCTATTGTCCTGACTGGAATCCCACAGGACTGCTGCGGTAAAAACGATCGGGCGCTGGAAAAAAGGAAGGCGAAGAACTGTCCACATGGTCCGGTCCGGGTAAGGTCGTGACACACGACAAATTGCGAAATTGATTGATTGATTGTTTGAAAATACTAGTATTACTTATTGATTGTTTCTGAGAGATTCTCTATTTGCAAACAAGCACAGAGTCGCCATACTCTGTTTAGTCTTTGCAGATAGTGAAGGATAGGTAATGCAGACTTTTGTCCCCATTGTAATCCGTCATACCTATTTTTCTCCCCATTGATTGATTGATTGAATCGAGCATTGAATTGTTCGAAGTTGGTTCTCTTGAGGATCTTCTCTGTCTGCAAACGGGGAAGAATAGGAATATTCTCTCTCCCTTTGCAGATAGTGAAGGGTAGGTAACGCAAACCTTTAACACGTCGTACCTATTTCATTCCTCATTGATTGATTGTTTGCCCGAACATTGACTGTTTGGAATTGGTTCTTTTTGGAGGTATTCTCTATTTACAAACAAGCACAGAGTCGCCATACTCTGTCTAGTCTTTGCAAGTAGTGAAGGGTAGGTAATGCAGACCTTTGTCCCCCATTGTAATATGTCATGCCTATCTACTCCCCACTGATTGATGCACCAGTCTCACCCGGACCATTTACTAGAGATAGGTCACCTGGCCCGACCAGAGAGCACCCCTAGTGAAAAGGACATATGCAATAAAAACGAAGTGGCATTGTATCCTGTTAACAGAAACTTTAGCATGAAACAACCTGGACAGAAAGGAATAGGAGAAGGAAATCAGTAGGCCACTGATGAACTTTTTATTTAATAACGAACAAGGGAACAATAACAATACTTAATGATAAAATCTATTATTGTCCTAGAAACAAGAAACGTTAGAAATAAGCCCGTAATAAGAAACCTGAGAACAGTAAGAGAAACCAAGCGTGGCATCGCAACGGCCACAAGGCAACGAGGTTTCATCGCCCCTCACTGCCCCAAACGTGTCTGTCCCACCGCCTGCCATGCCCAAATAACGGCAAACTGGGAAAGATACAAGTCAGCAGACATCCGCCCCCATTCTGGAAACTTCCAAAGTGCAACAGGGTTGCGGCTACGCCCAGCCGGAAGCAACACATATAGGGCGGGTCCTGCTGCCAACCGTCGACCGGAGATCATCACGTAGGGTGTAGCCGGAGGAGAGGCCGAGGCCAAAGGGACCCGGCCAAGGGGATTGCTACGACAACCCTGGAGAGTTGCAGGGGGGGGAATGTCTATGTCCTCGACCCTCCCCTCTCTCTCCCAGTCTGGACCACCGTCCATGGAGGGCCTGGGAGTGGAGAGACCACTGCACGAAAGGCCCAGGAGAAGCGCCACGCGCCACGCACCAAGGTCTGTCCCAAGGATGGACTAAGGGACCCGTTCCTGGGGCCGTGGCAAGGAGCGTCCGGCCACCATCAACCAGAGGCCCGGCCCAAAGACGGACGGGCCGTTTCTTTTTTCTTCCATAATGGCAGCGGCAACACTGGGGGGGGGGGGGGGGGGATGTCTTGCACATGCCTCCGACCCCCCCCCACCTCGTCCTCATTGCCTGGTCCGGCCATAACAAATGTCAAGCGAGACGCCGTGGGGTGCACTGGGAGGGAGAGACGGTGCGAACAAGTCTCTCCCGCCTCCCCAGGTGGAGGCTTCCCAGCTGCACCCTCAGCGCTCCAGGCGCCCAGAAAAGGGTTCTTCCACTGTGGCGATGCTGCAACGCCTCGCCCGGCAGGGTGGAGCCCGTCCGCTCATTTGACCCCGCGATCGCCGGTAGCTGCCGAACTCTCAAAATGGCGATCGACCTGGCAAGAGCGGGCCCTGCATGAAGGAATGGCCCGGTCACTTGTTGACTCCACCATCATAGTTCTCCACGACCTTGAAGATTCTAGAGGAGCCGCGGGAGTCCCCGACCCCCGCAGATACCCCCGATGGGGAATGACTGCCATGATTGCCCACGGAACGATGGAAATGTAGACGCAGGACGTCGGCGCTTCCATGCTGTCGCCAGCCTCAGTTTGAATGACTAGAATCCTGCAGACTACAGTTCGGATCAGTTCCGGTGAAAGCACAGTATGACCCGGTAGGAACATTGTTGCCTCCCTCCCCTTTTGATTGATGGTTCAGACCACCGATCCTTTCTTTTGCCCTTTAACGGAACTTTTGGACTGCCAAAAGAAGCTCTGGGCCAACCACGAGTTAGTAGAAATTTAGACTATGCCTGGTTCTGCCTGACCGCACCCAAAATGGCGCCGATGCAAATGAAACTTTCAACTCCTTGTTGTACCCCGATTGTTCAGCCCTGGTGTCATGAGATATGTATGAAGGGTTTTTTTAACCACATGAATTGATATAGGATGTGTACTAATTATATGTTCGGACAATTAATTGATTCAGGATGTGTACTGTCAGTTCGGGAAATGAATTGATATGGGATGGGTACTGGCTATATGTTCGGACAATGAATTGATATTGGGTGGGTACTGATTATGTGTTCAGACGGTAAATTGATATCAGATGGGTATTAATTGAACATTCGGACAATGAATTGTTGTTAAGTTTGGCGCATCATGATTATTGAAAGTTGGAAGCCCAACACTCATGACACTCGCTCACACTGAAGTCTCAACATGATTTTGTTGCACTTGTCGCACTTTTAGATTATGAAATAAACGACCACCGACTCCACTAAAGTTTTTACTAATAAAGTATCCCCACATCTACAGTTCCAGCCTGCTCCGTGGCCGGCCCACGGGGTTGTAGGCCCATATTTATGCACCGACATTCTTATTAAAGATTTTTGGAAAAAAAGCAAACATAGTTGTCACGTGTGAATTGGTAATTTTCGAATAAATGACCACTGTTTAAAGGATTAAAAAGTATAGTACGTAGAAATATTGCAAAAATGAAGGGTCCAAGTTTTCGTTGTGTGCGTTTTTCCTTTTTGGACAGCCAAAAAGCCACCGCTAAAGATCCTGGTGTTTAGCCTATACTTTATGTGCTATCTGTATAAAAAGAGTCACACTAACGGTCCACCCGGGCTTGAACGCCCAGTTGGCAGGGACTGCATCCCATGGAGATAGGCCGAGTATGCAGTAAGTAAAAGCCTTTCTGGGTTTATGCACGCTAATGTGTCTATGAATATAGCCCCTGCCCCCCACCCTTCTTTTTCCCTCTCTCTGCAGGTCACATCGGAATATCGATCAGTGTATGAAAACGGTGATCTAGCGGACGAAGAGACGGGAAAAAAAAGGGTTTGATTATGGTACCTAACCGCAACAAGCAAACCATGACTATTTTCTCTCTCTGAACTTAGCACCTGGGAGGGCAGCCTGAAGGGGAAACCACAAAATGTAACTTCGCTTGGCACCCCGAATAGTACAACTAAAATGACGTGCGCTAATGAATAAGCACCCCACAATTAATTAAATAGGGAAGGTTAAGGAATATTTTGGGGTGAGGTACATTCAAAATCTACTGCATCCTTCTTCGCACCCTCCTAGACATGTAACTCCAAGCTGCCCCCTTGTTCTCCAACTGACACCAACCGTTGTCTCAGCCTGGAAACGCATTTGCTATAAATGACTCGAATAAACCACCGTGAGCATTAGCCCGACCAGGTTAGTTCATGACCAATTGCCAAAGGCATAAGTGTGTACAATCAAAGCCACCAGTAAGGGCAGCCGACGGTTAAAAGAGAAGAAAAAGGTAAAAAGAGCTTAGGATGCTAAGAATGAACAGCATACAGAAAGGGATAATTTTGGCCAATAACTTTTATGTTTTGTCTTGGATTTTCGTACATAATACATGTACTGTCTTCTCCGCCTGAGTTTGTGTATACGTGATGCATGGATCTACATCATCCCTCTGTCTGTATTTCCGTAGTACTTAATCCCTGTTGTTCTGTGTGCACTAGATGGCCCATTATTGTACACGTCTCTCTCTCCCCCTCTCTTTCTCTCTCCATGTCACACGTGTACTGAATGGACCACTTCGAGTGCTGTCTCTCTCTCTCTCTCTCTCGCACTCTCTCTCTCTCTCTCTCTCTCTCTCCCTCTCTCTCTTTCTCTCTCTCTCGCTCTCCCTCTTTCCTCTCACCCCCTCTCTCTCTCTCTCTCTCTCTCTCTCTCTCTCTCTCTCTCTTTCACTCTCTAAACCCCCCTGTTCCCTCTTTCCTTGTATGGTAACTTTGTGCCCCTCCCGGCACAACACCTAATTGGGTTTCCTCGAACACAAAGGTGTTTGGAAAAATTGACAGGAACTAAAACGACTGTAACTTGCCATATTACTACCTCTCCTTTCTGCAAAACAATAGAACCCAAGTTGGTCATGAAAGAAAGGACGGGTTAGACGACTAACGTCCCCTAATCTGGCCTTTATAGGGGGACTATAACGTCAATGGCCTCCAGTTTCTCAGTTCGCTAAAAATGCAATTCCCAATGCACAGATTACTTCGCTCCTCTGCACTTAAGTGTGGATGTCCAGAGTACCCCACTTCTCCCGATCGACCCCAGCTCCCTGCCCAAAACGTCCCCGTTTCCCCCGATTAACCCCAGCTTCATGTCATCTACCCTCGAAAGCGAAATTGATGACCTTGATTAACGTTCACTCCCCAAGAAGAGCATGTTTTACGTCCACCCCCTCCCCCTTCTTCATGACGATAACGCCCCACTTACAAGAGTTAGCCGACCCCGAAGGGAGATGTAAGATGGTCGATACTTGGGTTAAAGGGAAGGGCGAGTCTCTACATAAGGACTCGACCTTGTGTTTGCTATAATACACTGTGTATAAAAGTCCAATTTCTCTCCACGTACGTCACGAATGAGCGCCGAACAGGGTTATGAATTCCATAAGCAATACACTCCTACAGACTCCATAAATGACGACTTCTGACTGTGACCGATGAACTTATCCCCCACCTACATAGGATTGGGGACGGAATTGAGATGTATAAATGTCTTCTCCTGCCAGTTTTTCTAAAACTTGTTTTCTACCCATTCAAAGATATAATCACCGGAGGAGAGGAGCTGGACGTAACGCACAGCCTGGCCACAGATCATGGAGCACGTGTGACGACCAAAGGTGGAGCCGCAGAGCAACGAGACGCGGGACGAGGCATAACTTTCAAACTCAGCAGATGGAGGAATGAAGGGCTGCCTTGAAGCCCTCGACTCGCTGACCCACTTGTGCCTGAAGTCCCCCGTCCCCTTTTGAGTCCGACTGTTGGGCTTGCCTGCTCATTGTCCTTTGCTCCCTTGGTCTCTTGGTGTGTTCGAAGATCTGGCCCCACTCCGCCCTCTCTTCCCTCGATTATTCAACAAACTTTTTCATATAAACTTTGACTATGGACTGGGATTTTGCCACGGAAAAAGAAAGACACGCAGGTGCCCAGCATGAGGCACCCCTAAGAAAATGGGTTAGGAAACAGGACTGTGATCTAACAGCAGAGGACTGATCGCACCCTGCAACGCGTAAGGATGATTTCGAGCTGGACTTATAGCTCCACCGCCGGTGCTCAAAAGCGCCAACGAAAAGAAAAACGGACTAACAGAGTCTACCAGTGGTGGCTCGTCGTTGAAAAATACATTTTCACTAAGACCCCCTTCCTGAACTTTCTCCCTCAATTCTTGTTGCTTTCAAAAAAAATTTTTGGTCACTTAAGTCCAAAAGTCTCATATAGCACTTCTTACTATATGTTGATGTCATTGAAAAGAAAGTCAGAACCTGAGTCTACAATATGTCGGAACGTTTTTCCTGATTGCCCTCGACTACGTGTTATGCCGATCTATGAATAACGCAGCGAATGTAAATTCATATGTACCGTATTCCGCCAATTGTATCGACTGCATATGGCTACACGCAATTTGCTAGCATTCGATGAACGTTATTTCATTGGCCACACATGACTATATGTACACTCCATCAGTTGGGGTAAACACAAATGTACTAGCTATGTTTAAAAGCGGCGACTGTTGAAATTGGCATTGTATATACACATAAGCGGCGTTCATTTGTGTTCACTGTACCCCTTGTTGTAAGCAGAACGGATATCGCTAAAAAACACTGACTGTGTTATCCCGCTAGCATAGACCCATGCACACACGTACCCGACAGCCATTTTAGGTATCATGGTCTCCCTGTCCACGATCGATCATCAGCCCCTTCCCTGACCCTGCAAGCTTCCCCCATGTACCCTGACTGCCCCCGCTCTCACACGCACAAGTCATGAGCCCTCCCCTCCCGCATGACTCTGTCTCTGAGAAATCGCACCCCGCGCCTGACCAAACCCCTCCTGTCCCTCCATGAATACCCCTCCTTTGATGACCTCTTCCTCTGAACGTAATTGTTTGCACGGACCGCTGGTCATCCCTTAGCCCGAGGATACAGTTTATTGCCCACTACTGTATGCACTCGCCTCTCTTGAAAATAGCCACTATTGATCATGACCACCCCACCCCCTGAGATTCGATCAGGAGCACACATTCCAACGGAATCAACAGCACACTCAGCTGCATGACAGCCCCCTCCTATTGTATGGAGGATAAGGGCCCCTACTGTAGCCACGTGTTGGAATATCTTCACACTTCACAATGTCTTGATTGTAATGAAGGATGTGTGTGTGCCATAAACCTGTGTATAAAAGACGAAGCCTCAGAGAAAATTGTTAGAGCACCTCCCGAAGACACTATGCGAGTGTCCCAAATGACATGCTCTCCTCATGAGTAATAAACTCTGTTCTTGTTTTCCTACTTCCAGTGCCCGTCTCTTCATTTGGTAATTATTTATGATGGGAACGAAGAGTCGCCTTGCACCAGCAGCCTGGGCATCGGGTGCGATGTGGGCTGACTTTTCAACAAACTGAGCACGTCCTTTGGCCATGCAAAGCCTGCACCGAGCTTTCTGTTGGAGGCCAACACCCACAGCACATGTACAGATTGAGCAGCCCTCAATTCCTGATTTCTGGCCAGGCCCTACACCCAGCTCTACACAGGAGGCTAGGCCATGCACAGCAGGAGGCTGCTGCAGAGCTTGCACTGCCCCAGGTTGTGCTCCATCCCCACTTCATGCGGCGAGTCCCCTTATGGCAGCAGTACTGCACTAAGTACTTTTTTTCTAAATTGTATGCAGGTTTCACAAACCCTATGCTGGATTCACAAATCCCTGGGTCCAGGTAAATCCACAGGACCCAGGATTTGTAATCTATCACGGGATTTGTGAATCCTATGACAAAAGTCATTTTTTGATAGTTATTTTATTGCCAATGGCAGGCACTCTCGGCTCTACCCACATGGGCCTTGAAGTCAGGGTATGGGCACTTTAAAAAAAAAAACAATTCCCAACATGGTGCACACTGCTTGGTAATGGCTGCTGCAATAGATTTTTTTTCTGTGGCTGCTTGCCAATCAGATTCATGAATCCACAGCCAGATTTGGCAATAAAAAATGCACGACAGGAGATATCACTCAATCAATAAGAATTTTTAAAGCATGGCTAATCACCCGGTAGGGTATTTAGGCGCCTGCAGGTCCCGGTGGCTTATTCAAACAGACAGGTCTTGAGGGCATTTGGAATTCCGGAATTAAGGTGATGGTTCAGAGTTGCGTGGGGTGGATGTTCATGTCTTTGCTGCGATGTGGTAGAAGGAGCGCTCCCCACTTCTGCTTTGGTAGATGCAGAGAGTATGGGCAGGTAAGAGGGAGGCGGAGCGTAGTCTTTTCGACCGATGGTGGAAGTTTAGGCACTGGTTAATTTTGGCTGGTCTTGGTTGTGCAGAGCATTGTGTGTGTGGGTCAGCAGCTTGCATTGGCATCTCTTCTGTACGAGGAGCCAGTGGAGTTACCTGAAGTGGGGTGTGACGTAGGTTCATCGTAGAAGGCCAAGGATGAGTCCGGCTGAGGCGTTCTGTATGGTTTGAAGTCTCTGTGGGAAATATGTGGCGAGTCCTACGTAGAGGGTGTTGCTGTTGATCTGTCGGCTGGTGATGAGTGCCTGTCTCAAGCATCTGTGGAAGTTGGTTGTGGTGGTGATGGGGTCTTCGATGAGTGAGAGGATGAGTTGGGTTTCATCTGAGTAGGAAATTATGATGAGACTGTGGGATCTGATGATGTTGGCCAGTGGGGTCCTATATACATTAAAGAGCATGGGCTGAGGGATAAGCACTGGAGGACACCGCAGGTGAAATCCTTGGGTTTGGAGGTGAAAGTGGGGGGTGGATCATCTGGGCTCATTCCATGAGGAAGGAAGGGATCCATTTGAACATGTCCTCTTGGATGCTGATGTGGTGGAGTCTTTTGATCAGCGTGTGGTGGAATACAGTGTCGAAGGCTGCTGAGAGGTCGAGGAAGATCAGAGCTGCTGTTTCTCCTCTGTCGAGGACGTTTTGGCTGTTGTCATTGGCTGCGATCAGGAAGGTTTCAGTGCTGTGATTGCTGCAGAAGCTGGATTGGGAGGCGTTGAATCGCTGGTTCTGTCCAGGTGTGCCATGAGTTGCTTGTTAATGATCTTTTCCAGTACCTTCGCTGGAAATTAAGGCAGAGATATTGGCCAGTAGTTTTGAGTTTGCTGGGTGTCAGAGGAGGTTTTTATGAGGAGTGGTCTGACTTTGGTGTGTTTCCAGGTATCAGGAATTGTTGGGGTGGTGACAGAGGTGTTGAGCAGGGTGGTGAGTTCCTGGCCCATTCTTTGGTTTCCACGGTTGAAGATGTGGTGCAGGCATGGATCCATGGGAGCTCCCAAGTGGTGTATTTGATGGTGAAGGTGGAGTCCTGGGTGGAAAGGAGGCTACAGGTGATCAGTCTGTGGTTCGTGTCAGTTGCGGTGGTGACGTTATCTATAGTGGAAGTCCGTAGGTGTGGGTTGGGGTTTGAAGATTTTGTAAATGGTTGCGATCTTGTCATGGAAGAAGTCTGCAAGGTTATCGCACAACTCAGGCAAGGGTGTGATGTTGTTGTCCCTCGCAGCCGGGTAGGAGAATTTCTTAATGATGCTGAAAAGTTCCTTGTTGACGCTGGTTTTGATGGTTGGGGCAAGGGCTGTTTTCTTAGTTGCCCTCAGCAGGTGGTGGTAGAAGTTGAGGGAGGTCTTGAAGGCTGCCCTGTCGGAGGTGTAATTGCTAGCGTGCGATCTCCTCGCCAGCTGTTTGCTGTCTTGTTTTGCTGTTCTGAGTTCTTGGGTGTACCAGCTGGCCTTTTTGGATGATTTTCTCTGGATGTTGCTCTTGATGGGGACTATGCTTTCGGCCCAATTGGTGATCCAGATGTTGAGGCTCCTCACTCACTGTTCGAGGTTGAGCCAGGTCTCAGTGAGGAAGACAATGCCAGGGTGGTGATGGGATCCCATAATTCAGTGGTATGCTTGCATAGAGAGCTTGTTGTGAAGGGCGCGTGTGAGTTGGTGTTTTCGTTCAGGTGGTGTGTTTGGTGTAGAGTTAGTCAGGTGGCTGGTGTGTGTGTTGTGGCAGGTGAAGTGGCAGTGGGTGCAGGTGAAGGCACCCATCGTGGTGCATGGGTCAGAGTGGTGGCAGTGTTGCTGCATCTGGAGTCAAGGGTGCAGAGCTCGGCGATGGTGTTTCTTGAGGGAGTAGTAGGGCCATGAGTGATGGCACTGGGCATGGTTCAGGCAAGGAAGGGCTGTATTAAGTAGGTACTGGGGCATGGGAAGAGCGGGCATTCTGTTGACGTGAGTGTGAAAACCCTGGTGGAAAAACCTGGCCAGCAGCGGTGTCACTGGATCAGTCTGTAAACACAGGAACTTATGGCTACAGGCAAGTGGTAGGCTAGATGTCCAGATCCCTAGTCTAATCATGTGGCTTTCTTTTTGAATAGTTTGATTCAAGTATCCTCTGTGGATTTGCAAATCTGCAGAGGATCTGCAAGTTAAGGGTCTAGATATCTCTAGAATATAATCTTGTCATGACCAGACTGAAACATATTTTAGTGCTAATTTGTCAAAAACTACTGAACAGATTTACACCAAACCAAGTGAAGGCACTTCCTTGAGTAAAGTTCTGTGTACACTCCAAGTTTGTTGTAATTCTGTTCTGCTGTTTTTTACTGTATTGATGAGCAAAGAAACCAAAGGCAGTAAAATGGGAACAGTCACTTTTAGGACCCCGCCTATTTTTAGATCACCATTTGAAGAATTTGCACAAAACTTGTCATGAAAAACCCTAAGTGTATGTACTATTTTGAAAGGTTTCTTGGAGATTCATTGAATGATGTGATGGTTAATAAGAAAACAAAAATATGCTTTTTCAATGGAAAGGCTGACCTAATCTCAACAATAGAGGCCCTATCGCTGAGATAAATATATATATACATATATATATATATATATATATATATACACACACACACACACACACACACGCACACACACACACACACACACACACACACACACATATATATACTAGCGATGCCCAAGTGCGAGCGCGCACAAGCAGGACCACGGACACAATTGATGCTGTCGCCAATGCGGAGTGCTTTATTTAAATCAACGAAGGTGCAGTCTCCAGGCGCGTTTCGGACACAAACGGTGTCCTTGTTCACTTGGAAAGGTAAGGAGGCCTTCAAGGGATATATTTCAGGAAAACAATCACTTATTTAATGTCACTTGTGGAGAAGTTAATTCACCAAATGTGTAAATCATATAATCAAAATTTAAATCACATTGAAACATATAAACATATAAACAACAAAACACAGAGGTGTATATAAAAAGAATTTTATCAAAAAGTTCATTAAATCAGCAATAAATCAAAGAAAGCAGGTAAGGAAATGCTGGTAAAAATGACGTAATAGTACAAAAATCAATACCACAGCAAAACCTAAAAAGAACATCTATCTCAGAAACAACGTGAATCAAACACTGTAGAGATAAGATGCAGGTCGACGTTTCGGTCTCTTTACAATAAGTTTATCGAGACCATCCTCAGGACTGATGTCATTAGAACACTGCTATGAGCTGTGCTGTAATCTGTAACATAAATGTTGACAGTTACAAATCTAACGTAATTAAAAACGAATTACTTCATACACCCATGTGACATGACTAACTACAAAGAAACATACCCTATTTGAACTAAACATGACTTACTATGTCAACAAACTGACTATAACAAAACAGACCTAGTTGACAAATGAACAGACACTTAATACAAGATACAAGACAACAAACTTATAACTGCATTGTCAAGTTTGACTAGAAGACAAGTGAATTCATCTGAATTTATGTCATTTAACAACAGCCGGTTGTTTGAAAGCAATCCAGTCAGTTATGCAGATATTGTTAGAGCCCATCACACATTGAGAGCGCGAAATCATAACAGCAAAGATGCTAATGATGAAGTCAGAAAAGACAGGCAATTGCTCAAGAAAATTTTTTTTAGTATGAAACATACATAAGTCGAAACTGAATTTTGCGCCAAAGTTGTATTATTATCATAACTTCAAAATGCCCAACAAAAATAACCTGTACATGTGGGGCCACACAATTATATACAATATAGTTAGAAATGATGTCAATGTTTCACAAACATACCCAATGGACTGAGATATCACAGTGTTGGTCTCAGAAGAGGTTATGTGGCTTTACCCGGGTGGAGGCCTGCATGAGGAATGACGTGCTTAGTATGTATTTCGTGATAACAGGGTGTAAATGATAGAATTAAGTAAAAAATAGGTACCTATATATAGAGCATGACCGTCGCCCAGGCTAGAGCGCTGAGAATGTAGTGGTCAGTCAGTTAAAGCTGGCTGAAGGCGCACCGAAATGGATGCTACGAATTTAAATATAAAAAGAATGTAAGTTTCAAATATACTACTGGGGCAGTTGCAAATAAATCATCAACTAGTTTACACCAACCTCCGTGATGTAAAAAGCAGAAATCTAAACTTTTCCTTTTTGCGCAATATCTGTGTCCACGAACACGTAGTCTGCAGAAAATAAACATGAAAGCCCATTTAGCAGAACGTAGAGTTAAAGACAATGCGTAAAATAAATACGCCCTGTGGCATAGCTACCTTTTCAGTTGAAACAGATATCCAACTGGTAGCATCAACCAGCTAGGTCACTTTTTTGCATGGAGAGCTGAAAAGCCAATAAATAACAAAGAGTCAGCTTCGTGGTTATAGCTTCAAGCAGCAGAGCGCTATGTCAATAAAGCCTAGCTAGCGTATCCGGCTTACCTGCAGTATGAAACGCGGTCAAACTTAATTTGACTAGAAACACGGGAAGAGCCGAGTGGAAGGCGGAATACCGACCTCCCTCTTTAAGGCATCGTTTGGAAAGCGACAAAGGACTTAGCGCATGTCTGTTAGACCCTAACGATTTAAGCGCCATCTTTGAGTGGGGTTGGAACACAATAGAAACGAACCTTTTGAAACATTCAGAAGTCAGCCATTATCAATGCTGACAGTGGATTTGTATAGGAAGGTACTAAAAAGAGGCGCTAATCTGAATGGATCATCACAGTTGTACAGAACGTGCTGAATTTAAAGGGTAAACTAGGAAAGGGTGAAAATTTGCGTACAATGACTGATGTATGTTGGTGAAACATCAACATTTACAACATCCAATACACGAAATATAACATATTTTAAGATTAGCAAATTAAGCAGTCTAAACACTATCTCATTCTAAAATAAACAGTGCATATTTATCAATGCGTCCAAAACAAGGTATAACTAAGGGATCAAGATTCAAGACCAAGAGTAATGTCTAGGGTAGGCACGCAAGAGCATGCCATTCTGTGGCAGAGTTCAGACCCCTTTTGACCGTATCAGTCAGGCAAATTAATTTGCCTTCTCTTAGAGAAAGGATTCTGTCAACGTTGTTCTGGCGTGCATTGGGTCGAATGACTTCCAGCACCCACCAGAGCATGTCAGTTTCTTTATGCCCTAATTCTAAATAGTGTTCAACTAGTGGGGCATTCTCCTTCTTGCAGCGAATTCGTGACTGATGCTGTAAAATGCGTTTTTTGATGGGCTGTATCGTTTTACCCAAATAGTGAAGTCGACAGGGGCATTGAATGCAATAAACCACATTAGTGGTATTGCAGTTGGAAAAATTCTTCGCAGTGAATTTAATGCCATTGATCGTACACGCTTTCATGGTTGTTGTGGTTGCACATGCCACACAGTTGTTACATTTATGGTGGCCAGTTAAAGGGACTAATTGTCTCATATTGTCTACGATATTATCTTGTGCAGTATTGTCATATGCATGGATCAATCTGTCCTGCAGGTTTGTGCCACGTTTAAATGAAAAAAGTGGTTTTTGTCCAAATTCAGGTAAGAAGCGGAGTAAGCTCCAGTGTTTTGAGACAATCTTTTTAATTGCATTAGAATGCGTCCCAAATGTTGAGACACAGACTATATTGACTTTCTTTTCTTTATTGTTCACAGATAGTAATGCCTGACGATCATTGTACCAAGCCCTTTTCATAGATTTTCTTAGTAACCTTGAGGGGTACCCTCTTAGTTGGAGTTTTTCTTTAAGTTTGCGGGCTTCACAGAAGTAATCATCCTTATATGTACAGTTCCGTCGTAGACGGAGAAACTGTCCAAAGGGTAACCCGTCTTTCAGGGCCTGGGGATGGTGACTGGTGTATCGTAACAGAGTATTTCTGGCTGTTTTTTTGGTGAAAAGGCTCGTATATAAAAGATTGTTTGAGTCGACTTTGATCGTAATGTCTAAAAAAGGCATTTCAGCTGTATCATGTGCCAAAGTGAACTGTAAATGCGCATTCCTGGAATTGAGCCATAGATGAAACTCAAGGAGCTGGTCAGCAGATCCTGCCCAAACCATGAAAACGTCATCTATATAACGTAGCCACTTCAATATGTTTTTGGAAAATGGGTTGGTACAGTGCCAAATAAATTGGTCTTCGAAGTGGGCAACATAAACGTTCGCTATATCAGGGGCAAAAATAGCGCCCATCGCCACGCCTTTTTGTTGTAGATAGAACGTGTTTTGGTATAGAAAAAAGTTTTCACACAGAGGAATTCTGATACATTCCCTGATGAAAGAAGATGGAACAGAGTGTGGTCTCGGTCTGGATTCTAAAAGCATGTACAATAGCTCCAGTGCTTCCATCTGCGGGATGTTTGTATACAAACTTTCTATATCCATTGATACAAGTATGTTAGTAGCAGGATCAAAAGGAAAGCCTTCAACTTCATTGATCACAGCTGTCGTGTCTCTTATGTATGATGGGCGCTCAATGGCAAACGGTCGAATAAAAAAATCAGAGTATGTTGCCAGTGGTTTTAAGATGGAATTACAGCCCGAGACAATTGGCCGGCCCGGGGGATTAACAAGGTCTTTATGCACCTTGGGGAGCATATATATCACTGGTATTGTTGGTGTTTTGTTAACCAAATACGCAGCCTCCTTTTCATTCAGCCAACCCCCTTCGAGTCCTGAGTTGCTTAGGGCTTGGATTTCAGCTGTCAGTCTTTTGGTCGGGTTGCTTGTAAGTTTATGATAATGCGTGGAAATGGAAAGTTGTTTCATCATTTCCTGATCATATTTGGACCTTTCCCACAAAACTATGCCCCCACCCTTGTCTGCTGGTTTAAGCAAAGTTTGGGGTAGCTTCTGAAGAGTTTGTAAAGCCAACTGATGTTCTTTAGGTAGATTTGATTTGTATCTACACGGTTTTTGAAATAGAGACTCTATTTCAATAAGCGTGGCATTCTCAAAAGTGATTATGTCCTTGTGTATCATCATGTTAGATGGATAAAACGTAGATGGATTACGCAAGCCCGTGAATCCTCTTTTGGGATCCGATGTTGAGTTTGCGAAGAAGTTTTTTAGCCGCACAGTTCGAAAAAAGCGGTACAATTCCAATTTAGTTTGGAACAAATCATTCCTATATGTGGGCACAAAGCTCAGCCCATTAGACAAGACTGCCACTTCCTGTTCAGATAGATTGTGTGATGACAGGTTAAAGATTGGTATCGTCAGATCTTGGTCTACCACTCGTAGAATTGGTTCCGGGTTCGCCGGAACCCCGGGGTGTATTGTCGGCGGAACCATCCTCGTCTCGATTGTTGAGGTCTCCCCGGTGGTCTGGAGCCTCGTTGGTCCTGTCCTAAAAAAGAAGAAGACTGGTGCGATGTGGAGGGTTGTTGATCCTGTTGGTGATGGTTAGTATTAAAGGATCTATCACTGCCAGACTCCGAGCCTGTGTCTGAAAAATTGACTCTTTTATTGGACTGTTGATTAGGGCCTTGAGAGGTATAAAAGTCCTTCCTCAAATAAGGATATGTTCTTTCTTTATTATATCTCCTGATATCGTTCTGTAGTTTGTCACACTTTTTCTGAGAATTGAACTCCTCAAACTCTTTGATTGTTTGCTGAATTTTATCCAATAGGAGTTTGCTGTTGGAAATCGAGCTATCTCCTGAAATTTTATTCTCTAAGGATTGTATCTCTTTCGTCAGAATTTGTATTTGACGAAGTGCGGTTTCTATGCTCAGAACCATCCAGGTTCTCGAGCATCTGTTCGCAGAGAAACTGAAGCCGATTTTAAATTCTTCGTCGTCTACAAATATGATTGGTACATTACGTATCTGTAGACCCGCCGGTATAATATTCGCGTTCAGGCAATCAGTCAAGAATTTTGCATGTAATTCTGTGCGAACAAGCTTTTTTTTAAGTCTCTCCAACTGATTAAGATCTGAGTCAAGGGGTAAATTAGTGGTAGGCCCCTTGTTCCCCAATAAAGAGGGACCAGATGCAATCTTAAGAATATATTCGTCTGAGTACACCAAAGTTTCTGCCTCAGACATGGAATTGGCTAAAAAGATTTTTACCAGAACAACCACCGATTAAGGTGACTCACAACAGGCATACGCCTGCGCGAAATAATGATTCAAAGAGGTGAGCAACCCAGTTACACCCTTGAGGGCTTGGGTAATTTAAATGAAAAGGTAAGGAGGCCTTCAAGGGATATATTTCAGGAAAACAATCACTTATTTAATGTCACTTGTGGAGAAGTTAATTCACCAAATGTGTAAATCATATAATCAAAATTTAAATCACATTGAAACATATAAACATATAAACAACAAAACACAGAGGTGTATATAAAAAGAATTTTATCAAAAAGTTCATTAAATCAGCAATAAATCAAAGAAAGCAGGTAAGGAAATGCTGGTAAAAATGACGTAATAGTACAAAAATCAATACCACAGCAAAACCTAAAAAGAACATCTATCTCAGAAACAACGTGAATCAAACACTGTAGAGATAAGATGCAGGTCGACGTTTCGGTCTCTTTACAATAAGTTTATCGAGACCATCCTCAGGACTGATGTCATTAGAACACTGCTATGAGCTGTGCTGTAATCTGTAACATAAATGTTGACAGTTACAAATCTAACGTAATTAAAAACGAATTACTTCATACACCCATGTGACATGACTAACTACAAAGAAACATACCCTATTTGAACTAAACATGACTTACTATGTCAACAAACTGACTATAACAAAACAGACCTAGTTGACAAATGAACAGACACTTAATACAAGATACAAGACAACAAACTTATAACTGCATTCAATGTGTGATGGGCTCTAACAATATCTGCATAACTGACTGGATTGCTTTCAAACAACCGGCTGTTGTTAAATGACATAAATTCAGATGAATTCACTTGTCTTCTAGTCAAACTTGACAATGCAGTTATAAGTTTGTTGTCTTGTATCTTGTATTAAGTGTCTGTTCATTTGTCAACTAGGTCTGTTTTGTTATAGTCAGTTTGTTGACATAGTAAGTCATGTTTAGTTCAAATAGGGTATGTTTCTTTGTAGTTAGTCATGTCACATGGGTGTATGAAGTAATTCGTTTTTAATTACGTTAGATTTGTAACTGTCAACATTTATGTTACAGATTACAGCACAGCTCATAGCAGTGTTCTAATGACATCAGTCCTGAGGATGGTCTCGATAAACTTATTGTAAAGAGACCGAAACGTCGACCTGCATCTTATCTCTACAGTGTTTGATTCACGTTGTTTCTGAGATAGATGTTCTTTTTAGGTTTTGCTGTGGTATTGATTTTTGTACTATTACGTCATTTTTACCAGCATTTCCTTACCTGCTTTCTTTGATTTATTGCTGATTTAATGAACTTTTTGATAAAATTCTTTTTATATACACCTCTGTGTTTTGTTGTTTATATGTTTATATGTTTCAATGTGATTTAAATTTTGATTATATGATTTACACATTTGGTGAATTAACTTCTCCACAAGTGACATTAAATAAGTGATTGTTTTCCTGAAATATATCCCTTGAAGGCCTCCTTACCTTTTCATTTAAATTACCCAAGCCCTCAAGGGTGTAACTGGGTTGCTCACCTCTTTGAATCATTATTTCGCGCAGGCGTATGCCTGTTGTGAGTCACCTTAATCGGTGGTTGTTCTGGTAAAAATCTTTTTAGCCAATTCCATGTCTGAGGCAGAAACTTTGGTGTACTCAGACGAATATATTCTTAAGATTGCATCTGGTCCCTCTTTATTGGGGAACAAGGGGCCTACCACTAATTTACCCCTTGACTCAGATCTTAATCAGTTGGAGAGACTTAAAAAAAAGCTTGTTCGCACAGAATTACATGCAAAATTCTTGACTGATTGCCTGAACGCGAATATTATACCGGCGGGTCTACAGATACGTAATGTACCAATCATATTTGTAGACGACGAAGAATTTAAAATCGGCTTCAGTTTCTCTGCGAACAGATGCTCGAGAACCTGGATGGTTCTGAGCATAGAAACCGCACTTCGTCAAATACAAATTCTGACGAAAGAGATACAATCCTTAGAGAATAAAATTTCAGGAGATAGCTCGATTTCCAACAGCAAACTCCTATTGGATAAAATTCAGCAAACAATCAAAGAGTTTGAGGAGTTCAATTCTCAGAAAAAGTGTGACAAACTACAGAACGATATCAGGAGATATAATAAAGAAAGAACATATCCTTATTTGAGGAAGGACTTTTATACCTCTCAAGGCCCTAATCAACAGTCCAATAAAAGAGTCAATTTTTCAGACACAGGCTCGGAGTCTGGCAGTGATAGATCCTTTAATACTAACCATCACCAACAGGATCAACAACCCTCCACATCGCACCAGTCTTCTTCTTTTTTAGGACAGGACCAACGAGGCTCCAGACCACCGGGGAGACCTCAACAATCGAGACGAGGATGGTTCCGCCGACAATACACCCCGGGGTTCCGGCGAACCCGGAACCAATTCTACGAGTGGTAGACCAAGATCTGACGATACCAATCTTTAACCTGTCATCACACAATCTATCTGAACAGGAAGTGGCAGTCTTGTCTAATGGGCTGAGCTTTGTGCCCACATATAGGAATGATTTGTTCCAAACTAAATTGGAATTGTACCGCTTTTTTCGAACTGTGCGGCTAAAAAACTTCTTCGCAAACTCAACATCGGATCCCAAAAGAGGATTCACGGGCTTGCGTAATCCATCTACGTTTTATCCATCTAACATGATGATACACAAGGACATAATCACTTTTGAGAATGCCACGCTTATTGAAATAGAGTCTCTATTTCAAAAACCGTGTAGATACAAATCAAATCTACCTAAAGAACATCAGTTGGCTTTACAAACTCTTCAGAAGCTACCCCAAACTTTGCTTAAACCAGCAGACAAGGGTGGGGGCATAGTTTTGTGGGAAAGGTCCAAATATGATCAGGAAATGATGAAACAACTTTCCATTTCCACGCATTATCATAAACTTACAAGCAACCCGACCAAAAGACTGACAGCTGAAATCCAAGCCCTAAGCAACTCAGGACTCGAAGGGGGTTGGCTGAATGAAAAGGAGGCTGCGTATTTGGTTAACAAAACACCAACAATACCAGTGATATATATGCTCCCCAAGGTGCATAAAGACCTTGTTAATCCCCCGGGCCGGCCAATTGTCTCGGGCTGTAATTCCATCTTAAAACCACTGGCAACATACTCTGATTTTTTTATTCGACCGTTTGCCATTGAGCGCCCATCATACATAAGAGACACGACAGCTGTGATCAATGAAGTTGAAGGCTTTCCTTTTGATCCTGCTACTAACATACTTGTATCAATGGATATAGAAAGTTTGTATACAAACATCCCGCAGATGGAAGCACTGGAGCTATTGTACATGCTTTTAGAATCCAGACCGAGACCACACTCTGTTCCATCTTCTTTCATCAGGGAATGTATCAGAATTCCTCTGTGTGAAAACTTTTTTCTATACCAAAACACGTTCTATCTACAACAAAAAGGCGTGGCGATGGGCGCTATTTTTGCCCCTGATATAGCGAACGTTTATGTTGCCCACTTCGAAGACCAATTTATTTGGCACTGTACCAACCCATTTTCCAAAAACATATTGAAGTGGCTACGTTATATAGATGACGTTTTCATGGTTTGGGCAGGATCTGCTGACCAGCTCCTTGAGTTTCATCTATGGCTCAATTCCAGGAATGCGCATTTACAGTTCACTTTGGCACATGATACAGCTGAAATGCCTTTTTTAGACATTACGATCAAAGTCGACTCAAACAATCTTTTATATACGAGCCTTTTCACCAAAAAAACAGCCAGAAATACTCTGTTACGATACACCAGTCACCATCCCCAGGCCCTGAAAGACGGGTTACCCTTTGGACAGTTTCTCCGTCTACGACGGAACTGTACATATAAGGATGATTACTTCTGTGAAGCCCGCAAACTTAAAGAAAAACTCCAACTAAGAGGGTACCCCTCAAGGTTACTAAGAAAATCTATGAAAAGGGCTTGGTACAATGATCGTCAGGCATTACTATCTGTGAACAATAAAGAAAAGAAAGTCAATATAGTCTGTGTCTCAACATTTGGGACGCATTCTAATGCAATTAAAAAGATTGTCTCAAAACACTGGAGCTTACTCCGCTTCTTACCTGAATTTGGACAAAAACCACTTTTTTCATTTAAACGTGGCACAAACCTGCAGGACAGATTGATCCATGCATATGACAATACTGCACAAGATAATATCGTAGACAATATGAGACAATTAGTCCCTTTAACTGGCCACCATAAATGTAACAACTGTGTGGCATGTGCAACCACAACAACCATGAAAGCGTGTACGATCAATGGCATTAAATTCACTGCGAAGAATTTTTCCAACTGCAATACCACTAATGTGGTTTATTGCATTCAATGCCCCTGTCGACTTCACTATTTGGGTAAAACGATACAGCCCATCAAAAAACGCATTTTACAGCATCAGTCACGAATTCGCTGCAAGAAGGAGAATGCCCCACTAGTTGAACACTATTTAGAATTAGGGCATAAAGAAACTGACATGCTCTGGTGGGTGCTGGAAGTCATTCGACCCAATGCACGCCAGAACAACGTTGACAGAATCCTTTCTCTAAGAGAAGGCAAATTAATTTGCCTGACTGATACGGTCAAAAGGGGTCTGAACTCTGCCACAGAATGGCATGCTCTTGCGTGCCTACCCTAGACATTACTCTTGGTCTTGAATCTTGATCCCTTAGTTATACCTTGTTTTGGACGCATTGATAAATATGCACTGTTTATTTTAGAATGAGATAGTGTTTAGACTGCTTAATTTGCTAATCTTAAAATATGTTATATTTCGTGTATTGGATGTTGTAAATGTTGATGTTTCACCAACATACATCAGTCATTGTACGCAAATTTTCACCCTTTCCTAGTTTACCCTTTAAATTCAGCACGTTCTGTACAACTGTGATGATCCATTCAGATTAGCGCCTCTTTTTAGTACCTTCCTATACAAATCCACTGTCAGCATTGATAATGGCTGACTTCTGAATGTTTCAAAAGGTTCGTTTCTATTGTGTTCCAACCCCACTCAAAGATGGCGCTTAAATCGTTAGGGTCTAACAGACATGCGCTAAGTCCTTTGTCGCTTTCCAAACGATGCCTTAAAGAGGGAGGTCGGTATTCCGCCTTCCACTCGGCTCTTCCCGTGTTTCTAGTCAAATTAAGTTTGACCGCGTTTCATACTGCAGGTAAGCCGGATACGCTAGCTAGGCTTTATTGACATAGCGCTCTGCTGCTTGAAGCTATAACCACGAAGCTGACTCTTTGTTATTTATTGGCTTTTCAGCTCTCCAAGCAAAAAAGTGACCTAGCTGGTTGATGCTACCAGTTGGATATCTGTTTCAACTGAAAAGGTAGCTATGCCACAGGGCGTATTTATTTTACGCATTGTCTTTAACTCTACGTTCTGCTAAATGGGCTTTCATGTTTATTTTCTGCAGACTACGTGTTCGTGGACACAGATATTGCGCAAAAAGGAAAAGTTTAGATTTCTGCTTTTTACATCACGGAGGTTGGTGTAAACTAGTTGATGATTTATTTGCAACTGCCCCAGTAGTATATTTGAAACTTACATTCTTTTTATATTTAAATTCGTAGCATCCATTTCGGTGCGCCTTCAGCCAGCTTTAACTGACTGACCACTACATTCTCAGCGCTCTAGCCTGGGCGACGGTCATGCTCTATATATAGGTACCTATTTTTTACTTAATTCTATCATTTACACCCTGTTATCACGAAATACATACTAAGCACGTCATTCCTCATGCAGGCCTCCACCCGGGTAAAGCCACATAACCTCTTCTGAGACCAACACTGTGATATCTCAGTCCATTGGGTATGTTTGTGAAACATTGACATCATTTCTAACTATATTGTATATAATTGTGTGGCCCCACATGTACAGGTTATTTTTGTTGGGCATTTTGAAGTTATGATAATAATACAACTTTGGCGCAAAATTCAGTTTCGACTTATGTATGTTTCATACTAAAAAATTTTTTCTTGAGCAATTGCCTGTCTTTTCTGACTTCATCATTAGCATCTTTGCTGTTATGATTTCGCGCTCTCAATGTGTGATGGGCTCTAACAATATCTGCATAACTGACTGGATTGCTTTCAAACAACCGGCTGTTGTTAAATGACATAAATTCAGATGAATTCACTTGTCTTCTAGTCAAACTTGACAATGCAGTTATAAGTTTGTTGTCTTGTATCTTGTATTAAGTGTCTGTTCATTTGTCAACTAGGTCTGTTTTGTTATAGTCAGTTTGTTGACATAGTAAGTCATGTTTAGTTCAAATAGGGTATGTTTCTTTGTAGTTAGTCATGTCACATGGGTGTATGAAGTAATTCGTTTTTAATTACGTTAGATTTGTAACTGTCAACATTTATGTTACAGATTACAGCACAGCTCATAGCAGTGTTCTAATGACATCAGTCCTGAGGATGGTCTCGATAAACTTATTGTAAAGAGACCGAAACGTCGACCTGCATCTTATCTCTACAGTGTTTGATTCACGTTGTTTCTGAGATAGATGTTCTTTTTAGGTTTTGCTGTGGTATTGATTTTTGTACTATTACGTCATTTTTACCAGCATTTCCTTACCTGCTTTCTTTGATTTATTGCTGATTTAATGAACTTTTTGATAAAATTCTTTTTATATACACCTCTGTGTTTTGTTGTTTATATGTTTATATGTTTCAATGTGATTTAAATTTTGATTATATGATTTACACATTTGGTGAATTAACTTCTCCACAAGTGACATTAAATAAGTGATTGTTTTCCTGAAATATATCCCTTGAAGGCCTCCTTACCTTTTCATTTAAATTACCCAAGCCCTCAAGGGTGTAACTGGGTTGCTCACCTCTTTGAATCATCCTTGTTCACTTGGAGACACATTACAAAACCGGGAAATTTAAATCGCAAAGCACTTCCGGTTCACGTGATCGGCACATAGATAGACATAGACAAGTTACTTCGCATACAATAACTTCATGCAAAGAAAGACCTTCAATGTACAACCTCTGTTGAGAACGAGAATATAAATACATAATTGTACTTTGCTAATAAATGACATTTCGTTATAAAAGATTACTCCACATGTAGAGATAGATTACATGCAGTCTCATGTCCTAAATACATTATAGTGGAGCTATATAGGCATCGCTATAAGGGCCAGGGATAAGACATAGCAGTACTCAGAAAAATACCATTGGTCAAGAAAGTGCAAAATACGCTAAAAGACACACATATTTACAAATTGTGCAAATTATGCTATCTGAACATATTTCACAGATTATAGAAACCTGATACATGTTGTATAATCAAATGTGGCAATGCTATATTCAGGTGCAAATACGCTGATGTATACATTCCCAGAAAATAATGAAACAATCAGGTCATATTGGTGAACAGTGTGCAAATACGCATAAATATAATATGATAAATTGACAGATACTGTTTTATTGTGTATGCATTTGGCTTGTCTTTTCGCTCCCTTTTTTCTTGCAGGATTTAATCGCACATGAATATTTAATGCTTCTTTCATTTATTGTTGCAATTAATTTTTGTCTAGGACCATTTTGTCTCCTGTACCGATTGATACCCAGGTCCTTCGACTTGTTCTGGGTCACCCCATTTATATCAATGGTTTGCTATAGCAGGGCGGGAGTCGATGTTCCCGTTGTGTCATAGCAAACTTGAGGGTATGTTAACAAGTGCCATTTCGCCGCATTTTTTGTAAAAAGCCAAAAATGCAGTGAAAATTATATCACCCTATTTACTAGGTGACGTTAAGATGCTTTAATGCATGTTAGCAGCCGGTTTGCTAAGGGCTCGCCTCGTATCTCCAATGAGTTGCAATGTAGGTGTTGTCAGTGACAAGGTAGGTGTTTCTAGGAGAATATAAAAAGGTAGAGGGAGGTAAGACAACAGTTTTGTATTTACAAGGCAGCCCTGGATTTGAGGACCAATAGGAAAACTCTCTCTAATTGCGGTTTATGTCGGAGCCTAACATCTGTTCTGAAGTAGACTTAAGTATGCGATGTAGCAGATTTACAAGTTCCTTGCGTCACTATTGCATCACTTTTAACATGGAAAAAGTGACGCGAAAGTGGTGCAAGGGGCTTGTAAATCTGCTACACAGTGTTCTGTCTTAGTTTGCTTTCCTTTCTGTCATGTATTGTATTGTAATTGCATTTATATAGCGCTTACTACCCCGGACGAGGCGTTGAAGCGCTTTTTCGGCGAGTAGCACGCTACTTCGGGACCCATAGATACATTTCAAGTGGTGGATAGGTTAGTCAGTTATTTGGATTTGGAATGATAGCAGAAGGAGAGAGGAGGTCAAAGGTTTGTATTTATATAGCGCTTGTTGGCGCACGCTATTCAGGAAGCCTACAAAGGATTAGTGGTGAATTAATATGGTGAAATATAAAGTAATTTCAGTGGTGGATATTAGTCAGTTACTTGGAGTGAAAAGGATAGCGGAGGGATAAAAGATTTGCATTCAAATAGCACTTGTTACCCCTGAGGGGTGTTAAATCGCTTTTCTGGTGAGTAGCACGCCACTCCGGTACCCATATAGGATTACTATTGAAAATTAGTATAGTAAAAAAAATATGAAGTAGTTTGAGTAGTGGATATGTTATTCAGTTATTTGGGTAGTATATTAGTCTAGTTTAATATGGAATTTGAGAAGTGAACATGTTAGTCTGTTAATTTTGATTGAAAAGGATAATGGAGGGATAAAAGAGTGAAAGATTTTTTTATGTCTTAGCAATAGGAGGAGGTTTTTGGAGTAAATGAGTAAAAAGGAGTTTTGGAGGGGGAGGGCTCAGAGGAAAGAGTTTGGAAAGGTTTGTTTTAGGAGATCGGTATAGTAAAAGTGATGTCAAAAGATACAAGGAGGGGTAGAGTAGGAGAGAGTCTAGAAAGGGTTATTTTGGCAATCGTAGTAGTGGTATGGGGTTTGGGATAAATGAGAGAGTGGATGTAGAGGATATATTGATAGATGTATAGGATGAGAGATAGGGTAGTGCATTGGAAAGGAGTAGTAGAAGAAGTTTGAGATGAGTCAGAAGGTTGGGCTAGAAGATATATTGAGCGAAGTATAGGCTGCGAAATAGGGTAGTGCATTGGAAATGCTAAATTAGAAGAAAATGATAAATATGTAGATCCATAATTACATTGAAAGTATATGTGTTGCAAGAGTTACAAAGTGTGGTGGTGTGCAGTGTGTGTGTTGTGTGTTAGTGTTATTATGGTAGAAGGGAGAGGAGGGTGTTTGTTGGACAACTGATGGAAGGATGATTGCACGTTTGTTAGTGAAAAAAGGTGGTCTGTTAGGTGTAATTACAGGAGGGAGAGTGTGTCTGAATGGGATGTAGTTATGTATGGTGTTGATTGGTGTTGTGTTAGTGATGAGTGTATTGGTTAGTGGTATAGTATAGAGTTGTGTACTGTTTGTAGTGATGGTGGATATGTGTGGTAGTTGGGATGGTAGGGTGTGTAGATGTTGTTTGGTTGGGTTTGTAGTGAAGGCTGGTACATTAATCTGTGCATAGTGTTGTGCGTGGTATACATTTGCTGTGTGTGTGTTGCTCTGTTTGTGGTTGTGGATGGTGTGGGCTGGGTATTGCTAAATGGGAAAATGGGCAGCATTACTGGCCCTAGTCTCAAACAGGATCAAACAGGCAACTGCCCTTGTCCTCTCTGCTCTTAACAGGCTCAAACAGGTAACTGCCCTTGTCCTCTGTGCCCTTAACAGGCTCAAACAGGCAACTACCCTTGTCCTCTCTACCCTTCGCCTCGACGCCCGGGCTGAGACGCCCTAAGCCTGGCCTTTTTTATAGCCCTAGTAATCAGGTGACCCCTTCAGCCAATGGGAACCCTAGCCCTAACACTATTCAATCACAACACTAGCCCTAAAATCTAGGAACCAATAGGAGACCAGGACCTTACAGCCAATCTTAGCCCTAGTCCAAGCACCCAATCAGTTAAAAAACCCTGATCTCTACGTCCAATAAAGGCCCTAGCCCTACCAGTAGTCCCAAAACAAGTCCATGCAACCAATGGCAAAGGTAGCCCTAGTCCCTACTTCCAATAGAAAGCCTAACCCTACTCTAAGTTCCACACCTAGCCAAGCAACCAATCCCACCAGAAACCCTAATCATTACTTCCAATCTAACCCTAGCCCTAGTCCCACCCTACTCCCAACAACCAATAACATAGGAAGCCCTAACCCCTACTTCCAATAGAAATCCTAACCCTAGCCCTAGTCCCAACCCTACAATGATTGAATCACAGACCCAGAAACCAATCAGAACCCTCAAATACCCAACCAATGAGGACATTAACCCTAATCCAATAGAAACACCAGATACAACCACCAATCAGTGTAGACATATACCAACCACTAGCAGACCATATAAGGTCCCAGCGACCTCAGACAAGGTTTGCCGGCCAGGGAGTGGGCAGCTGCTTCTCCTGTTCAGAATCTCCTAGGACAGGCTCAATCCACACTTTGGACTTCAGCAGGTAAGGGTCCTGGGTAAATATAACGGTTTCTGTACAGCCAGTACCTTTTAACCCTACCCCCAAACTGCCTACTGCATGTTACCATAGTAACAGTTCATGGAACACTTAAGTGAGCACACAGGTTACAAGTTCACCACACAATGTTGCTAATCGAAACAGTTACTGTGCTGGAGTTTTTAAAATTTTCCATAGGAACCGTTAATCCCAGGTACAGACTCTGGTAAAGAGCTGGTAAAGAGTTAGCCTCAGTATTATACTTCTAGTTATAAACATAATTTCTATTTTAATTGTGTAATGTTTTATAAGCATATGATTATCACACTAAATAATAGTGAAATGTCAGAAAAATAAGACATATATACTTTTTTATGAATTTTTATTAAAACAACAATAAATAACTGGAAACGTAACTTTAAAATAACAATATAATAAATAACTAGAAACATAACTTTAACATAACAATATAATAAATAAAATGTTTGATGCGCTCCAATGCAAGGAAGGTAGGTGACTTGCAAAACAAAAATGAAAATAAGTGTTTAAAATTAGATCGATGTGACTGAATGAGGTCAACGATCACAAATTAAGGTAACACTTGGCAATATTAGTTAATTTGCAAATCTATAGTGTGCCTGGTACATTCCACCTCTCTTATAGGCCCGCGTTCAAGAGGTGTCTGTACGGAAGTGCCTACTGCGTCAGATTTACATTATGGACCAACAGGTCTTTAAAATGATTCAGAGATGAGACAGAATTAGGTGAGAGAGCACATCATTATGCAGGACAATATTCTTTATTTGGAAAGCATTTATTCTGAGGCATTGTGTATCTAGGCCGCTCTGCTTACCTTGTGTAAACACTGTGGCGAACAGAGTTCACAACTTCAACTCAGCTTTGGTTCTACACTGCAGACTGTATTAAATTCAGCTTTAATTTTTTTTTATCGGCAGAGTGGACAACAGTGTCCATAACTTTAAAAGAGAAAGAGAAACAATGTGAGAGAGAGAAAGAGAGAAAAAACAACATTAAAACTGTGAGAAATAGAAAGTTATAGATGGAGCAGTTAATACTGTAGAAAATCTTCATAGCTCACCTTTTTGCGTCCGTTGTGTGTCCAACGACGTGCCGGTTCATAGTGCACCCTCTAGTTTAGTGATCTGAAAGATAGTATAGAGTTAGTAATAGCAGAGTACATACAACTGCACAAGTATATTTTTGCTTTATGTGTTTGTACACTCAGGATACTGTATTTCATCAACTCCCACTGCAAGGAGGTGTCTGTGTGCTCTTTTTCTTCCAGAGTACTATATCCCATGCACTCCCACTGCATAGCGGTGAGTTCTCATTACTGCGTACCCAGACTGTTGCCCCCCATTGACTCCCAGAGTCCGGAGGTGAGTGTTTTTTCTTGCGCACTGAGGGGCAGATTTACAAGCTCCTTGCGCCACTTATGCGTCACTTTTCCCATGTTAAAAGTGACACAAAAGTGGCGCAAGGGGCTTGTAAATCTGCCCCTCAGATTGTTGCAACCTATCTATTCTCACTGCCCGGAGGTAACTATACATTCCTACGCAGTGAAGCTGCTGCACACTACCCACTCTCTCCGCCCAGAGGTGACTTTTCGTTGTTTCGGAAACAAGCTTCTTTGCTTACCTTGTGCCATTGGCGTGATTCAAAGAGGTTGCACCACGTGTCGAAGCAGCCTTCTCAGACGTTGTTACAATGGCCATGCATCATCGCAGAATCTTCGAACGTTGAGCTTTGGAGGTGTTGGGGGGGGTACGCGAATTTGTGAAACATAACCTGTAAGATAAAAAGGAAGTTAATATTGTGCGTTATTTCTTTATCAAAGGAGAGAGGAAGTGAGAGAGTGACTGAAAAGAATATTCACAGCTCACCTTTCTGTCACCAGTGTGTCTTTCACCACGTGCCAGGATATAATGCACCCTGAAGCTCTACATCTAAAAGATAGTAAAAGAAAGATGTTATGATTGGTGATTGTTACTATCTTAATGTGGAGTAGAATTACATCGCCCTTTCACACACCTTCCCTCCCGCATTTAAAAAACAACTATTTGAACAGTTCCAACTTGTTTAATAGGCTTCGATTTTTGAAAAATTACTATAGTAGTAATGTTTTTTATCTGATTGTGAAAGCAAGTGGTGCACAGTGATGCACGTGGTTTCGATCATCACGAGCGTCGGACATTTGTCCGATTATAAAAACGTTCCTGCTATTGGAAAAAAGAAATACAAATGCAATAAGACACGGTATATAGGACTGCATACGCCTAAATCGCTGCATCGCGTTGTTGTATCCAGTCTGCTGTACCCCATGTACTCCCTCCGCTGCGCACCCAGTCCTCACTGCTCACCTTTTCGTGGACAGGGCACCTTCTACATCATGCAGTCCTGCTCTGCCATCGAGAAGTCTCACATATGGTGCAGAGTTTTAATATCGCTATGGCTAAGGACATACTTGTGCACTCATCTTCATCGCAGGTTCCTCAACCGGTCAGTCTTTGCAGTACCACTAACTCAATGACCGAAGAGGCCACGCACGTAGTGGTGGGCCCCCCTGCTCTGTGGTTCAGGCCTACATGAGGCGTCCGAACCACTAGGACGGGCCATCACAGAGCTTGCGATGGGAGCAACTCTAAAATGGCGTAGCGCAAGTGTGCCCCGTCTTTTTTATTGGTAGGGTCCCATGTGTAGTGATGTATGTGCTGGATGGGTGTGGTGTGGGTGTATACCAGCCATGAGGGAGTGTGTGTGTGCCGTTGTGACAACTACACCTGGAAGTAAGAAATCACTACAATGGAAATCTGGGCCATGTATGTACCGTTGTTGTGTTTTCCTGGTAGCGTAAGCGGAGTGGGCTGGCCTGACGTATGCTAGTGCTCCCCGAGGCTGTGAACAATGACACCGGAGCTATGGGTGTGGTTCCGTTGTGAACTATATGAGCAATCAACTGATTCGGGTGTTCGTGTTGTAGTGGTGCCGTCACCCGGGTCTTACAAACAAATGTGTCATTATGTCTGTAAAGTCCCACAATATGGCTAATATGGAAGGTACAGGGTATCACTAACCCTATATTCATTCATAGTTGCACACATAGAAGATGGTGGACAAGACGTATTTCTGCGAATATGAATGTTTGTTTTACATTCAGTGGAGTGTTGTAGCTGTAGTAATACATGGCTGTGAAAGGTTTAAGTTGCAGTTTTTAGCACATGAAAGGCAGATAATATATATACGTATGTGGTCATTCAGATATACTGTCGAACTTGGTGCTGGAAATCAGTGTTCAAGCCTCGAAGTTGCGTTCACATCCTGTTACCGTAGAGTAATGACGTAATCTACGCGTGCCTGAAAATGTACTGTAAATACGGTGCTCATGTAAATTGCTAATATAGTTTGGGTTGACTTTGCACTATATAAATAGGCTTAAAAAAAAAAGGAGGAATAGCTTACTGTCAGAGGTCAGATGGTTGTATACGCTATTTATAGCACAATATAATGTGGTAGGGCGCAGGAGCAGCATTTTACAAACATAATAAATACACAGACACAGATAGATAGTTGAAGTCCATACGGGCACGTGTGCTCGACTCCATTTTATAATGTTGCTGTTGATAACAAGTTGAATAGTAATCATGATATCATACATAGATATTCAATCGTAAATGGTTTATGACTTCTGCTGTACAAAGGTAGGAGCACTACATGTGAAATAATACACAGCAGATTCTATCATAAAGGGTTCATGAGTTGTGGTGCACTAAGGTAGGGTTGGTTTGTGTGGAACCTGTGATGATGCGTGGTTCAGGCAGACCGCACTGGTAAGAATGTCTTTGGCTACTGATTTTTTTTGCCCTAATAAGGCCACGTAGTGATTATGTATGATGCACTAAGTTAGTGGTACGTATGGTACTCAGCGTGTTGCCTACTGGACTGCATGATCTGTAATCACGATTGAAATAAAAGATGAAACGTATGGAACACATTGTCGAAATATGTATGTTTTAGAGATATTATAGTTCAAGTTGTGACCTGTGCTGTCCGCAGTGTAGATTACCATTGAGTGTGCCTTTGCACTTGCAGCGTGAATTTTGTTTTTCAACTAAACCTAGAACTGATATAAAAGAAGTTTTTAAAGGAAGGCTACTAAAGGGATATTGCGTAAGTTTGAGGGACGTTATACTTTGTTTGGTACTGCACTCTATAAGTAATGAATGAAGAATCAGTTGAATTCTGACTGAATACGGCCATGTGGCGATGAATCATGGTGCACTGAGTTAGTATTAACTTTGGGACTAAGCGTGTACATAACCTGTGATGATGCGTGGTCCAGGCAGGCCGCACTGGGGATAATGTTTTTGACGATATAAAGCTATATAAAGCCTTGTGGTGATTATTTATGATGTACTGAGTTAGTGGTACGTCTGGTGTTTAGCGTGTGCTCACCCTGCGATGATGCGTGGTCTGAAAGGGCTGCACTCAAAGTATTGACTGTTGCATACTGGACTACATGTACTTTGAGAGGAAAAAAAAATACCATGGATGGTTATCAATTCTTCAGCAACAAAATGATCAGAATCAGATGATTCTTCCAGTGGTGTAGCCATTTTTGTCTCCAAAAAAGAAATACAGGTTTCCAACGAAGAAAAAGTGAGGTTCAAATTGTGACATATGCTGTCCACAGTGTAGACTGTCATTAAGTGTGCCTTTGCACTTGCAGCGTGAATTTTATTATTCAACTACATCTACAAGTGATATAAAAGAAGTTCTTAAAGGAGGCATACTAACGGGATATTGTATAGGGTTTGATAAATGTTACACTTAGTTTGGTATTGTACTCTGCAAATAATGAATCAACAGTCTAATTAATTGTGAGCTCTGATGACTGCAGTGTAGGCAGGAGGCAGCGTTTATCAAGAGCCCACGGCCACGTGGCGTTGAGTAGAGCTGCACAGTATTGGTAACTTAGTGTGTGTACAGCCAACGATAATAAGTGGTGCACAGAGTTAGTGGCACCTGAAGCAAAAAGGTTCTGTGGAGTCTGCGATGATGCGTGGTCCGAGCAGGACGCACTGGTAGCAAACTCTTTAAAATCAAGTTTTCTTATAAATACTGGTTGTCCTTTTATGGGAGTAAGTTGCAGTAGATGTCCAAAAACCATGATATGTTTTCTTCAAAATAAGACATCTGACTCAATACGGTCAGGTGGCGATGAATTATGGTGCACTGCGTTAGTAGTAGCTGTGGCACTGAGCGTGTACGTAACCTGCGATGATGCGTGGTCCGGGCAAGTCGCACTAGGAGCAATGTTTTTTGCTTAGTGAATTCTGCCTTAATAAGGCCACGGGGAAATGACTTGAGGTGCAGTTAGTTAGTGGTACCTGAAGAACTCAGCGAGTGCGCACCCTGCGATGATTCGTGGTTCGGGCGGGTCGCACTGGTACAATGTCTCTTGCCTACTGGAATGCGTCATGTTCAATCGCCATTCCACCTGAATCATGAGCCCTCACAATGTAGATCGAAGGCAGTAGTCATCACAAAGATCAAGAAATTCTTTGTGTCATATCCTTTAACAAAATCTGAAGACATAAAGTACAATTATCTCTACCTTAAATAAATCAAGGCTAAATTTCATGCTGTCCGTGGTATAGATTCAAAGCTCAATTGAAGTTGTGAACCCTGCTGTCCGCACTGTAGATCGAAGGCAGTACTGAGCACAGATATGGACAAATGATTTTTGTCTCTTATTTTAACAAAAGCTGAACACATACAGTATAATTGTCTCTGCATTAAATAAATGATGGGTGAATTCCCTACTGTCCGTAGTGTAGATGCAAAGTTGAATTCAAGTTGTGAACCCTGCTGTCCGCAGTGTACATCGAAGGAAGTAGTTGACACGAACATCAATGAATGCTTTTTTGTCACAGTTAACATAATCTGAGGACACAGTACAATTGCCTCTGCCTTAAATAAATCGAGAATGAATGTAATATTGTCTGTAGAGCTGATGCGCTTCTGGTATCAAGTAGTGAACACTGTTGATCGCAGTGTACATTTGAAGGCAGGACTCAGTACAGACATGGAGGAATGTTTTTTGTAGCATCATTTAACAAAATTGTCACTGCTTTACATTAATCAAGGCTAACGTCAATGCTATCCGTAGTGTACATGGAAAATTGAATTCAAGTTGTGAACCCTGCTGTCCGCAGTGTAGATCAATGACAGTAGTTGACACAGATATCGAGGAATGCTTTTTTGTCACATACTTTAACAAAATCTGACAACATAGTACAATTGTCTCTGCCTTAAATAAATCGATTCAGAAAAGGGGGTGGTGATGAACAGAGTGTCTGAATTAAGCAGACCACTCTTACCCAGTCCAAAGATCAGGGCTTGATCCATCACCGTTATTTAGCTCACTGCCCCATCCCAGCTCAGAACCTGGCTATATGCAAATTAGTCTGTCCCTGGCCCAGTGCATCATGGGAACAGGGCAGACCAAACTACCAAGCCAATTCTTCACCAGAAAGGAGACAAGCTACCGGGGACCGGTTTCTGGCATTTCAGCCTCGTCGGCCCGGCTTGCTTGAATCCTGATGGAGCAGTGAGCAAGGGACTCATGTCTGAGTATACCCTGCTACACCTATAGTGGCCAAAAACGATTCAGACAAGGGGGTGGTGATGAACAGAGTGTCTAAATTAAGCAGACCACTCTTACCCAGTCCAAAGATCAGGGCTTGATCCATCACCGTTATTTAGCTCACTGCCCCATCCCAGCTCAGAACCTGGCTATATGCAAATTAGTCTGTCCCTGGCCCAGTGCATCATGGGAACAGGACAGACCAAACTACCAAGCCAATTCTTCACCAGAAAGGAGACAAGCTACCGGGGACCGGTTTCTGGCATTTCAGCCTCGTCGGCCCGGCTTGCTTGAATCCTGATGGAGCAGTGAGCAAGGGACTCATGTCTGAGTATACCCTGCCACACCTATAGTGGCCAAAAACGATTCAGAAAAGGGGGTGGTGATGAACAGAGTGTCTGAATTAAGCAGACCACTCTTACCCAGTCCAAAGATCAGGGCTTGATCCATCACCGTTATTTAGCTCACTGCCCCATCCCAGCTCAGAACCTGGCTATATGCAAATTAGTCTGTCCCTGGCCCAGTGCATCATGGGAACAGGGCAGACCAAACTACCAAGCCAATTCTTCACCAGAAAGGAGACAAGCTACCGGGGACCGGTTTCTGGCATTTCAGCCTCGTTGGCCCGGCTTGCTTGAATCCTGATGGAGCAGTGAGCAAGGGACTCATGTCTGAGTATACCCTGCCACACCTATAGTGGCCAAAAACGATTCAGAAAAGGGGGTGGTGATGAACAGAGTGTCTGAATTAAGCAGACCACTCTTACCCAGTCCAAAGATCAAGGCTTGATCCATCACCGATATTTAGCTCACTGCCCCATCCCAGCTCAGAACCTGGCTATATGCAAATTAGTCTGTCCCTGGCCCAGTGCATCATGGGAACAGGGCAGACCAAACTACCAAGCCAATTCTTCACCAGAAAGGAGACAAGCTACCGGGGACCGGTTTCTGGCATTTCAGCCTCGTCGGCCCGGCTTGCTTGAATCCTGATGGAGCAGTGAGCAAGGGACTCATGTCTGAGTATACCCTGCCACACCTATAGTGGCCAAAAACGATTCAGGAAAGGGGGTGGTGATGAACAGAGTGTCTGAATTAAGCAGACCACTCTTACCCAGTCCAAAGATCAGGGCTTGATCCATCACCGTTATTTAGCTCACTGCCCCATCCCAGCTCAGAACCTGGCTATATGCAAATTAGTCTGTCCCTGGCCCAGTGCATCATGGGAACAGGGCAGACCAAACTACCAAGCCAATTCTTCACCAGAAAGGAGACAAGCTACCGGGGACCGGTTTCTGGCATTTCAGCCTCGTCAGCCCGGCTTGCTTGAATCCTGATGGAGCAGTGAGCAAGGTACTCATGTCTGAGTATACCCTGCCACACCTATAGTGGCCACAAACGATTCAGAAAAGGGGGTGGTGATGAACAGAGTGTCTGAATTAAGCAGACAACTCTTACCCAGTCCAAAGATCAGGGCTTGATCCATCACCGGTATTTAGCTCACTGCCCCATCCCAGCTCAGAACCTGGCTATATGCAAATTAGTCTGTCCCTGGCCCAGTGCATCATGGGAACAGGGCAGACCAAACTACCAAGCCAATTCTTCACCAGAAAGGAGACAAGCTACCTGAGGACACAGTACAATTGCCTCTGCCTTAAATAAATCGAGAATGAATGTAATATTGTCTGTAGAGCTGATGCGCTTCTGGTATCAAGTAGTGAACACTGTTGATCGCAGTGTACATTTGAAGGCAGGACTCAGTACAGACATGGAGGAATGTTTTTTGTAGCATCATTTAACAAAATTGTCACTGCTTTACATTAATCAAGGCTAACGTCAATGCTGTCCGTAGTGTTCATGGAAAATTGAATTCAAGTTGTGAACCCTGCTGTCCGCAGTGTAGATCAATGACAGTAGTTGACACAGATATCGAGGAATGCTTTTTTGTCACATACTTTAACAAAATCTGACAACATAGTACAATTGTCTCTGCCTTAAATAAATCGAGACTGAATTCAATGTTGTCTGTAGTGCATATCCGCAACTGATATCAAGTTGTAAACTCTACTGACCGCACTGTAGATCGAAGGCAGTAGTCAGCACAGATATTGACGAATAATTGTTGTCACTTATTTTTAACAAGGTCTGAGGACATACAGTACAATTGTTTCTGCCTTACATAAATCAAGGCTAACTTCAATGCTATCTGTAGTGTATTTCCAAAGCTGAATTTAAGTTGTGAACCCTGCTGTCCCCACTGTAGATCGAACTCAGTAATCGATACAAACATAACTCTGCGGTGCTGTGGTGCTGAGCTCGCAATGGGCCTGTATCAAGGAGGCACGTGGTCATGGTGGCAGCCACGTGGCAGGGTGAGGACCTTTGCTGTGGTGGAGTCTCTTCTCTTTGCAGAAGTGAACCACGCCCTAGGCGTAGCCTAATTATTTATAGTCTTACGCTGACGTTGCATACGTTGGACCAGCCCACTCCACTTCTGCTTCAAGGGGGTGGCGGAACACAGCTACATCACCGAAATATTCCCCAGTGTCTGAGATAATATGGTTGCTATGCATTACACTACATGTATCAATAGTATATCTACACGGAAAAGTTTTTGGTTTCTATGATGAGTTGTGTATAGTATTTCACAGGTAGTATTGGCAATGTGTTAATTATTGTTGATGTACGAGTTCCTTTCCTTAAACATAGTTGGTTGCCACATCCCTGAACATTGAACTAGTGTGCTGTTGAGGGAATATATGTGAAGGTCCGTTGTCCTGCTTTGCGCTGCCTCTGAGGTAGTAGAGGGGGAGGGGTCAGGAGGGGTGGTTGTAGTGGTGGCGGTGCTGGGTATTGTGATTTTGTTGGGTGTCGGAAATGTATAATTAGTACCTCTATCACATATTTCTCTTTAAATATGGGTGTGAGTTGGATGTAATTCACGCAGTACATAGTCGACGTCCTTACACTAGTTAAATGTTGATGTTAATTTGTTAGTGGTAAGTGGAACTATTGCCTGCTTTTTTAGGTAGCATTGCAGATTTGGTTTCTTGTTGAAGACATGGGGAAGTGGTCAACATTATAATTAGGAAATGTCATTTAAAAAAAACTTTGAAATTCATTGAAAAAAACATAGGTTTCAGGCAGGTTATAGTTAGGAATTATCATTTAAAAAACCTTAGCAATTCACTGAAAAAAACATAGGTTTCAGGGGTGTTATAGTTAGCTGGACATTTCACTCATACAAAACCATTGAAATTCCTCTGTTATAGTTAGCTGTACTAACTGTAACTCTCGCGCCCGCAATTCACTGGTGATGATGTCACATATTACATCATTCATGACATGGTCAGTGACATCACTGATGACATCACTGATGACATAAGATTTTTTAAAATGAGAATTCAGTTAAACGGGATGTTACAGTTAGGTTCAGATTTCACTCATACAAAACCAGTGACACTCAACAGTTATAAGTTATAGTTACCTGAGCTAACTATAACTTATGCGCCCGCAATGCACTGATTATGACATCACATATTACATCACTTATGACATGGTCAGTAACATCACTGATGACATCACTGATGGCATCTCAAATGACATCAATGCTGACATCCTCCAGTGATTGTGAGTGTTTTATAAAGGTTTCAGAGTGTTAAACATATATACTAAGGTACTATAAAAGTTAAATTAGTATACTTTATGTACTACTAATGAATGATTCAACTGTTTAACATATAGTATGTGAGTGGCTGTGTGGCTGTATCCGAGTGTGAGTGGGTGTCTGAGTACCTGTATGAGTGTGTGAGTGGGTGTGTGAGTTGCTGTATGGTTGAATAAATACGTGTGTGAGTAGCTGTATGGGTCAATAGGTGGGTCTGTGAGTCACTGTATGGGTGAGTGAGTGGCTATTTAGTAGATATATTGGTGAGTGAGTAGCTGTGTGAGTGGACATATGGGTGTGTGAGTGACTGTTGAGTGGCGCTATGGGTGAGTGACTCGGTGTGTAAATGGTTGTATGGGTGAGCAAATGGCTGTTTGAGTGGATGTTTGATTACCTGAGTGGGAGTGGGTGTATTGGAGAGGACTGTACAGGTTAGTAGATGTGCGAGGGCTTATATGGATGTGTGAATGGATAATAAGTGTTTGTGTGAATTTGTGAGTGGCTCTGTTGAGAAGTTGTATGGGTGAGTGAGAATGGCTGGAGCAGTGAGTGGCTGTGTGAGTGACTGTATGGCTGAGTGAGTGGCTGTGTGAGTAGTGTTTTGGTAAGTGATTGGCTTTGTGTGTGAATGAGTGGGCATGAGAGGCTCTGTAGTTGAGTATGTGGTTATATGAGTGATTGTATGGATATGTCAATGGGTATGTGAGAGGTTGTGCGGGGTGTGAGTTGATTTTGGATTATATCATCAGTGATGTCATTTGAGATGTCATAGGTGATTTCACTGACTCTGGCATCAGTGATGTAATGTGTGCGATCATAAGCAGTGCTTTATGGGTGTGTGAGTTACAATTATCTCAGGTAACTATAACTGCTGAATTTCACTGGTTTTGTATGAGTGAAATCTGTGCCTAACTATAATGCCCCTCTAACCTTTGTTTTTTGCTGTGAATTCTACGTTTTTTAAATTCTATTTTCTAACTATAACGTCCCTGTAACCTCTGTTTTTTTCAGTGAATTTCTATGGATTTTTAAACTGATTTCCTAAGTATGACATTCCTGTAACCTTTATTTTTTCTGTGAATTTCTATGTTTGTTTAAATTTTATTTTCTATCTGTAACCTGTAACCTTTGGCAGTGTGTGTCTGAGTGGCTACATAGATAGGTGAGCGGGTGTGTGAATGGCTGTATGGGTCACTGAGTGGGTGTGTACATGTTTTTGTGGGTATGTTAGTGGCTGTTTGTGTCTGTGAGTAGGTGTTTGAATGGCTGCATGGGAGTGTATGTGGCTGTGTGAGTGCCTGTGTGAGTGGGTGTGTGTGTTTCTGAGTGGGTGTCAGAGTGTTTGAGGGGGCCTGTGAGTTGGTGCACGAATCTCTGAGTGGGTCTGTGAGTGGGTGCATGAGTGTCTGTGAGTGGATGGATGAGTCTCTGTGTGGGTGAGTGAGTGAATACGTTTCTGAGTGGGTCTGTGATGGTTTTATGAGTCTCTGAGTAGGACTGTGAGTTGATGAGTGTCTGAGTGGCTCTGTGAATAGTGGATGCCTGAGTGGATCTGTGAGTGGGTGCATGGGTCTCTCAGTGGGCTGTGCGAACGTCCATGAATCTCTGAGTTGGTTTGTGAGTAGGAGTGTGAGTGTCTGCATGGATGTGTGAGTGGGTGTGTGAGTCTCTAGGACTGTGAGTGGGGATGTATGTCTCTGAGTAGGTCTGTGAGTGGGTGCATGAGTGTCTGAGTGGGTATGTGAGTCTCTGAGTGGGTCTGTGAGTATGTGTGGGTGAGTCTCTCAATAGGTCTGTGAGTAGGTGCATGAGTGCTTGAATGGATCTGTGAGTGGGTGCATGAGTATCTGAATGGGTCTGTGAGTTGGTATGAGACTCTGAGTGAGTCTGTGAGCGGGTACTCAAAGGTATGACTGGATCTGTGAGTAGGTGCGTGCATGTATGAGTGGATCTGTGAAGGGGTGAGTTCTGTATGAGTGGGTTTGTAATGTGTGCACATTAAAAAAGGAGGGGGCACTGGGGTGCCTCCTCTGCTTGTTTCATGCCTGTTTTTCCACCTCTTCGCTGCTCACTCCTGCCCTTTATTCCGCCTCTTTCTACTCGTTCTGCCCATTATTTTGCCTCTTTCCGCTTGTTTCTGACCTTTATTTTACCTCTTTCTGCTAGTTTCTGACCTTCATTTTTCCTCTTTCTGCTTGTTTCTGACCCTTATTTTGCCTCTTTCTGCTCATTTTTCTGCCTCGTCTCTGCTCTTTCTGCTCATTATTTTGCCTCATTCTGCTCAATTTTGACCTTCGTTTTGCCTCTTTCTGCTAGTTTCTGACCCTTATCTTGCCTCTTTCTGCTAGTTTGTCTGCTTCTCTGCTCTTTCTGCTCATTCTTTTGACTTTCTGACCCTTAACTTGCCTCTTTCAGCCCCTTTTTATGCATTTTCTCTGCTCTTCCTGCTCATTATTTTGGCTCATTATGCTCGATTTTGGCCTTCATTTTGCCTTTTTCTGCTCATTTCTGACCCGTATCTTGCCTCTTTCTGCTAGTTTTTCTGCTTCTCTGCTCTTTCTGTGCGTTAGTTTGCCTTTTCTTTTAATTTCTGACTTTTTTGCCTTTCTGCTCGTTTCTGACCCAAATGTTACCTCTTTCCGCTAGTTTTTCTGCCTTTTCTCTGCTCTTTCTGCTCATTATTGATAGAGCACTTACAGCACTCTAAATTGTGTGGGTGCATTATACTCATGGTGTAAACACACTTACGTATATTTTTGTCATTTGCAGTGTTTCATCATTATTGAAATGCATTCATTCAAGTAACATAAGCATTTGTAATGTAGTATGCACATTTAAGTAGGACTTTGTATGTATTAGAAAAGTTTATTAGTCCTGTATATATAATGTGCAGGATGAAATTATATTTGTACAATGTAACTGTGTGTAGGTTAAGTTGCCTGCATTGTAGGCCCAAACTGCAGGTTGTTTTGAGTTTAGTTTCTCCTTGGTTACTAAAGAAATAATTAAATGAATCCTTCTTGTATTCGAAGACAGTATGTTCTCATCCTACTGCAGGTGCAGGAATTCAACCTTGTTATTCTTAGAGATACTCAGAATGTCTTTGAAGAAGATTGGAAGGCGAAAAGGGAGGACGCCTTTTGTGTTTGGCCCTATCTGGGAACCAAGGCCACTGGAGAGGAGCTGAACAATTAAGGCTCCTGTGGAAACTTACTGAAAATGTTGGAAATGAAAAAGTTCATCATGTGACGTATTGTGGGTTGAACATTGTCTTTTTGTATTATGCGCAGGGACAGATTCGAGAAACTTCTGTTTTTTCAGAGAAGGAGCATCATAGAGCGAGCTCCATAGCCTTAAGCTGTCAGACCCATTTGACGTGAGTACTTCATAGGAAGTCAACACGTGCTGACACCTTTAGGGTATGATATAAAGGAGATAGGCAGGACCCTCATTTAGAAAAGTGTAGGGAAAGATACTTTTTGATTACTTCTCAATGAAAAGAGAATTGGACTCAGCTTCTATTCGGTGTTGCATTTTGATTTTGAAGTTCATCATATTATGCTTTTTCTGCCGAAAGAATTATATTCGTAGACTTGGCTCCGTATTGCTTTTTATGTACCTATATACTCTGATATTAAGGTGTCTTTATGTTCAATTATTTTTGGCCTTATAATAAATCCATCAAAACGAAGTCCAGAGTCTGTGGTCCTTTAAAGCATGACTAATTTGTAAGTATAATCTTTCATTGTTTTGCTCTCCTCTGCCATTTTTAGCAGGCAAATAAAAAACCATTGGTATTGAATTCAGTAGGGAAGGCAAGGAGTAAACAGCCTAATCATTATCTTCCCTCTTTCTTCTCATTTCTGACCTTTATTTTGCCTCTTTCTGCAAGTTTCTGACCGAGGTTATAAACAATAGATTTGAATGCTCGATGGACACAACTGTGCCAAGTACTATCTGTTAACAAATGTAAACAGCTCAAGACTTCAGGGTATCAGATGTGAAAAATAGCGGCATTTTCATCATGTTCTGAAGAGATGCTCACACTTATAGAGATATGCAGACCATGAAAGAGAGAGAGAATGGCGTGGGCGTTGGTGTGCATGTGTGTGCGTCGGAGACTGTGGAAGTCCATGCCCCCACCCCCAAAAATAACAAACAATATAAGTTAATTTCAAAACGCTTACTGGGACCATGAAAGCTAAATGTAAACCTGCAAATGCAGCCCCCCCACCCCACTGTGCCTGCCATATTTTGTCCTCCTCAGTCCGTGCCTTTCACCTTTAAATGGGTTTCTCCAAAGTGGAAGACCCGTGCTCAGCCAGACCTCAGCTGTTTCAAGCAAACTTTTGCGACAACTTTAAGTTAAAAAGTGCCCTGATGCCTGTTATCCCAGACATGAATACAGCCTGTCACCTACTTCTGTCTGAAAAGCTCTGTTTCTTCTGGGTCATATCATGTTCTCGGAAGGACAGCTAGGCCCAAATGACACTACGCTGTGTGCACAGTAGAGTGAGTCCGCCGGGCACAAGGCACTATACTCTTCTGAGTATCTGAATGAAGGGTGCACACGTTCTATTATATATGCACTATTTGTGTGGCTAGCGCCTCTATGACAGCTAGCCACTTCTCATCGTGAGATGCAGAGTGACGTCACCTTAGAGCCAGGGAGCTAATGTGCCAGCATGTGGAACTAACTACACTGTGCTCACAGAGCCTACACACGATTGGATTCACTGCACAGTCCGGGCCTGGACCCCTGGGGCTGTTGTTTAAGCCCCTGGTCAGCTGCACAAATCTCATCACATGTAGAAATCCCTTTTCAGGGATAGATCATAAAGTTAACTATTTTTGTGCAAATATTATTTTTTGATGTCTATACTTAAGAAATACATTATGCATTTAGAACATAGTGCGTGCACATACTGTGAGCTCCTGGCTTTTTCACTACAGCTTTGCATGTTTCTGCTCTGTGTGTATTCAGCTACAGGTATGCACCAACAGCATCAGTGCATACACACACAGTGCATATTTTCACAAACCTGTACTGCGGTGCTGTATGTCCTGAACTGCCGCTCTGCACATTATTTTATTTTGATATTTTGCAGTTTTATACAGCGCGGACTCGTGTGCTTTACATGAGCACTATACTATTTACAGTTTTTCAGTCACGGGACATTCTCATTTGCACAGAATCACATGATGTGGAGCTGACTCCGAGACTCGAACCTGCTCCCCACTTCAAGACAGCTTCAGCCGCAATCTCTTACATTTCACACTGGAGTTGTGGACGTGTCTCCTGTCCACTTTAAACATTTCTGCAACCCCAGCTCTGGACATTAATATACTGCAGCTCTGCATGTCACTGCACTCCAGCATGGCATGTTCTGAACTGCAGCTACATGTTTACTGCAATGCAACTGCAAGTAACCCTGGAGCTTCTTCTGCCAGTGCTACAGATCTGCAGGCTACGCATTGCATTGACGCAAATTTGACCCTGCAGTCCTGTGAATTCTGCACTGCACGGTTGCACATTTATGCACTGCAGCACTGCATCGCAGTTGTACGGGTTCCCAAGACCCCAGCCCAGCCCAGCCCTCCCTGTTTTACAATGCTTGCGCACACACACACACACACACACTCTGTGCATACACAAATAAACACACACACACATGTACACAAATAAACACACAAATACTAGACGCAATACATGCATCTTAGACACAGGTTCCTAACACTCACAGCACATTGTACACGGTCACACACACAATCGACACACAGGCACACCAACTATGGACACAACTGCGCCTCATTCACAGCACACTACACACGATCACAATCATTGCTCTAGAAACCTCTGAACATACCCTGCATATATGCTCACACAGCCTGCATATTCCTTTACCTTTACACACAGCCGTACACTGCACACACACGCTCACCACTCAAGCATTATATATACACACAGACACACACACACACTGTGGCACACGCTTACGCCTCGTCAACCCCAATAAAGCCCCCCCCCCATGAGGGCCCTGCATGGATCGCTCCTGATTAACGGGGCTGGTCTGCCAGAGAGCACCTGGTGCTGGTCTGCTGCGGCCACACAATATGAATCTTCTCTTGTAACTTCTTTTTACCCAGAGGAGGTCTTCGAATGCTATACGACACATCCCCACGGGGTGGGGGTTCAGGCCTGTTGAGGTGGACCGGGTGAGAGTGGCCGTGCACTTCAAGGATGCCTGGGATTCCAAGTGTACATGGACCGCACTCCTAGGGGCTGCTGGTGACTGAGGGAGACGGGAACCCTCAGTTGAGAATTTGGCACATTCTATGCCATGGGACAAACGCATGGAATACATTCCAAACTCACTGCAAGGGTGTCTGACCACATAAACTCTGGTAAATTGGAACACAAAGAAGCACACATGTTGAAGGATCATTTAGAGAGAATTTAAGAGGAGTAAGACGCAGTGTTTCTACAAACAAGCGTAGGAGCCCATGATTTTTTTTTTATTCTTGCCGCAGATTCACTGCTCCATTGCGTTTCCATAGCAAACACTTTTATTAAAAATGCTTTTATGCTCTGGCGGGGTTACAGGGAGGATCACAGTTAGGGGGTCAGGGTAATCCTACTCTGCCCCCTTTTCTTTTTTTTTTATGTTTGTTGTGGCTCTTGGCTGAAACCAAGTTTCAAGATGGCTCCCAACACTTCCTGTTTGAAGTGGTGGCAGCCAATCAGATTTCAGCACGGGGACTGTGAGATTCTCAGAGGATCCGCATCCCTATATGTACGAATTTGGATTTCCCTTAATATATCGAAATATATCCAAAACTACTGAACGGATTTACACCAATTTATAAAAAGGTCACTTTCTAAACCAACAGCTACCTTTCTGCTAATTTTGGTGTAATTCCATTCAGTGGTTTGGGCTGTAGCTATGTCTAAAATCCCTATGGGAAATTGCATGGGGAAAGCACGTTTTGGGACTTTCCCTTCTTCTCGGCCCCTGTTTTACAGATCACTCCGAAACTTTCAAGACAGCAGCTGAAGTGGCTGGCAAACTAGTTTTGTAAATTTTGCGAGAATTCATCAAATAGCGCTAAAGTTATTGGCAATACAAAAAATGCTTTTCCTATGGAAACTAGGGCCTAGCTATAACCACCTACTGGTGACTGCCAATAGGTAATATATATCCATAGTGACCCAGTAGAAGGGAATCCGCTAAAACACGTCCATTTTTTATATGGAGCAAGGATTGTGTAATGCCCTGAATATGGAGAATACAAGAATATAGAAAATAAATAAAGTATTGAAAATCTTACCTGAAGAAGTGTTGTAATCTCTCGACTGTGTGCCACTGGGTGTAGTGCTCGTGAGGAGAATGCCCAAGGAATCATATATATATACTTTGATAATATTCAGTGTAATAATTGAATCAGATTAATCGATTGAGATATGGGAATAGTCGGAACATTACTCAAGTATAAGATCTTAGGATCATAAAAAAATGTCTGGTTGTAATTTTGTAACTTAGGGCACGATCTAGCTAACTTGAATACATTTAATTATTTTATTCATTTATCTCCCGGAAATTGTGATAACGATTGAAAAGTAATGATCTGCACTAGGAAGTAAAACTTTTCTTCCATGCTCATGAAAAATTATTATGTGGTTGTAAGGCGTTCTAATTGCAATATCCTTGTACATTAGTTTTGTTTTCATGTATTTAAATATGAATTTTCATTTAGAATATTTATTTGTACATTGATCGTTTCTTTTGACGAAGAAAGGAGAGAACTCTTGTATGTCTATTGATGATGCAATATGTATTTATTTGCCATTCTGGGATGTTATGTCCGGCCGAAACGCGTTGTTCTTGCACGAATAAAAAACACTGTGGATATAATCGGTGTGGCGTTTCATGGTTATGGGTCACGGGATTTGTGTTTGATTTTGGGAGGCTCCTTCCGCCACCGCTGGCACCGGCATATAAAGGCAGGCGAACAAAATCTTGGGCAGTAATTGGTATATATATATATATATATATATATATATATATATATATATATAGATAGATAGATAGATAGACATAAATGTATATATGGCATACTGACATCCCATGTTTACCCTCCTTTGCATCACCCACCATTCGTCGAGGGTGCCGGAAGACAGGACCGAGCAGGTAAAAAAGACAGCAGGATCCATATTTCCTTGGTAACGATTTATTCTTTTTTTGGAGTATTTTTTCAATTCTCAGCGAAGTGCTAGTGCATACATGAGAAAACAGAGCAATGCGTTTTCGGACAACAGCCTTTGTCATTATATATACATATATATATATATATATATATATATATATATATATATATATATATATAGAGAGAGAGAGAGAGAGAGAGAGAGAGAGAGAGAGAGAGAGAGAGAGAGAGAGAGAGAGAGAGAGAGAGAGAGTCCTCAATCAGGTTTCTTTGGCAAAAACTTTTAATGAAGGCTGCATCGCAGACAGTTCAACACTCCACAGCATGTTCATGAAGCCTGATGTGCTTTGTGACTCTTCACTTCTTCAAAGGCTTGACACCTGGATTAGCGCAACCATAGGCACACCTACTTTTAAGTCCAATTCCAGCCCCCAGTGGGCGTTACCTCTCGCATGGCTTGCTGGATTCAGTAGTTGCCACAATACCGCTGCTGTGAGCTGGCACGCTGTCCTGGAATTGTTAAAAATTAAAACCACAGTGGGTTGCTGAGTCGAGTTGGACTAATCTCCTGCACTTCACTGTCTTCATTATCGGCACCTGCCCCTTGTAGCGCGCTATGCTTGTGGCTTCGCAGGGGTCTGTTTTGACACAGCGGGGCTCTTCATCGGCTGGGTCAGCCATAAGATACGGATGTATGACGTTACAACTCATACTTTTACAATGCATACCATTACAACAAAATTTTTACAACGCAAAAACCATTACAACGCATGTATTTACAACGCATGTTTTGCAACGCAGGTACCTTTACAACGCATACCATTACAACGTAAGTATTGGTAAGTATATATTAATTTATTTAATTTAAAATAATTGAAAATAATATAATTTAATTTAATTTAATTTAATTTAATTTAATTTAATTTTATTTAATTTAATTGATTTAATTTAAATTTAATTTTATTTTATTTTTACTCTGTACCCCTGTACCCCAAAAACCCAAAACTGACCCTGAACCCTAAAAATTCCCATGTACCCCAAAACCCCAAAACTAACCCTGAACCCTAAAAATACCCCTTTACCCAAAAACCCAAAACTGACCCTGAACCCTAAAAATACCCCTTTACCCAAAAACCCAAAACTGACCCTGAACCCTAAAAATACCCCTTTACCCAAAAACCCAAAACTGGCCCTGAACCCTAAAAATACCCTTTTACCCAAAAACTGAAAACTGACCCTGAACCCTAAAAATACCCCTTTACCCAAAAACCCAAAACTGACCCTGTACCCTAAAAATACCACTTTCCCCAAAAACTGAAAATTGACCCTGAACCCTAAAAATACCAAAAACCCAAAACTGACCCTGAACCCTAAAAATACCCCTTTATCCAAAAACTAAAAACTGACCCTGAACCCTAAAAATACCCCTTTACCCAAAAACTGAAAACTGACCCTGAACCCTAAAAATACCCCTTTACCCAAAAACTGAAAACTGACCCTGAACCCTAAAAATACCCCTTTACCCAAAAACTGAAAACTGACCCTGAACCCTAAAAATACCCTTTTACCCAAAAACATGAAAACTGACCCTGAACCCTAAAAATACCCCTTTACCCAAAAACTGAAAACTGACCCTGAACCCTAAAAATACCCATTTACCCAAAAACTGAAAACTGACCCTGAACCCTAAAAATACCCCTTTACCCAAAAACTGAAAACTGACCCTGAACACTAAAAATACCCTTTTACCCAAAAACTGAAAACTTACCCTGAACCCTAAAAATACCCCTTAAAAAAACCCAAACTTATAAAATGTAAAATATAATTATATACTTACCAATACTTACGTTGTAATGGTATGCGTTGTAAAGGTACCTGCGTTGTAAAAACATGCGTTGTAAATACATGCGTTGTAATGGTTTTTGCGTTGTAAAAATTTCGTTGTAATGGTAGTGCGTTGTAATAGTTGCGTTTTAAAGGTTGTTTCCCTAAGATACAGTCCACAAAGTTACCCACAAAAGAAGAGTCGTCAATCAGATTTCTTTGGCTCAAACTTTTACTGAAGGCTGCATACATATATATACCACTATGGTGTGTTTTTATTTATATACACATATATATATATAGGCCCTGTTTAAGTTTGCTATGTTATATGTTCCAGCTGGAACATGAGGACATCCCTAAACGAACACGTTACCAGTATTTACTTTGATCCCTGGTATTCCAAACTAGAGATCAAATGCAAGTTCATTGGCATGTCTATGTAATTTTGTGTTTGTTTATTTTTATTCACTTGAGCACTTTTTCTATATATAGCACACGCACAATACTGAACGTCATCTATTTTGTATGGAAAATCTGTTTTTACTCTCACTTATTGTCCCCAGCTCGTCCAGTAATGATGTTCTATCTTGGCACATAATTGGTTTTCTAAATCTTTTCCATCATTAGAACATCTGAGATTTCCCGTATTAATGGGTTATGTATGTGCATGTATTTGTGCGCTTTACAATCAGTTTCTGGATTTTTATCTGACATTTGCCACTGGAGTGAGAATTGTTGTCTTTTCTCCATGTCCATTCCAGGAGACAGAAATGATGTAGGTATTACGTGAATCTTTTTTTACAAATCTGGAATTTACTATAGCTATGCACTGGGCGGTTTTATATATTGTTATATTAAGCTTGAGTAATTCCGTTGTATGGTATAGTTTCCACGACTCTAATCGGTACCTCATTCCTTATGTAGCTAGTATGTTTATCATGTCTAACCACTTACCTGTGTGTCATATTACATGTGATTGCCTGGGGCATGTTCGTAACGTCACTCTGTTGTGAAAATATTGTAAACAAAAGTAAATAAATGGCAACATCAATTGGAGTCTGTGCCCGTGTGATTTAGCTTTTTTGGTAACATTTGGGATCTTCTGGTGATGATTGATATATATATATATATATCAGAGGTGTGGCGCCGCGGCCAGGGCGACTGACGCTGGAATCTTGGGACCACGGTTCGATCCCCGGCTCCGGCGGCAGGTTAGCCCAGCACCATGTGACTCTGGGCAATAGCTCGCTTAATCTTCCCGACGGCCCCCAGCGCCTAGAGACCCTTACGGGTGATTGTGCGCTTTACAAATGTGGACTTTACTTTACTTTTATATATATATATATATTACCTACTGGCGGTCGCCAGTAGGTATATATAGTTAGGATTTTTTCTCTATGGGATTTTTGAAAATTCTATGTCTAATAACTTTGCCGTTTGTGGACGGAATTGGCTGAAATTTTCAGGAAAATGGCACATTTTGTTTCTGAGCAGCCTTTGAAAATTTGGGGGGGGTTCGTCAAGGGGGGGCCGAGAAAAAAGGGGGGTCCCAAAACGCGTTTTTCCCATGTTAATTTCCATAGGGCGGTTGGCCTCACTTTTAGCCCGAACGGCTGAATGGATTTGCACGAAACTTGGCAAAATTGTAGGGACTGGTAGCCCGATGTGCCTTTTGTAGGTCTCAATATATGTGCTCCAGTGGATTTTGAGAAATTAACGTTTAAAAAAAGATATATATCTGTAAGCGCGGACCGGGCAGCGGCCTAGGACGCGTACTTTTCGCGCAACGGAGCTTTGTGAAGCGAAGCTGATTGGTTCTCCGGCGTCTGTCAACATTCCAAACAGTCCGTAGTGGCCGCAAACAGTCCGTAGTGGCCGCCATCTTGTCTCTCGGTAGGATCGAGAGACAAGAGGAGGCCAAAGCGAAGGGGCAAATGACCATAAGGGGGAATAGTAGATCCTCGCTGACCCCCTAGGTTTGATGTGGAGGTTTTAAAAGGGCCCCGCGGGGCAAAAAAAAAAAAATATTATAATAATCTTACGGCTGAATGGATTTGCACGAAACTTGGCAAAATTGTAGGGACTGGTAGCCCGATGTGCCTTTGCTAGGTCTCAATATATGTGCTTCAGTGGATTTTGAGAAATTAACGTTCAAAAAAAGATATATATCTGTAACAGCGGACCGCTTCGCGTACTTTTCGCGTTACGGAGCTTTGCGAAGCGAAGCTGATTGGCTCTCCGGTGTCTGTAAACATTCCAAACAGTCCGTAGCGGCCGCCATCTTGTCTCTCGGTAGGATCGAGAGACAAGAGGAGGCCAAAGCGAAGGGGCAAATGACCATAAGGGGGCATAGTAGATCCTCGCTGATCCCCTAGGTTTGATGTGGAGGTTTTAAAAGGGCCCCGCGGGGCAAAAAAAATAAATAATAATAATAATCGAACGGCTGAATGGATTTGCACGAAACTTGGTAAAATATTAGGGACTGGTAGCCCGATGTGCCTTTGCTAGGTCTCAATATATGTGCTTCAGTGCATTTTGAGAAATTAACGTTCAAAAACAAGATATATATCTGTAACAGCGCTCCGCTTCGCGGAGATAAAATTATATCTGTATTACGTAGCTGTTGCTAGCACCAGTTAGCGACGGCTAGTAGGAGATAGCGACCATCTTGGGCCCCACTTTGCATGTGAGTGATATTTATCACTAATGACATGCAAAGTGGGCATGCCAAGATGTTAGCGACTGGAAACAGTCGCTAACATCGCTATCTCCTATTATCAACTTTTGGAAATATTCGAGATAAGCGCGAATATCTCCAAAAAGTAACAGCTGCCCTGAGCAGTTCTTAGCCATGTTATCCAATGGGAGGTGGATAACATGGCTAAGAGCATTAGCTCGGTAATGCATGAATATCGCGGAGTTTTCAGCGATATTAATGCATTGCGCTCGTTTTTTATCGTATTTGCGATAAACCTTGATAATAGCAAGGTTTATCTGCGATAATTTCTGACGGTAAAAAAATCTTTGCAATGCATCGTTAGGGATAAATATCGCTTAACTTTGGTAATATGCCCCAACGTCTGTTAACGTTCGATTCGAAGGAAATCAGGAATTGTTGAAAAACATTGTGTGCGCCATCTTGTCTTTTTTCAAATGCCACACTTTTGTCGTGCACGGCAGCCATTTTAGATGCCTTGACCAGATGCACTCTGTGCACGCTGTCGATCCTTAGCATGGCTCCCCACCCTCGCAAGCATCTCCCCCAGGCAGTGGTCACCCCCGCTCTCTGTTTTATGCATGGGTAATAAACCTCCCCCCATCTGCGCTGTTCTTCCCTGAGAATCACACCCTGTGCCCGCCCGACACCTCCCTTTCGCCCTATTCACTACCGCACCCTCTGACACTCCTTTTCCTCTGTGTCCGATTGTCCAGGCCGGTCCTAGGCTATCAGCTAGCCCTGCAGATGTAGTTTATAGCCACAGCTGTAAAGAATCACCCGTCTTCAAAGGAGTTATAGTAGATCAAGGCCCACACTCGATGAGATCCGTCACAGCAGAAGCGTTGCTATTATCTGAAAACCATCCTGTATTGTGATTGGGGAGGGGACCGAGCGTGAAGCGGAAGATTCCAGGGATGACTCTTTGTACATCAAAGTTTTTACAGTTATGTGTCACATTAAAAATATATAGCACTCCGACAAAGTAGTAAGATTATAAAACTTTAATAATTTATAAATATATACAAGAAAACAAAAATAGTAATAACATATAAACATTTTTAGAGAAAAACAACGAAGTAGCGGTCGGCTGTGCGAATAGTCCCAACGCAGCACAACGTCCAGATTTCCGGCGTGGGGCGTCGCGGGGGGTGGGTGATCAGTAGCAAACTGTTGTGCGAATAGTTCCAAGGCAGCAGAACGCGCCGAAATCTAGATGACACAAAAGTGATGTCTAGTAAGTTGCCACCCAGCAAATAACGGCGTGGGGCGTCGCGGGGGGTGGGTCATCAGTAGCAAACTGTTGTGCGAATAGTTCCAAGGCAGCAGAACGATGGCACCAAGGTGATGTCCAGTAAGTTGCCGCACTGGTTTTGGTATCCTACAATGCTGCTCCGAATAACGGCGTGGAGCGCCCCGGGGGAGGCGGCGTGAACGGGCCTCTCCAGGTGGAGTCTCGTCTGTTGTAGTGGGGCGCCCCTTTACCGTTTCAGTTGCCATTCCGTCCGCTTTTGGTCCACTGTGTCAAAATCCGCCATTCAGCTGAGTTGCGCCCACTCTTGCGGTGCAGCGATAGGCGGCTGTCACAGGACTCTCAAAATGGCGGCAGGCTGTTTCCTTTTTGGGCCTGGTCCACTGAAATGGCCCTGGGACACCTTGGAAATCGGACGCTTGTCTGCTAGGTCTTGGACCCCATTCTCGAAAGCGTCCCCTCCGCCTTGAGAATTCATCAAAAGTTTTGGGGGCCCCGACTCCTGCAGGCTTCTGGTGGGGAGCGGCTGCCATGATTGCTCGCGGAATGACCACGACGGAGCTACGAGATGGTGGTGCTCTCATGGTGACGCCAGCTTCAGTCTGAAACATCCAGAAACAAGGTGGGGCTTTCATCGTTTGGGGGAAAAAAAAAGTTTTCATCCAATGAAAAGTGTTGTTTTTAGGTCATATGATCAAGCCTTCCATCATTAGGAAACCAAAAGTAAAATGAACCAATGAAAAGTTTTATAAACAAGTCACATGACCTGTTATGCGGCATAGGGTATAAAATGCGGAGAAAATACGTTGGCACGTGAGGCGGCGTCAGTAGCGGACCGATGTGCGAATAGGCCGAAGGCAACACAACGCGCCAAGATCCGGATGGCATCGAGGTGGTGTCATAGTTGAGAGTTCTGAGCAGCGGTTGTAACACTGTCTGAAGCTTATTTGCAGCTGCTGCAGCTTCACTACGCGCCAAGATCCAGATGGCACCGAGGTGGTGTGTAGGAAGTTGCCGCACTGGTGTGGCCATCCTACAATGCTGAAAGTCGGCGTGGGGCGCCCCGTTGGCCTGTGAGTTTGCGTCAGTAGCGGACCGATGTGCGAATAGGCCGAAGGCAGCACAACGCGCCAAGATCCGGATGGCACCGAGGTGGTGTCTAGTAAGTTGTCGCACTTCTGTGGCCATCCTACAATGTTGAAAGTCGGCGTGGGGCGCCCCGTTGGCCTGTGAGATGGTGTCAGTAGCGGACTGATGTGTGAATGGGGCCAAAGGCAGCGCAACAATATTTTCTACTATATTTCCGGTGTAGAAGAGACCACAAGGCGCTGAGATGCCAAGATCCGGATGGCACCGAGGTGGTGTGTAGCAAGTTGCCGCACTGGTGTGGCCATCCTACAATGCTGAAAGTCGGCGTGGGGCGCCCCGTTGGCCTGTGAGATGGCGTCAGTAGCGGACCGATGTGCGAATAGGCCGAAGGCAGCACAACAATATTTTCTGACTGACACCACAAGGCGCTGAGATGCCAAGATCCGGATGGCACCGAGGTGATGTCTAAGTTGCGGACTGATGTGCGAATGGGGCCAAAGGCAGCGTAACAATATTTTTTGTATGGAAGATACCACTAGGCGTTGAGATGCCAAGATTCGGATGGCACTGAGGTGATGTCTAGCAAGTTGGTGTGGTCATCCTACAATGCTGAAACTCGGCGTGGGTCACCCCATTAGCCTGTGAGATGGCGTCAGTAGCGGACCGATGTGCGAATAGGCCGAAGGCAGCACAACGCGCCAAGATCCGGATGTCACCGTGGTGGTTTCATAGTTGAGAGGCACTTCATCTGCAGTGGGGCGCCGAGATCCGGATGGCACCGAGGTGATGTCTAGCAAGTTGCTGTACTGGTGTGGTCATCCTACAATGCTGAAACTCGGCGTGGGTCGCCCCATTAGCCTGTGAGATGGCGTCAGTAGCGGACCGATGTGCGAATAGGCCGAAGGCAGCACAACGCGCCAAGATCCGGATGTCACCGTGGTGGTTTCATAGTTGAGAGGCACTTCATCTGCAGTGGGGCGCCGAGATCCGGATGGCACCGAGGTGATGTCTAGCAAGTTACTGTACTTGTGTGGTCATCCTACAATGCTGAAACTCGGCGTGGGTCGCCCCATTAGCCTGTGAGATAGCTGTTCTTTGGATTTGGGCCTGGCTCGTCTGCTGTAGTGGGGCGCCCCTTTACCGTTTCAGTTGCCATTCAGCTGAGTTTCGGCTGCTCTTGATGCTACAGCGACAGGCGGCTGCAACAGGACTCTCAAAATGGCGGCCTGTTCTTTGGATTTGGGCCTGGTCCACTAAAATGGCCCTGGGACACCTTAGAACTCGGACGCTCGATTTTTTTTTCCTTTCCTGTACATGCAAAAAAAGGTAAATGCCCGGTACGTTACACGCTTCATCTGCCACGATGAACTCTCCAGAGGAACCGAAAAAAAATATAGTTGTGGTAACTATACCATGCATCGTCATATGGAGAGGTGGCACCAATTAATTATAGTGCTGCATAAAAGAGAGATTTGGAGGAGAACCCCTGACCTGCTAGTACATTCATCAAAGAAGTGGCACTGAGAGCTTCAGAGGCAAGGGAAACGGTCCCAAATTTTTAGAAGAACTTTGGAAAGATTAAAATGACATGTTTAGATTGTGGCAAATTAATTTCATGTGGACAGATGAGTGTTACTCTAATAAATACAGCATATGAACATCATCATAGTCGATGGTTGGTAGAGACATTTTGACTATATCCTGGACCTGCCCGTCCTCGCCCAAAATGGCGCCGAAATAAATGGGACTCGTAACTCCTTGTTGTGTACTGGTTGCAGAACCTTGAAATCACGAGATACGTATGCAGTTTTGAAGCACATGGCGGGCGGGGACGAGAATTGATTGAATATTTCGACATCCCTATTGATATTAAGTTCTGATGTGTTATTGATTACTGTACTGTTGAAAGTTCGAATTAACGTCACCCATGGTACTTGCCCGCAAATGTATATCTAGATAATTTTATTGTAACTGGCCCTGTCGTATTTTAATTATAAAATGTACGTCCACCGATTCCGTAACTGTTAGACACCTTAGTTCTTGCAACCTAATGGCCCGCCCGTTACGTTCCTCTACAGTGTAAATGTCTACTCATCACATACGATTACAGTTTGCTCCGTGGCCGGCCCACGTGGTTATAGGCTCGTATTTGTATAATGAAATTTTCACAATAAAGGTTTTTAAAAGAAAACATGGTAGTAGTATATACATTGGTAAAGTTTGTAATAATAGTCACTGTTTTAGAATCATTAAAAGGCAAGTGAAATAAAGCAGACCAATTACATGAAGGGTAAAAGGTATAATACGAAGGAACGCAGTAAAGATAAATGGTCAAGGGCTGTTGTGTTTTCTATTCCTGCAACATAAAGTGATCGATAAGAATCTCATATTCAGGCGTATCGGCGACTAAGACAGCAGGTCGACCCTCTTTTGCTCAACGGCTCCATCATGGGACGAAGAAACGCTCTTTTTCTCGAAAAAAGAATATATTTTACTTGCAGGACAGTTGTAAAATTTCCGGGAAAGTACATTAGTCTGGAACATTATAACATATATTTAAGAAAAAATAATGTTCGGAAGTAATGAAAAGCGTAATTTTTAGGTCATATGACCAAGCCTTTCATCATTACAATAAGAAAAGTAAAATGAACCAATGAAAAGTTTTATTAACAAGTCACATGACTTGTTATGCTTACGTTACGCGCTGCGCGCCCCGGATGACTTCCGGATGCGCTAACGCGGCGCGTCATATGACGCATTACGCGACAACGCAGGTCCAGAATATAGTCAAAATGTCTCCACCAACCAGCGGTCGGAACACAACCCCTTTCAGCAGGCTAAATAGTTCTGTTAAATGACAACAGAAGGGACAGGCAACAAGAACCATCAGTCAAAGAGGGGAGGGCTAGTTCTTCTCTACCGGGTTACATTGGGGCGCTACCGGAACTGATCGAATTGGTAGTCTACAGTGTTTCTGGATGTTTCAGACTGAAGCTGGGGTTAGCATGAGAGCAGCATCATTTCGTAGCTCCGTCGTGGCCATTCCGCAACCAATCATGGCAGCCGCTCTTTATCGTTATTTTGGGCGGGGTGGGTGGCGGAGCCGAGCTGTTTTGCAGCCATCATTGTGTGGAGTTCAGTTCATCTCACTAGTTTTGTATTTGTCATGAGGGGTTGTTCCTAATGTTTCTATTTTAGCGAGGTCAAAAAGAGATCCCATTAGTGGCCTACTGATTTTGCTCGATTCCTTTTCTTTTTTTTACACGATTTTTCGTTATCTGCAAAGACTAAACAGAGTATTGCGACTCTGTGTTTGTTTGTAAATAGAGAATGAACCAAAGAGAACTAATTCTAAAACAGTAAATACTTGGATAACAATCAATCAAATGGAGAGAGAAGCAGGCACGATGGATTACAACGGGGGCAAAGGCCTGCGTTAACTACCTTTCACTATCTGCAAAGAGAGAGTACTCCTAATAGAAATGAGGGGGGGGCACCATTCAAAGCAGATCAGTGTGCATAAACACGAAAATGTTTTCACTTACCACGTACTTGACATTCGACAGCTTATGATATTTGCTATTAAAAAACCATTGAAATTCACTGAAAAAAACATAGGTTATAGACCATATATAGTTAGGAATTAGCATTTACAAAACCTTGAAAATTCACTGAAAAAACCATAGGTTATAGACCATATATAGTTAGGAATTAGCATTTAAAAAACCTTATTTTACTCACACAAAACCATTGAAATTCCATATATAGTTAGTTGCACTAACTATATATTGCGCACCCGCAATCCACTGCTGATCATGTCACATATTACATCATTCATGACATGGTCAGTGACATCACTGATGACATCACTGATGACATCTCAAATGACATCACTGATGACATCACTGATGACATCTCATTTGACATCAATGACCACATCACTGATGATATTATTCATGTGACAATACAATGCATCTCTTCACATTTTAATATAACCTCTGTTTCACCCAGTGTTAAAAACAGAGTATAATTTTTGAAACCATTGACACACCAATACTAGTTACTACATACGTACTCACTGATTCCTACGTCTACACACACATTCACTCATTCACCCATACAATCATTCATACATACAATCACTCATGTTTACAACACAATCATATGCACTCATACACCTATACAGACACTCACACTCTGCCACTCATCCATGGAGTTACTCACACACCTAGTCAGTCCTGTAAAGAATCAATCACACTTCCATTTTCTACTCTATACAGTTAAACATAGAGCACCTTACGTTTTCAACCATATACTAACACATACTTACTCTCTTATACAATCATTGATACAAGTACACATTGATCTGTACAGAGTCACACACCTCCCATCCAGCCACACACACACTCAGTCTCCCATGCAAATACTTGGGCAATCAATCAATAACCCATATAGTTACTCATATAGCTACTGATCAACACATGCAGCAGTTTACAGAACAACAGACATAATGATGCACAAATTAAGACAGTTTAGTCACTAACCCATGCACTCAGTGAGACACATTTAATCACTCACTCATACATTCAGTCATGCACCTACTAAATCCTTCGTCCAGACACTTATACATCCACTCATTCTTCAATATGTAAGACATATTTTAACTTTACAGAAACATAGTCACTGGATGTTGTCATCAGTGATGTCATCAGTGATGTCATTTGAGATGTCATCAGTGATGTCATCAGTGATGTCACTGACCATGTCATGAATGATGTAATATGTGACATGATCAGCAGTGGATTGCGGGTGCGCAATATATAGTTAGTGCAACTAACTATATATGGAATTTCAATGGTTTTGTGTGAGTAAAATAAGGTTTTTTAAATGCTAATTCCTAACTATATATGGTCTATAACCTATGGTTTTTTCAGTGAATATATATATATATATATATATATATATATAATGCCAAAACGATCCTTCACCAAGATGCGCACAGCTGTGGGTGCTCTGCAGAGGGGCCGGATCCTAGCCCAATTCAAAAGAATTTAATCCAAAGATGCGGCACACAGGTAGGGTAATAGACCCCGATCTAACTAACTGAAATATCGTGTAAATATCTTGTAAATATGGTGAGGCTGTTACACTAATATACATGTATTAATTAATGTATATATATTCATAGGGTACTATACCCGACCATTTCCATATAAATGATTTAATTCATACATTTTGATATAATGAGCGCGAATTAAGCAGCCATTTGAAATCGATCAAGTAATGTAGTAGGAGCGTCCCCAATGCACAAACATTTTGTAATATACAATTGTTGGGAATTAGAATGGGTTTAGCTCCCTGGTTTAGTCCCTGGTCTAGTCTTTTTTCATTTACTTTGTTTTCTATGGTGTCCTTCCTCTGTTTCCTTGTTTTCGGTAACCCCGCCCCCCTTCCCTCCGTGGATTTAGGTCGCCAGCACTGGGGCTCTGTGCTTGGTTTCTGACCTTGTTGGCGTTTTTCGGACGTCGGGATTTCGCGCACTCCTGGATTCTTTGTGGGAACCTGTGGGACTTTGGACACTCGCTTTTCAGCATACGGAGGCTTTCTGCTGCACGAGGCTTCGTGTCAGCCGCCCGGATGGGTGCAGCTCTGGTCGGCTTCCAGCGAGAGTGAGCAGCGGCGGTAAAGGAAGCGGCCGCTTTGAAACGCGAGTACACTTTCTGTTGCTGTTAATTCGGGACTGTGTGAAAGGGTTTCCTCGACGGGAGACCCTTGTAAGCTTTACCGGGTCCTGGTCGCCCGAGGTTAGTGTAGTTTTTTATTAGCGCTATCATGGTGGCGCGTTTAGTCTGTGGCCACAGAGAGTGGGGATTTTGTTGGATTGTTTAGTGCCCAGTGCGCACTATACGTTTTTCTTCCTGGGGTTTTTTATGTCAGACGTATGACTTTTTTCCCCCTGTCACGTGAATCGTGATAAGTAGGATTTGGACTCGATTTTGGATTGTTTGCTCTCCTCGGATATTCCCTCAAATGTTACACAAGTAAGGAGGGGATTGGGGTGTGTTGGATGTGTTTATTGTGTGGGAACGGGGAATCAAAGGAAGGAGCACTGGGCTATATGTTAACGTATTCTTTCGTTTCTGTATTTCTTTTCTCTTGTGGCTGCAGGTCAGGATTCCCTTCCCCAAGCTACAGAAGAGGGTCTGCTGAGCTGTAACGGAGAGAGAGCATTGGCTTTGCTTTTTCTTTGTTTTACGTTTTTCCTACCTTCTCCCTTCTCTCGGTTCGCGTTTCACGCTGTACATAAGTGCGTGGGGCGATCAGAGAGGAGGCAGAGGAGTGGGGCCATCCTCGCTTCCGTGGTTGTGGGTTGAGTCGGCGAAAGATCCAACAGAAAACCAAGCCCACGAAATTGCAACCACCTGAGCGAGTATGGATGAGGACGGGAATGTGTTGGAAGACAGGGACCCTACAGTGCAGGAACTAATGGGGGCTGTTCATGCACTTCAGATTAAGGTGCAAGAATTACAGCAAGAGAACCAAGGGTTACGTCAGGAAATGAGTGCAGGGAAGGCTAAGGCTCCGGTTTGGGGAATGGGTAAACCTTCTATAGTACAGCCTGCTACTTTTCAATTTGATAGGGGTGCGAGTACCAGTAATCCCCCCCTAACAGTGAACGTGACAACACCCTCCCCTGTACCTCTGGCAGTTCCTGAAAGATTCACTGGAGACCCCAGTAAATATAGCATCTTTATGAATCAGTGCCATTTGCACTTTATGTGTCGACCTGCATCGTTCCCTAATGATTCTACCAAGGTGGCTTTTGTTATATCTTATTTAGCCGGCACTGCGGCGTCTTGGGCCGTGCCCCTGGTAGAGAGAGATGACCCTGTTCTGAATGATTATGGGGCTTTCAAGGAACAGATGCGTTGTCTCTTTGCCAAGCATGCGTTTATGCAAGCGAGCGACTCTGAATTATTGAAACTGAGACAGGGAAGGCAAGACTTAATGACTTATGTGTCCACCTTTAATCGGTTGGTTTCCGAAACCCATTGGCCCGCTGAGAAAAGGACTTCCTTATTTTATCAAGGATTGTCTGAGGACCTAAAAGACATAGTCTCACAGGTGGTGAATCCACCTGAAGACTGTGTAGAATTCATTGATCTTGTGGTGAAGCTGAACCACAGGCTGACTGAACGGAGAGGTGAGAAAAACCGCTTTCAGTTCTCTCGCGTGGTTCCCCCTAAGGTGGAGGTGAAGAGCTCAACAGAGAGTAGGGCGATCACTGAACCTATGGAGATAGGAAGTGTGCGGGGCCCTTTAACAGCTGAGGAAAAAAGCAGAAGACGAACTCAGAATCTGTGTTTGTACTGTGGGTTAGGAGGACACTATGCCAGGGATTGCACTGTCAAACCTTCTTCCTTCTCTAACAGGAAGGTGGTGGCTTGTGTACGGCCTTCTGCAGAATTGGAGATGACAGATCGACGTAATCCTTCCTACCAGATTTCTGGTATAGTCAAACGAGTCCCCAAACATTTCATGATTACTGTCTGCTTAGTGATTTCTAACAGCCACAGGACTCCGGTGGCAGCCTTATTGGATTCAGGGGCCACTGGCAATTTTATGGACATTAAGTTAGCGGAACAATTGAAAGTGCCCTGGATTCTGAAGGAGCAACCCGAACCTGTGAGGGCCATAGACGGAACAGAATTGTCCTCAGGTACTATTACTAAACAGACTGAGCCTTTATGCATGGTCTGTGATAATGGACATTCAGAGTACCTTGGGTTTGATTTGATTGATGCCCCTTCGTTTGGTGTTGTGTTGGGGGTTCCTTGGTTGCAATCACACAATCCTCGCATTGATTGGTTTAGGAGAACAGTGACTCTTGATTCTGTGTTTTGTTTGCAAAGTTGTTATAAAGTTGCTACTGATTGGGTTACGCCTCTCTCTTGTGCAGTTGGAGATGGCTTGCGGTGTGACGTGCAGACAATCCCAGAAGCTTATTTGGAGTTTGCGGAGGTGTTTGACAAAGGGCGAGCGAGGGACCTGCCTCCCCACCGTTCTTTTGACTGTCGCATAGACTTGATACCTGGGGCAACTTTACCTTGTTGCCGTGTCTATGCCTTATCTGGGCCGGAAGAACATCATTTAAAGGAGTACCTAGACGAGATGCTGGCTAAGGGTTTCATTCGATCTTCCTCTTCTCCTGCCTCTTCGGCTATCTTTTTCATTCCCAAACGGGAAGGTGGTCTACGCGCCTGTGTAGACTATAGGGCGCTCAATAAAGGGACTATTAAGAACAAGTACCCTCTCCCTTTGATCCCGGTATTACTTGATCAGCTGAGGCACGCGACGGTGTTTACCAAATTAGATCTCCGAGGGGCATACCATCTCATACGAGTCCGTGAAGGCGATGAGTGGAAGACCGCCTTCCGGACTAAATTCGGACTGTACGAGTACTGTGTTATGCCCTTCGGGTTGTGTAATGCCCCGGCTGCCTTTCAGTTTTTTATCAATGAGATACTGAGGGAGTTTCTGGATGTGAGCGTGATAGTCTACATAGATGATATTCTGATCTTCTCAAACACGGATGCGGAACATGTCAAACACGTTCGGCAAGTGTTACAGACCTTGAGAGATCATCAATTGTTTGTCAGACCTGAGAAGTGTACTTTTCATACCGACAGGGTTGAGTTTCTTGGGTTTGTTGTCTCGGTGGAGGGCATTAGGATGGATCCTCGGAAGATCGAGGCAATCACCTCGTGGCCAGCGCCAAAGAATGTGAAAGACGTCCAGGTGTTGTTAGGATTCGCTAACTTCTACAGAAGGTTTATCTCCCATTTCTCTGAGATAGTGGCCCCTATGACGGTATTGTTGCGGAAAGGTGTTCCTTTTGTTTGGTCTTATGTGGCTCAGATGGCTCTGGATCAGCTGATAGAAAGGTTTACTTCCGCTCCCGTTTTGGTCCATCCAGACCCGGCTTTGCCCTTTTTTGTTGAAGCTGATGCTTCCTTGGGTGCTGTGGGGGGGGTGTTGTCACAGAGGGATGTAGAGACCGGATTTATGCACCCCATAGCTTTCTTTTCGAAAACCCTGTTGCCTGCCGAAAGAAACTATACGGTTGCTGAGCGGGAATTGCTGGCCATTAAATTGTCCTTTGAGGAGTGGAGACATCATTTGTGGGGGGCCCGTCATTCTATTACCATCTTTACAGATCATAAGAATCTTGAGTTCTTTCGATCTGCTCGGGCCCTTACCCCTAGGCAGATGAGGTGGGTCTCATTCTTCAATGAGTATGATTTCATTATCACCTACAGGCCCGCCGCTCAACAATTGAAATCGGATGCTCTATCTCGCATCCATGTCAAACCTAATGAGTGGGGGACCGATAAGGACTCAGGGTGTTTTATTCCATCCGAGAAGATAGTGGGGAGTATCACACTGGATGATTTCGTGGCCTCGGTGAAAGATAAGCTGAGGAATTTGGATTTAACATCTTGGTCATCTCTGCCTTCCTTTTCTCAGAGAGATGGGTTACTGTACCACGGCTCGCAGTTGTTTATACCTCCCTCTTTACGTGACCTTGTGGTGGAATGGTGTCATTCATCTGCTCTGGTTGGGCACCCAGGAATTCATAAAACCAGGGAATTCTGTTTACGTTGGTTTTGGTGGGAGTCATTGACTCAGGATGTGCAGCAGTATGTAGCTTCTTGTCCGGTTTGCGCTGTGAGTAAACCATCTCATTCCAGCCCATCTGGCCTGTTGAGGCCCTTACCTGTACCTCCTGCACCCTGGCATACGATTAGTATGGACTTTGTTACCGACCTACCTTTGAAATCAGGTTGTACGGTGATTCTTGTCGTGGTTGATTCCTTTACAAAGATGAGCCATTTCATCCCCTTGCCTAAACTACCCACGGCCAAGGAAATGGCATTGATATTCGTGTCATCTATTGTGCGGCTGCATGGGTTGCCTTCCTCCGTTGTGTCTGACAGGGGTTCCCAGTTTGTGTCCCGGTTTTGGACTGAGTTAGGGGAGGCCCTTCAAATGAAACTCTGCCTTTCTTCAGCCTATCATCCCCAGTCCGATGGTCAGACAGAGAGGGTTAATCAAACCATGGAACAGTACTTGAGATGTTTGTTGACTTCCCTAACCTGTGATTGGGTGGTGGCCCTCCCTCTTGCGGAGTTCGCGTACAACAACAGCTTTCATTCCGCGTTGGGAATGTCTCCCTTTTACTGTTCTATGGGGTTTCATCCCAGGGCAATTCCCATTCAACCCACTGGTCATGTGCCTGCTGTTGATGCTTTAGGGACAACCTTGAGCCGAATATGGGATTTGGCAAGGGAACATCTGGTAAAGGCTAAAGATGACATGAAGCGACAGGCAGATAGACACAGGATCCTTGCTCCGTCCTATGCCGTAGGGGAGAGGGTGTGGCTGTCTACTAGGAATCTGCACCTGGATGGCCCTAGGAAATTGCAGCCTAGGTTTGTGGGTCCTTTCCCCATAGCTAAGGTGATCAACCCGGTTGCAATGAGGCTGGAGTTACCGGATGAATATCGCATCCATCCGGTGTTTCACACCTCACTGTTGAAGCCATATGCAGATACTGATCAGACCTTGCCCCCGCCCCCTCCTGTGATGGTTGAAGGTGAGGTGGAGTTCGAGGTTCATGCAATCCTAGATGCAAGGAGGAGACGAGGGAGGCTGATGTACTTGATTGATTGGAAAGGGTATCCCCCAGAAGACCGTTCTTGGGAACCTGCTACTGAAGTGCATGCCCCCAGACTGGTTAGGTTATTCCATCTCCGTCACCCGACCAAACCTCGCCCGGTGGGGAGGCCTTTGAGGGGAGGTACTGTTGGGAATTAGAATGGGTTTAGCTCCCTGGTTTAGTCCCTGGTCTAGTCTTTTTTCATTTACTTTGTTTTCTATGGTGTCCTTCCTCTGTTTCCTTGTTTTCGGTAACCCCGCCCCCCTTCCCTCCGTGGATTTAGGTCGCCAGCACTGGGGCTCTGTGCTTGGTTTCTGACCTTGTTGGCGTTTTTCGGACGTCGGGATTTCGCGCACTCCTGGATTCTTTGTGGGAACCTGTGGGACTTTGGACACTCGCTTTTCAGCATACGGAGGCTTTCTGCTGCACGAGGCTTCGTGTCAGCCGCCCGGATGGGTGCAGCTCTGGTCGGCTTCCAGCGAGAGTGAGCAGCGGCGGTAAAGGAAGCGGCCGCTTTGAAACGCGAGTACACTTTCTGTTGCTGTTAATTCGGGACTGTGTGAAAGGGTTTCCTCGACGGGAGACCCTTGTAAGCTTTACCGGGTCCTGGTCGCCCGAGGTTAGTGTAGTTTTTTATTAGCGCTATCATGGTGGCGCGTTTAGTCTGTGGCCACAGAGAGTGGGGATTTTGTTGGATTGTTTAGTGCCCAGTGCGCACTATACGTTTTTCTTCCTGGGGTTTTTTATGTCAGACGTATGACTTTTTTCCCCCTGTCACGTGAATCGTGATAAGTAGGATTTGGACTCGATTTTGGATTGTTTGCTCTCCTCGGATATTCCCTCAAATGTTACACAAGTAAGGAGGGGATTGGGGTGTGTTGGATGTGTTTATTGTGTGGGAACGGGGAATCAAAGGAAGGAGCACTGGGCTATATGTTAACGTATTCTTTCGTTTCTGTATTTCTTTTCTCTTGTGGCTGCAGGTCAGGATTCCCTTCCCCAAGCTACAGAAGAGGGTCTGCTGAGCTGTAACGGAGAGAGAGCATTGGCTTTGCTTTTTCTTTGTTTTACGTTTTTCCTACCTTCTCCCTTCTCTCGGTTCGCGTTTCACGCTGTACATAAGTGCGTGGGGCGATCAGAGAGGAGGCAGAGGAGTGGGGCCATCCTCGCTTCCGTGGTTGTGGGTTGAGTCGGCGAAAGATCCAACAACAATGTAATGAACTACTAGTCCCAGAATGCATCTTAATGGCTAACTGAGATAAATAGTAGACATAGAAGTATGCTCACTTACCGTGAACAAAGCCTATACTAGGCTGAAACGCGTGGGTACGAGCATTGGAGTGAATAAAGACATTTGGTGATATTACCCTACCTGTGTGCCGCATCTTTGGATTAAAATATATATATATATATATATATAAAGTCCAAAATATCCTGGCCCACCTTCTCAACTCGATGGGATACCCCAGGTACAGACCACACAGATTGCCACAACGTCCACAGTTTGCCGTTCAAAAACTGTGCTTTATTCCTAATCCATCACCTCAAATCATAACAGACAAGTGTCCGCCATGACGTGTTTCGATCGGAAAACCGATCTTGATGCAGGTCGAACTCTTTGAGTTTGAATTCAGGAGCGCCGGCATTGGCAGGCATCGGGGCTGCTGTGTGAAGTGAACCGGTGCAACGTGCAGTGCCCTCAGGTCACAGGGCAGGCAGCGGCTTGGTGACTGTTGTCCAGCGGCGTCTGTAGACCCAAGGCTGTGGTGCGAGACTGGGCAATGTAGTGTGTGGGTTCCACAGTTCGCGGTGCAGGCAGCAGTTGAGGAACTGGAGTTGATGTTGCTGTCGTCAGTGGGCAAAGGCTGTGGTGTGGGACGGCCATTACAAAAAATGGGGTAACCCAAAAATGCTCACGGACCTGGGTACAGTATAATACAAAAAACAGTGGTCCTAGACCTTCATTTAGAAAGACATTAATCAATTTCCTATTTGGTGTATTTCAGTAACAAATTTCATGAGCATTTCTAGGGCACAATGTACTTGCTCATAGGATTAGATAAATTATTTAGAATTTAAACCAAGAAGTGCAACAAACCATAATCTAAGTTACTATGCATTTATCTTTTATATGCCAGACGGTGTACAGATTAGAGAATTTTTCATTGACTGTACGTTTATCATTGAGTGTAGAAGGTTGCTCCAGGGGGAACGTGCATAGAAGAAGGGTGCTCAAGTGTAAGGGGGTGAAGAAGAGACTTCAAATTAGTGACATAAGGAAGAACACTTAATATTTTAAACAGCTGGACTGGTTATAATTCACCGTCCAATCGAGCCTGGCCACGTTTACAGTAAAGAGTCACAATTTGGTTACAATTTCGGTTTACATAGACATACATTCTTGTGTGGCACATTTAGGAGTGTGTGAGAGGTCCAGGCTATTTATATGCGCGTCAACGTTTTGACCCGTCTTGTGGCCATGAGGGTGATTCGTGCCTCGGCCTTGCGGTCTTCTTCAGGACAGGGTGGGGCAACCTGGATAGGTATAGGGCCAAGTCACATACCCACCATGATTTGCTGGAAGTGGAGTCCAAATCAATGGTGGGGTCCTAACAAATAGTGGCGGTCCACGGAAGTTCAGTGGCCATGTGCAATTCCGCCGGTAATTGCGCTTCAAAGCAAGGGCCGGAAGCTTAAAAGTGCTGCACCAGGTAAATTCCAAAGTTTTTAAGGGCTAACGGTCCACGTGGTGAAACGACCATAGAGTAATGCCAGCAGTGACTTACGGGAGCAAGATCATTACTTATGCGCTTTGTCAATCCGCATCAACGTTCCGCCACCTCCGGCTGGAAACTAGTTGAGGAACTGAAGTCGATGTTGCTGTCGTCAGTGGGCAAAGGCTGTGGTGTGGGACAGGGCTGTGCATCATATAACTTACAAGCGGTGCCCCCAAAACACGGTATGAGCACCGGTGTCGATATCAGCTCGGAACGGCATTGTCGGTGAGACCAGGGATGCGGTGCGAAGCGGGACAGTGGTCCATGTTCTCCACGAGGGGTAGCTGCAAGTGCAAGCAGCGGTGTAGGTGAAGGTGTTGCGGCTTCAACGGGGATACCAAGGCGGTGGTGTAAAGCGAGGCAGTGCAAAAAAAGGTGGTGTCCTCTGCAGAGCCGGCAGCGGCGTTGTTGACGGTACCGGGTTGCCTTTTTCCTCTGTCACATCTGAAACATCTAGTTCCAGAAGCCGGTACCCAGAAGAAGTTGAAGTCCTTAATTTCCCTGAGACTTCCAACTGGAGGCATGCTCTACATTAAGCCCTTGGAGATATTTAGAATGCAGAGAGAACAGTCCAGTCCTTTTCCTGCCCAAGACAGAAGCAGCAACTGCAGTCCAACCCAGCAAAGCACACAGCAAAGTGGTAGTCTCTCCTCAGAGCTCTTCTTGACAGGTTCCTTAGTCCAACAGTAATCTAAATTTCTGTGGTCAGGACCCCAATATTTATACCAAATTTTCCTTTGAAGTTGGTACAAACAAAGTTCCTCTAGCACATATAAACCAGTTCAGCCTGGCTCAAGCGAGGTTCACCACAGGAGGTGGAGACAATTTTGTGAGAGGTAGCCACAGTCCATTCGGGTGGAAGCAACAACTCCTCCCACTACTCTAAATGCAGCCAGGTCTATTCAGCCTGGCTATGAGTCAACCAGGAAAGGCAGGACACACCTCAAACCCCCCGTGTCTGTCTAATGCAAATGCATATCCCCTGCTCCTCCTGTTACTCTAAACCCAGACAGGGAATATACATCAGGCAGAGACTCACCGGATGGTTAATCCAGAAATGCCCACTTTCTAAAAGTTGCATTTTCAAACACACAATATAAAAATCATCTTTACTAAAAGATGTCTTTATATTCTGAGTTCAGGAAGCCTAAACTCCATTTCTATATCGTGTTCCCATGGAAAGTTACTTGTAAGATGTTACAAAGCAACTCCCATGTTAACCTATGAGACGGATAGCCTTGCAATAGTGAAAAACGAACTGCCCAGTATTTTACTATCAGGACATGTAACACACACCAGTACATGTCCTACCTTTCACATACACAGTACCCTGCCCATGGGGGTATCTTGGGCCTACCTGAGGGGTGTCTTACATGTAACAATAGTGAAGGTTAAGAGCTGGCAAGTGGGTGCACTTGCCAGGTCGTCATTGCAGTTAAAAACGGAGCTCAGACACTGCAGTGACAGGTTTGAGAAGGTTTTGAAAGGCTACTGGTGTGGGTGGCACAATCAGTGCTGCAGGCCCACTAGTAGCATTTGGTTTACTGGCCATGGGCACACGTGCACATTACTAGGGACTTAGTAGTAAATCAAATAAGTCAATTATGGAAACACCAATCCATACACAATTTACATGGAGAGCATATGCCCTTTAGCACTGATTAGCAATGGTAAAGTGCCTAGAGTCATAAAACCAATGAAAAACAGGGCAAAAACAGAAGACCAAAAAACAAAAAGTCTGGGGGCAAACCTGCTGAAAAAGCCAAGTCTAACACTGGTGGGCACAGTCTTCTGTGTTAAGTAGAAATTGTCATGCTGAGACGAGTCAGTCTAATAACTCAAGGCTACCTACAATACTTAGTATGTAGAATCTTTTCCCTGCTAGAAATTTTTCTGCAGTACCAAAAAATGTGTGTGGAACATAATTAACTCAAATCGTCAACTGTCACCTACACACAGTCAACACAAAGATTTATAACATGTTCAATACCTCTACACACCTATGATGCATTAGAGGCTCATGCATTTTTTAAACAATTACACCCATTAGCTGGACACCGGCTGTAAAAAATTAGGTAGAAGGATAATATGGTACTTACCTGTCACCATGTAAACTATAAAACAAACTAGCACACTCTTCAGATTATGTCATCAGGGATGTCATCAATTATGTCATTTGAGAGGCATCAGTGATGTCATAAATGATGCATTGAACATGTCTTGGGTGATGTAATATGTGAGGTCATTAGCAGTGCATGGCGGGGGCTCAAGTTATAGTTAGCTCTGCAAACTGTAACTGGTAATTTGTTGTGTTTTTTTTAGTTCAAAACATTAATGTTGTCACTGACATATTCACCTAAATATAACATCACTTTAAACTTTGATCTAATTCAGTGAATATATATAGATAGATAGATTGATAGATAGATTGATAGATAGATAGATAGATAGATAGATAGATAGATAGATAGATAGACAGATAGATAGATACATAGATAGATAGATAGATAGATAGATAGATAGATAGATAGATAGATAGATAGATAGATAGATAGATAGATAGATAGATGTACAATAAAGCACTAAAGCATTGGATCATATGATCATTTGATATATACCGCTTTCGATGAACCTTTGATTTAATTAAGTGAATAGATAGACAGACAGAGAGACAGAAGGAAGGACAGACAGACGGAGGGACGCGCGGGCGGACGGGTGGTCGGGCGGATGGACAGACGGATAGATAGATTTAACAAGATGTACAATAAAGCACTAAAGCATTGGATCATATGATATACACCTCTTTCGTGGAACCTTTGATTTAGTTAAATGAATATATATATATATATATATATATATATATATATATATAGATAGATAGATAGATAGATAGATAGATAGATAGATAGATAGAGAGATGGAGGGACGGACGGACCTACAGATAGATAGATTGATTTAACACGATGTACAATAAAGCACTAAAGCATTGGATCATATGATATATACCTCTTTCGTGGAACATGGGCCTGATGCACATGACACGGCCACGGCTATAAACTAGTGCTAATTCCCAGTTTAGCCGGGTTTTAAAGCAGCAATCCTTAAATTCTTGGCCCCCGTCCAGAAGAGAACAGATGGCATGCAGGCTGTGGTGAGCGAAAACTAGGCCTTGTGATCTCCAGGAAATGAAGCCTGGAGATACTCCCGACCAACGTGAAAGGGTAATCTGAAGCCTAAAGTGAAATAATGCTGTCCTATGGAACAAGGAAGGGCCTTGTGTTTACATCTGTCTGCTCCATAAAACAAGGCCTCTGGCCGCACAGAGGCATCTGCACAAGCAGCGGAAGACAAATATGCTCGGCTCTTAAGGGGCCCATCATTCATTCCAGGATTGCCTCTTTTCTACTCTCGCTTAAGCCACACTACACACCTTTCGCAACACAGCGAAGATGCGTGCCTCTTTCTTTGTGCATATGAAATACAAAGCTTTTTAAAGTGCAACATACATTCAGCAAAACATAAAGTTGTCCAAGAATCATATTAGCGTTAGAAGTCAGGCAGGAGAGGTCACCGCATCAGTTCTGGATCGAGATCGAGAGGTTTGTTATGCGGACTTGAGGGCAACGGTCCTGAGAGCCTCGCACCTATGGCCGCGCTGAGGCATCGAGCTCAAGAGCCCTTGTGGCCACCGTCGGATTGGTAACGCGGGCACTCGGGCAATGCCCGAGGGGCCTGTGCAGAGTTTCAACTGTGGGCTGCCTTTTTTAGCAGTCTGGGGGGCAGATTTGGGCTGTGTCACTGTTGTTCAGATTCAGCCAGTGGTCCAGTGGGTGTCTGAGTGGCCTTTCTGGAGGCAGATGGGCGTTCATTACCCCACGTTTAGCAACAGGCAGAGGTGTCACTTTCTCTCTCTCGCAGGGCTGGCCCATTAATGTATGCATACCTAGCAGGGCAGGGGGCCTGAGCAGAAGTTGTCTCACTTGTTTTCAGTCACCAGTGTAAATTAATCTGTGCATTTTTTTGTATTCCCCACCCCCATTTTTTAATAAAAGTTTGCTGAAGTAGTGTTTTGAGGAAAGGCAATATGCAAATGTGGGCCACTTTTTTTTCAGCGTGCCCGGGCCGATTTTGAATCCCATTCCAACCCTGCTCGTGGCAGTGGCTTGCAGGAAGCCCCCGAGCACCGGGTGTACACGGCTCAAATTAAGGAGGCACTGTATCACTCCCAGGCACAAACATTTCTCGTCTCTTGACCAGTGTGTAGGCCTGTTACCGATGGCCCTATTCAGGTCCAATACATCAGCAAAACCCTGGAGGTTGAAGAGTGGGGGAGGGAAACATTCCAACACAATTTTGAGGCAGGAATATTACAGGAATCCCACAATACCGGATATCTGCCTGTACAATTCAACCTTTACTAGAATAAGTTCCTTTGTCAAGAAGAGGTGGCCCACGGAGGGCAACTTGTACTACAAATTGGACCAAAATATGGCTGCACAGCTCAAAACCATGTACTGCACTTGTGAGCTGTACTGAACTGGGGGGCATAAGTACAAGCCCCTATCACCACGGGAACGTCCCTTTTTGATAGGGATGTGATCCTCCAAGCGGCCAGGAGCGCTCTACCTTCTAACCAGACTTTACGCAGAATGTGCAGCAGAAGCGACGATCTTTTCTGGAAATTAAAAAGAACCTCTGTGTGCAAGATATTAAGTACTTTATACTTTTTACGGCAACCCTTAGAATGAAGGCAGAGGGCAAGGTTTGGTGATTTGACCCTCCCAGTGACGCTCAAGATTGGCTAGGCGGCTGGAGGACGGTTGGGAAGTTACAGCGCCGACAGCAGGACACTCTGAGGGAAGATGCAGAAGAGCCCGGGGATGGGTCTGGATAAACATGCTAAATGGCAACAGAGACAGCCCTGCTGATGACAGAGCACTGCTGAAGTGAGAGACTTTACATAGCAGTGCAAAACGGAAGGGACAGATTGAAATACTCCTGGCCCAGCCTGGCAAAAGTGAACTGAGAAAAATGATAGCTTGCCAGATGAAGACCCTGTGTGCAGATAAGATTTGGGTTTCTTCTTTATGACTTAAAATGATGCAATATTGATGTACCCGCCTAGTTATAGAATGTTTTAACACCTAAGACAAGTATACTGATGGGGGATTGGGGAGAACAGCGGACACTCCGGCGTTGGGCTGACCCGAGTTGGGTTTGTTACTATGGGGCGACAGGCACTCTGCGAGTTGGTGTACTGTAGTTCCTATATTCCCAATAGGCTCTGCGCATTGGAATAACACAAACAATAGTTTAGACGTAGGACTGAGGTCATCTAGGTCTTTACTGAATATGTTAGACTTAATTAGGTATGCCAGCTAGCTCAGAGGTCACTAGAAACTTTTTTGAATGAACAGGAAGGAGTTAACTTTCCTGATTAGATAAGAAGGGATTAGTTTCTGACAACCGCATAAACATGACAACTTTGCTCCCACCAGAACAAAGGGTATATCTCCAGAGTCATGTGAAAACAATAGACAGTTATTTCACTCAGTCAATCGTGCATACTTGGTTTCACCAGGAGTGCAGAGAAATAGAGAGATGGGCGTTTTCAATAAAAGTTGTTATTTATTGAGCAGTCCTCTTTCTCATGCAAGAGAAGTGAATTGCCACAATTGCAATACTTATCATGAAGTAAAGTGCGTACAGTAAAAGTAGTATTATGAAATAATACTGTAAAAGCATTGATATGGTTTCTGAGCCATATGATACTTAAAATGGATAAAATATATACATACATAAACTCATTGACTAAACGTACTCAACTGGTGCTTCTAAGATACGCCTACCCCGGTGTACCTGACCTAAGCCTAATACGTGGGAAGGAGTAAGTAAGTTGCAGTTTAAGTTAAGTTAGGTTTTTGCCAAGAATCTGCATCAAGAATTCTCTAAGGATCTAATCAGCTCCGTACCTTGGTTTTAGAATGAAGGAGGTCTTGTATCTCTTTCTCAGGACTCGATCTCCCAGCAACCCGAAAGGGTGACTGGAAACACCGGAGCTGGATTTCTCGGCAGGAGAAAAGACAGCGTCTCTCTCAATGCGTCAAATGGGAGGGTCGGCTTCCTTCGGCACTCGCATCAGCTGGGCGTCGGGCAAGTAGATAGCCGCTCTGCTCCAAACCACCGTGTGTTTGCTCAAGCAACGTTGGTATATTTATACTTGGGAGGTGCCGGGTTTGACGTAAGGTTGGACATAAGACGTCACTAAGAACTTACAATTCTTTCTGGACTCCAGGAGTTCTTGTGCAAATCAAAACAAAAGCAGGGGGAATTCCCGGGCTGCTGGAGGCTTGGTTTGTTTAAAGAACGTGTTGTACTTTCTAGGAGTCTATGGGAGTAGCCTTGCCGTATTTGGACTGCATTGGCTATGACTAAATATGGACATGATTCTTATGCCTTTATAAGGCTATGTTTTGTTATAACCACATAAGGGCATGACTCGGGAATATTTAATTAGGGTCCTAGATACATTCACAACATTGGGGGGGTGGGTGGTTTTTAACCCACTGTGCAGGGCAGCAGGGAGTGTGGGGGTATAGGCTAGGGACACAATATTGGTGTGGCCAGCAGAGATTTGGCACAGTTCTAATGTTTTATTTGTTGTTAACCTGGCTGGGGGTAGATAGAAGACGAGACATGCTTTAGAATAGACCCCTCACACACATAGGACATAAGGTACACAATCCCGGTGATCAACCATATACTCATGTCAGGGAACGAAACGGCTGAGTGTTAGGCTGCCCAGGGCCAGGGTCAGGACTGAGGCTACTGACCTGGAATGTCAATGGGCTGGGACACAAGATTAAGCGGACTGTGGTGCTACAGTATCTCCTTAGGCAGAGTCCTAATATAGTCCTGATCCAAGAAACCCATCTTAAAGGCACGACCTGAAGGGCACTTGACAGGTTTGGGTACAAGTTACTGGCTCATGCAGGTTTCACCACTGGGTCGAGAGGGGTTGGGATCTTGCTTTGCATGACTTTGCCCTTCATTCCTGGTGACTTATGGCATGACCCTCTTTACAGATACATAGCCCTCACAGAGAAGTGGGATGATAAGGTGTTAAATATTTGCTCGATATATCTACCACCACGATTACACTCTGCACATTGAAGGAGTTAGGGACCCTGCTATTGGACCTACTAGAGGTCTTTTTAATAATGGCTGGGAACATGAATGCCACAATGGATCCAGGGCTGGATAGAATGTCAGCGGCGAGCCGGGAAAGGGCACAAGACCCATTAAGGGACTTTGCAGGCGTGATGGAACTAGCTGACCTTTGGCACCTACACAACCCAGAGGACAGGCAATACACATTTCACTCTGCCTCCCACGGGGGTTACTCACGTTTAGACTATATGATGACGCAGGAAGTACAAGCACAGTGGTTACCGGGATGGTGCACCGGGCACGGGGAATCTCTGACCACTCACCCGCAGAAACCCATTTGAAAGTGTAACAACCTGAGATTCCCGGGATCGGGAAAAGGCACGAATACCACAAGATACACAACTTGTAAGTGGCTAATGCTGTCTTTATTGCAAAAGAAAAGGAAACGACAGATCTAGCCAACTAGTAATCACAAGTAAACAAAATTAAGGCAAGTCTACAATACCCTTCAGCAGCACCTGACTCCCACACCGTCCTCCGCATGTACACCGGTCCCGGTGTACGCCAACGGAGGGCACCGTGCTAAGCAACGGCCGAAAATGCCGTTTGACAGCTGCTGAAGGTACTCTGTCCGTGTAACCGCTCCTGTGCCCGTTGTGAGGATGCTCTGAACTAGCCAACGACCGTGGGAATGCCCAGCCGGGCACTCAACCTTGGGGGTCGTGTGTGGAGCCAGGGAGCAGCCGCTCGACCTTCTCCTAGCTTATGAGCACACTCAAGGGCGAATGGAATGACCCGTAGTTCTGCTGCAGAGACGCGGCAAGCTCCTCCTCGGTGTGCGTCTCTGAGCGTTACGCAAGGGAGCACTCTCAGGGTAATTGGAGGGGCAGAGAGCAGCCGCTCGATCCGGCCTCTTCCTCCCAAACTGTAAGTCTCTCTAGGGCCCCTCTGGATAACCGCGTCCAACACCTCTTCGGTGTGCGTCTTCCAGTGCCCAAACAAATGCTCTATGTAACGGGGGCGGAGAGCAGCCGCTCAGCCTTGCCTCCGTTTCCTGTCGGTAATAGCACTGTCCGTGCCCTGTAGCTGGGACGCAGCAAACACCTCCCCGGTGTGCGTCTCAGCTAACGAATTCAAAGTGTCACGAAGCGGGGGTAGGGAGCACAGTTCACTCTTACCTCCGTTTCTCTGGTCCTCCGGTCAGCCGCCAAAACACCAGTGTACAAGTCCGGTCTGCAATGCTTGTCGGGATATCTCCACAGTAGGTCCGGCGGTTGTAATTCACGTCGGCTAAGGGTCTGAATATCCGACGCTCCGTCCTCGTTGGGAGACGCTTATAAAGGCGTTTCCGGTCCGCTCTTGTCCCGCTATGCCTGCTGGTAGATGTAGTCCCTGACATGTGGGGACGCCGATATTCCGCGCTGGATCGCGCCGTAGAGTGCGGGAGGCAGGGGCGCTGAGAATCATTACAGAAAGGAGCTGTGAGGAACTACACTCTGCCTCCTAGAATGAACCCCTAGTTTTTCAAAGATAAGCAGATTAGATATAAGATAGGAGCAAAGACAACAGAATACTTTGAAGACAATGTTGGGACAGTTGAATCCGTTTGCACTTTGTGGGAGGCCTACAAGGTGGTTATGAGAGGGTATGTGCAGGGCCTTGTGGGTGGGAGAAAGAAGGAACAAAGTATCCAACAGGACACATTAGAAAGAGATATCCTGCAACTGGAGGGGAAGCCACGAGAGACGGTGGTACATCACAGCAGGCTAGACATCGGATTTGGCTCAAACAAAAAGAGATAAAAGACATAGTAGAAGAGGCAGATAAGAAACATGCTAGAGTGACCCAAAGGTGGTTATACGAGGTCAAGATAAGGCTAACAAACTGCTGGCATGGTTAGAAAAGAGGGACAAAGAGAGAAGCTGGGTTTTAGGGATAACGACTCCACAAGTGGAGACCAAATTGACTGGAGCGGGAATAGCCTCGGCATTTGCTGACCATTATGAGGCTCTATATAAATCGGGATCAACCATTACGGGGGAAGACTGCATAGACCTCCTTAGGGACCTCCCCGTTCTGAAACTCTCTGATGACGACAGGGAGGCGTTGGACAAAGAACTCACGTCGGGAGACATAATAGGGGCTATGGGAGACTTCTAGTTGGGGAAGGCTGCTGGCCCTAATGGAATGCCCATAGAATTCTGCAAGGAAGTAGCTTTGAAAGTGGTCTGCACAAGCTAGCCATGTATAAAGCAGCTCTCAAGGATGGCATTTTACCAATAGACCAGAGATTGGCCACAATTGTGGTGATACCAAAGCAAGGTAAGCCGCCGGATGACTGGGTCTTACCGCCCAATATCTTTGTTCAAAGTAGAAGTGAAGCTATTGTCTAAGGTGTTGGCAAATAGGTTGGTAGCGGTCATCTCCACAGTAATACACCTAGACGAGTCTGGGTTTATGCCCCACAGAAGCACTAGGCTTAATTTGAGAAGACTATACAGGGTGCTACAAGCTACGGGGTCGAATTTAGGCAAGACGCGGTACTGCTATCTCTAGATGCTTGTATGGCATTTGACAACATAGAATGGCCATATTTGCAGATGGTGTTGGAGAGGTTTGGCTTTGGTCCTAGTTTCTGTGGATGGGTGCGGTTGCTATATGAGGGTCCGCCAACGAGGGTGCGGGTGAATGGAGTCACCTCGAGGGTCATACAGTTGCATAAAGGTACAAGGCAGGGCTGTCCGCTCTCACCCAGGTTGTTTGCGCTGGCGCTGGAGCCCTTGGCGGTGTGGGTTAGGATGGACCCTTTTATCCGAGGAATAAGCGGAGTTGGGGACTAGGTTGAAAAGATATCTCTGTATGCAGATGACATACTATTATATGTCACCAACCCTGTGTCTTCTGTTGGCTAAAACTTGCATATATTTCAACTGTTCGGAACCTACTCTGGATATAGAATAAATTGGAACAAATCTCTATTATATGTATTGGCAGGCGCGACACCACGGTTGCCCACTAGTGCTCGCTCTTTGGAGATAAAGGAGACATTCAAATACCTGGGTATAATAATATCTAAAGGGAACACCCAGTTCCTGGAGGATAACTTGTTCCCCCAGCAGGAAAGAGTGCGAAGGGACATTGTGCACTGGAGGAAACTTCCCCTGTCCCTAATGAGACGTGCCGCCTTATTCTAAATGATGGCGCTGCCATGGTTCTTGTATGTTTTACAGAACACCCCATGTGAAGTACCACCTAGCTTCTTTAAGCAGATAGATTCTGAGTTGAGGCTCCTTTTTGTGGGATGGAGGCCAGGCCAGAATGGTGTTACGCAAACTGCAGAGTAGTGTCAACGAAGGAGAGCTGACGATTCCGGATATTAAAAAGTACTACCGGGCAGCACAAATGATAACCATCAATGAGTGGGTGTTCGCGGGAAGAGAGTAACCTGCCTACAGACTGGATCAGTACGGGATGGGAGAGGGAGGCTACTTAGCAGCGCTGTATGGGCATTGAGCGATTGGTGCGCTATCCACGCATACTACAGTGACGGTACAGATCTGGATGGAGGCTACCACATTCCTGGGATGGAAAGATAAGCTGACTGAACGTACACCATTATGGGTCAACAATCACCTAAAGTAAGTGGGCCAATTATCAGGATTCCGGCAAAGGCAAACTGTAGGGATTGAATTCCTGGGAGATATATGGATTAGGGGTAAACTGATAAGTTTTGAGAATCTAAAAACGGAATATCAGATGTCGGACAAGGAATTTTTAATATACCTGCAGTTGAGACATGCGCTAATGAAACATGTACTAGATGGAGACCAAATAGCAGAATATGCCCCACTGGAGGATAGACTCCTCATGAATCCCATGCCAGAGAAGGCGGTTTCATTGGTATATAAACCCCTAAGGGATAACCCCTTGTTAGCCCTTAGGGAGTCTGGGACAAGAGATTTAGGTACATTAGAAGCTGACGACTGGATAGAAATAATCCAGAGTCCAAGAGAGGTGGCGATAAGGGCGAGATTTTGATTAATACAATTGCGCATAATGCACAGATCATACACCTCTTCAGTGCTACTACACCAGATAGGGCGGAGAGTCTCTGACCTGTGTGCACAGAAATGTGGGGAGGCGGGTACATTCTTTCATATAATATATAATCCTGCCCCAAGGTACAACAGTTTTGGAAGGATGCCATCCAGGTCATGTCAGAAGTAACCAAACAGGAAGTTCCAAGTGAGGCAGGGTGGCATATCTTCTGTGTGAAGGGTGAGTTAAAATAGCCAAAATATTCTAAGATTTGGCTGACGATAGCTAGTACAGTTGCTAAACAGAACATAGCGAAGGAGTGGGGGCCGAACCAACCACCAAGCGTGCTGAAATGGCAGGAAGATCTAGACTGGTGCTGCAATGGTGAGAAAGTGGTATACAAAGGGAGGGGGTGCCAAAAGAAATGGGACAATATATGTGGAAGCTGCGTACAATATAGGGGACTTTAATTGCTGGTTAATTAACCATGTGTAAGAATTGGGGTATATTATGTACTGCAATCTATGAATATGTACTCTGGACCCTGCCTTGTTACAAGGATTGTGTGCGCTATGTACCAAATGGAATTTGTAATGATGCATTTGCCCAGAATGTACTTACTGTCAGACATGCTGCTAGGTTTTGTTTATTCAATAAACAGATGTTTAAAAAAAAAAGAAGTTGACACAGTCATGGCGTTTTTACTTACCAAAGCAAGTAATCTTTTTTCCACATTGCCTAGCATAACACCATACAGTCCTTCCCTCTGATAATCTGTATAGCACATTAGTGTGTTTTACTGTATTCTCGTTCTATTGGATATTTCTGTTGTTGCATCCCTCAGCTCTTCATGACATTGAGGGGCATATGTTAAAGGAAGTGGCAGAGTGAGGTGATAGCCGTCATGGCTTAACGCCTCACTCCGCCACTTCAGAAACGCAAGGCTGCACCATATTTACAACAACATGGTGCAGACTTGCGTTTCCCACTGTGCTGGCCCTACACATAGCAGTGTAGTGCCAACACAGGCACCCTTACACCTTAGTGCAAGGGTGTATGTGTGGAGGGGAAAGATTGTTTATGTACAGGAAAGTCCCCCTTCCTGTACATAAACAATCTTTAAATGCCATTTTGTCACTTCTAAGTGTGCTGCTTAATGCAGCACACATAAAAAAAAAAAAAAATAAAGATTTTTTATGTGCAGAATGGGGGACCTTCCTGTACATGAACAATCCAAGGCATGTGCACAAGGCAACACACATGGAAAAGCAAAAATGAGGAGAAATAATACATTTCTCCTCCTTTTGCCAACTTAAGACCGGGTTTCCCTGGTCTTAATTTTGGCTCTGCCTCCTATTTACGCTGCCCTTGTAAATAAGGGGCAGCGTCAAAAGTAATGGATATTGCAGTGGAACACCCACTTCCCACCCCTTTCACGCTAAGCATAGCGTGAAAGGGGGTCTTATTTACAAGGGAGCACCAAGTCACGTTAAGTGGCTTAACGGTGCCTTGTAAATAAGGTAACTCCCCTATCACCACCACAACGTCATAAAAAGTGACGTTATGGTGGCGATACGGGCTTCTATATATGCCCCTGGGTTTGGTATTCTTTTTAAGGGTCAGGATCAATTCTGAGGGGCCCATTGGCTTGTGAGAAGCATTTGGCACTGCTGCTAAGAAACTGTTTTCTGTCTCTGAAGGCAAGGTCAACAGAACCTTGTCTGGCAAATCCTCCAAGGCTAAGCCTATTCCACACAGCCAAACTCTAGCTAGACAAGTCCATGGGAAGGGGACATATGCAAATCCACTTCCTTATTGATACGGGAAATGTATAACCAAATGGTATGAATCTGCCTTCTTACCCTCTTGCTTGACTCTGCTAAGAGGAACATGAGGTAAGAACAGGCTTTTCCAAGCCTTAGCAGCAACTAACATGGTGTGCATTAGCTCCACATCGATCATCCGAACAGAGTTTAGGGAAAGGGCCTGCCACAAGCAATGACAGTGATACAGTATGAAGCCCTTACATGAGAGCGGAACACTGCTATTCGCAGGTTGCCTACAGCTGAGCTCTCCTCCTACTTTGTGTCAGTGCATGCATGTATTGGGATTTATTAAGCGTGAACATAACTAGGAAGTCATTGGGCACTCTACATGGCAGAGGCAAAGGGATGATTTGACAGGTAAACAACGTTTACCCCGAAACTTTTTATCCGCAGGGATTCACAACGCGGTCATTACAACGACCGCGTTGTGAATCCGCATACCACTACTCCGCAAGTCGGAACAACGACTTGCGGAGGGGGGGAGGTGTTGGATTTAAAATCCAACACCTTCCCTAGTGTCCGCACAGACTGGAGTTGGAATAGTAAATTATACTATTCCAACATCCAGCGCCCGCCCTCTGCAAGTCGTTGTTCCGACTTGCGAAGTAATGGTATGCGGAATCACAATGCGGTCGTTGTAACGACCGCGTTATGATTCCCTGCGGAGAAAAAAGCTGCGGGATTTCAACACATATTCATTTGACATCACATGCACGTAAGGAAGGCATTCTTATAGGCGGACTCAGAAGGCGGAAGGAGCTTCAGGATATTTATTGATTGATAATGAGCTGCTTCTCAAGATTTGTTTCCAGTACCTCTGAAATAGAGACAGGAAGGAGCAAGCCTAATGTTTGAGAGGATGGTATTCCATATCTTGATGCATAACACAAACATATTTGCTTTCTGGTCTTCTCTTTTTTGCTCTCCTTTGCTTTCGATCTAGAGATGTCAGAGCTTCATTTGTTGTGTGGACCTTAGGATATTTGAATTTCTCTTAAGGAGAGACTCCCAGCTCCCCCTGCCTTCCTACTCACACTTGCCACCAGTCTTCATTGACATCATAACAAAATGCAGAACTCCCCAGAACCTGACATAGAACTGAACTGCTGAAATGGCAATGGACTGTTTGCAGCTTGAGTATAAAGATGGGGCATAGTGTAAAGATGTCAATGTGCCAAGATTTCCTGACCAGAAGACTCGGCTCCCACACCAGTGGACAACAGGAGATTACTTTGAGCCACAGGGTTGAGGTGCTTGAAGGCGCCGTTCCTCATGCCAAATTTGGGACCACTAACCTGTGTCCTGTGCTTCAAGGGGATGCTGCTCAGAAGTCAAGTCTGTGAAGGGGCTCAGAAAGGTAATGCACTTCTGTGACATGAGGTGTAAATCATCAAGAACAGGAAAGAAGTTCCAGATGCCTGGACCTGTCTACCCAGTAGTTGACAAATGAACGACGGGCTCAGAATGCCTGGTAAGCCGCCAGGAGGCTTCCTAATTGCGACCTAGGATTGAAAAGTGCTGCAGTGCTAAGACTGACTCAACCACTGAATACAGTTAGACTTCCAATAAAGAGTTCCAGTACCTTGAGAAATCAAGATCCACAAGATGAGTGTCTTGCTGCATCCCTGGGTGGGTGCTTGCTTCTTTGGGAAGGAGGTTTTGAGGTTGGGCCCAAGTAAGGCCCAGGACCAGAATTAATTAACGATACTGGTCGGGATCTCCCAGTGAGATAATGAGAATTACAAGTTATTTCTGCCCCCTAATGGAGAATACAGAGGCTCTCTTTTGCATTTTTCCTTTCTAGGAGAAATAACATACACAAAGAGGCATTTATACTTAATATTATGAGGCGTTTTTCCTTTGCTTATGGGGTGTTGCATAGGGGGCCAGAGGAAGGTAGATCCCTTTTTACTTCAGGTGGGGTGGATCTTCTCCTGCTCCCGCTAGCTGAAGGATGGAGGCAGGCAGGGGCTAGGAGCAGGAGTTCCCGGCAGCTCTGTTGGGGAGTCAGCACTTGATGTTTCTGGCCCCGAATTATATGGTCTGCAGTTTGTTGTCCTATTAATTTCGGGCCCGTACACACCTGGAAAGATGTAGTTGTCTGGAGCGAACCCCCAAGGATACCACTCCATGCAACTTGCAATGGCGCCCTCTTTGTCTTCGGTACACAGTATTTTTCCAGTGTGTGTAGTATTCAAGTATTAAAGTTTACTGAACTTTAAGTACAGACTAGAAAGTCGTTTATTGACTGCTATATGAGGCCTAGTGAGTGCTGAGTCTGTAACCCCATACCACCTCCACGAGGAAGTCTTGAACTGCTCAACTTCGCTACTGTCTACGTCAAGTGTTAAAGGGCTGTATCTGGTGATCAGTTTAGGATCCAGCAGTAAGGTTAAGCACTGGTCACCAGTGGTTAACGGCTCTGCTTGATACAGTCTGAGCCAACAAACCAGTGACTACCAGAAATTCCCAAAAAGGTTTCCGCATTCATTCATAAACTTTATTCGACACTTAAGTCATAAAGCACATAATAAAAACATTCATTGAATACAAGATAAGACCACCATAATATAATGGTTAATATAAATAAATAAGATAAAATAAGGTTAAACTCAATCCAACAACCATCGAATGTATTATTTTTAAAATTATATCAGATAAAATTATTTATAAGACATTTATCAAATTCCTAAAAGGGAGTTATTAACATATTCTAATTCATCTTGTGGAATATAGAATAATCCAGTAACGCACAGTAACTGCCAATCAAACAAAAAAGAACCCAGCCCCAAGACTCTTTCTGGCAGTACATTTTTTTACCGGGGTAAGGATGGACAAGTAGGGCAATGCTCACTTAACAATAGCATCTGTTTCGATCGAATTATCCATGCCCATTTCAAAAACTTTGCCACTGCTATAACGATGGGGGGGTTGGGGTCTGAACCCAGAATTCTCAGGGCCTCTTCATGTCTTCGAGTGCCCATTAAATGACAGATTGATGGGGGGGTTGGGGTTTGAACCCAGAATTCTCAGGGCCTCTTCATGTCTTCGAGTGCCCATTAAACGACAGATTGGTTTAACCCACTTTTGACGAGGTGCAGTATATAAAGGACAAAAGAACAAGATGTGACTTGCAGATTCTTGTTGGTCCGTGCACCTAAAGCATCTGTCATTAGTATTCCCCACCCATTTTGCAGTGAATAGCCTTGTCGGAAGGGTTACCACCCTAAATTGAAAAAACAGTTTACGATCTAAAGGCTTTTCTATAGCATCTCAATACCTTTCTAGCACTGGCCTAGACTTAAATTCAAGGAATCGTCCAGTTAGGTGAGACGCAAGACCCTTTGAACATATTAAAGCAAAGACCATCTCCCAGTATCTTCCTTTCAGGATTTTTTTAGAGGGGAAAATTGCATTTAGAGGGTCATCCCATAATTCTATCATTCCCAACCTTAGTAGCAGGGATCTAATTTCCTTCAACCATCTAATTTTATGGAAGGAATCCTTATCAATAATATCCTTAAGAACTTGGGAATAATGTGAAAGCTCCTCTAATGTCCATATTCTGCGCCAGTACAATAATGGGCGCAGAATAGCCAGATCTTTGACTGCTTTCCTACCAAGATCTCATAAAAGTGGTATTAATGGAGTACTTTGTGGGACACTGGTAAAGTTACGTAAGAACTCATTTTCCGACAAAGACAGGCGTTTTAAGGTTTCGTAACCCCACAGTTTGGCACCGTAAAGGGCCGAACTTAATACCTTCATCCCATAGATATCAAGGGCTGGACTAATTGTATTTTTCGTACTAATTATAAGTCTAGTGTCCAGCAAAACAGCGGCACTTGTCGAGGGGCATCCCAAACACCCAGCAGGTTGCAGTGGCTGATTTTCCTCGCCCTCCCCCAAACTTGACGTTATAGGTTGAATGGCAGGCTGCTGGGGGATTGGAGACCGGGCCTTTGCCAAGATTCCCAATGAGGATCTTTTGTCAAGAGCAATATCAAGCGATAACCTCCTTTCTGTCAGCTCGATCTCGTGAGCTAAGACAGAAGACGCTCTTACAAGAAAATTGTCTAGAGTTACTATTAATGACCCTCCGGTGGTAGATTTTCTGACATTCCCACCTGTAGATGAAGCTATGGTTATGTAGGGGTATAGCCAGCTCCTCTTTAAACTAACAGATGATGCCAAGTCAATAACAACCAACTCAAGGCTACATACACGCACTAACCTTGTATTCAGGTGTTAGGGAGGTGGCCCGTCCCGTCCTCGACCGTGCTAGAACGGGCTAAAATGGGCCCGGCATTGGCCCGGGCTTCACCCGTGCGTGTCCAGCGCTGCGGGAGGCGCCCTGCTGCCTTATGCGCCTCCGGGCGCTGATGAGTGACACGGCGAGGGAGCGCCGCGTGTGGATGCCGGGAAAGCGAGTCCCCCACTGGCGCTGCTGCTCAGGGAGTGTCCGGTAAGTAGCCCCCAACTTGGGCTGCTACTCAGAATGGGTCCGGTGTATCAAGCCCCCACTGGCGCTTCTCCAAAAGATCCCGTGCTGCGGGAGGCGCCCTGCTGCCTTATGCGCCTCTCCGGGCGCTGATGAGTGACGGGGCGAGGGAGCGCCACGTGTGGATGCCGGGAAAGCGAGTCCCCCACTGGCGCTGCTGCTCAGGGAGTGTCCGTTAAGTAGCCCCCAACTGGCATTGCTGCTCAGAATGTGTCCGGTGTATCAAGCCCCCACTGGAACTTCTCCAAAAGATCCACTAAAATTATGGGGCCCCTCACGACATTCTACAGGGGGCTCCATCTTTTTGCTTCACCCCACCCACCGAATCTGTCAGAATGACAGGGTCCAGAGCGAGCCTACTGGGACAGAGGGTAAAATCCCAGAAAGAGAAATAAAATGTGGACTTGGAACATTTCCAAGCAGTGTAGTATCCATTCTTCTGAACCTGTTTGACTGATAGCTTTGCTTGCATGACCTGCTGTGTTTCGTGCCCAAGCCTGATGAAGTTACAAATATCTGTAACAAGTTTTCACTTGTCTTTGCAATAGCTCGGAACAAACAGCCTGATTCATCAAGCTGATTTGCGCTCGCAAAGGGCCAGATTCTGAGAATCTGGCCCTTTGCGAGTGCGATTTTTGCATTTGGGATTCATCATCCCAAATGCAAAAATCACTATTACCGAAATCGCATATTTGCGAGGAATTGGATTTAAGGAATCTCTAATAGAGATTCCTTAAATGCAATTCATCAACCAATTAGAAATAGCGAAATCGCAATATTTGGTCTCAATTTACCACCAAGTCTGACTTGGTGGTAAATTGCGAAAATAGTGTAAAAAGCACTTTAGTGCATTTTTTTCTTTTGCATGTTACACACACACATGTCCTTTGGACATGTGTGTGCGCAACACCTGTTCAAATGTGCATTTAAGGGGTGCTACAGGGTGTCCTTTGGACACCCCTGGCACCCTTAAAATCGCTATCTTATTTGCGAGTAGCAAATTGCTACTCGCAAATAAGGGATACTCCCCATTCATTCCTATGGGCCTTCTGGCCCATAGGAATGAATGGGGAGTTATTCCTTATTTGCGAGTAGCAATTTGCTACTCGCAAATAAGGAATGTGTAGGAATCGCTATTTATTTAGCAATTCCTACATGAATACCGTTTTGCGAGTCCTCAATAGCGATTCGCTATGAATCGCTATTAGGGGCTCGCAAAACGGCCCGTTGATGAATCAGGCTGTAAGAGTAGTAGCTGACGAGGGGGGTTGTTGACAGTTTTGGAGGCGGAATGGACAACTGACCCTAGATAGGGGCAAAACGTAACCATGGTTAGAATGGATTGGGGCCCCTACACGCCTAATCACCGGTAGCCCTGCGCCTGCTGCACTATTGATAGCTACCCCCCAGACAGGGCGCTAACACCCACCGAGAAATGGAAGGCTCCGCAATAGAAACCCTTTGGCACTTTTACGATTATTTCAACACTGTAATTCTCAGTTCCAGAGACACATATTAATGGCCTTTGTATACGGTTAAAAAAAAACCAGATAAAATGCGTTCCTGCTCTAACAAGAAATGCCATGTTCTTGGCAGCGGGGACTTGTACAGTAGATTAAAGCCCACAAATGGCCTGAGCTGAGCCCTTTGTGCAGGAATTGTAACACTGCCAGCCATGAGCCCAAACAATAGTTAAAAACGCCCTCATCACTAAAAAATGTTCAAAATGGAACCTCAGTTCTGCGTTTTATCCCTTTCGGGAAAACCAAGTCCAAATTACCGTCAACATTTATAGTGGTTTTATTAGGCACTGTAATGCACTTATCTTATTCAGCTAATGATTTATGACACTTGAAATATCATTTGCAATACTACAAATTGTATGAATAATGTATTATCTAAAGCAAGTACTTGGCTGCATGGTAGATTAATGTGACAATATAAAAACAAAGCAGAAAAAGACCACAGAGCTCGTCAGGTCTGTCCGTTTCCACAGGCATGTAGCACCTAGAAGTTTATCTTGCGCTGATATCTTATTAATAATTATAAATCGTGGGCCTCATTTATGAGGCCTTGTGTCAGTTTTGCGCTTCCGATGCATCACTTTTTGTGACGCATCGGCGGCGTAAAACATGCCTCCTGTTGCGCACTATTTACAAAGTGACGCATCTAAGCAGATGCGTCACTTTGTAAACCCCTGCGCTACATTATACCTGCGTCAGGTATAATGTAACCCTGGGCGTCCGAATCGGCTACGCCCACGGAGTAGGCGTAGTGTTGCCTTCTACGCATTTTGCGTAGACAGCGTAGGCAACACTACCCCCACTCCGTGTGCGTAGCCGAGTCGGCCGCCACCCGCCTCCCTCCCGCCCTCCCCTACATACATTATTTAAGCAACTAACCTAATAAAACAATTTTAAAGCACTTACCGTGTCCGGTGTTCGCCTGGGGCTCCCTTCTTGGAATAGCGTCCTTTCCTGGATACCAATGCGCATGCGCGGCCGCCCGTGCATGCGCATTTCTCGGGAGAAATGCGCGGCCGCCCGCGCATGCGCATTGGTATCCAGGACGACGCTATTTCAAGAGGGAGCCCCGGACGAGCCCCGGACACGGTAAGTGCTTTAAAATTGTTTTATTAAGGTTAGTTGCTTAAATAACGTATGTAGGGGAGAGCGGGAGGGAGGTGCGTAGTGGGGCTACGCGGAGTGCGGGAGTGGGCGTAGCTTCTCGCCCACTCCGCGTAGCTCCACGGAGCCCCACTACGCCCACTACGCCCAGGGTTATTATAATGTATACAGGGGGGGCGTTCCCCCGTAAAAAGCCTCGTAGAAGTGACGCAGTGAAATCTATTAGATTTCACTGTGTCACTTTTAGGACGCTGTTGCGTCAAAATCTTGCGCCTGCCTCACAGCAGGCGTAAGACTGGCGCAGGCCCTTTCACATGGGGCTTGCCACATGTGAAAGGACGCATTGCTGGAGTTGCGTCACTTTTGTGACACACTCCAGCAATGCGTCACTTTTGCGCTTACAGATACGTCAGAAATACTGACATATCTGTAACTCCTTGCGACATGATGCGTCATACATTAAATATAACGCATCAGGAATGTCGCAAGGAGTGCGCACTGAGAAGTGACGCATCGCTGCTTTCACGCAGCGATGCGTCATTTCTCATAAATGAGGCCCCGTATGTTTAGAATGTAACTTGGCCTAGGGCGCTCGCAATATGCAAAGCAGTACAAACAGCATAGGTCATTTTGGACGAGCAAAAGCATTTTTTAATTTAAATATACAGGGGCATATTATCAAGGACGGGCGATAAAATTATCGCCGCTTTAGCGACAGAAAACAACCGCTAAAGCGGCGATAAGCCCATTATCGCCGCTTTAGCAACAGTTTTCTGACGCTAAAGCGGCGATAATTTGATCGCTGTGCTTGATAATAAGCCCCACAATTTTTACAAGAGCTGCGCTAAGTGGATTTTGTGTCGTGTAGCGCCAAACACCCTATCATAATTCACATAACGTGGGCGAAACTGGACAGGCTCAGTGCAAAGCCTTAAGGAATAAAGCAGCAAAAGATAACTGTTGCAAATAATGGGTGAAAGGAAAAAAGGAGACTTTTTCCATTGATGTGTGTAATTTCCGCAAAATGACAAAGATTAAGCAAATTGGCACATGGGAAATTGGATACTGGATACTGGACTATATTCATATTTATTTTAAAGAAGAAAACTTTATCAGAAAATTAGCTGTTTTAGAATCAATCTAAGTACAGATTGTCGATGTTTAGGTGTAGATTTTATTAGAGGAAACTTGCTGCAATTCAGGCTGCAATATTTCAAAGTATTTAAAGACAATGAAACAGCTGTTGAGTAAAATCTTTTTAATGTGGGTTGAAAAATCATGAATCTTGGAGCACGGAATGGCTTTTGTGACAGCCACAAAATCTTGTTGATGTAAAATGCCTGGACTTGTTAAGTGATTTGAGACTCTTATCAGCAGAGCTAAGCACACAATGTACCCGATGTTCCATTGAAAGGGTGGGTTGTAGATACTGGATGCAGATTATGAAGCCTGTGGTACTTCGCTAGAGCTAAATGAAAGCTGCTGATAATGAAAAGGTCTGAAGAGCTGAGGAAAGGTATGTTATAGCAGGTATAAGGCTAAAAGACAATGGGGCATATTTAAAAGAAAATCGCGCGGTGTCGCAAGCAATTTCTGCTGCAGCAAACTGATTCATTTTCTAAGTGCAGGAATGTGCCGTCTTTACAACAGTACGGCACATTCATGTACTCACCCCTGTACAGATGCAAAAAAAGCAGCCTAGCGCCAACCCAGACACCCTTGCACCATGATGCATGGGTGCCTGGGTTGCAGGGATGATTGCTGTGCAGGAAGGGACATCTTCCTTCACAAAAACAATTATAAATGGTGTTTTGCTCCTTCTATGTGTGCTGCAGAATGTAGCACACATAGAAAGAGCAAATAACAAGGAGAAATAAAAGTATTTCTCCTTGTTGCGCCATTCTTACACCTTCCCTAGAGAGGCAGAAGGTTTTGGCGCTGCCTCAGATTTACAGATCCTTGTAAATCTGGAGCAGTGTCAAAAAGCAATCGGTGTTGAGTGGGAACGCCCACAGCAACACCCAATGCACGCCACTTTGCTGCAGAAAACGGAGTCAAGGAGGACCATTTATAGGTCGTGCCTGGGCAGCGTTTGCGCTGAAGGCATGCTGTATTCGAGTATGGACTTGAAGCCCCGCCCACTCTCCGCCCATATTTGTCATTGGCTTGTGTCAGTGTCCTTCATAAATGCTGGCTTTGGATTCGTTAACAGGCTTGTTAGTCCCTCGTTGGTGCCTCATTGTCTTCATTGGTAACCTCCCATGAGGACTGCCCCTTTTACTTCTGTTGTTACACGGTTATTTAGTCTCTAAGCACTGTTTTCTTTAATGAGTTTCTCCCACTGCAGGCATGATATGCTTTCCTGCAACATTCAACGCGCCATGCATGCTGTCACTTTCCAAGCAGCCCGGGACAATAGCGGCCGCTTCTTTAAAATTAAATAAGTCTTGCATTGATACGAGTTTGAGCTATAGACATTGTAAATGACAATACCTTTTATTTGAGTTAATTATCAAAACAGATAAATAAAAGGCATTGTCATTTGCAATGACAATAGCTTAAACTCTCTCAAATGTGAGACCTATCGCATTGCAAATGCTTGTTACAAGGGGCACTAAGCAATGCAAAGTGGCTTAGCGTTGCCTAGTAAATATGGAGCAGGACACAGTGCCACCGGAACGTCGCAAAAAGTGACGCTACGGTGGCGCAATGCACACATATGCCCAATATTTTGGGGCCAAAAGGCGGTAAGAGCAGAACATCACTCAGAAGGCCTGCAGTGTCCAGTCAGAAGTTGCTGCTCTATATATTGAGGGAACCAGAGCACCTGCACACTGCAAGAATTTGATTACTGAAGAGAATATGTTTGGAAAACAATAACATGTTCAGAACGAAATAGCTAATAACCTGTCAGTGGTTCGTCTGAGTAAGAACATTGTAAACATTTAAGCCAAAATAAATGTACATCAACCCGAAAATTTGAAACGGATTGCTCTATTACTTACCAGTAATCTTCATTACTCCGGGTCTCGCTGTCCTCGTCCCACTCATAACAAAGTGGAGATAACCATCTCCAAGAAGAAAAAAAGAGCAGAGGAATGCTGGGGGCCCTAACCCTGCCAAGCAGTACTTACCCAACATTTCGCCTGAACTGCCAAGCCCCCAACAGGAAGGCCTGCTGTCCGGGAGGGAGGGTAGGGCGTATGAATGGGATGAGGACAACAGGACCCGGAGTAATGAAGATTACCAGTAAGTAATAGAGAATTACCCCAGGTCCCTCCTGTCCTCATCCCATTCTTTACAAAGTGGAGAATACCAAAGCAGAAACCCGACCATCTAAAACCCACAAACACTCCCCGGAAACCACCCCAAAGGCAGCAACCCAAGGGAAGGAAAGGAAGAGCGCAAAGAAACAACAGGCAGAGCACTCAGACAGGAAAGCACCTAACTAAAGCAGGGATGCAACCACCAACACAAACGGGAGACGGCCAAGCAGAAGAAGAGGACAACCTGCAGAGGGCAACCAGCACACACCAGGAGCCCGCCCACCTCCACGAGTGAGAAAGAGTGAGAACACGCCAAACAAAAAAAAAACGACAGAGGCCGCCCACAACCAAAGGACAGCGAGGAGGCCAAGCAAAGAAGAAATCCCCCAGACGCACAACCTGCCAGCAAGCCAGAACAGGCAAGCAGGGCACAACCAAGGAACGGAAACCGGGACCAAGGAAAACAGAAGGCGACAGCAAGGAGGCAGGCCACCAGAGAAACCGGAAACAGAGCACCCAGGCCAACCAAAGGGAACCCCCAATCCACCAGGCGGAGGAGAACAAGACAAAAGGCGACCCGGTCAAAACTAAGCCGAAACGGAGGCCCCCCAAAGAGTCCCCAAAGGCACAGCCCCAGAAGGAACACAGGCGCCAGAGCAACCAACACCCTGGACTGCAGCGGACCAGAGAAATCGAAGCCAAAACAGGACAAGGCCAAGTACGCCCACCGGACACAAAGGCCAACAAGCCCAGCACCACCAGGAAGGCCAGTGCCAGCCAACAGGGCACAGGCACAAACCCAAAGGACCAACCAAAGGCATGACCACCCAGACCAAACCAGGAAGGAGGGAAGAACCAGCCAGGCACCAGCCCCCCCAACCAGAACGACCTGGCCCCCAGAGGGAAGAGCCCCCGAACCCCTACAGAGGAGGACCAGGCACCAGGATATACCGGCCAGCACCAACCACCAGAGCGACCATACAACAACCACCAAGCACCCACCCGGGGAGGGGAACAAAAGCGAGCAAGAGCCAGTAAAGGCTAAGGCACACAGAAGAAAGCGAGGGAAACAGACTGTCCCCCTGAAAGGCCGCCCCACAAGGCCCACAGAGCCAGAAGGGAGCAGGCCAGAGAACCCAACAGAGCAAGCCGAAAGACCGAAAGACCAACCAGGAGAGCCAGACACCCAGACCCCAACCAAACCGAAAAAGACAGGGGAAGAGCCAGAGACCAGAACTCCAGGAGGCCAAACACCCCACACAGAACAAGGCCACAACACAACCAGGGCCTGACACAAAACACCAGAGCAGCAGGGGCAGGCGATGCCAACCCCCAAGGCCACCAAGACCAGAACAAACAGAAACAGTAGAAGAACAAGCCAGAGATACCCACAAAGAGACCAGGCAGACAGCCAGACCAACAACAGACAGGCTGGGGCCCAACCACCGGAACCCGCACAGGAGCGGAAGGTGCAGGACAGGGCCAACAGCCACAGTCCTGAAACACCCAACCCCGAGGGGAGGGTAAACAAACCCCCAAACCAGCCAAGCCAGAGAGGCAACAGAAGACCGGGTGGAAGCCAAACAGACTGTACATGCACACAAACTCCAAGGCCCAGCACGCACCAAGGGCAGGCAGGAGTAGGGGGGAAAAACCTGGGCAGAGGGCAAGAAACCCACAACCAGCCCAACAGAGCGCAAAAAGCAACCAGGAAGCCAAGGCCAAGGCAAAGCAACCCACCCGGGCAGGAGGACCCAGCGACCCAACCTGCACCTGGGAAAAGCCAACGCAGAGTACCGGCCAAAGCAAAGGGCAGGAAAGTCGACAGAGACCCCCAACACAGAACCGCCGGACAGCGCAGCAGTCGGACGACAACAAGACAGAGGCCAAAGCCAAAGAAAAACAGAACCGCGTGAAGAGAGACAACAGACCGGGAACCATAGGGAGCAAAGAAGTCGGAGGCACAAGACCCCGGACAACCAGCAGCAAGACGGGCAGGCCCCAAAAGCGGCAACACAAAACACCACGGGACCGCACCCCGACAGGGGGGAGATGGCGTGGACACGCTGTGAGAAAGCGCCATCTTTCTTGCATTGGTATGCCCACACTTTTTTCGAACAGCTGATGTGCTTTGACTGAGTGTGCCCTGGGTTCCTGCCAACCAGGTACCCAGGGCCTGTGTTTCTTCCCTAAAACTGTGTTGAAACTAAAACCCAATTGGCATCTCTGGCCACCTATCAGCCCCTTGTAAATGGTACCCTAGGTACCCAGTGTCGGGCGTGGAAGTACATCCAGGCAGAAATCCAATCTCCTCAGAAGCGACAATATTATCACTCCCCTTCCTAAAGATATCACCCTCACAGTGTCTCAAGGAACACCAAGGAGAGGGTAAACATTTCACGAAAAGGGAGAGACCATAATCAAAAGGTCTGCCAAAGGAAGAGCAAAGCAACTCAGGTGGGGCTTCAGATCAGCGACTCTCACTGCAGTAGGGAAAAAGACAAACACAATATAGCAACAATAAGTTCAAGTGCAATGGACAACAGATGACCTTACAATTAGCCCCTGGTTGTGTGCTATCCCACACTCACCTGACCTGGTGACCCATGGGAGTCTAGAACGTGTCCAATAGTGGTCTCAAAATAAAGAGGAGGAAGAAGGTGCTATAGTTCGATCTCCCCGTGAGAGCAATAGTAGGGATGCAGCAATGCTCTCTAATTACAAAAGAAGAAGGTGGAAACGCTTCCTCGCGTTTTCGTGATAACTGGAGCAAAATAACAACGCTACCTCGCGTTCAAAATATATAATGAGGTGCCCAGGAAAAGACGCGTCCTGCGTCTAACACGGAAGAGGCACACGCGCCTCTGAGAAGAAACAAAAATAAACGTGTCCTCGCGTTTCAAGGTAAAAGCGGCTTGTCAGTTTCTTTAGTTCACGGGGAAGCTATAAACACAGGAAACAATGGTGGCAGGTAACGGAGCTCCCAATCGCTGCAGGTAACGGAACTCCCAATGGCGGCAGGTAACGGAGCTCCCAATGGCGGCAGGTAACGGAGCTCACAGTGGCGGCAAGTAACAGAGCTCACAAGGGCATCAAGTAACAGAGCTCTTGAAAACTCACGGCAGATGCAGGCAACCACGGGCGGCGATGTCACCTCAACAGCGCTGCAAGGTGCAATAAAGTTCAATTGAAAGAAGGAGGGGCGTGGCCACGGAGCCGACAAGCATGGATGCCTGAGCCCTGAGCTCCAGGCCGATCTCGGGGATTATCCTGTTTGCAGACCCCCCCCGGCGGCGCCAACACCCGGGCTCGCCAGCTGAGAGCCACGGGTTGCCTTAGCGCCGAGAGGGACCGCGCTGGGTCCCGCAGCAGCGGAGAATCGCGCCCCTCGGCGGG